>NW_028227256.1:55506428-56106428 GCF_978045245.1 Mus caroli
GTTAAGTTTTCTTTTGTCACTATTTCTTTTGTATCTCATCTAGGATTTTATCCTATATTTTCTAGAAACATTTTATTATTATTATTATTCTTTTTGAAACAGTTATGTGTCTAACCCAAGCCAGGTGTAGACTCAGAATTTTCCTGTCTTAGCCTCCTAAGTACTGGGTTTCCATTATCACATGTAGCTTATGGTTTTCTTAAAATGAGGTATGATTATTTATTTTGAGTTAATTTTTTATTTAAAAATATATGTATTTTTGTATATATGGGTATTTTGCCTGCTTGTATATGTGTGCACCACATGTGCATCTGGTACTTGCAGAGTTCAGAAGAAAGTGTTTGATCCTCTGAGGCAGGAGTGACAAACCTCCTGTGTTTCCTGTGTATGTAATCTGGGTCCCATGGAAGAGCAACCAGTGCTCTTAACTACTGAGCATCTCTCCAGTACCTTGAGTTAGTTTTTGAAGAAAGAATGGAAGCAAATATTACAGGTGGCTATCCAGTGGTTCAGAACCATTTATTAAAAGATTATTCTCCACTGAATTAATTTGATAAATATGTCAAAATCAATAGACCAGCTCTATGTGGTCTATTTCTGGACTCTTATTTTGTTTCCCTGTTTAGTATGTCTACACTTAGATCCAGTGCCACAGCTTGAACAGAGAGGTGGACGGCCTCCAGTTTTCTTGCATTGGTTTAGCTATTCTGAACCTTTATTTGCCTATAAATTTTAGTTCATACTCATCAATTTCTACAAATGTCTGACTTGGATTTTAATTGGGATCTCATTCACTATTTTACAAAAATTTAGAATGTGAATCTTTTCCATGTTTATATTAAACTCACATTTGTTTGGAGATAATTTAGGACTTTTAAATAATGACTTTTTTAGCACACAAGTGACTTACACCGTTTTGAAATTTAGACAGTGTTTTCTTGCTTTTTATATATCTCTTGAGCATATCACTGAGTTCATGTTTGTGGTACTATTATTGTAAGTCGCATTTTAAATCCCATGTTTCAGCTGGGCTGTTGACAATTCATTTTCACATAATGATTTTATATCCATTTATTATTTAGCTAAACTTTTATTCTAGCTAAATTTTTACTCTAGTAAATTTTCTTATACGTCCCTTAAATTTTCCTTTGTATAATGGTCATTTTGTCTACAGAGATACCATTATTTTGTCAGCCTGTAAATTTTTGACATTTTTTTCCTGGTGGTTTTACAGTGGAGTCTCAGTTAATCCTAAACAGTGAGCTTGTGCCCTTCAGCTTTCTGAGTATTGGGACTATAGGGATGTGCTGTAACTCCCAACGTTTCCTTTCTTTTTAAATCAGTCCTGCCATATTGTCCCAGCTGGTTCTTAATTCCTGGCACAGTCTTTGTCTTACATGAGTCTCCTGAGTCGCCAGGCTGCAGAGACTTGGAACATACCATGCTTTTTATTATTGTTGGTTGACAGATTTTTCTGCATTTCTTCGTGACATGTCATTTTTGTTTGTACACTACTGGTTTTAATTTTCTAAAATTTTGTTAAGAATATGCAACAGGTCTGGTGTGGTAGTACACGTCTTTAATGCCAACACTTGGGAGGCAGAGATAGGTGGATCTTTGTGAGTTCAAGGTCAATCTGGTCTACAGAGCAGATTCCAGAACTCAGTGAGTTCTAGAATCCCACAACCTGAGCTACTCCTAACATCTTGGTGTGGTTTTGGCATCTAAGCTAGTTAGATTTGTTTCCATACTTTCTAGTGAGACGGGGTCTTTTGTTTTTGCTTGTTTGTTTGTGTTTTGTTTATTTTGCTCTGTTTTAGGTCTTTTGTCCCCATAAAGTGATTTTTTTTCTGACTAATTTAGATTATATATGCAAGAATACACATCTCCCTATAGCTGTCAGCTTTCTCTTTCTCTGTCTGTTCTGCATATTCAGAAGAATTTACCAGAACAGGAGCTCAGTCTTCTGGAGCACAGGGTGTATGGCAAGGGAAGGCTGTGAGCCTCTTGAAGAGTAGCAGTAATGTCAGCTGTGTGTCCTTCTGTGTTGGAACGCACTGCGCACAAGCATTTTATATTCACCACTGTAGTATAAGGTGGAGAACAGTCAACTTGGAGAGGAGGACTACTTCATATTTTATAGTGAAACTTGCTCATAGATTTTTAATTATCCTATGCCAAAAAAAGAAAAAAAAGCCCATTTCTACTATGACCTACAGTATTAAATAGTGTTGCTTTGGACCAGGTGTGATGGTTCATGCCTATAGTCCTACAATTCAGGTGGCTGAAGCAGGAGGATTGCCACAAGTCAGAGGCTAGCCTAACCTATACAGTGAGACCCTATTTCAAAAGCACAGAGAAAACAATGTTCCCAGCACAGTGGTTCATGTCTTCAATCCCAGCACTTGGGATACAGAGGCAAGGAGATGATTGTTAGGCCAGCCTGTTCTACATGAGTTCCAGGACAGCCAGGGCTATGTAACAGGACTGTATTTCAAAAACAAAACAAAACAAAACCCTACAAACAAAAAATCACCACCAAGCAAAAAAGAAATACTAATGTAGCATTTAAGTATTTAAAGAAGAAAAGGAAATGTATTTGGCTGGGTGAATTAATGTAAATTGTATGTGGTTATAATGTTTCTTATCTTATTCTTTCAGCAATGAGGCTTGGAGATACATGGGCGGCTTTGCAGGCAACATCACCTTCCCAAGCGTAATATTAAAAGGATTCAAATGGGGGTTTGCTGCGTTTGTGGTAGCTCTGGGGGCTGAATATTTCCTGGATTCCCAGAATGGTGATAAGAAACATCACTGAAGAGAGTGCCTTGTGACGTCTCTTTCATAAAAATAAGATTCTCTCACTGTAGCATTCTTGGCTGTGTGTTTGTCCTTGAAAGAATATTAGTATGGTTTAATAAAGTAAGAAAAACTGTTGTTTTTGTAGCTCTTAAATAAAATTAAAAAGAAAACTGTAATGTATGTCCATTTAACCTCAGCACTTGGAAAGCTTAGGAGGAAGGGTCATTGTCAAGGTCAGCCTAGGCTGTATGGTAAGACTGTCTATATATGTATA
The DNA here is from genome assembly GCF_978045245.1 of Mus caroli. Taxonomy (NCBI): domain Eukaryota; kingdom Metazoa; phylum Chordata; class Mammalia; order Rodentia; family Muridae; genus Mus; species Mus caroli. The sequence continues at coordinate 55,509,505 of NW_028227256.1, forward strand.
CATGCATAGTGGACTTTGTTTGGATTGATGGGTTTTGGAGGTACCAGCAATGGTGTGTTCTGCATATAGCAGGCAGCTACAAAATTTAACAGCACAAATGTATGTGTTCTAAGAGGGCTTTTTTTTTTTCTGCATTTGTGGTAGCTTTGGGGCTGAATATTTCCTGGCTTCCCAGAATGGTGATAAGAAGCATCACTGAAGAGAGTGCCTTGTGATGTCTCTTTCATAAATATAGGATTCTTTCAGTGGAGCATCCTCAGACCCAGTGAGTGCAGCTAGTAGTGCCTGTATGTGCACAGGTATAAAGCCGTCCACTGGAACTTAGACAGGTTACCAGCAGCCACACCCAAAGGAAACATGACTCTCTCCCCGAGTAGACACTAGTTGCCAATACTTCCTTGGCTACAGTTTAGGCTTCACAAGCCTCTCCACTATCTATGATGGAATGTAGGCTGGCTAAATCGTATGCAGGTAACCACTGTGCAACAACTACATCACACCTGGAAGACAGCATTTTATAGCATTCTTTCCTATCTTGTTCCTACACTCTTTCTGCTCCCTCATGCATGATATTCCCTGAGCTGCGTGTGTCTACCTGTCATCTGTCTGTGGAGTGTTTGATATAGATGTCCCATTTAGGGCTGAGCACTTAAGTTATTTATCTCAGCATTTTGACCAATCAGTAGTTTTTATATTGATTGATGATAGCTGCAAAAAACCAAAACCAAAACCAGAAAACAAAAAAACTCTGACCAAAGTTGAGAGTAATGATAATTTATGAATGCACGTGTAAATATGTAACAGGCAGTTTGACAAATGACCATTTAACAAAACGATGGTAGTAAGTTCCCTCCTTGAGGCTTCTAACCTCCAGAGTCATGGCTTGACCAGGTTTGCAGTACTAAGCCTGAATTCCCTCCTGTAGAGCAGGCCTCAAATCCAAACAAAGTGTTGCTTACCCCAGGATGGTCATGCCATGATTACAGCAGTGGCCACGTCCTGCTCGGGAGATCCAGATTCTAGCATGCAGGGTTCAGTGCTGGTTAAGACCACTGCTATCTTTTCTGCCTCTAGGTTTTTGAATTGGAGTTGGTCTTGCTATTTAGAGGGGCATCCTGCCATCCATTTCCTTGTGACATGCATATGCATTGTGTTCATTTTTCTTTATTCTATTTTCTTCTCTGAATCCTCGTTCTTGCACTGTGCAGGGGGATGGGGGAGACTTGTTCACTCTGGCTTTTTGTACTAAGGAACTAATTCCATTTGTGACTACTATATCCTCATGGTACCAACATGAAAACCCTGACACTAATAAACTGGACATTTCCCCATGTTAACTCTTTAACATTAAGTTACCAGTTAAGATTGAGAGGCTGGACAGATGGCTCAACAGTTAGAATCATTGGGTGTTCTTCCAGAGGACCTGAGTTTGATTCCCAGTATCTACAGGAAGTACAACACCCTTTTCTGTCTTCCACGGGCACCAGGAATGTATGTGGTACACAGACATACATGTAAGCAAAACACCCAAACATAAAAAAATAATAATTTTTAAAATTAAAAAAAAAGGATTTACAACAGTTTATTGAGAAGATAGATTCTTTCCTTGAGTAGTCAAGCTAAAGTCAGAATGAGCAATTTTAAATGAGGCAGAAGAATTTCTAACAAAACTCAAGTGGTCAAATGGAATCTTGAGCTACAGGTTCTAGCTAGCATAGTTGGGGGGTTGGTGTGGGCTGTCTTTGTGGTTAATAGAAGCTGCACAGGGCATGGGGTGTCACTCTGGAACTTACCCAATTCATGATGGCTCTGTATCATGTGCAGAGGCCTTTGGGCGATTAGCTGTCTCTAAATGCCATCATAGTGGAATTAAGGGCCAATATATATTGGGAGGACACAGACATTTAGCCCACTGCATATTAATTAGAATAATTAACAGTAATGGTTAGTACAAAGACAACTTTTGCCTTTCAAGTCCTTGATTCTGTAATGTTTGGTCTTGACTAGCTAGCCAGCAAGGCCTCAGGATCTGGTGTGGCCCTGGCCTACTTTAAACTTATCTTGTCAAGGACAATGGATAGGATTTACTTAAGAAAAAACGAATTTTGATTTGATATTCTAATTATCAATATAACCTATGAAGGGTTGATTTTGATAATTTTATATCCCTGATAAAAGGCAATAATAACAATCTAAATTTGCATTGTAGTATCTGAATGTTAATGAGTGAATCATTTTTTTATTGGATATTTTATGTATTTACATTTCAGATGTTATCCCCTTTCCCAGTTTCCCCTCCGGAACCCCCCTCTCCCATCCCCTCTTACCCTGCTTCTATGAGGGTGTTCCCCCACCCACCCACTTCCACCTCACCACCCCAGCATTCCCCTACACTGGGGAATTGAGCCTTCACAGGACAAAGGGCTTCTCCTCCCGTTGATGCCAAATAATGCCATCCTCTGCTACATATGCAGATGGGGAGGGAATCATTTTTTACGTGATAAGCATATAACAATTTGAGGTTACATCATGAGCTTATTTTACTGATTGAAAATGTACAATCCCTAAATTGATAAATTTTAAAATTACATTAAAGGAACAAAACACTGGGGCCCCTAGAAATAAGATAATTAACTTTTTAATAATTACATTGAGACTATGCTCAAAGTTGATTGCTTGAGGCAAAGATTCACTATGTAGTCCAGGCTAGCCTCAGACTCACAGAATTCTACCTACTTCTGTGCTGGAATTGGTCCAAAGTTTAGAACATGCCAATTAAAAGATAAATCTTGGACTGGGGCAATGACTCAATTGCTGAAGCGCTTGTTGCACAAGCATGAAGACCTGAGTTTGAATCCCCAGCACCAGAAGAAAAAAAAAAAGGCATGGTGGTATATGGTTGTTACCCCAGTTTGGGGGGAGGGACGGGAACAGATGGATTTTGGGGCCTTGCTGGCCAGCCAGTCACACCCAAACAGAAAGTTCCAGGTTCAGTGAGAAACACTGTCTCAAAGAAGAAATAAGGTAGAGCAATAGTGGAAGGCACCCATCATCTGGCTTCCCCATGTACATGCATAGGTACGTGAACCAGCACACACATGCATATTCATAAACACAAGTTGCTCTGAGCATAGTGCTGTGTGCCTATATGTCTAGCTACTTGAGAGGCTGAAGCAGGAAGATAGCAAGTTGGAAGCCAGCCTTGCTAATGTACTGAAAGAGAGAGAGAGAGAGAGAGAGAGAGAGAGAGAGAGAGAGAGAGAGAGAAGAGAGAGGCGAAAGAAAGGAAAGATAGACTGCCTTAAAAGGTACTAGTCCCTACATAAACTTAATTACCTATGCAGAGCTTCAAAATAGTTGGAGCAAAATGAACAGAACCATACCTGGAGCTTGTACCCCTCCCTTTTTGGTAATTGATAGAAGTAGAAAAGAAGGCTGCAGAAGTCTTGAGCAACACTACCACCCAACTTGATGCAATATTTATAGAACCCTGGAACAAAAGCAGAGCACACACTCCAAGCATGTGCAGGATATTTACCATAACATTATATCTGGGTCCATGAAACCACGCTCAGCAGAGTTGAGATGAGTGGAGTCACAGCTCTCGAAGGAGGGAGGGAGGGAGGGAGGGAGGGAGAGAGAGAGAGAGAGAGAGAGAGAGAGAGAGAGAGAGAGAGAGAGAGAGAGAGAGAGAGAGAGCACAATATATCTTCTCAAACTACTTAGAAATTAGACAAAATTAGCCTCTGAAAATTGTCCATTATTTGGAATTTGGAAGCCAAATTGCTCAAAAACAAAGCTGTTTTAGTTAGCTTCTTTGTTGTGGTGGTAAAACACTGGCTAAAGGCAGGAAAGGGTTTATTTTATTTTGCTTATGTTATCTTATCCCATCATTGAAGGAAATCATGTCAGGAACTCAAGGGAGGAATCTAGAGGCAGGAACTGAAGCAGAGGCCGGGGAGAAACACGGCTTACTGGCTTGCCACTTTCCATGGCTTGCTCGTTGTGCTTTCTAGGACCACATGCCCTGGGTGGCACCACCCACAGTGAGTGGGCTCTCTCACATCAATCATCAACCAAGAAAGAGTACCACAGGTCACAGCAAAAAGGCCCATCTGATGGAGGCAATTCTTTAACTGAGGTTCGTTGTTCTCAGATGGCCCTCCGTAGTTTAATGTCGGGTTGTCAAATCTAACCAGCTGAGAAGTCTAGAGAAAGCAGGAAATAACAGAAGAAGAAAAATAAGATCATTAATACCAAACTTTAAGAACTGCAGATGAGACTGATGTTTAGGAGTGGGCAAGGGGGCGGGGGACACAAATGAGAAATATCAGAGACAGAAAAGGGGGAGGGATTTGCTAGAAGTCCGAGCGAGTTAAAATATCAAGACATTTTATACACATCTTTAAGCCAATAAGTATGGTAGTTAAGTAACTGACATGCTTTCTTTGCTCATCCTGTTCTGTTATATATAAGGTCTTATCCTTTTGGCCATCTTTCTGCCTGGGCCTCCTCAGTCCTGGGATTACAGGAGGATAGCACCACATGCAAGAATATTGTCTTTTTATAAGACAGATTTATATATATATATATATATATATATATATATATATATATATATATATATATATATATGACAGATTGCCAGGTGTAGCTGAGGGTTTATCTGTCATGTGCAAGACCCTAGGTCCAATTTTCAGAATCACTAAAAAACCAAAACTGCAAAAGCTCATGCTGGAATGTCTTTGTATCTATTGAAAATATTTGCATTTTGGGGTAACTGTATGATCACCTACTAGGTTAGGTAGAGGAACACCAAGTGAAGTGCACAGAATGCTGGAAGTAAAGAGGACAGCAGTTTTGCTTTCCTGATTTATGGCTTTATTTTATCTACAATAGTTTCTGTTGAAAGTAAAGAATGAAATTTCTCGGGCTGTCGAGGTGGCTCAGCTGGTAAGAGTACTGACTGCTCTTCCAGAGGTCCTGAGTTCAATTCCCAGCAACCACATGGTGGCTCACAACCACCCATAATGAGATCTGATGCCCTCTTCTGGTGAGTCTGAAGACAGCTACAGTATACTTATTTATAATAATAAATAAATCTTTGGGCCAGAGCGAACAGGGACTGAGTGAGCGCGGGGCGACTGAGCGAGCACGGGGCCAATCGGAGCAAGTGGGATTGACTGGAGGGAGCAGAGGTCCTAAATTCAATTCCCAACAATCACATGAAGGCTCACAACCATCTGTACAGCTACAGTGTACCCATATACATAAAATAAATAAATAAATCTTTTTTAAAAAGAATGAAATTTCTCTTCTGTTTCCTGAATTTGCAAATTGACTTTAACTCTTTAGTAGCTACAAAGTACAGCAACCCCTGTTGTCTTCCATGTTGCTATTACTTAAACTAGTATGCACTTCGTATGATTTTTATTTCTCAAATATGACCAAAGTATAATCAGATAATGCTAATTACATAAGCCTAGCCTCATAAATAAGCACAATGCATCCTAGTGTGTAATAGACCTACAATGTGTATGGGACAAGTCCACAGAATTTAGTAACAAAACCCAAAGTAACTTGGCTATTAAGTTTGAAGTTAGATTTTTGAATGCGGGTCTGATATGAGAGTCCATATGTCTTAGTTAGGGCCACTATGACCAAAAATCAAATTGGGGATGAATGGGTTTATTTGGCTTACACGTTCAGATCATAGTCCATCATTGGAGGAAGTCAGGACAGGAACTCAAACAGGGCATGAACCTGGAGGCAGGAGTTGATGCAGAGGCCATGGAGGGGTGCTGCTTACTGCCTTGCTCCTCATGGCTTCTTCAGCCTGCTTTCTTAAAGAACCCAGGACCACCAGCCCAAGGATGGCACCACCCACCTTCGGCTGGGCCTTCCTTCATTGATCACTAATTGAGAAAATGCCTTACAGATAGATCTCATGGAGGCATTTCCTCAGCTAAGGCTCCTTTCTCTTTGATGACTCTAGATTGTATCAAGTACACACACACACAGAGCTGGCAACCATAGAAACACTATGTTACATTGTGTATCATGGTGTATAAGACAAGCAAGACCATGCACTGAATGAAAGGAGAAAGTATTTAAACTTCTAAATATACTCATTTTCACGTTTATTGCTGATGAATTAAATCTGGCTGATTTTTCTTTGCAGTACTGGGGACTGAACCCTCAGCCTCATTCTCTCTTTTAAGATAGAGCCTCACCAAGTTGCCTAGGCTGGTCTTGAACTCCTTCTGTAACCTGGTGTAACCTGGTCTGCTCTTGAATTTATGGTCCTCTGCCTCAGTTTCCCAAGTACCTTGGATGATGGCCCTCTACCACCAGATTTGAAATTTAGTGAATAAACTCAAAATGACATTTTTCCCTTCACAACGTGGATACTGAATGATTACATAGAATTGGGAAGAGATTGCCCAAGGGAGGATACAAAGGTTGCTCAGAAAATTGCTACAGGCTGTATTTTATGTGTGCTAGGCTTGTGAAATTTCTAATCCCCAAGTTTTAGTAACTATCCATCATTAAGTACATGAGCAGCTTAAAGAGATTTTTACAAACAGCTAATCAAAGCCAATACCAGTAATGCAAGAAGATGCAAACAAGGAGAGAACACAGCTATACTCTGTCAGCAGTGTTGCGGGTGAGATCTCATCACTGGAAAACCGTCTTCTCCCATCGGAGGTATCAAGAAGGCATAGATATGGACTTGGACCAGCTGTCAGGGCAGAGAACCTGTCCCCAAGAGTGTGCTGATGTGGTAGCTTAGCTAATGGCATCACAGAGTCAGCTTGCTTAGAAAAGCCTTTAAAGCTACAGCTCATAGCTTTCCTTTAGATTCTACACTTATGTGTTGTCATGAACATCTATGATGACATTAACATACAAAATGGGCACTCATTTAAAGATTGTCAATGCTTTAGACTCTACTAGAGTCAACTGCTTTTGCTATGTATGTGCAATACTTAAACAGGGCCTTAGTAGTGAAATAAGAAATCCCTGTGTTTCAAGATCTATGTTTTTCAGTTTAATCTCAAATGCAACAAAATGGAGTAATGCTTTTGTAATATCCAACAAGTTACAAAACTAACTGGAAAGAATTTTAGTTGTTACTAAAGACTTAGGTTTCCGGGGATGTACATTGCAAAATATGAACAGTATGCACACTTAGGTGTAAAGACACTGGGTCTGTGTCCTTTGAAATGTCATGTATTGTCATGTTTTGTTTTAAAAGGAAGGAGTATTCTTAGTCATAGGCCAAACCAAGCTTCTCAAAAGAAATTATATCTAAAGAGAAATATTCTGTGTTTAGACTTTTATATGTTATACTCTTTGTCAATTATTAATTTAAAACAATATAAAGAAAGAGTTTATTGTTTACTGTGAATGTGTCATTTGCTTTATATTTAAGTACTTGGTTGCAACTGAATTTGGAAATAAGAACATCTGGTGCCTTCTGCTGATTTGATAAGCAATCAAACATCTTTTAAAATTTCCTTTTTTAAGGCACCAGTGTGGCATTTTCCCTTCTTTAGAGTAACAAAGAGGTTAAAAAATTCTTTTAATTATGTATTTAATTGAATCATACACTCGAGAGACTATATGATTACAGCCCTGTACTAAATATATACAAATACATTTAATTTCATATATTATCCTGTTTCAAAAATTCCATGGCAAATCCTAACTGTTCAGGACACAATCCTAAAAGCCAGCTCTGTGGTTTCCAGTAACCATAGCAATAACGGTCCTAAAAATAAACGGTCATTTGTCAGTAGAGATGGAAACATCCTGCTAAGGAAACTTCAGGGTCACAGGCAGTGATGTCACCTGGACCGAGACTCCCTGTGATAGAAATAGAACACCACAGAATGAAGGCCTGATATGGATGTAAAGGCTTAAAACCGGATAGTATAATCAGACAAGACATAATTACAAACTAAAATATAACCTATACACACTACATAATATTCAATGAGAAAAATATCTAACAACAGGGGATTCATGGAACTAGTGACTATATGTAGATCACAAAGGACCTATAGTGATGACTAGGACGTAGATTTCAGAGTCAGGCAGTATTCTCTTTTTTTGTTTGTCTCAAGACTGGGTTTCTTTGTGTAGCCCTGGATGTCCTGGAACTCATTCTATATACCAGGCTGGTCTCGAACTCAGAGATCCACTTGTTCACCTGCCTCTGCCTCATGAGTTCTGGGATTAAAGGCATGTGCTACCCCACATGCTGATCTCAAGCTCTCTGGCCTCAGCTGCCCAAGTTCTAGGATTATGGGCATGAGACATAGATTGGACTTTGAGGTTTGATTGTTTCGAGGGGAAGGGGAAGGGTGGAAGAGTGAGACAGCTGTCTCATTTGGCCAACTGGTTTCAGGTCAATATGTAGCCCAGGATGACCCTAAATGCCCAATCCTCCTGTTTTCACCCCAAGAGCTGGGATTATAGGTGTCAATACTAAACCCAGGTTATGAGCTTTGGTTCTTGACTTTAACCCAGTCTTACAAATTGCACAGAGCTTTGTCCTATGCTAAGAAAACATATCTTGCCTTGTCTCGTAGCTCAGCTATTTTCATGATGTCCTATTTTTTTTTTTACCAGATTATAAATCTTGAAAACCTCTGTTTAGCCTTCATTTGTCTACATACTGAGTTGCACATGTTAGATGGTGAACAGATTTCTAATATTGAAGTAATTTAATTCCTCAATGAATACTTTAATCATAAATGGTTTTGAGACATTCTTACCATGTATTTCAGGCTGACCTGAAACTTGTGGCAGTTCTCCTTTCTCAATTCTCAATTGGGGGGGGGGAGCCATCTTGGTTCCCAGATGCCTCAGAGACTAGTCTGCACAGGTGAGAGTGTGGACTACAGAAACTAACAGCTTCTGGGACAGGCAGAAGCCACACAGCTTCTGGGGCAGACCCAGTTTCAGGCTCTAGACATTCGGGCACCTTCCCTGCCAGAGGAGAGGTGTCTGCTCTGCCTGGGAGGGCTTTGCTGGAGCACCTGGGGGAGCCATCTTGGTTCCCGGATCTCTCAGAGACTAGACTGTGTAGGTGAGAGTGCCGACTACAGAAGTGACACAGCTTCTGGGACAGGCAGAAGTGACACAGCTTCTGGGACAGGCCCTGTTTCGGGCCTTCATCTTCTGTTAGGAGGCAGGTCCGAATGCCAGATATCTGTGCACCTTCCCTGCAAGAGGAGAGCTTGCCTGCAGAGAGTACTCTGACCACTGAAACTCAGGAGAGAGCTAGTCTCCCATGTCTGCTGATAGAGGCTAACAGAATCACGAGAGGAACAAGCTCTAACCAGAGACAACTATAACAACTAGCTCCAGAGATTACCAGATGGCTAAAGGCAAACGTAAGAATCTTACTAACAGAAACCAAGACCACTCACCATCATCAGAACCCAGCACTCCCACCTCAGCCAGTCCTGGATACCCCAACACACCCGAAAAGCTAGACCTGGATTTAAAGGCATATCTCATGATGATGGTAGAGGACATCAAGAAGGACTTTAATAACTCACTTAAAGAAATACAGGAGAACACTGCTAAAGAGATACAAGTCCTCAAAGAAAAACAAGAAAACACAACCAAACAGGTAGAAATCCTTAAAGAAAAACAGGAAAACACAACCAAACAGGTGATGGAATTGAACAAAGTCATACAAGACCTAAAAAGGAAGTAGACACAATAAAGAAAACCCAAAGTGAGGCAACGCTGGAGATAGAAACCCTAGGAAAGACATCTGGAACCATAGATGCAAGCATCAACCCTCAAGTGCCAGGACTACAGACTATTAACTTTTATGAGTATAAATTCTCATTGAAAGACCTCATATGCAGTTGCCCTAGCATTTTTACAATACTTTGTGAAAAAAATCTTCATAAATATTTAGTGATTTGAACTGAAAGTATCTGAAATGACTTTATTCTTTTAATTTTCAAATCAGTCTTTACAGGAGTACAAATTCCTCTTATACTTGAGGGTCAAGTATCAGTCTGAGAAAGAAAAACAGACAGCAACAGGATCTGAGTTTCAAAATACAAAAGCTGGGCATGGTGACTCATGCCTTTAATCCCAGCATTCAGGAGGCAGAGGCAGGTGGATTTCTGAGTTTGAGGCCAACCTGGTCTACGAAGTGAGTTCCAGGACAGCCAGGGATACACAGAGAAACCCTGTCTCAAAACAAAACAAAACAACACACACAAAAAACAAAAACAAAAAAATACAATAACATCATTTCTATTCCATTCAGATAAATCTTTTTTTTCAGAAAGCAAGTCATGAAATAGCCAAGGCTGAACTTTAAAAAAAGATTTATTTATTTATTTTATGTAAATATACACCATTGCTCTCTTCAGACATACCAAAGAGGGCATCAGACCCCATTACAGACCCCATTAAGCCATCATGTGGTTGCTGAGAATTGAACTCAGGACCTCTGGAAGAGCAATCAGTACTCTTAACTACTAGCCATCTCTCCAGCCCATACAATGGTGAATTTGAACTCACCTCTTATGATCCCTTCCTTGGCCTCCCAGTTGGCGAGTTTGCAGGCCTGGTCTACCACACTGTCTTAGTTAGGGTTTTACTGTTGTGAACAGACACCATGACCAAAGCAAGTCTTATAAAAGACAACATTTAATTGGGGCTGGCTTACAGGTTCAGAAGTTCAGTCCAAAATCATTAAGGCAGGAACATGGAAGCATCCAGACAGGCTTGGTGCAGGAGGAGCTGAGAGTTCTACATTTTCATCCAAAGACTCCTTGTGGAAGACTGGCTTCCAGGCAGCTATGAGTAGGATCTTAAAGCCCATGCCCACAGAGACACAACTACTCCAACAAGGCCATACCACCTAATAGTGCCACTTCCAGCATATACAAGCCATCATACACACCTAGTTTAGAAATCTTCATGTGATCAAGCTAGATAATATCCAACTTATCCTTTGTTTTCTTCTCCTTCTGATATCCTTCTTTCTCCCCTTCCATTGTCTTTTAAGGTCATCCATGTATTAACCTGAAAAATAAAGAACATAATGAAATATATAATTCTAAAACATATTAAAACCAATTACCTATATACGTAGACTGTTGAGAAATGCAGAAGACACGCATGACTGACTGAAATGGGTTAGAGATGTCCTGCTCATGCAAAATTTCTGGCAGTATTGTCTTTGCTCAAGGTCCTGTGGCCTCCATTGGCCACAAGAAATAGTGAGGCATGTGCTTGCTAAGCCAGAGACCACATAGATGTAACTACAGCCCCACAGAATGCCAAAGCTTGACATCTGGTGACTGGTGAAACCCCAGGTCATCTCCCCATCCCCTTCTCACCTTTAGTGGGACCTAATTCCTGCCACAAATGTTAAAGTCCCACCCCTCCAAGCCCTTTTGGGATGCTGAGACTTAATTTATAGTTTGCTCTCATTTTGCTGTGCTTGACTATTCTCTCCCCCTCCCTTCTCTCCCTGAGGCTAAAAGGCCAGATAGTGTTCTGTGTATTTCTCCTGTCCTTCCCACTCACCCTGGATGATGACATTTACCAAATAAGAGTAAAATTCTGTTCCAATATTTCTTCTACTGTAGCTTTCCTTTGTGGTCACTAAGGCAGTGATTTGATGGTTCATTTTTGGGTTTTGCATGGAAGCCACATGCAGGGACTTTTGACAGATGTGTAAGCATGGTGTGTAGCTGACATATATCTGAGTCATTTTAATGAAGAGAAAAATAATCAGAAACCAGAGTGTGTGGAAGGGTTATTTTTATTGACAATACTATAAATTTAAAACTACAAAAGCTTCCCCAAAATACTTTATTCAACTTGTACAAACATGTTAATATTTGCCCCTGTTCAGTGTTGACTGGGGCAGCAAGCATACATAGTTCTTGTAAGTCATATTTGATGTGAGGGAGTCTCTATTTCTCAGGCTTCTAATTTATAAAACAAGTGCAATTGAAATTTCCAACTTTTAGCTAGTGAACCATAGCAGTCAATTGGCTCCAGAAATTGTTTAGAATATGGATACACAGTTTAATTTTTAAGTTGTTTCTGGAAAAATTTCACAAGAAATCTAGTGGAAAAGCTGAATGGTGAAGTCTGTTGGAAATGAGTGCAGAGGTCTGGGACAAAGGGTTCTTGTCAAATCAGGTCAAGAGAAAGTGCTGAGAGCCAAAGCCGGAAAATCCTGTTCAAATGAATTGTGAAAAGCAGGTTGTGCAAGGATGTAAGCTTGGGTTAGAATTCAAGAGATCAACCACAGTGCCAAGCAGGCAAAGAAAACAACCATGAAAAGCCAATGGCAGGTCATCTACAGAGAGGCTGGTGACAGTGGCTAGAGCATGTTTCTGGAACCCAGGTATTAGGACAGAAGGGGTCACCTTAAAGAGTCTGTAATGAACTCGACATGAAACTTTGTGTGTTGCCAACATCTCAGAGGTACCATGTCTTTAGGTCCAGTCAGGCTCTGGCCCAAGAGAAAATTATAAGACTGGTTGACAGGTCAGTCTAGTCCAGGGACATATTGTGGCAATACATGATAAAAATATCTCTTACATTCTAAGAGACTGGAACATTTTCTGGAACTCTGCAGCCAGAGCTAATTATACACCTTGAGGTCAGTTAAGACTTAAGATTGCTCTCCTACTGTGAGCTCAGTCTGTTTGTTTATCCTGCTTTTAAGAGAAGGATGTAACAATGGGCCTTATTTACTTTGGATTTCCCAGGTAATTAACAGTTCACAACCTAAGATAAAGCACAGCTGTGGGCTATCCACTCTCCCGTGCTTCTGACCCAAGAGTAATGCATGTGTGTTTGCATGTGTGTTTCCATTAGTATTTCTCCTCATTTGATGGAAACAACAAAGAGGCTAAAAGTGGCCTTATAAATGAATATCCACCAAAAATGATGAAAGCTCTATAGAGATATTGCTTCATAATCAATGAGTTTTCTAATACTTTTTGATATCTTAGTCAGTTGTAGCCAGTAACTTAATCCTTTATAAAATTCTGTTAAAGGTTTCTGTGAAGTATCCCTCATTAATTTCTCATGTGTTGCTGTGTGTGCTGTTGAAAGAAGAGACAGCAACACCTTTTGTGAGGGCCAGACATACACACAGATGCAGTCACATAGACAGACACGGGATTAGAACAGGTTGATAAGACAGCAAGCATTTAGGGAGGCACAGATTCTGACTCATACAGGAGACAGACAGGAAAGGACAGAAGACACAGGGACAGTGAGGTAGAGAATTCAATGTGGTTAAATTACTTCAAGTAGAAGTGCCTTGATTTTTTTTCCCTTAATGTGACATGGACATAGCGTGAGTGTTTTAGTTAGGGTTTTACTGCTGTAAACAGACATCATGACCTAGGCAACTCTTATAAGGACAACATTTAATTGGGGGCTGGCTTACAGGTTCAGAGGTTCAGTCCATTATCACCAAGGTGGGAGCATGACAGCATCCAGGCAGGCATGGTGCAGGAGGAGCTGAGAGTTCCACATCTTCATCTGAAGACTGGCTCCCACATGGTTAGGAGGAGGGTCTCAAAGCTCACCTCCACAGTGACACACTTCTCCAACAAGGCCAAACCTACTCCAACAAGGACACAGTTCCTGACAGTGCCACTCCCTGGGACAAGCACATTCAAATCACCACAATGGGTGATTCAGAATTTATTATTAATGTGTTTACTCTGCTTAACATGTCACTGCCATTAAGCGATTAGTCCCCATGGTGTTGGTGTATTTTCGTTTATAACTTTTGTACTGGGCATTCGCTGAGCTTCTTTGATCTGTGGGCTTATAGTTTTCAATGGATCCATAAATTTTCAAGCATTGTTTTTTTCAAGTATTTATTTTGTCCCTTCACGTCCTCCTGCAGTAACTTTAACTGTATAGACATTGGTCCATTGAGGCTGTGTTGCAGCTTTTCTGGTGTTCTGTTTACTTTGTTCTTGCTGCCTTTTTTCTAAGTTCTATTTTAAACGGCCTCTATGAAGGTCCACTAATATTTTCTTCCTCGGTTTTCAACCTGCTGTCAATTTCGTGCAATGCATTCCATCTCAAGCACAGTAATTTGCATCTGGAATTGTATTATATTGTGTGTGTATGTATGATTGTGTATGTGTGCACATGTATGTACATGCAAGTAGAGGCCAGGGGTTAATGTCATGAGTCTTCCTTGATTGCTCTGTTGTGTGCATATGTATACATGTGTATGTGTGTGCAGGTATGTGCATACAAGTAGAAACCAGAGGTTGATGTCATGAGTCTTCTTTCATTGCTCTTTATCTTGTTTTCTCTTTAGTGTCATTTTCCTTTTTAAATGTACCTATCTATATATTTATGTGTTTGTGTATGTATGTATGTAGTGTGCGAGCATGTGTGTATGTGAGGTGGTATTGTGTGGCATGAAATGTGTGTGGCAGTCAGAAGCCAGATCACAGAAGTTGGTTTTCTCTCCACCATGTGGGTCCCAGAGGGTCAGACTCAGGTTTGGTGGGCTTGGTGCCTCTCTAGCTCAGCCTTCTCACTGACCACCTCACCTTGTGTTCTTACAAACAGGGCCTCTCACTGCCACTGGAGCATGGATTTGGCATGACCAGCTGGAGGTGTTTTAAGGGTCCTCCCGTCTCTGCCCCCCCAGTGCTCAGCTGACAGGAGAGCTCTAGCACACCAATGTTCATGTGGGCACTGGGCAGCCACGCTCAGCGCATCATGCTTGTACAGCAAGCACTGTACTGATGGAGCCGTGTCTCCAACCCGCACCAAGAATTTAACATAGGCCGACGCGGTGGCACAGGCCGTTAGTCCCAGCACTCCAGAGACAGAGGCAGGCAGATCTCTATGAGTTTGAGGACAGGCTAGTCTACACAGTAAGTTCCAGGCCAGCCAGAGCCACATAATAAGAGAGCCCATCAGAAACAAGAAAACAAAACAAAAACAAGAACCAAGTTTTTAAAAAGAAAGAATTGTAACCCCCAAGGCCTTATGTTTAAGTTCTTTTTATAACTTTGATGTCTTTACTTGACATTCTCAATGTTTCCTCTGTCTTTTAATATGTGAAATATGCTCAAAGGATCTCTTAATTTTTTTTTTTTTTGCCTTTTCTTTTTTCAAGACAGGATTTCTCTGTGTAGTCCTGGCTGTCCTAGAACTCACTTTATAGACCAGGCTGATCTTGAACTCAGAAATCCGCCTGCCTCTGCCTCCCAAGTGCTGGGATCAAAGGCATGTGTCACCACCGTATGACTCTCTTAATATTTTTATATGCTAACTTTATTGCCTGTGGCATTTCTTTGTTTATATTTACTATTATAATTTAGTTCTATTTCTCCATTCCCTTTCCTCCCTCATAACCTCCCTCACACCCTTCAACACTCATGGCTACCTTTTTTCACTAACTGTTATTGCATGTATATATGTATTTGTATATACATATATATATTCCTAAATACAAAGTTGTTACTGATCTTGGCATGTGTGTTTTCAGGTCTGATCCTTTGCTACTAGAAGACACAATTTCATAGCAAACTTCTTGACCCTCTGAATCTTACAGTTTTTCCACTCCCTCTTCTGCAACGCTCCCTGAGGCTCAGGCGCAGGAGTGTTTTGTAGCTGTATCCATTGAGACTGGGTTCAACAACTTGGCATGTTGATTGGTTGTGGTTTTCTGCAGGGATCTCCATCTGTTGCAACAAGTTGTTTTCTAGATGAAGGGTGAAGACTACAATTATCTGTGGGTGTAAGGACAGATGTTTATAGATTATTGTTAGGGATTATGGTGGTTTAGTACATTAGTGATTGTAGATTCTTCTTCAATAACCACAACTTGGTTAGCATTGATTAGTTAGTGATGTTTCCATTACTGGTCATGGTATCCCTCTTTTAGAGCATGTCTTTAGTCCAAGTAAAAGTTAGCATTTAGAAATTAGTATTCAAAATACTAATACTAACTCAAAAGAGGATTTCTTATGTCTGTTATTAGGGTTAGGGTTAGGTGGTCCTTGGCTCTTGGAGGGAGTACTGTTATACCAGATGGAAAAAGTTCATTAAAAGTATTTATGTGTATTTAGTACTGAATTGCATGCATAACAATTTTTTTGTTAAGAGCATGAGACTCTACAGCGATCCTTTTCAGACATCCTTACTATTATTTTATCATCTCCCTCTCCCTCCTGTACTTGCCTCCCTCCTCTTCCCAAAGAGCCCCCTTTCCCAGTGCCCAATCAGATCATTGCATCCTGCTCTTCCTCTTTATCCTCTTTCCACCTTCTTCTGTGTTTATCTTCTTCCAAATTCCTATGGAGCCCCCTTTTCCCATCTGTTTTAATATTTCTAAATATTAATTTTATTGTCTGTGGAATCTCTAAGCCTAATTCAATTGATTGGTTGCTTTCTTCATCATGGATCATATTCTTCGTACTCTTCATCCTTTCATAATTTTAAATCAAACACTTGACATTATGCATTTATCTTATGTGCTGTAGATTTTTGTATTTCTATAAATATTTTTAGGCTTATTCTGAAATGCAGTTAAACCACTTATAAACAGTTGAATCTTTTCCATATGTTTATGCTTTGCTAATGGACCAGAATCCACTTTGATCTGGGGCTAATGTTTCTCCACTTCTAAGAGGTCAGTGAATGTTAGGATTTTCCATTCTGTTCAGTACAGACTTAGACTATTTCTGTCTCTGTGTGAGCTCTGAAAGACAGTGCCTCTCTCCCAGCAGGTGGTTCTTCTCTTAGTCATAGGCACTGATTAACACTCAGCAGAACACGTGAGGGTGACTTGGCAGATCCCTACCACTATCTCTTTGTACAGTGCTGTCTCCTCTGGTATTTTGCCCTACAAACTCTAGTCACCTTGGCCTCCCTGGACTCTGTTTCTTCCAATGAAGAAGAAGTTCTTACTTCTTGACACACCCTAGAAACTCTTTCCAGGCAGCAAGCTAGGCTGATTATGGGCCTCTTGACAAGATCATTGCCCTGCACTGCCTGATGTCTAGTGTCTGAAGACTGTGCAGTAGACTGTGTAGATCTGGATTTTGGTTGCATCAGGTAGGGAGGTGTTTTGGGTACTTTTCTGTTGTTGTGAAAAAACACCCTGGCAAAACCAACTTAGGGGAGAAATAATTTCATTTGGCTTACAATTCCAGAGGGGTACAGTTGACCATGGTAGGGAAGATATGGGAATAGGGAAAGAAAGAATGGGAGCAGGAGCAAGAGGCTTGCTGGGCACATTGAAACCACACTGAGGAAGCACAAGGTGAACAGGAAATGGAGCTAGGCTTATAGCAGCTAAGCCTGCTTCCAGTCATACACATTCTTCAGCAAGTCTCCTCAAGGTGCTACAACCTTCCCAAATATAGTACCAACTGAATATAAAGAGTTCAAATATCTGAGCCTATGGTGACATTTCACATTTCAACTAAAACATTCCACCCTTTACCCCCATGGGCTTGTAGCCATTTCTGGTTGCAAAATGCATCTTGTCCAATTTCCAAAGTCCCAACACTGTTCAAAACTTAACATTTCAAAGTCTTTTCTAAGACTCAAGGCAACCTTTTAACTGTAACACCCTGTAAAATCAAAAACAAGAAAATAAACTGCATGTTTCCAAAATACACAGGGTATACATTCACACTCAAAAAAAAAAAAAAAAGGCGGTTGGTGGGGGTGGGGGAGGCATAGCAAGGAAAGATCAGATCAAAGGACAGGGCAGACAGCAAATCCCATGGTTCCATATGTGGCAACGGAGACTCAGACTTTTTGAGCAGATTCATCTCTGCTCCAAAAGGCATGGGTAACCCTTCCACTTCAATGCTGCCTCCTGTAACACACATGGTATCTCTCTTGGACTGCCTCCACTCCGTGTGTACAGCTTTCTTGGGTGGACAATCAATGACTCTTACCTCTATAGTCTCCTGGAGTCTCTCTTGACACTAAGGCTTCGGCCTCACAGCACCATGCAGTGGCCTCTCAGGACCCAAGGAGTCCGACTCTAATCAGCCTCAGGTGGCCAAGCTGTCAGAGGTCACATCTGTTTGGCTTGCTGCCCCCTAAGATAACAGTATCAACATAGCCAGTGACTGTGTGAACTTTGTTCGAGCTCTATGCCCTGAGATTTTCATGCTGTTACATTCATAAAGAGCTAGGAAGTCTCAGAGACTCTCTTCATACATTCATATGCATACAGTAACTGTTTGAGCTCTATGGCAGAGAGAGTTACCTGCCCACTAATGTCTGTCCACTTCCTGTTCTGCCCACTAATGTCTGTCCACTTTCTGTACTGGAATGGTTCTTGAGAAACAGCTCCCAAGCCAGAGATAAAGCTCGTCTGGCCTGACTGTGACCACAGGGCAAGCCAGCAGCACATTTTCACCTGGGGAATGCATGTGGGGGTATATTGTGTTGTTTTAAAGACACGGCTTTCAAGAAGCAGGTATACTTTCTTCTTGCTTTTCCCACTTGACTGAACACTAAGGTCAAAAGGAAACTTCTGTAGGACAGACACTGTCCCAGGTGCTGAACTGATAATGAGACCGAGTCTCTGTGCCTGTGAATCTTGCTCAGGACTAAAACCAGAGTCTTATTGCGTGCCACACAAGTCTCTATCCCTCAGTTATACCCCAGCCCTGCCCTTTCAATATTAAAGATTAATCAAATAAAGATACAAAGTAAACAAGAAAAGAAACAGAAACATAAGAGTTATTCCTTTCCAAACACCTCTCTAGTTAATGTCTTCTGATTGGCTAAACTGGCTGGCTAGGGTGGTCCAGGGATCAGCCTTCCTCTGCTGCTCTCAGTGTTTGGGTTGTAGATGTATGTGACCACACACAGCTCTCTCATGGCATGCACCCATCTTCTCAGCCCCTCTGCTGCATTTCAAACATGTCCAGGAATAATGACTGACTTACTGAGACCATCCCCACATAGTCTCACAACCAAGCAGTTTCCCAAGCCTCCTCCCCCAATTACTAGAGTTTGGCTTTCTCTTTTGTTCTTGCCTTTACTTTATAAATAGAATTTTTGTTATATATTATTTTTGCTGTAGAGTTTAGTGTCATTACATGTTGATAATAATCAAAGGCAATATTTTTTTTCAGTTGTTTGATGTCACGGTTTAAGTGAATTCCCCAAATAACTCAACTCCATAAAGCTTAAGCTTGCTTTCGCATTTGAATCATTTTGCACAAAAAGCCTTTTGAAATGCATTCACTATTTTTCTCCCTCTTGAAATAGCTCGAACAGAACATCCTTTAACCTTTGTCTGACTCAGGCGATGATTGAAAGCATCTGTTATTGTAGTGGTCCATGCCACCAAGATGCTGGGATACTAGATGACTCCAGATGCTTTTTCTGTCATATTCATCATATGGTCTTTTGCTTCATCTGCAACCAGCTGCCACGATGGCTCCTGATCCAGCTCTGGAAGCTCTCCCCCAACCCCCTTAATTCACAGCTCCTAATAATCTAGGAAATCAGCCAAAGAACTTGTTAGCATTTGCGATAAAAATAACTAGACCCCAAGGATCTTAAAAATAAACTGAATTAATTTAATGGTACCTTTCTGCACACTTCAATGCCTCTTTTTTATTCCTGTTTCTGTTTGCAGAAATTACTTCTTGACAAGGTATCACCTTCTATGTATAGCCCACATGCACTGTCAGTAAAATAATATGCATTATGCATAAGGAGATACAGACGCATGCATAGCGCATCAGTCAATACATTTTATGTCTACTTGTCCTCCCTAGGAATTCATTGAGGATGGAATTGTTTCTTTATACAGAACATGAAATATAGTAAGATCTCAACAATGTTTTTTCAATTAGTAAACAGGTCTTATAGTGTAGGTTCCTGGTACAGTAGCATATTTATAAAATATGCTTCTTTATATGGATTTATTATTTTTAATCTTCTCCTTTTTATTCAGTCCAGGGCTCCAGTCCATGGAATGATGTCACCACCCACAGTCTGATGGGTCTTCCTTCCTGGGTTGAATCCTCTGGAAATGCTCTCACAAACTCCTAGAGGCATGTCTCCCTGGTGGTTCTAAGCCCTGTCAAGTTGACAGTCATCAAAGATGGCTTTTACCTTTTCTGAAATGCAGAAGGCAAGGGTGTTTTCCAGCAAGGCGAGGGGAGTCCGGCCAAAGACTTATGGGCAGTGTAAGAAGTCTGAGGCTCTCAGCAGCAGGGCAGTCTGGCTGATTAGAATAGAAATTTCTAACCACAATAAAAGTTGAATGAGCTAGGAGTTCACCTTGCTGCTCTTGCGTGGCTTTATTTCACTTGTGTGCCTCGGTGGGGAGACAACAGATGGTTAGGTTTGCACCTTTCCCAGCAGGATACACGGAACAGGAATTGAGGGCAGTGAAAAGGATAATTAAAATCTTGGTCCTGAATTCTAAGCTTCAAAAAGAGGGAGTTAATAAGAGTAGGAACCCATTAGACAGTGAGGAATTGTGACAATGAAGCCAGAAGCTGAATATTTATAAAAAGAGGAAACTGAACTGAAAGAATTGCCACAGATGATTATCTGGCCATGCTGGGCTTCTGATGTTTGGTGGTAAAATATGGGCATGGTACTATGTTACATAAAGATACTTTCTTATGAGAAAAATATTGAATATTTTCCTTCCTATATTCCTCTATCTCTTCTTTTCTGCCACACCCAGCCTGCTATTAGCTCTCTGTCTCCCTGAACAATGTAGCTTCTACTTTCATGCATTAATATTATCTATATACAATGTAGGAACCACATATGAGAGAAGGCATATGATATTTGTCTTTAAAGACTTGCCTGATTTGCTTAATATGATTATTTCACATTGTATTTGTTTTTCTGCAAATGTTGTTTATGGCCAAAACAAAACAAAACTCTTCTTTATTGTGAGTGCTGAAAAAAAATGGCTCTGAGGTTAGGAGCCCTGTTTCTCTTTGGGGAGGACCCTGGTTCAGTTCCCAGCACTCACATGATGGCTTGCAAAATCTGTTACTCCAGTTCCAGGGATCTAGTGCCCTCTTCTGGCCTCCTCCAGCACTGCATACACAGTGTGTAGGTACATACATGCAGGCAAAAGTTATATACATAAAATAAAAGCAGGTCTTTCAAAATTTCATTATATATGTATATATACATGTATATGCATATGTGTGTGTGTGTGTGTGTAGTTTGAGGAGTAGTGGTGAAATGAAGAGGACTAGCACAGCTTTCTGGGTTCTTTGTCTTTTCCTCACTATTCTTTCAAGAGCCTAGATCACTGCCAGTCACATGTGTTTGTTTATTTATAATAGCCCTGTTTTAGGTCTATTATTGCTGTGGTAAAACACTTTCCTCAGGGTTTGTTTGGCGGGCTTATGCTTCTTCAACACTATCAATCATTGAAAAAGTCAGGACAAGAACTTAAGCAAGGCAGGGACCTGGAGGGAGGAGATGCTGCAGGAGCTGTGGAGGGATGCTGCTTACTGGCTTGCTCCTCAGGGCTGCCTCTATATAGCGTCCAAGGCCATCAATCCGGGGGTGGCCCTGCCCACAACGGACTCCTCAACCAATCACTAATAAGAAAATGCCCCACAGGCTTACCTCAAACCCAGTCTTACGAAGGCATTTTTCTCAACTTCACATTGAGACTATAGCTTTTCTCCAGTTAATATCAAACTAGCCCACACAGGCTGGTTTTATGTACTTGATGCATCAGGAAGATCTGTTTAATATTTGTAGTAGCTCTGTGTGATTAGAACAGCTACTATTACTCCCTATTTAAAGATGATAAAGCTAAAGCACAAGGCAATACTCGCTCAGGTCACACAGACAGACAAAGGCCAAACTGCGTCCAAACTAAGACCTGGTTTCAGAGCTATTTCAAGCAGCTCTTGATGCAACTGAGCTGGGGTGAATTGTTGGAGATGACTTAATTGCTATTTTCGGCATCTTGTGACATCCAGTGGTTCAAGTCTAAAGTTGCCTTCTTGTAGTATAGAAATCTATTCGGCATTAGCGTATCCCTTTGAAGAGTCTAACGTTCCAGATTGTCAGCGTTACAGAGGGCTGGGTGTATGTATGTATTGGGAAGAGAAAGCAAGATAGAGTCTTCACCAGGGTCTGTCCACATTGTTTTTTTGAGTTAAGTTCACTCATTGGTCTGGGGCTCTCTTCAGGGTCTAGATTGGCTACCCACTTAGCTCCAGGGATCCACCTGACCTCTCCTCTTCAGAACTGGGACTACAAGAGCACACTGCTATGCTTAGCTTTTTCTTTTTCCTTTTTATGTTTGTTTTCTCTCTCTCTCTCTCTCTCTCTCTCTCTCTCTCTCTCTCTCTCTCGTTTTTCGAGACAGGGTTTCTCTGTGTAGCCCTGGCTGCCCTGGAACTCACTCTGTAGACTAGGATGGCTTCGGATTCAGAAGTCCACCTGCCTCTGCCTCCCAAGTGTTGGGATTAAAGGCATGCACCATCACTGCCCTGCCATTTTTTATGTTTTATTTCATTATTTTTTGAGGCAGGGTCTCACCAAGTAGTCCTGCCTGCCTAGGAACTGAAACGTAAACCAGGCTGACCTCAAATTCACAAAGACCTGACAGTTTCTGCCTCCCAGGTGCTGGGACTAAAGGTGTGTACCACCGTATCTGGATCCTAGCTTTAAATCTTTTTCAATAGCATATATCAATTATATTCAATAATGGGTTTCATTACACCATTCCCACATATGAATGCAAATACAGTTTAGTTGTGTTCCCCCCCCAAAATTCCTTTTTTACTTTCATGTCTCTTTGAAGTGTGCAGTTGGTTGAAAGACTTATTAGGGTTGCTCACAGGGCCATGGGTAAAGGGCTGCTGGCATGAGCAAGGGCAACTTACAAGTGGCTGGCTATACCACCAGAGAATACATTTCTCTCCACTAACTGTCTGCAGATCTCCAGGGAGCAGAGAGCCTCAGGAGACCCTTCTCCGCTATGATAGAGTGTTGACACATAAGATCTTGTGCAGGTCGTCATTGCTCCTGTGACTACAACCGTCATGCCATGCAACGAACAGCATCCCATGTCTTTCTCTACTGTTGTTGCATTCTTTCTACTTCCGCTTCTACAGTGACCCTTGAATCTTGGAGTGGGCGATGCAGATATCCCACTTAGGGAAGAGCATCCAAGAGTCACTTATTCTTGGCATTTGGACCAGTTATGAATCCTGCAGTAACTGCTATCCACAGGAAAGAGGAGCTTCTCATGCCATCTCAGGACTAATCTATAGGCATGTGCTTTATTATTTTTTTAAAATTGCATCCACCTGCACATGCATGCACAATGACCTAACCCAGATAGCTTTAGAAAACGACTAATCCTTAAGTCCCCCTGGCAGAGACCAGGATTTGTTTAGTCTGGGATGGCACCCAACCACTGAAGCTCTCCAGAGAGTTCAAGGTGCAGTCAAGGTTAATGGTTGTTAGAGTCAATGAAAACACTCACTTATATTTTGGTTCTTTATTATCTGTGGGGAAAGAGAACCTTGAAACTGGGGTAGCTATTAGGTCCTGATTTCAATGGGCTTGCTTCAGCTTTTCCTAAGGTTGTATCATTCTCCCAAGTTGGTGAGAGGAGAGGGGAGTCTGTGAGATCCAGGGGACATTCCACACAAAAGCTCTCCTCTAGGACTATATGAACGAAGACCCTTGAGCTGTCAACCTCTTCACCAAGTCTGTAACTCGAGGGCAGACTGCATTTCAAGCATAAGTTTTAGCGGCCCCTGTTTTTTTGAGAATGTGGAGGAAGGGTGACTTAGAGACTGGAGTGTCTCCAGATGGGTACATAGCCGATGTCTGACAACTGCTGGAGACACAGATATGAAAGGTACAGGGGGCAGGGAGTTAAATGCCTGCCTTTATTAGTCTGTTAAATGAGAAGGCAATTCTGCCTGTTATTTCCCACCTGACATTAAGCTATAATTGCTTGATTATTTAGCCTGTCTGACCTTCAGGTTATTAGCAAACTAGAAACAATGGTACTTTGTGAAGATTACATGAGATAATTGTATATATAACATACATCAATAAGCCCAAGACTCAATAGCTACAATGTATCATATGCTTGCCTTCAAATGGTCCTCCTCTAATAAAAGTAGCTTTATAGGTCCCAGGAGGAGATGTGTCCATGAGTCGCTCCCCTGGGGCTTGTGCCTGCACTGTGGAGGAAAACAGGACTATTTTTAACTTCAGTACTGGGCACTGAAATAGTGCCTTTGTGTCTAGCTTTTTTCATTTGGCATTATATTTTCTTCGCAAGCATTTTGTGATATATATTTTTAATTTAATATATACATTAAATAAAAGAAGGGAGACGGGGTGCCTAAGTATTTACTGTGTGTTGAGAAAGGACTCTCCTGTAATAGAGGGGAACAGCAGAATGGAACTAGGTCATTACAAGCATAGAGAAGCAGTATGAAGCAAAGATGCTGTATCTGCACTCAGGCTTCTCCTCCATCTGTGTCAGCATCTCCCTCCAAGCTAGTGACGTTGTTGAACCAGCTGGTGGCCGTCAGGCTCTGATGTTTCTCTCTCTTCTGACCTTGAGGAGCTCTTTCTGTCAAATTCTGCAGTCATGTTCTTTAGTGTGTCAGAAGACAAGACCTTATCAGAAAATGGCAGACCTTTGGAAGAACAAAGCCAAAGATGCGTGGCTATGGAAACATATAAAGAACTGGAGCCTTGGAAGAGCTAAAACTTGTTCACCAGCAGAGTGTTTCCTTTTGGTTTCTAAATCTATTCCCGCATGCCTGCAATTTCCCTGTGCTTTTGAATTAATCATGTTTCTGCTTAATTAGATACTCCGTTAGAGAAATGAATTCCAACTCTGAATGACATGAGAATTCCTGTGGAAGTTTTTTTTAAAAAAAAGTTCTGAGGTGGAGTCCAGGCTTTGATAGTTTTTAAAACTCCCCTGTAACTTCAGAAAGTTGAAAACACATACACTAAATAATGATGTCAATGATATTTGATAATATTCTTTGTTGCTTTCCTTTTGATTTGTATAAAAATGACTTTTTTTTCGAGACAGGTTTCTCTGTCTAGCCCTGGCTTTCTTGGAACTCACTCTGTAGATCAGGCTGGCCTCAAACTCAGAAATCCGCCTGTCTCTGCCTCCCAAGTACTGGGATTAAAGGCGTACGCCACCATGCCCGGCTTAAAAATGAGTTTTAATGCCACAGTTACTGTGCTGTGCTCCTTTGGATACTGAATCTGCCTTATAGAAGTTTAGAACCCTGGCTGTGAGCCTTTAAAAGTTTGGGGGAAACTCCATGACATCACATATTTGATTGACCCTGAAAGGTTGTACTGTAACATGAAGAGCACATTTAAATAAAACAAGGTTCTAAATCAAGTATATTTTAAAAGAAAGGAAGGAAGGAAGGAAGGAAGAAAGAAAGAAAGAAAGAAAGAAAGAAAGAAAGAAAGAAAGAAAGAAAGAAAGAAAGAAAGAAAGAAAGAAAGGAAGAAAGGAAGGAAGGAAGAAAGAGAAAGAAAAATATGGTTGACAAATGCGAATGGACAGAACCAGCATTTAAAAGGCAAACAAAGAGAAATTTGAAAGAAAAATCCAGGAGATAGGGAGGATGTGTCTGGAGAGAGTATGCTGGCTCTCTGCGGCAGGTCTAGGCTGAGAGGAGAGAACCAGGTCCTGTCTCTCTGGGGCGTAGCTCGCTGCCCTCCAGAGAATAACCTCCCCGAGCTGGGAGTTTGTCAAAGCAGGGGCTTCTTTAACTGTAGCAATCTTTTGTTATAAAGGGCTGAGAGAGAAGGTGGTTTGTTTTTTTTTTTTTTAACTGAGGTGAGATGAGTTAGGGTGAAGGGAAAGGTGATGAAGGGTATGGGGTGACTGACAAAGCCAACAAAGTTAGTCTATGTCAGCAGTAGCTAGGCAAAGGCAGGCTTAAGCAGGTCTTGCTGAGTGACTTGCATAGTGCGGAAGTGATTGAGACAGTTTTCAAGGCCCAAACCAGTTCCAAAAAAGGCCCAACAAGAGTAAGGTGAGAGAAGCAATAAAGGATTTCAATAAGAGAAGAGAGCTGTGATTGTAAGGCTAGGAAGCCTCACTGATCTTTTCCCACCCCATATTGGAGGCCCAGGCAGGTGCACTTTCCTTCTGCAGGCAGAAAATTACAAGAGTTGCATCTGCCAGGATAGGGATATGGCTGAGTTGGTAGGGTGCTAGCACAGAGCCCTGGGTTTAATACTCAGCACAGCATAAAGTAAATTCGGGACACACACTAGCACTCCTAGTACTTGTCAGGTGGAGGCAGGAGGATCAGAAGTTCAAGGGTGCCCTCCACTACATAGCTGTTTCCAGGCTAGTCTGGGCTACACAAGACCCTTTTGGAGGAGGGGGAATAGGAGGAAGGGGAAGAAGGAGGTGGAGGGGGAGGAAGGAGGAAGAGAAGGAAGAATAGCAGGTCTATTAGATCTGTCAGTTTAAGGAAGACTCCATAACCTGACACTGGAGGTTTTGCAAGGATACAGCTTTGTCTGACCTTCCACTGAGATGCTGCGAATGCATGAGATGCACTTAGGAAATTAGCTCTTCAATCTGTCTTGCAAAAATCAACTTCATCAGCATATAGTTTCTATAAACTCATTTTCAGTGTGTGGTCCAGTGACTTCTGACAGACATATTCTGACCATCCAGTGGAAAATGTAGGGTATTTCCATCACACACCCCCAGTTTCCTTCTGCCCATCTGTAATCAACACTTCTCTTGTCACCAAACAACACCTATTTAATGTATTACAGATTTGTTTTGTCTGCTCTAGGATTTTGTATAAATAATCCACACACTGTGAAATTACTTGTGTTTGGATTCTTTCATGTAGTTCAATGTTTTCTTCCCAAACATTCCAGTGCAAAACACCCCATCAGAACCAACGGTGGTTAAGAAACCACTGGAACACAGTCCTTATCCAAACACTTGGCAAATTGAAGCAGGAGAGTCAGGAGAAGTTCAAGGCCAGTTTTAACTACATAGTAAGTTTAAGGTCAGGCTGGATTACTTGAGACCTTATCACCCACCCCCAAATTCAATAATGTAGCAAAGTAGAGAGTATTTTACAGCAATCACCTATATATATACAACTATATATATATAGGCAGTTCTGCAAGTTTATTTGACATTCAGCAGGTTAGTTCTCATTCACATTGACAGTCTGTAGATTTTTGAATGTGCTAACAGGCACACAAGTTACCAGCCTGTAGAGCTTGTCTGGGGAATCCTCATCCTTGTTACGTTTTCTGGACAAATGTACTCGGATGAGATATGGAACATTCCTTTTTCCCTCAGTCCAGACGGCTTTATTGAGCCTGGTGTCAATGTGTATGTACATCCTGTGCCCCCATTTCCTCCATGGCAAACTTCTGAATTTCTTTGAGTGCCCAAGGAGCACGCTTCTTAGAAGCCCACTCCATGGATGCACTTGTGAATGTTGATGGTATATTCTCAGGTCACCACCTTGTTGATGTCAGAATGGCCCTTCTTCTTCTATATAGAGAACTATCGGACTATATAGAGAACCTAGGTCTCAAAAAACCAAACCAAACCAACCAACCAACCAAACAAACAAACAAACACACAAAAACACCACACAGCTATCTTAAGGTAGCCACTTAAACATTTTGCCACCATTTGTTTGGATGGCTTCCTTAATTTAGTCTTTAAAATTGTTTGCTAAAGATTATTTTTTATACAGGCATAATGGCACATACCATTGAGAGGTGTAGGCAGGAGGGTCAGTTGTTCAAAAGGGGTCTTGACTACGTGGTATATTACACCCAACTTAGGCTACATGAGTTCTATAAATAAAAATTCAAAAAAATGTTTATATATCTTTTTGAGTGTAATTTACATTTCAGTTTTTGAGTTTACAATTTTTTTTTAATTTAAAAGAGCTTTTAGTTTGTTTTGTTTTGTTTTGTTTTGTTTTGTTTTGTTTTGTTTTGTTTAAGACAAGACTTCTCCGTGTAGCCCTAGCTGTCCTGGAACTTGCTCTGTAGACCAGGATGGACTTGAACTCAGGGGTCCACCTTCCTCTGTCTCCCAAGTGCTGGGATTAAAGGTGTGCCTCACCACCACCTGGCTAAAAAGTTTTTATACAATATATTTTAGTCATATTCTTTCCTCTCCCCAACTCCTTCTAGATCCTTTCTATCTCCCCACCTTCCCAATTTAATGTCCTCCCACTTTCTCTTAAAAGATGGAGAAAAAAACTTATAAAAACAATAAGTTCAAAAAAAAAAAGACACACAAAAAACATGGAGTTTGCTTTTCACTTGCCAACAATTCCTGGTAATGGGGACTGGTGGTTAATATACACAGTGACACTCCCCTGGGAAACCTGAGTTTTCCTTTTGCCAATAGGAATAGCACAATAGCACATAGCTTCTTGGTTAGGGGCAGGACTTTGTGTCCACTTTCCCTTCTCAATGGCCAGTTGTGGGCCTCTGTGTTCATCATCATCTACTGCAAGAAGCAGCTTGTCTGGTGAGGACTGAGTGATGGTCTGGTCTATGGGGATAACAATGTCATTAGGGGTCATTATATGGCTATGTTCCTTTAGTAGAATAACAGTGGTAGGGTGTCCCCTAGGGTCCGTGACCTAGCTAGTCTCAGATTCTTGGCCACTTTATCAGTGTCCTGTATGGTTGCTTCTCATGGAGTGGGCTTGAAAGCCAATTTTTGGAAACCGATTAGTTACTCCTATACCGTCTGTGCCTCTATTATACAGTATATGTTGTAGGATTTGACCACGCTGTGAACCGCAAGATTGTGCTATTTACTGAAGAAAACCTGAGATTGTGTTATTCACTAAAACAAAACAAAACAAAACAAACAAACTTGATACTAGTTGTGTTGTGGCTCTGGCCTTAGTACACATCTTTAATCTCAAATAATGAAGGTAAAGTTAGTTAGTAGAAGAAAGCATCCATGTTTGACAGGGATGTCTAATTTAGTGGTAGAAAAAGTGATGAAGCAGGGGGAGCTTTGACAGAATAGGGTACTCCCAAGAGAGGAGAGGGAAGCTACATAAGAGGACAGAGCAGAGAGGGGGGGAGGGGCAGTTTTACTGCGACAGTGATAGAGAGACAGGTTACAGAGAGGGGACAAACTACACATAGGTGAAGACAGAACAAGACAGACAAGGAGAAGGAGCCAAAAGATTAGAACAGATTGACAAAGTCAGTAGGAGGCCAAGCAGAGCAACTCAGTCAGAGGCTGAGAGAGAAGTCAGAATAGCAGATATTTGGCGAATAAAAGTTACCTTGACTGGTCTATCTTATGAGCAGTTTGCTGTTGTAGGTTGAAAGGTCGGTAGCAGGGTAATATTGGTGATTGCCTTTCCCTTCATGTTCCTTCTTTTATCCTGCCCTCCCCCAGCTCCTCATTCACTCCAGTTGTCCTAACATCTCCTTCATCTCCACGTCACTGTATTCTATTGTTTCTTCCTTCGAAGATCCCCTCCTCACCCCAAGTTCCTTACTAGCTATCTAACCTCTGTGGTTATTTGGACTAAAACAGACATATTTAAAAACCAAATCTTACATTTATATGGAAGAGAAAACATGCAATATTTTTCTTTGGGGATCTGGATCTGGGTTAGATTACTCAGGGTAATTGTTGCTAACTCTTAGTTTACCTGGAAATTTTATAATTACATTTTTTCTAACAGCTGAAAAATATTCCATTATACAAATGTACTACATTTTATTATCTATTCTACAGATTATAGACATCTAGGCTCTTTACAACTTTGGTCACGATGCCAGCATTTTTATAAATATTATATATATTTCACAATTTTAAAAAGTTAGACTTTTAAAAATGAAAATGAAAATCCAGTATAATTCTTAACTCTAAGATGAAAACCAGTTCTTTCCATTGAAAAGACAGAAAATAGGGGCTTGAGAGACTGGTCAGCAGTTAAGAGTGCTTGCTCCCAGAAGACCAGAGTTCAGTTCCCAGCCATATCACGATGCTAACAGCTTCCTGTAACTCCAGGGAATCTGATGCCCTCTTCTGGCCTCCTTCAACAGCAGCACACATGCACGCTTGCAACACACACACACACACACACACACACACACACACACACATTTGTCAACTGCTTTCTCAGCATCTAACGAGATGATCATGTGGTTTTTGTCTTTGAGTTTGTTTATATACTGGATTACGTTGATGGATTTCCGTATATTGAACCATCCTTGCATCCCTGGGATGAAACCTACTTGGTCAGGATGGATGATTGTTTTGATGTGTTCTTGGATTCGGTTAGCAAGAACTTTATGGAGTATTTTTGCATCAATATTCATAAGGGATATTGGTCTGAAGTTTTCTATCTTTGTTGGGTCTTTTTGTGGTTTAGGTATCAGAGTAATTGTGGCTTCATAGAATGAGTTGGGTAGAGTACCTTCTGTTTCTATTTTGTGGAATAGTTTGTGAAGAACTGGGATTAGATCTTCTTTGAAGGTCTGATAGAACTCTGCACTAAACCCATCTGGTCCTGGGCTTTTTTTAGTTGGGAGACTATTAATGACTGCTTCTATTTCTTTGGGGGATATAGGGCTGTTTAGATCATTAACCTGATCTTGATTCAACTTTGGTACCTGGTATCTGTCTAGGAACTTCTCCATTTCATCCAGGTTCTCCAGTTTTGTTGAGTATAGCCTTTTGTAGAAGGATCTGATGGTGTTTTGGATGTCTTCAGGATCTGTTGTTATGTCTCCTTTTTCATTTCTGATTTTGTTAATTAAGATGCTTTCCCTGTGCCCTCTAGTGAGTCTGGCTAAGGGTTTGTCTATCTTGTTGATTTTCTCAAAGAACCAGCTCCTCGATTGGTTGATTCTTTGAATAGTTCTTGTTTCCACTTGGTTGATTTCGCCCCTGAGTTTGATTATTTCCTGCCGTCTACTCCTCTTGGGTGAATTTGCTTCCTTTTGTTCTAGAGCTTTTAGGTGTGTTGTCAAGCTGCTAATGTGTGCTCTCTCTAGTTTCTTTTTGGAGGCACTCAGAGCTATGAGTTTTCCTCTTAGAAATGCTTTCATTGTGTCCCATAAGTTTGGGTATGTTGTGGCTTCATTTTCATTAAACTCCAAAAAGTCCTTAATTTCTTTCTTTATTCCTTCCTTGACCAAGGTATCATTGAGAAGAGTGTTGTTCGGTTTCCATGTGAATGTTGGCTTTCTATTATTTATTTTGTTATTGAAGATCAGCCTTATTCCATGGTGATCTGATAGGATGCATGGGATAATTTCAATATTTTTGTATCTGTTGAGGCCTGTTTTGTGACCTATTATGTGGTCAATTTTGGAGAAGGTACCATGAGGTGCTGAGAAGAAGGTATATCCTTTTGTTTTAGGGTAAAATGTTCTGTAGATATCTGTTAGATCCATTTGTTTCATAACTTCTGTTAGTTTCACTGTGTCCCTGTTTAGTTTCTGTTTCCATGATCTGTCCATTGGTGAAAGTGGTGTGTTGAAGTCTCCCACTATTATTGTGTGAGGTGCAATGTGTGCTTTGAGATTTACTAAAGTTTCTTTAATGAATGTGGCTGCCCTTGTATTTGGAGCATAGATATTCAGAATTGATAGTTCCTCTTGGAGGATTTTACCTTTGATGAGAATGAAGTGCCCCTCCTTGTCTTTTTTGATGACTTTGGGTTGGAAGTCAATCTTATCAGATATTAGAATGGCTACTCCAGCTTGTTTCTTCATACCATTTGCTTGGAAAATAGTTTTCCAGCCTTTCATTCTGAGGTAGTGTCTATCTTTTTCTCTGAGATGAGTTTCCTGTTAGCAGCAAAATGTTGGGTCTTGTTTGTGTAGCCAGTTTGTTAGTCTATGTCTTTTTATTGGGGAGTTGAGACCATTGATATTGAGAGATATTAAGGAAAAGTAATTGTTTGTTCCTGTTATTTTTGTTGTTAAAGTTGGCATTCTGTTCTTGTGGCTGTCTTCTTTTAGGTTTGTTGAGGGATTACCTTCTTGTTTTTTCTAGGGCGAGGTTCCCGTCCTTGTATTGTTTTTTTTTTTTTTTCTTTTTTTTTTTTTCTGTTATTATCCTTTGAAGGGCTGGAATTGTGGAAAGGTAATGTGTGAATTTGGTTTTGTCGTGGAATACTTTGGTTTCTCCATCTATGGTAATTGAGAGTTTGGCTGGGTATAGTAGCCTTGGCTGGAATTTGTGTTCTCTTAGTGTCTGTATAACATCTGTCCAGGCTCTTCTGGCTTTCATAGTCTCTGGTGAAAAATCTGGTGTAATTCTGATAGGCTTGCCTTTATAAGTTACTTGACCTTTTCCCCTTACTGCTTTTAGTATTCTATCTTTATTTAGTGCATTTGTTGTCCTGATTATTATGTGTCGGGAGGAATTTCTTTTCTGGTCCAGTCTATTTGGAGTTCTGTAGGCTTCTTGTATGTTCATGGGCATCTCTTTCTTTAGATTTGGGAAGTTTTCTTCTATAATTTTGTTGAAGATATTTGCTGGTCCTTTGAGTTGAAAATCTTCATTCTCATCTACTCTTATTATCCGTAGATTTGGTCTTCTCATTGTGTCCTGGATTTCCTGGATGTTTTGAGTTAGGATCTTTTTGCATTTTCCATTTTCTTTGATTGTTGTGCCGATGTTCTCTATGGAATCTTCTGCACCTGAGATTCTCTCTTCCATTTCTTGTATTCTGTTGCTGCTGTTCGCATCTATGGTTCCAGATTTCTTTCCTAGGGTTTCCATCTCCAGCGTTGCCTCACTTTGAGTTTTCTTTATTGTGTCTACTTCCCTTTTTAGATCTAGTATGGTTTTATTTCCATCACCTGTTTGGATGTGTTTTCCTGTTTTTCTGTAAGGATTTCTACCTGTTTGGTTGTGTTTTCCTGTTTTTCTTTAAGGACTTGTAACTCTTTAGCAGTGTTCTTCTGTATTTCTTTAAGTGAAGTTATTAAAGTCCTTCTTGATGTCCTCTATACCATCATCATGAGATATGCTTTTAAATCCAGGTCTAGCTTTTCGGGTGTGTTGGGGTGCCCTGGACTGGGCGAAGTGGGAGTGCTGGGTTCTGATGATGGTGAGTGGTCTTGGTTCCTGTTAGTAAGATTCTTAAGTTTACATTTTGCCACCTGGTAATCTCTGGAGTTAGTTGTTATAGTTGACTCTGTTTAGAGATTGTTCTTTTGGTGATTCTGTTACCGTCTATCAGTAGACCTGGGAGACAGGCTCCCTCCTCTGAGTTTCAGTGGTCAGAGCACTCTCTGCTGGCAAGCTCTCCTCTTACAGGGAAGGTGCACAGATATCTTGCGTTTGGACCTCCTCCTGGCCGAAGAAGGCGGCCCAAAACAGGACCTTTCCCAGAAGCTGTGTTGCTTTGGCAGGTCACAGAAGCTCTCAGCTTCTGTGGTGCACACTCTCACCTGTGCAGACTAAGTTCCTAAGTTCAGTGGAGTCCCGGAACCAAGATGATGCCCGCTGCTCCTGAGGCAGAGGGCTTCCGAGCCAGGCAGACACCTGTCCTCTGGCCGGGAGGGTGGCCGGATGTCTGCGGCCCGAAAAGGGTGCTGCCTCAGCAGCTCTGTGGCTCCCGCCTGTCCCAGAAGCTGTCTGCTTCTGTGGTGCACCCTCTCACCTGTGCAGACTAAGTTCCTAAGTTCGGAGGAGTCCCATTCTTTTCATTTTTAATAGTGCTAGGGTGCTCATACATCCTAGCAAGTGCTCCCCACTTGCTATAGTCACATAAACTATAGTCACAGCCTCCATTCACAAAGTTTAGAAGTTTATCCCCTACATCCTTTCCATTCATAACAAGACAATCCTAAAGTCATTAAGGAACAATGGGGCCATGAGGCAGAGTGGCTGTGTGGTGGGGAGTTCCGGTGCCCAGGAGGCTGAGAAGATAGTCAAGCAGGAGACACAGCAGTGGCATCAGGAGACTGACTGTATACAGGCTTCCTCAGTTTAGTTGAAATTTCACTGGAAAGGGGAATTAGAGAAATGCAAAAGAGAAACATCATAAAGTCTGAGCTTCTGCATTTGAATGAGAATGGCTTGTGGGAACCTGTAGTTTCCAAGAAACACAGACATGTATAGAAGTAAGAGATAAGGAAGACTTACACATACTCAAACACACAGAGTCATGCACACATGCACATACGTACACACGTACGCACACGCACACACACACACACACACACACACACACCACTTGACACTGTCCACTGAGGGCCTTAGAGCAGATAACTTACCTGCCTATAACAATGAGCACACTCCGCACCTGAATCTTGGCTTCTACATACTAAATGCTTCACTAAAGGACATCAAGACCCCTGAAGAAACACCTGGCTCCAGCACTGAGCATGGGAACAACAGGTTGCACATGGAACATTTAGAGCAGCTACCAAGGAAGTGCTCAGAGAACCAAAGAGAATGAAGTCAATTTGAAAGGTTTTCTCTGGGCCAAATAAGGGTAAGTTGAATACCAAAACAAGTATTGATTGATACAGATTTTCACCCATTAAAAATTATGAACTGATAAATCAATATTAATGTATTTGAGTGAAGGCATATGCCAAATTGCCCCATTTTCAAGTTCAGACTCTGATGAAAGCTTCTTGAGGCTCCCAGGACATCAAGTGCTCCAAGAAAATAGCCTATGAAAGATTCCTTGGCTCAGGGAGGAAGCTTCCACTTCTTAATACTGTTGCCCAGAGATTTACAACGGAAGAGCAGACAGAGGGTTGCTATGTGCTTGGCATCTGTGAGCAATACTAAATGGAACCCATCAAACAGTCTAACAGAAAATGCAGCAGGCTCTGGTCTAATGAGCTTTATGGAGTTTAAGATGGCTTTTGGAGCCTCAGGCACTCTCTCTTCACCTCACTGGCTTATTCTAGAGGCAGGAGCTGTGGTTGGGATAAACTTCTATGGGTGGATACCTACCTCAGTGATGTTAAGGTAAAACCAGAGGATGCTTCTGGTGGACAACATCTTACTCCAAGTTTAAATACCCCCAGAACCAACAGATTGTCTCTTGGCTTTTACAGTTAGCTGGTGCATGCTAGTTTTACAGTTAGCTGGTGCATGCTAGTTTCACAGTTAGCTGGTGCATGCTAGTTTTACAGTTAGCTGGTGCATGCTAGTTTCACAGTTAGCTGGTGCATGCTAGTTTCACAGTTAGCTGGTGCATGCTAGTTTCACAGTTAGCTGGTGCATGCTAGTTTTACAGTTAGCTGGTGCATGCTAGTTTCACAGTTAGCTGGTGCATGCTAGTTTTACAGTTAGCTGGTGCATGCTAGTTTTACAGTTAGCTGGTGCATGCTAGTTTTACAGTTAGCTGGTGCATGCTAGTTTCACAGTTAGCTGGTGCATGCTAGTTTCACAGTTAGCTGGTGCATGCTAGTTTCACAGTTAGCTGGTGCATGCTAGTTTCACAGTTAGCTGGTGCATGCTAGTTTCACAGTTAGCTGGTGCATGCTAGTTTTGTGTCAACTTGAGATAAGCTATAGTCATCTGATGCTACATTCACTTCAGTAGTAACACACGTGACAGGAATAGAAATCTGGATGCATTCCCAAGGCGAAGAGTTCACAGAAACTTAGTCTCCAGGAAAGGAAAAAGAATAGAGGAAAATGGATTTTGGAACTCTCCCACGGACAGAGAGAAATCGGGAGACATCTTGTTAATTCTCTCTGACCCTTACAGGAGAAAACCTTAGTTTTGGTTACATCAAGTTCTCTACCCTCTTTGTATTGTCTATGTTTGGTGCACCAATCTATCCACGTGTCAATTCATGTATGTTTTTGTTTCATTGTCTGAATGACTGTTGTTCTATGTTTCATGTTGGAAAAAAAATGGTTAAAACTTTATCTGCTGTTTCAGTTTCAGTTTGCACAGCGGAGTCTGAGAGTGGCCAGTACTTTAGCCAAAAATCAAGCTCAGCAGGAGAGGCCCTGCTGAAAACTGTTTTTTTTTTGTTTTTGTTTTTGGGGTTTTTTGTTTTGTTTTGTTTTGTTTTTGCTTTTTTAAAAGAAGGAGTCTAAACCTCTTAGTTCTAAGGCAAATAAGCTGATAGTTGTTTTTTTCCTAGAAAATTCTCTGTAATAGTGATTATTGTGTTTAGCAAATGACAAAGTGCTTTTTATCTTATAATTATAACTAGAAAAAGTAAAATTTTGGGCTTTTTTTTTTTTTTTTTTTTTTTTTGGTTTTTTGATACAGGGTTTCTCTGTGTAGCTCTGGTTGTCCTGGAACTTACTCTGTAGACCAGGCTGGCCTTGAAGTCAGAAATCTGCCTGCCTCTGCCTCCCAAGTGTTCTGGGATTAAAGGCATGCGCCACCACCGCCAGGCAGTAAAATTCTTTGATTGGTATAAATTTATAATCTTTGCTTTCACATAATGAACTTTAAAGCTCTGGGGAGTTACTGTTGCTCCAAAAAAGAGATTCAGAGGCAATATCTTTTTAATATTTAGGGTCTTAGTTATCCTAGAAAAATTGTGGTACAGAAAATTTAAGAAAGAAATGATGATTTGCTTACTTCAAATTATTTTCGAAAGCTCCCAGGAGATGTTAATTGGCCAAGACCTCACCTTAAACTCACCACCACAGGAGAACTTAAGCCTTTGCTAGGTGCTATCAAGTGAGATTCAAATTAACTGGTGAGAAACAAAGAGGCTTTGCAGAAAAAAGAGAAAGATTCTGTGATCAATTGTTATCAATTGTAATCAGTAGTAATCACATATTAGGAGCATATTCTAGTTATTGTTACTCAATTTGCACACCGCAATTCTTTGGCAAAGAGAACATTAATGTAAAATCATCTTTCTTCACCTCCAAGTAAAGTTTTAACAACTTATTATAATGCTGAAATTTAGATGCCCAAAAACTTGCTGAGCGAGTGCCTTATAATAGTCTACAATCAGGCAAACTTATGCCTAGGTGAAGTGTAAGGATCCACATACTGGCACGTGGTATGATCCTATTCAGATATTTAATATGGGGAAGAAGACATGTTTGTGTTTTTTCCACAGAATGCTGCAGGAGCATGCTAGCTGCCACAGTGATTAGTGAGACATGCTGATGCTGAGACAAAGAACAATGCTGACCTGTGAGCTTGCTGAGTGCCCTGACAATGAAGACAGGAAGGCTGTTTTGGACATAAGGTCCTGATCTCAGATTGGACAAGCTGCCTTGCTTCAAGCTCTTAGACCTTGTGGGACTGAGAACATGGAGACTGGAAACTGCCTTCAAAAACTTAATCATAATGAGAAGTTATGATGAATCTTCTCTTTCCTTTAATGTGACCAGTTATTCCTACTTCGTTATGGATTCTAATAATCAATATTCTTCTAATAATCAATCCAATATTAGAAATAATTATTTCTTCATTTGGAAGGCTGGTCTGGTCATTTTTAGAAACAGGTTTGAAAGTTAGCTACAGTTCTCTATGATGCTATGTTAGCAATGGATTGAAACAGGATATAGCAAATATTAAGGCTAGGTTAGCAGAAATTTCAGATATTAGCAGAAGTCCTTTGGATACTTGGAACATTGATGAATTGGCCAGAGATTTAAAGAATAACCTAAGTGCTTTGAATCCCTTGGATTGGGTTCAATATATAATCTTGCTTGCTATTATTATTGGCCTTATTTTATTTGTAATTGTGTTTCTACTCATCTTTAGAGTTCTGAGATCTGTAGTTACGATGAGGCAGGACATTCTGGAACCCCTTTCTAAAAGATAAAAGAAAGAGGGAACTGCTACATCCACTCCAATAGTGACACGTGTGACAGGACTAGAAACCTGGATGCAGTTGTGAGGCGAAAAGTTCATAGAAACTTAGTTTCCTGGAAGCATGGCATCCTGTATAAAGAATGCTCCAATGTCCTTGCTTTAGTCGTTGAACAGATCTGTGTGTTTTCCCTCAGTATTGTTTAATTATAAGTGCCTCCAAGCAATGACTTGCCAAATACCTAAGCATAATTGAACTTTGCTTCCTGGCCTTCACCAATGCCCCTAAGTAGTCCTTGAGCTGACCATGAGCTTTGAATTCAGTAAGAATGTTGCCTATTCAGTGACATTCAGAATTGCCTCTAGGATTGTAAGAGAGATAGTGAAAGAAATCAGGCATTACTATCTACTACATAGAGTTAGAAATCCCAGGGCAAGCTTAGCAAAGTAAGTTTAGAATTCTTATTATAGTTATGTGTGGCAGACTACATTACTTTTTTGTAGAAAGTCCCCCCAAACTATTACTTAGAATAAAAGTCGAGTCGCTCCCATATATAGGAATTTACAATGGTTTAGGAATCTAATGATTTAGATCGGGCTGTAGTTTCAGTGTATTACATTATTTATGAGAAGGCTAGCTAGAGTGGAACTCCCTAATTAGAACCATGACTTAGGTGTGAAAGCCCTGCCCCGGGAGTGTACTGGCTTCTAAGAATATAGCTGACCTTAGATAGAGCTGACTTGTCTCAGTTGTTTTATTGCCCAGTTCCTGCCAGTCTTTGTGTTTGCATTCTTCTGTTTTGTGTTAGAGTCATTAAGTATCCAGTAACCTCATTGTACCTTGCAAATATGTCACCTAACTTCCCTATTTTCTTCTGTATAAAAAGTTTGTTCAATTTGATAAATTACATTCAGATACAGGACACTCTCTTGTGTCCCATATTTCTTCGTCATTTCTCGCTGACTCATTGCAAACCTGTCTGGAACCCCGAGTTCTCCCGCTGACTGAGGGGGGCCCCCCGACTGAAGCCAGTCCTCAGCAATCTGAAAGAAGGGAGCTTCAGCTGAGAAATCAGCTCCATAAGATGGGGCTTTAGGCAAGCCTGTAGGGCATTTTCTTAATTAATGATTGATGGAGGAGGCCCCACCCATTGAGGATGGTGCCATCCCTCAGGCAGAGGGTCCTGAATGCTATAGGAAAACAGGCTGAGCAAGCCAGTGAGCAGCATCTCTTCATGGCCTCTGCTTCAGCTCCTGCCTCCAGGTTCTCACCCAGTTTGACTTCCTGTCTTGGCTTCCCTCAGTGGATGGTGATTCAGGATTTGTAAGCCAAACAAACCCTTTCTTCCCCACATTGCCTTTGATCGTGATGTTTCATCATTAATGACCCTAAGAAACAGCTCCATAACTTGTTTCCTAGACACCATGGACTTCCAATAAGCATTCAGAGTGAGGTTTTGGCAGCATCAGAATCACTGAAAGCATTTTTGGATGCTATGGAATAAATGGATGAGATTCAAGGTGCAACTTAAAGGGCAATAGTGAGAAACAATTGCATTAGGAGATGAGATATCTATGAAAACAGAGGAAGACCCAGGCATGCTCCTGTGCTCACTGAACGCTTCCTTGTTGGAGCTGACTGACCACATGGAAAAGGCCCTCAGAGTAAAGAGAATGGACATTTGTTGCAGGCAGAGAAAAGTTGTCTACACAAGTTGAAAGACATTTTAGGAACTGATTTTTAAACTCGTGCCATCCTAGACAGATCTGACTTTATGCTGGCTTGTGGAATTTATCATACCTATCTAGTTAATGCTACCATTTCTGATCAGGCTTGTGATGATTGCTGGTGTGGACAACCTTCCCACAGAACGAGCCTTCACTAGCGATGGGGGTCGGTCTTTAGTAGCCAGAGACTAAGCACCACATTGATGATGGCCATACTTTGTGCCAGCTGCCTTGAAATGTCTTGGAGGAAACCCTAGAGTCAGAAGGGGGAAGGAAGTAATCTCAGGAAGTAGAGGGAGACAGGGATCTGGGAGGGAGAGAGGAGGGGGAGAGGAAAAGGGGGTCCGGTTCAGATATGGGAGGAGATGGGGGAGATTTTCAAAGGAAGTGTGTAGCGGTGGGTTGGGGGGGGGGACTGGGCATAGCCACTAGAAAGTTCCAGATGCCAGGGACCCAAGAGGTTCCCACAACCCAGCAGGGAGGACATTAGACAAAATACTCAACAAAGAGGAGATAGAACCTGTAGAGATCCTATCCAGTGGATAGACACAGTCCCTGGTTGATGGATGAGCCACTCTCCTACCTCAAAAATATTAATCCAGAATTCCTCCTATCAAAAGGAAATGCAGGGACAAAGAGTGGAGCAGAGACTGAAGGAAAGGCCATCCAGAGACTGCCCTACCTAGGGATCCATCGCATCTGCATACACCAAACCCAGACACTATTGCTGATTCCAAGAAGAGCTTGCTGACAGGAGCCTGGTATAGCTGTCCCTTGATAGGCTCTGCCAGAGCCTGACCAATACAGATACTGGTGCTCACAGCCAAACATTGGACTGAGAATAGGGATCCCAATGGGGGAGTTAGGGCAAGGACTGTAGGAGCTGAAGGGGTTTGCAACCCCACAGGAAGAACAACATCAACCAACCAGACACCTCAAAGCTCCCAGGGACTAAACCACCAACCAAAAAGTACACATGGAGGGACCCATGGCTCCAGTTGCATATGTAGCAGAGGATGGCCTTGTCGGATATCACTAGGAGGGGAACCCCTTGGTCCTGTGGAAGCTTGATGACTCAGGGTAGGGGAAAACTAGGGCGCTGAGGCAGGAGTGGGTGGGCAGGTGGGGGAGCACCCTCATAGAGGCAGCGGAGGGGATAGGGGGTTTGTAGAAGGGAAACTGGGGAGGGTGATAATATTTGAAATGTAAATAACTAAAATAACCAATAAAAAATGAAAAAACGAGTATGTAACATTTCTGAGATGAGCTGGAAATTTTTAAAAATTATAAAAAAGTTTTCTTTTCTTTTCTTTTCTTTTCTTTTCTTTTTCTTTTTCTTTTTTTTTTTTTTTTTTGAGACAGGGTTTCTCTGTATAGCTCTGGCTGTCCTGGAACTCACTCTGTAGACCAGGCTGGCCTTGAACTCAGAAATCTGCCTGTCTTGCCTCCCAAGTGCTGGGATTAAAGGCGTGCGCCACCATGCCCGGCATGAAAAGGTTTTTCAATATCTTAAAAAATATAAGGCTTGGCGGTACTGGAAAGATGGTTCTGAAGCCACGGTTGCTTGCTGCTCTTCCAGAGGACCTGAGTCTGGTTCCCAGCACCCACACCACATCAGATGTTTCACAAACATCAGTAACTCTAGTTCCATGGGATTGGACATGGCTTTCAGGGGAGCCCACATGCATCTGTGCACACGCAGAGACACGTTCTCTTAATTAATGCCATCATGTAGCTTTAACCCAGCACTTCCAGGGGCAAGTGGACTCACATAAAGAAATTCAGTCAACCTTATACCAAGATATTTTATAAACAGTGTAACTCTAGTCTCATGAGAAGTTATATGGTCTCCATGGGAATCCAGGTCCATATGTTCATGCATACAGACATACATTTACAGCAAAATATAAAACATATATGTGTGTGTGTGTATGTGTGTATACACACAGATAGAGGTATACACACACACATATATATACATACACACATATATATATGTATATATATATGTATATATATATATATATATATATATATATATATATGCAGAGAGAGAGAGAGCCAGATATGGTAATACATGATGCGCATCACTAATCCCAGCACTTGGAGAGGCAGAGGCAGGAGGACCACTGTAAGTTTTGGGCCAACTAGGACTACATAGTGAGAGACTGTCTCAAAAAAACAAAAACAAAAACAAAAACAAAAAAAATGGTGTTGGAGGATGGGGAGACATACAGCAATGGAAAATACAATAATATCCTAACAGTAGACAACTAACTTTGTTTCTTCATTAAGAATAAGGGGACATGGCTACAGTTGTATAGAGCTTTCTAAGTCTGTGATCCTATGGTAGAAATAGAAGTGTATTTATAACAGGCTGGTATGCTTGACTCTCAGATTATCTATGAGGTGGTAAAATCTTGATGGGGTTCATAAAATGAACCTGGGGACAGTATGTCACTAGATATTTTGTGGGAAACTCTTTACAACATTATTTAAAAGTTACTTTTTGTTTATGTTTTCAAGACATGTTTTCCCTGTGTAGCCCTGGCTGTCTTGGAATTTGCTCTTGTAGTCCAAGCTGGCTTTGAACTCAGAGATCTGCTTACCACTGCCTCCAAAGTGCTGGGATTAAAGGTGTGTGCCATCGTGCCCTTCTAAAAGACCCCCCCCCTTTAAAAAAAAAGATCTATTTACTTATTTTATGTATGTGAGTACAGTGTTGCTGTCTTCAGACACACCAGAAGAGGGCATTGGATCCCATTACAGACGGTTGTGAGCCACCATGTGGTTGTTGGGAATTGAAATCAGGACCCCTGGAAGATCAGTCAGTGCTCTTAACCACTGAGCCATCTCTCCAGCCCCCTAAAAGTTCTTGATACAACATTTTTGTCTTCTCAGCATGCTCTCCTATATAAAAGGACATATATACTGTTAAATTTTAGTTATCCAAGTATTATTTATAAGAACTCTGTAAGAATGAGAAATAAAACTTGATACACAAGAAAAAATAACATCATATACTAGTGAATGAATGAATGAAAAGTTTGAGCTGGGTCTGGTGAACACAGGCCTAGAATCCTAGCTACTTGAGAGGCTGAGGTTAAACGACATTTTTACCATGAGTTGTAAGAATAGAGGTTAGTAGAGAAACGCTCGGGGAAAGAGTAAGACAAACCCGAGTATGGTTACAGACTCTGCCAGGGACAGCTGTGTCCTATTATTTTATGGGATATATATTCTGTAGCTGAGTTACATGGTTTACTCTTTTCCTTTATTATTTTGTGTGTTCCATATATGCATTGACATGTTTACAGCATCGCACACACGTGGAGGCCACCTGTGTGTGTGTGTGTGTGTGTGGTTTTTTTTTTTTTTTTTTTGTTTTGTTTTTTCTTTTTACTTTTACAAGTCATCAGCCTTTGGGAGCAGGGAAAAATATTTCCTAGTTGTACCACCTGCTCCAGCCCTTAAGTAACACGTTTTAAAGTGTAATTTAGATCGGGGCTTAAAGGTTAAAGGCTTAGTTTTAATTTTATTATGTTTATGTGTGTGGGCACACATGCCCTGACACACACGTGGTTATCAGAGGACAACTTGTAGAGCTGATTCTCTCCTTTGCTTCTTGTCCTCTTCCACCACAAGACCTTCGAGGATGGGGCTGGGGTGGTCTGGTTTGGCAGCAAGCACATTTACCGGAGGAGACATCTCCTTGTCCCAATCATGCTTGCCTTGTTAAAAAGTAAATCAAATGGTAATTTTTTGAGTGGTATTTAGATTTAAGAATGATCCAAAACTCAAGATCCTAAATAATTTTGACCTTAATATCCTGTGACATACATCTGTGACTTGCCTGCAAGGTATACCCTGTGCAATAGTGACATCAATGTTATGGAAGGAACCGACCACTTTTTAAAAATCAGATTTAAGGCCCACTCCAGGAGATGCATCTCATCTATGACAGTTAAATTGGCCAAGAACCTGAAACTAGAGAGAAAATCGCCTCCTATTATTCTACTAAAAGAACAAAGTAACAAGCAGACCTCTAATGATGGATTCCCATAACCATAGTTCAGTGCCTCACTCACCCTTGGTCAGAGAAGTTCTTGTAGTAGATGAGAATTACCAGAGACCCACAACTAGACAGTGAGTGAGGAAGAGACTTTGGAGCACTCAGATCTAGATGGAATGTGTTTATCACACCCTCCACTCAAGGCTTGGGGATCTATGCACAAGAGAAGGTGGGAAGCCTGGAAGAGATAGAGAGTGGATAACCCCAAGGAAATTCTTCTTGACACAACCAAACTAATGTTAATGCACACATGAATCCACGGAGGCTTTGCTAAAACACACAAGACTCGTACAGGCTAACACCAGACAAAATCCCAGCACTGAGACAAGGAAGTGGACAGCGTCCTGCCCCTGACCGAGAAGCTAGGTGCAACTGATAGCTGCTGGGTAAGGGAAAGTCAGTTTTCTCCAGGGGAGTGTTGCTATGTATATTAACCACTCTCCAGGACAGGCCCATGCAAGAGAGTAACAGGGAAAATGTGTTGACACTTTGTCTCCTCCCATTGGGGCGACTCCACCGGATAAGAAAGGAAGCCCACATGTTCAGACTGGTAGAAATAAAGGTATTTGCTATTTTATTTGTGTTTTTCTGTATTTAAAAGTGGGATACATATCTAGCCAAAAACTTTTTTTTTTTTTTTTTTTTTTGTCTTTATAAAGTCAAGTAAAGGTTAAGGGTCTGGAGAGAACGCATTTCGGCCTCCATGCTTACTGCTCAGAGAACCTTTGTCTTTTCTAAAGCTGGCCCAGGGTGCGAGCCAGGGCTCAGAGAAGCCGTGCCTGCTGCCAAGTCTGCTTTCGGTTTCTGGGCGTCTCCATTTTGGGGACCCTAAGGTATGCAGCGAAGTCTCTGAGACCTGAGCCTCTCAAGCGGCCACTTAGGGGCGGACAGGTACGTGACCTGCGCGGTGTAACCCGCGCGCTACTCGCGACACTGCGCGAGCCCGGGACCCTAAATCCCGGCCCGGCGCTGGCGCACAGGGGATCGCGGGCGGA
The DNA here is from genome assembly GCF_978045245.1 of Mus caroli. Classification (NCBI taxonomy): domain Eukaryota; kingdom Metazoa; phylum Chordata; class Mammalia; order Rodentia; family Muridae; genus Mus; species Mus caroli. Next base: position 55,554,104 of record NW_028227256.1, read on the forward strand.
GCCCGGGAGGGCGCGGAGGACTGCAGCTCCTCTACTGGCTTTGCTGGCTGGGTATGAGCCAGGGCTCAGGGCGACCGCAGGTGGCAGCAACCCCCAGTCCAAGGCGGCCTAGTGTGTTCAGGCGATGGGATCTTCAGGGAAGTAACCCTTAATGACCCTAAGGCACCCGGAGCTGTAGAGGCTGCATTGAGGACTGGAGGGAGCACCCATAAACCCCAAGGGGGAGCATTCCAGTGTTCCTGTTTGAAAACTTAAGATTAACTTTGCTGGCCAAATTAGTCAAGCACAAAACATCTAGAGAATTACTCATTTCCTGGGGTTGAACTGTCCATTACCAGCTTTGTCAGAAGTCATGTTTTAGAGCTGGCAAGATGGCTCACTGGGTAAAGGCACTTGGTTCCAAGTCTTATAACATGAGTTAAATACCCAGGGACCTATACGGTGGAGAAGACCAACTCCTTAAAATTGTCCTATGACTACCACATGTGAACCATGTCATGTGCCTGTGTGCATAAGTAAATATAATTTTTTTAAATTAAGAAAGAAATCCTCTAATTGCTATCTAGCCTTGAATCTTCTTTGCAAACTGTGACTATACTGAAGAGCAGGAGACCTTTATGTCTCTACTAATTTGACCTGCTAAAAAGTCACAAATGTGGGATGACAGCCCTATGGCATATGGTTCATCTCCAGTTAAATTAGGACTCCATACTTCAGGTTCCCCCCCACTTACACCCGGCTGATAGCTGAACAACGAGGAGCCCTTCTAGGGGCTCCTTTTACATCTCGGTCTTATTGTCTGGTGTCTGAAGAGTGAGAATTTCCCATGGCATGTGGAGCGTAGACAGGAACACTATCGCAGTGCTTTCGTTTCGTAGCACAGACCCTGAGTCCTACAGGATCCATGTCAGCTATGCAGATTGACGAAGAGGGTGCACCACAGCTCAGACGGCTGGTGTCAGAGGTGGGGAGGTAGCTACGGGAAATGCTTAGCCTTTACTTGCCTACATTTGGTAGAAATCTGTGGATGATCCTGTAGGAGCAATGCTGATTTAGACAGAGGGTACTGGGGGGAGAGGGGGAGGCATTTGTGAGGTCCAAATGGCGACATGGGAAACATGGAGGAACATAGGTTAACAGAGAGGAAAGCAAATCTGATAGGAACTCTGGTTTCTTGTAACCAGCAGCGATTCCAAGTACACAAAAGGTAACTCTGTGTGCGCTGAGGAAACTGAGTCGCCAGGACAGCGGCGAGAGGTCTTCATTCAGTGACTTTCAACTGCAAATGTCCGATGCTCTCTCTGAGAGACAGAACTAGAGAACCTACCTCAGGCACAGCCAGTGAGGTGGTGGACACAGCCAGAGGGAGGGTGGGCACAGCAAGTGAGACAGTGGGTGGCACAGCCAGTGAGATGGTGGGTGGCAAAGCCAGTGAGACAGTGGGTGGCACAACCAGTGAGATGCTGGGCACAACCAGTATGACAGTGGGCACAGCAGTGAGAAGGTGGCACAGCCAGTGAGATGGTGAGCAAAGCCAGTAAGGTGGTGTACATTGCCAGTGAGACGGTGCAACCGCCATTGAGATGGTGGACATTGCCTTGCCCCATATGCTTTGTGCTGCTTTCTTTTTCAGAGGAGACAACATTCTCAGCATCCTGACTGGCGTGAACTATGATGTGAGCAATAAAGACGACAGGAGGAACAAGGGAAAGCAGATGCCACAGCCCTCCTTCACACTACGGAAGAAGCTCTTCTTCCCTCCCTACTGATGTGTGCTCTCCACAGTTCACATGGCTTATCTGTGCACTTTTGTGTGGATGAGTCTAATTTATTTTTTAGGATTTCTTTTGCTTTTTAGGTTACACTTACATCATTTCCCCTTTTCCTCCCTTCAAATCTTTCTATGTAATGTACCAATTTCAAATACATGACCTCTTTTCTCATTAATTGTTGTACACACACACACACATACACACACACACACACACACACGTTTTTAAATATAACCTACCCAGTCTGTATACTATCACTTAGATGTATGTTTTGTTTTGCTTTTTTAAAATGGAGCAACCTTTGGTGGGCCAATCACACTCCAAGTCAGGTCCCTCTCCCAAGAATAGCTGGGCAACACAAACTGGATTCCATGGGTTCACCTTTAATCCCAGCACTCTGGAGGCAGAGGCAGGAGGATCTCTGAGCTCAGAGCCAACCTGCTCTACATAGCAAGTTCTGAGATAGCCAGGGCTACACAGAGAAAGCTTGTCTTGAAAAAAAAAAGAAAACTTGAAGATGCATGAGTAAGAAAGCAAGACTGGAACATGAACCTGGTTAACAGAGGGGGTGAATGATGGGAGCAGGGACCTGGGGCAAGTTAACAGAGGGGGTGAATGATGGGAGCAGAGACCTGGGGCAAGTTAACAGAGGGGGTGAATGATGGGAGCAGGGACCTGGGGCAAGTTAACAGAGGGGTGAATGACCAGAGCATGGACCTGGGACAAGTTAACAGAGGAGGTAAATAACAGAACATGGACCTGGGACAAGTTAACAGAAGGGGTGAATGATGGGAGCAGGGACCTGGGGCAAGTTAACAGAGGGGGTGAATGATGGGAGCAGGGACCTGGGACAAGTTAACAGAGGGGGTGAAAGATGGGAGCAGGGACCTGGGGCAAGTTAACAGAAGGGGTGAATGACCAGAGCATGGACCTGGGACAAGTTAACAGAGGGGGTGAATGATGGGAGCAGGGACCTGGGGTGAGAAAGGGGTGAATATCATCAGCATTCACTGCATGAAATTCTCAGAAGTAATAAAAAATATTAAACTTTTTTCTGTGCAGTATGTAATTCTTCCAGGTTAGTTTTTCATTAGTCTCTGGGTATTTCATGAAGTCCTTCATAGTGAGAGCTATTGGGGAGCATGGGGGATAATGGAAAGAAAACAGTCCCTTTGTTTGTGGTGAGAGTTGGTGGGAATTAACTATAAAAACACTTCTGAGGCTAAGTGCAGTTAAGGATTAGCCTTGACCAGGATGAGGAGGTGACTCAGTGTTTAAAGAACTTGCCAAGCAAACTTAAGGGCCCGAGTTCAGCTCCTCGGAACCAATGTAAATGTTGATGGGCAAAGGGCATGTTGTCCCTCCTATAATTGCTACACTGGGAAGATGGGGACAAGATTCCTGGTGCAAGCTGTGTAGCCAGGCCAGTGGTATCAGAGGACAGTTATAGGTTCAATCGAGAGCCCCTGCCTCCCTGATTATGGTGTAGATTGATTGAGGAAGACTGCATGCATGTGCCTGCCAAAGCATGTGTGTGATCACACATGTACTTATGTACATGTGAGCATGCATGTAGGCTCTCCTTACATGCCTACACATGAGCAAAAGTTAAACTCGCTAATGTTAACATTGCTGTTATATCTTCAATAAATGGGGGGCTGGTGAGGTGGCTCATCGGGTAAGGGTGCTTGCTGCACAGACTGGTAACAAGGTTTGATCCCTGGGACCAAAATGATAAAAGGAAAGAATTGGCTCCCATAAGTTATCCTCTGACCTCCAAAGCACACTCTCTCCATACACGCAACGTATGACTGGATAAGTAGATGTAGATAAATTTAAGGAAAATGGGGCCAGGTGTGGTGGACCACACTGAGCACTTGGGATGTAGAGGCAGGAGGATCTGGAGTGTAGGGTATATCCTCAGCTATATGACCAGTTTGAGGCCAGCCTGAGCTACATTTGACCCTGTTTTGTTTTTTCCTTAAAAAAAGGAGTAAAAATTATTTTTGTTAGTTTTTAGGTAACTTACAGGTTTTTACTTAATGTACTTCTAGTTAATGGTCCATCAGGAAATTCTGTTTTTGTTTATTTTCTAGAAGTGTTTATAAAAGACAGTTTTATTTATGTCTTGTAGGATAATAACATTAAAACAAAACTTATTTTCTAAAAAAAGTATTTTATTGTGAAATTTTTCATAAATATACAAAAACTAAACGCAATGGCAGCATGGTGAAGCCACGTGCTTACAGTCTCCAACATCAACAGCTGTGCTGTGCTCTGTCCTCCCTGACTGTATCCTCACCTGCCTGCCTTGCTCCCTCGCTCGGGGGCACCGGCTTGGGTCCATTGAGGTGGAATATTCTTACATATGAATAGTTTAGAGACCCAAGTGTCTCTAAGGATGAGGTACGTTTTAGATAGCCAAAGCATTTTTAAACATTAAATACCAGTCAGTGTTGGTATTCAAAAATCTCCCGGTCTTCTTGCTTTCTTACAGTCTGTTTGAATCAGGATCCAGCAAGATCTCTATCTTGAATTTTGTTTGTTTTTCAAATTACATGTTAATGTATAGTGCTATTGTTATGTTTTCATATAGCTTTTTAAAAGAAACTGAGTTGTTCTACGCGTTGCTCTTTAGTATATATATACTTTATTGAATCTGTACCTATAAACTTTTATATTCCCCTGTTCCCTCCTAAGTAAACTGTCAGTGAGACAAAAGCTGTTTTGTTTTGTTTTGTTATGTTTTAAGAAAATAGATTTACCTTACTGTTTCTAGGGGATCCTTTTGTTTGTTTTTACTTTGTTTTTGTTTTTTTGTTTTTTTTTGTTTTACAATTGGCATGTTCACACATGGGGAACATTTATCATTCCTAGCCAACACTTAAAACCACTTCCACTAAAAACCAGAATTTTTTTTTAATCATAATGACCCCATGCACCCAAGTGGCAGGCAGTCCAATGAGTCTAAGAAGTGCCATGGTCAGAAAAGGGTGTGGCTCTGAGTTTACCAACCCCCTCTAGCATCCTGCCTCTGTGACTGGTTACTCTGTGCCCACTCCAATTCCATGGATATGTTGCCTGCCCTGTGGGCATTTGAGTTCTCCTGATGGTCAGAGACAGTGTAAATATTCAGTTACTCTTCCCAAGTCACTGGGAGGGAATAAAGATTTTAGAATTAAATCAATGAATTGTCTTGCTTGCTGTTTACCCTCGGGGGACAAAAGTCACACCCCAAAATACAAGGATCACCCAAAAAGAAGGCCCTTCAAATTAGTCTCATGTGAAAAGAAGAAACGAGTATAGCGCACAGCCCACAGAAGTCCGACTCCAGTACAGAGGACACTAGTTCTCAATGGAGAGCCACGATATAATTAGGATAAGCATTCAAATATTTCTATCCACTGGAAGAAAACAAGTTGTGAAAAATGACAAAAGTACAGAACAACTCAAGAGCTCAACCTTCCTGTGCGTCTCTCCAGAAGAGTCTGTAGCTGCTTCCCAGGGCAGTGTCGCTCAGCCCCAGGAGCAGTTTGTTACCTACGATGCTTGCTTTTTGTTGCTGTTCTGTTCAGGAATGTCAGACTCATACACGTTGGGACTGGCAGATGATGACTTCTCAGAAACTTCTGAAGTTTCCTCATTTGTGGTTGTGGTTAACATCTTCTGCCTGTAAAAGGAATGATGGTCACTATATCACGAAACCTCGGGTAGAGGTGGTGGGGGTATTTGCTGGCAGGTAGGTAGGAGAATTCAGCTTTCTTCCTGCTTGAGGAAGCATCCTCTCTCATCACAGTAATTGGCTTACATTTGGTGAAACGTGGTGTTTGGGAGATCATATTTCCAATGGAAATTGATGCGATGGGTAACTTATCTTCTAGTTAGTGGTTTAGGAAGGCCCTTCAGGGAATGGTGATGGTGACTGGCAACTTGTCTCAACAGAAGCCAGAATCAGAGCGCTGGAACCCACTGAACTCTGAAAAACAATCCTCAGTCGTGGGACAAAGCAGCCCAGAACCCACTGACAATTTACCTGTGTTTTACACAAAAACAGACACACAGGAGAAAAGGCCAGATACACAGATCACCCCAGATGAAAAGTCTACCTCCACAGTGTGTGTCCAGGTCCAGAAATTTACCTCCTCCCAGAGATCAGGATGGTACAAGAAAACGTGCCTGAAGTTGGTCACTTGAACACCCTCCTACTCTCAAAAGCAACCCAGCCAAGGCCCCCTGAGGGAAGACTCCATACCCGAGGCAGTTATTTTCTTCTGTCGGGGTCTTTATGTTGTACTTATGCTTTTCTTCAGCTTCAGCAAGCTTTGTCTGGAACAATTTCTCTAGATTTGCTGCAATAGTTTTCTAAAAGATAAATTTGAATAGCTGTCTTCCCCAGAGCCCTTGGGACATAGCTCCTGGGTAGAACAACTGCTCCTGGGCAGTTCTCCAGGTTCCTCCCCAGCCCGGTTCTCAGTATAACCAGGACTTGCCTGTCTCTCGAGTTCTTTCTGGCATTGGAAAAGGTTTGTGTTCAGGGTCTCCAGAACAGTAGCTTGTGCCCGCAACTCAGCCTCCAAGATCTGCACAAGAGGAAGCAGCCTCAAGACATTGTGCTGATGTAATAAATGTCCCCAAGACAAGAGAGAACCCAGGAATACTCCCTTCTCCAGGGCATTTGGAACACAATACACCATGCCAACTTCAGGCACGTTTTCTTGTACCACTTACTGCCATTTCTACCTTCTCTTTCTCTCCCTCCTGTGTCCTGCTCTTCAGGTTCACTGCCACTGCGGCCAAAGCAGCCTTCATCAGGCAACGTGGTCATCAGCCACTCAGCCACTGCATGGTCTTTTTTTTTAAGATTTGTTTTTAAGATATAATATTTTTATGACCTTTTGAGAATATAATGCATTAGATCATATTTACCTCCCACTTTCCCCTAACTGTATCTACCCTCTACTTCTTCCAAACTTTGTATTCTCCTTAAAAATTTTTATATTTAATTTTTAGTGTGTGTGTGTTCACACATGCAGGTACACATGTGAGTGTAGGTGTCTGTAGAAGCCAGAAGAACGCATCAGATGTTCTGGAACTGGAGTCAATAGGCAGCTGTGAGTCACCTGATTTGGATGCTAGGTCCTAAGCTCTGTTCCTCTGGAAGATAAGCAAATGCTGTGAGCTGCTAGGGCATCTCTCCAACCCCATTCTGCATATTCTTTATTACAATACCTCTTCCTATTGACTCCAACTCTGTGATATTCTGAAAAAGACGAAACACTAGAGACTGTAAATAGGTTTGTGGGTTCAGTGGCTGGGAGAATGGAAGGGAGGATGTTGGGAAAGAGTATTTTTAGTGCAAGAAACTGTCTTGTTTTACCCAGTAATGATGGATACCTGACATGATATATTAACCAAAACCCATAGCATGTATACCATAACAGTGATCCCTGATGTAAACTAGGGACCTCAGTTAACCACTGTGTGCTGATACTGACTGCTCGGTAACTAACATGTCATGTAGTGCAAGCAGCTAGCAGGGGAACATGAAGAGTAACGTGGAGATTATATGGGAACTTTCAAGATGGATGACTGCACTGGAAATTTCTGGTTTTTGAAAACTGGCTCATGAGAGGATGTTTTGCTGAGGTACACACATGATGTTTTTCTGGAAGCTGCCTGGTAAAAGGGCCTGTGATGTTTTGCTAGACTGGACAATTGAGAGAACATGTGGTATTTGGAAGGGGTATAAATATAACCCATCAGACAGTGGATGATCCTGTGTGGTATTAGTTCGCCTTGCCCCTCTAGGCGAATCTTCATTTGGGCTTTGCTGGCAATGGTCTTTGTGCACAACAATGCATCATTGGTTCACCTTGCCTTCTTCACTGGTGTGACTTCACTGCTGGAACTTCATAGAGAGAAACACACCAAAGAACTTCTGGAGATGTTCCAGAGGTTTCTTGCTGCTTCCATGGACTCAAGCCAATTTGTTGAACCTTGAGGCTTCTTTTTGATCAAATTGCTGTTACTGATTTGTTGTAGTTTGAATAGTATGGCCCTGTAGATTCACGTGTTTGAATGCTTGGCCATAGGCAATGGCTCTATTAGGAGGTGTGACCTTGTGGAAGGAAGTGTGCCACTGTCAGGGCAGGCTTTGAGGTCATGTGACAACTGAGATACACAGCCTCCCGGGGATTAAGATGTAAAACTATCAACTCCTTCAGCACAATGTGGGCCTGGATGCTGCCATGCTCCCACCATGATAATGGACTAGACCTCTGAACCTGTAAGCCAGCCCCAATTAAATGATGTCCTTTATAAGAATTGCTTTGGTCATGGTGTCTCTTCACAGCAGTAAAATGCCAACTAAGACAATGATGTTCTGTAATTCAAAGTCCTGTGTTTTAAGCGTCACTAGACATAGCTGTCATTCAACACTGATGACCATGCAGCCTTTGCTTTCTCCTTGTTCACAGCTGGCTCTGAGAAAGGCTGCATTTGCTTGACATGGAGTTTGAGATTCATTTTGACTTACAGAGTTCAACACTTAGGTTTGGGTGCTCCAGTAACTGTACTTATTTGGGTAAAATTCATTTCATTTCCCCAAGTGTGTAGGGCTTGGAAGACACTACTTTCATAGAGCTGAATGGGAACGCTTACCTCTTTGGATTTTCTCAGCTCCTGTATTTTCAGGATGTCTTCATCATGTTGTCTTAGGAGCTCCTGAAAACAATTGTATTTGGAAAGGTTAGAGAATTAAGAAGCCACCGGAGAGCCGGGCAGTGGTGGCGCACACCTTTAATCCCAGCACTTGCGAGGCAGAGATAGGCGGATTTCTGAGTTCGAGGGCAGCCTGGTCTACAAAGTGAGTTCCAGGACAGCCAGGGCTATACAGAGAAACCCTGTCTTGAAAAAACCAGAAAACCAAACAAACAAACAAAGAAGCCACCGGAGGACTTGGGAATTTAACATTTACTGAACTGCAGCATTATCAACTGATGGGTGTGATGAGCTCTAGGACTTACATAGAAGTATAAAGCAATGGAAAACGTATAGACCATCCTGGGAAACAAAACCAAAGCTAACAAATAAATTAACAAGAGGAAAATCAAAGCAAGGACCAGTAGCCCAGTCAGGCTGTCTGCCTGTACTAACTGGCTTTACATGGCATCAAGGCTGTGCAGTGCCTCCTTGAGTGTAGAGAAACGATTAAGTAGAATGGGATGAGAATCTTGCCCTTCACTCAGAGGACATCAAGACGACTCAGGGAGGGAGGACATTTCCTTTTTTCAGAAAGGATAATGGAATAATTGTCTATTCATGTAGATAGAAAAATTTCCTATGACCTCTACTTCACTCTACACACAAAAAATTATTCAATATGGACCGTAGACTCAGAAATGCTAAAATCAACAAGTTTCTAAAAAGAGAATACCCACGGCTTTATGATAGACAGTAGTGATATGGGGAAGGCAGAAAGAGGTTTTACTTCTAAAAAGAAAAGATTGATAATCTGCCTTTCATCAAAATTAGAAATTTCTGTACATTGAAAAATAATGTTTGCAAAATGAGAAAGCAACCCCTCCCAGTAGAAGTTCTTATTGCAACATATATACAAAATATTTGTATTATCCATATCTTTTAAATAATAGAAGAGATGAACAGGAACAAAAGAAGATAGGAATCTATCAATGCCGTCCTCCCCCAACACTTTAGAAAAACTGGCCGTGTTTAGTCATCAGAGAGACTTAAAAAAAAGTGACTGTCACTTCATATTCATCCCCACTACAATGGCCATAGTTAATGACTGGGTGGCCTAAGTGTGCAGAATTCAGTGCAGTCAGAATTCACATATTTCAGATCTCAGAGTAAAACATTTCTACTGTGGAAACCATAGATTTCCTCTGTGCACCCTGGAGCTTCAGTAATGCACTCCAAGAGAAGGAAGAGAATATATCTATGAGTCATTTATACAAAAATATTCATAGAAGCTTTGTTTAAAATCCAACAAATGAAAATAATCCAAAAATTGCAGACCAGGAAACCAAGAAGCACATTGTGTGACCTTTCTACTAAGCGATCCTGCTGAGCAGTGAGAAGGAACACAGTGGGTATGGGCTCGGGCTTGGAAGGTCAGTGCCAGCAGGCCAAGGCCAGAAGGGCAGGCTCATCCTGGGTTGCACATCAGCTGGTTCCACCCTGGGCTACAGAGGAAGATCTGCCTCAAGCCACTTTTAGAAAAAGAATGTATGAATGTGAAAAACAAATAAATAAATTTTATCAGTTATTTTTATGGGAAAACAATACATTAGACGTTAGGCATTCTATGTCCGCGTTAAGTTTTAAAACCTGAACATTGAGCAACACGGCTTTTTGGCTAGTTTGACCTACGTGGGCCAGAAGTGGCAGTGGAGTGTGTCCATTTGTTTCTCCTCCCCCTCAACTGGTTCTGAGCAGATGTGGGCCCTGCTCTATCCTGGTTCTCCTCATGTCCTTCCCAGGTTGGGAAGGGTCTGAAGTTGGAGATGGGGGTGGTATCTGAGCACTCACTAGTCCATCTCTGAGATGCAGGAATCCCACCATGCTCCCATAATCTCCTTGTGGTCACCAGAGCTTTCTGTTGGTTGGAGATGATGGTGGAAGGATTGAGAAGGATGAAGAAGCAGCGGTGTGGGGTAGAATGGAGTGGGGTGGGGGTGGGATGGGGCAAAGATGCAGGTGATTCAGTCTGGGTCCAGACAGGGAGTCAGAAGAGAACACCGCTTACAGTTCCAGCGGACACGATGAGTCAGAAAATGATCAGGACAGATGCAGGGGGTTTCCACAAAGCACCCTGATGCATCAGGAAGGGAGGGTTGTTGAGAAAAGGAACAGGACTGCTGCCAAGAGAAAGTTCTGAGCAGAATCTCATCACCTGTGATAGGGCTGGAAGTAAGGAGACATGTAAGAGATCATTACTGAATAGGAGCATAAAGAACAGGCCAGCAGAAAGAGTGATCAGGAAAGGATATATCTATTTGTAGGTTTTGAGACAAAGTCTCTCTCCATAGCCCTGGCTATGTTAGAACTCACTCTGTAGACGAGGCTGGCCTCAAACTCAGAGGAATCCGCCTGCCGCTGCCTCTCCAGTGCTGGGATTAAAGGTGTGCACCACCATACCATACCAGGCTTACTATTAATAAATATAAAAAATAAATTTCACTAATAGAAAAATCAGCAGAGACTGGGGAATAGTGTCTGCATGGAAGGGCAGGAGGGAAATATCAAGTGTGAGAAAGTCAGCTGAGGTCAGGGAGCAGAAAGGAGAAGAAGATGAACAGTGCAAACCAAGTTGAGGACTAAAGCCAAAGTGGTGGACTTATGGTATGGCTGGAAAATGCAAAAACTAAACCTAGCCTCAGAGACTGACACAGAAAACCCATGGAAGGGTCCCAGGTATCCATGGTGGAACCCTGGTCCCCAGCTAGCCTGTTGTTAAGGAGTCTGAGGCCCCGTAAACAGACCACAGACTCCATCTAGATTATAATTGGTTAAATGTATTGATCCTGATGGCAGGACAACACTCTCTGAACCAAACTTGAAATTGCAACGCAAAGAGGACAGAGGGAAGGATTTTTAAATGTGAAAACCAGAAGGCGACCTAGTGTCTGCATAAGCAAGCCAAGCGTGGTTCTACTGTGCTAAGAGTCGGTGATCCTTGAATGTCTGCATGAACAGGTTACTGATGCTGATGAGCAGTTAGAGGCACAGCTGCACATTTCTGGGTGGGGGGCCACTGAGTCACCCCCAGGAACTGGAATCTCACACAAATGCCTGTGGGTACCAAGATGGATACCAAGCACAAAATGGAGTTTCTTTACCCTGTCACAACTCTGTTCCACAGAAGCCCCTCCTTATGGTCCCTCCCAAAGAAGCCATGGGTCTGTCAGAAAGACGAATAAACAAGTCATCATCTCCTGCGGCTCTGAAGGACAAAGCGACCTTTGCCTTGGTGGGCAGAGCTCAGAGAGTGTGTGTGTGGGGGGGGGGGGGGGGAGATGGCAGGCAGCCTTTTACCTGGAGCAGTGGCTCTAGCTATATATGTAGCAGAGGATGGCCTAGATGGTCATCAATGGGAGGAGAGGCGATTAGTCCTGTGAAGACTCTAGGCCCCAGTGTAGGGGAATGCCAGGGCCAGAATCAGAGTGGGTGAGTTGGGGAGCAGAGGGAAGGCGGAGGGGGGAAGGGATTTTCAGAGGGGAAACTAGAAAAGGGGATAACATTTGTTTTTGTTTTTGGTTTTTGTTTTGGTTTTGGTTTTTCGAGACAGGGTTTCTCTGTGTAGCCCTGGCTGTCCTGGAACTCACTTTGTAGACCAGGCTGGCCTTGAACTCAGAAATCTGCCTGCCTCTGCCTCCTGAGTGCTGGGATTAAAGGCATGCACCACCACGCCTGGCCTTTATTTATTTGTTTGTTTGTTTTTGTTTTAAAGGGATAACATTTGAAATGTAAAGAAAGAAAATATCTAATAAAAAATCAGAATTAAAAAAAATCCCTGTTCAACCGTGTGATGACTAACAAGCACCAACTTTTGTCCTTATGTCTGCATTGCCCTTAGAAATTTGCTGAGGAAGATGCTCTCTACATTTGGTTTTTATAAAATTTTAAAGGTTGATTTGGGATGTTGCAAGGATAACTAGCAACTGTATTTGTGTTTATCTTATAATAAGTTATGCTATCAGAACAACAGAACCAACTTTTTTTTTAATAAAACAAAAACTGATAAATTGAGTCTGTGGTGGTAGAAACCAGAAGAATGGTGGCCTGGGGCAGGTGAGAGGAGATGGGTTTAATGGAAGAGGAATTGGCACAATGGTTAGAAATGTACACATCAGTGAAATATTCAAAATATTGACAATATTGCACAATTCTCCATTTGCAAGAAAAGGATGGAGGAATCTAAGAGAGCTTATAGCTTGTTTACTTAGGGTGATGCCTAAGACCTGATCCCAGAATGACACTCTCTTATGATAGGAAGGTGTGTGGCTGACGGCACAATTGGGACAGTGTTACAGAGTTCTGCCTCTCTAAGGTACCTCATTGGCTGCATCCAAGAACTCAGAGATGGTCTGTGTGAACTGGAGGGAGCTAGAATGCTAACACCTTTTGTTTGATCAGTGTCTATCTGTTTGGGAAAACCTTGTCTATGATGTTCTTATTGGCTAGGAGGTGCATGGAGCTTGCCTTACCTTAGCATTAAATAGCCACTCTGATTTAGTAGGAGTGGTACATGACCAAACTGCCTTGACTAGTTGACACCAATGTCTTTTCCTTCCTTTATAGAAAGGACTGCTTGGTAGGGGTGGCATTCAGAGAGGCCATGTTGGCAAACCACAGGACTTTACAGTTTTTGCATGTTTAACGTACTGCTATTCCCTACTAATTACAATTTTCATTCCAAAAATCCTGATGTAAGACAGCCTAGCTACAAAGGACCCCAAGACAATCCTCCTCCTTCAGCTGTCAACTTGACTCAGCCCATAGTTAATTCAGGGGATTTCAGTTTGGGGACTGTACCCATCACATTGCTTGTAGGCATGCCTATGGGGCATTTTCTTGACAGCCAATGGATGTGGGATGGCCCAGCCTACTGTGGGTGGTACCATCCCTAGGCAGGTGGTCCTGGCCTGTATAAGAAAGGCAGCTGAATAAGAATGAGCAAGCCAGAAAGCAGTGTTCCTCTGTGGTGGCTGTTTTAAGTCCCTTCCTTGAAAGTTAAGGATGAACTGCCCCTTGTAAGATGAAAAAAATCCTTTTCCTTCCATTTTCTTTTGGTCATGGTTTATCGAAGCAATCAAGTGCAAACTAGAACAGTCATTCTTTTTGTATATATTTCCAGGAAAGTTGAACAAAGAGGAGAGTAGGTTCATTGAGACCAACAAGTCACCCAAGTACATAGGCCCACTGGGCTCAGCTGCTCCACCTAGACCACTCTCAACTAGTTCCAGTTACCTCTTTCTCTCGAGCGAAGTTATCAGAAACAGCACTGATGGACTCATTCATTTTCTTCTTTTTTTCTTCCGACTGTAACTCAAACTTTTTTATTATTCTACATTCTGTGGAGGTGAGAAAGAAGAGACAGGTTTGTGTGTAAAATCTGGGAAAGCAGGCCAAATAGAAACCTAGAATAACTGAAAACAGTACTGGTTCCAGCCCGGCCTGAACCTGAGAACCTTTCAGCCTGGGCTGGGCGCTCTGACCACTGCTGGGGAGATGCCTGGGTGAGGTGCGTCTCCCGTGTGCTGTGACAGTAGCCACGTGGGATCAGTCATCAGCATCTGTTCTTTCTTTGGTGTGTGGTTTAGTTTCTGTCTCCTGTTGGTCTTACTATCTTCTCTGCTGAAGTAATAGCTGTGCTTTCTCTAGCATTTTTTTTTTTAAGATCTTGGTTAGTCAGATTGTTCATAATAAAATTTCACACTTAGCCTTAGGGCAGAGGTAAATTCACCTGTTCTCAGTGTTGGAAGACCTGGCAGTAGAGCCTTGAATAATTTAAATTCAAATTCATGAATTCCTCTTGGAATTTTAGGTTCTATATTTTATAATAGATGCCAATACCCATATTTGTTCCAGATCTTGATGGGCAAACATGTAAGTCTTAGATTCCTTAATTCGTGTGTCTGAAATTCAAAAAAAGAAGAAGAGGAGGATGAGGGAAAAAAAGGCAAGCCTTGCCCTCACTGTCCTCTTTCCTAGCAACCTGAAGCACCTTTCATTCAGAAGTTCATCATCTGGCCTTTAACCCTTGGCAAATCCAAGGCCCCTTCCCTAAGTCAAGGTCAAGATCTATAGCCGGTTTTGTTTGTTTTTTTTAGTCTCTAGTATTGGAAAAGCCAGCAGCTTCTGCATGACTCACTTTGTTGTAGCAGGATCTTTTCCCGCTCCATCTTCTCATCCTTCTCCCATTCAGCCTTTCGTCTCAACCACTTGTCTTCCATTTCCTCATAAATGCTATCCTGTGGAGCACGAATGCACCTGTGAGAAGATCCACAAGGACAGGGGCACTCTTCTGCAGGGAACACTGCTAAGTTACTCACAGGTCGCATGGGGCTTTGCTCTCCCCTGACTTGGGCCTTGCTGAGGGACCCTTCCATGGGTTATACATAAAAAAGCCAATTCCAGCAAAGCTCAGAGGAGAGCTGGGATAAACTGGAAGGTCAAAGGCCCTCTAGGAACAGCATTTACCCTGCTGAATCTTGACTTCTTTGGAAGACAGATCGGCTCTCTGAGTCTGAGAATCAAGTCTGATTCTGCATCTCCCTGTTAGGCAGCCTGCTCTGGGACTTCATCAAGTTTGGGGAATTGTCCACTTTTACTTTCTACTGCTGTGATAAAACAGTCTGATTAGAAGCAGTTTGGGTGGGGAAGGGTTTATTTCGCTTATATTTCCATATTACAACCCATCACTGAGGGAATTGGGCTGGAACTCAGGCAGGAACTGGTGCCAGGGGAGTCCTGGCTACTGGTTGGCTCCTGTGGCTTGCTTGGCCTGTTTTTGTATCTCTCTGCCCAGAGGCGGCCCCACCTGTGGTGGGCTGGGCCATTCCACATCAATTATTAATCCAGAAAATGCCCCACTGACTTGTCCACAGGCAATGAAGGCAAGTTCTCAAACGAAACTCCCTCTCCCCAGATGACTCCATTTTGTGTCAAGTTGACAACAAACCCAACCAGTACAGGGATGAAAGGAAATGGCTTCAGGTCTCAGCTTGGAGAATGTGGAATGAGATAAACATTTTTGGATGGCAATTTGATCAAATCTGTGAAAGGCCTTAAATATGTCCACTGCTTTGACCAGCACTCTGAAGTTTGAAGTTCTGTGTTCTGACACCGCGAGTGACTGTAATAGCACGTGGTCAGTGGGAAAGGGACAGTGATATTCTAAAGCCAAAGAGGCAGTCAAAACAGGGAAAGATCTAAAGTGCCCAAGAGAAAAGAGGATACAACAGTGTAGATTCGCTCAGTGAATGGTTCAGCAAAGTACTGTAGTTTTCATGGTGCCTCTGGTGAGTGACAATTCTATCTTTTCCATGTTATTGTTGGTGGTTAACTCCACTTTCAAAAAAAAAAAATCTTTTATGTGTGTAAGTGTTTTTGTTGGTGTTTATGTCTGTGTACTGTGTGTGAGCCTGGTGCCTGAGGAGGCCAGAAGAGGGTGTTCAGTCTGCTGGCACTGTAGTTACACGGGTTTTGAGCCATCATTTGGGTGCTGGGAACTGAACCTGGGGCCTCTGGAAGAGCAGCCAGTTCTCTTAACTGTCAAGCCCTCTCTCCAGCCCCTGCCCTCCTCCCAGTCTTCATTTTTAGAAGACAGTGAACAGCTGTTACACCCTCTTCTCAACAGGCCTCTTCAGAGTTGAATGGCTGGTTTGGCAAACATGGAAGCCTCTGGGCTCATCCCTCCTGGGCACAGCATTGACACTGTGGGTGGAAATATTAGAATCTCTCCAGGTCTACAGTCATCCTCAAGTTCTCAGCCAGAAAGGAGCCTCACCTCTCTTCCTCTCAGAGCCTACCATACAGCTTGGAATCTCACCTGAAACACGTGGAACATACTCTTCAGATACTTATATTCCTTGCCCATCTTATCTGGAGGAAAAGAAAACAAGGATGTCATTATTCCTTCGGTAGGCACACTTTCCAAAACTCACATGAACTCCTCAGCACCACACCCAAGCTCTCCCTGAGGTGATGAAGCCATCTTGGGATTCCCAAGTCGCTCTGGAAGTTTATCAAAAAGCTTATCAGTTATTGGGTCCCACCTGAACCGATGGAGGAAGAGCTTCCGGGAGAGAGGCCAGGTACTTTCTAAACGTGCTTCTCCAAGATCTCAGAGCTCCCACGCTCTGTGCAGCTGTTTTAGTAAGACAACCTCCCCCCACCCCCAAGGGTCATCTGTATCTATGGCAAGGAGGAACAGAACCTCCCACAATGCATCTGCTTCTCCTTTTTCCCTCCTTTACAGTGGTTATGAAAACCACACATTCTCTTCAGGAAACTAGAAAACAAGTAAAGTGTAAATAAGACACTAACTTCAAACAGAGGACGAAGGTTGTAGAGTGTCTTGTTCTCTCTGTGGACATTAGTCTATAAACCCCAAATCTGAAGGGTGCACACTCTGCTTTCCCCAAGTGAGATTCGGTCAGTACAGCCCTATGCACTACTGAGCCTTGCAATCACAGTAGCCCAGTGAGCATTCAAGAAATCACTGCCATTTTCCATGCAAGAAAACCTGAAGGCATCATAGTAATATTATAGTTTTAGAACTTTAAAATGCACTTAAAAAAAATTCACGTTCTTGCTTCAGTGATGAAGCAGTTTCGTTCTCCGTCATTCTCATACCCTAAGCCTCAGAAGGGAAATGTTGGACATCTGGCTGTGCCAAACCATGGCCATAGGGACGCCAGGGTACAGGCTGCCCACCTTTCCCCCAGCATCCCCCCAGGGTCTGACAGTACCTAGTTTCTCTTCGGCTGAGACCTTTTCTGCCTTCAGGGCCTCCTTGTAGTTGTTCTCTAACCTCTCGAGCTCCTCTCTGTGAGTCTCTTTGAGTTCCCTGTGGGGCAATCCAAGAAAAGAAGTTCAGAGTGAACAAGCTGGCTCAGCAGATAAAGGTGCTTGCCATGAAAGCCTAACAACCTGAATCTGATCCCTGGAATCTATAGTGGAGGAAAGAATTGACTTCCAAAAGCTGTCTTCTACGGTCCACAGAAACACAGTGAGGCCAAGCACATGGAGGGGAGGGGGAGTGTGGTGCACACACACACACGTATGCACATGCATATTCATATATACATACATATACGCACTCATGTGCTCACATACACATGTTCACATATACACATATACTCACATATACACACTCATGCTCATATATACACACACATGTTCACATACACATACACATGCTCACCTACACACACATGCTCAAATACACACACACATACTCACATATACACACTCACATGCTCACATATACACACACATGTTCACATACACTCATACATACACATACTCACACACGTATACTCACTCATATACACATATACATACCCACTTTCTCACACACATTTAAACACACATGCAGATACACATTTGTACACACACATACATATACTTATGCACATATGCACACACACTCTCATGCACACTCACACACACACACACACACACACACACACACACACAGTGTAGAGTTGAGCTGTTGAGCTGTTGCACTGACCTGCCCTCTCCCTTCACCTCCTTACCAAGATGGGACCCTCACGTCCTGGAGTATTCTTATGGTTTCTATTCCCAGTGAGGTGTTTCCTACAGTCCCTGCTTTAAGTAGTGCTCAGGCCAGCACCTCAGACTCCCTTCTTAGTCAACAGTCTTTACTTATAGCTCCATTATAGAAGCACCTAGTATAAGTTTAGAACCCCAGATCTAGCCCCCATTCCAGGATTCATATGCTGATAGTGTTTGAATGCTAAAGTGAGAGCCCAAAGGCTTAAACCAGATGGGAGAAACCGAAACACATGTTACTACAGGAAAAATGCCTGTATGCAAAGACTACATATGTGATGTTATTCCAACATCAAGCAAGGAAAGCCTGTGGAGACAGTTGTTTCTAGGCATTGCCTTGGGAGGGGCCGCAGAGGGACCAGGAACTGCAGCATACATACTAAGAGAGTGAAATCACCGTGTACAGCACTCTCACAGTGAATGCACGTCCACACACACTAATTTTTCACACACACAGAATGTTCTGCACCAGGAGTGACTTCCAAGCAGGTGATGATGATGTGCCAATGCAGGCCCAACAATTGTAACACATAAAACATTTTTCAGAGATGCTGAAAACGAGGGCAGCTATAGGATGGAACACAAGGGATATGTGGGGGCTCTGTACCTTCCTAGTAATTTTGCTGAAAACTTTAAAGTAATATAAAAACAACAAAGCAAGCTGGACGTGGTGGCACACACCTTAATTCCAGCATTTGGGAGGCAGAGACAGGTGGATCTCTGTGAGTTCAAGGACAGCCTGGTCTACAAAGAAAGAAACCCTGTCTGGAAAAACAAAACAAACAAGAAAAATAAATAAATAATGTCTTCATCAATGCCTAAAATGCTGTGGATTATATAGAGGTGCTATCTCTACTAGGATTTGTTTTGTCATAAATGCTCATTTATGGTCCCAACAACACTGGAAGTAACTAGGGCTAGCAGGATCCAGGGAAGCAGGAACACAATGCAAGCAGTGGCACAGTTCCTTCTGATCTGGGCTGGAGCCCTGAGCAGACCTTGGGCCAGATCTCTGTAGCAAGTCCCACAACACCCAGAGGAAGCTCCCCTCCCAGGGGCTCTAACACACTCAGGATCCCAGGGGCTAGGTCACACAAGAATCTCAGGATCTCAGAAGAACCTTGGCTCCCAGTAGCTCTGACACACCTAGAACCTCAGGATCACAAGATTCCAGAATCACAGAGACAGCTGGACTATGAGGAGTTCTTATACAACCAGGATCACAGGGAGGACAGACTCCAGTCAGATATAGTGAGGGCAGGTAGTACTTGAGATAATCAGATGGCATAAGAACATAAGCAACAGAAACCAAGGTTACTTGGCACCATCAGAACCCAATTCTCCCAACTTAGCAAGTCCTGGATACACCATCACACCAGAAAAGCAAGATTCAGATCTAAAATCTCTTCTCATGATGATGATAGAGGACTTTAAGAAGGACATAAATAATTCCCTTAAAGAAATAAAGGAGAACACAGGTAAACAGGTAGAAGCCCTTAAAGAGCAAACACAAAAATCACTTAAAGAATTACAGGAAAACACAATCAAACAGGCAAAGGAAATGAACAAAACCATCCAAGATCTAAAAATGGAAATGGAAACAATAAAGAAAACACAAAGGGAGACAGCCCTGGAGATAGAAAGCATAGGAAAGATATCAGGAGTCCTAGATGCAAGCATCACCAACAGAATACAAGAGATAGAAGAGAGAATCTCAGGTGCAGAAGATACCATATAAAACATTGACACAACAGTCAAAGAAAATGCAAAAGGCAAAAAGCTCCTAACCCAAAGCATCCGGGAAATCCAGGACACAATGAGAAGATGAAACCTAAGGATAATAGCGATAGAAGAGAGCCATCTTAAAGGGCCAGTAAATATCTTCAACAAAATTATAGACGAAAACTTCCCTAACCTAAAGAAAGAGATGCCCATGGACATACAAGAAGCTTACAGAACTACAAATAGATTGAACCAGAAAAAAAATTCCTCCTGTCAAATAATAATCTCTTGCGCGCGCCTGACTCTCCAGCAAGAACGACGCTGCAAGAGGATCCTTCTGCACACATTTATTGGGAGAGCTTGATTGTAGAGGCAGAGAGACCACAAGCCCAGAACTGGTGCTGCTTATATAGGCCTAGGAGAGGTGTGTCTCACACCCAGATTGGTTGTGCTTGGGTTATGCTTTTCACTTCATTTGCATGCTTACATCTGATTGGTTGACTTCTCTCTCATCTGATTGGTTAACTTGTCTCTCATCTGATTGGTTAACTTTGGTTAATTCTCAAAACCTCATCTTGGCAAAAGAACTTTACTGTCTATGTATGTGTGGTGGCCAGCGGAAGCCAGCGCCACCCTGCAACCGCACATGTGGCTTCCCACAATAATCAAAATACCAAATGCACAAAACAAAGAAAGGATATTAAAAGCAGTAAGGGAAAAAGGTCAAGTAACATATAAAGGCAGACTTATTAGAATTACACCAGACTTCTCATCAGGTACTATGAAAGCCAGAAGATTCTGGACAGATGTCATACAGACTCCAAAAGAATACAAATGCCAGCCCAGGCTATTATACCCAGTAAATCTCTCAATTCCCATAGACTGAGAAAACAAGATATCCCATGCCAAAACTAAATTTACACAATATCTTTCCTTAAATCCAGCCCTACAAAGGATAATAGATGGAGAACACCAACACAAAGAGGGAAACTACACCCTAGAAAAAGCAAGAAAGTAATTTTCCTTCAACAAACCCAAAAGAAGATAGCCACAGAAGCATAATTCCACCTCTATCAACAAAAATAACAGGAAGTAACAATCACTTTTCCTTAATATCTCTTAACATCAATGGACTCAACTCCCTAATAAAAAGACATAGACTAACAGACTGGATACATAAACAGGACCCAGCATTTTGCTGCATACAGGAAATGCACCTCAGTAACAAAGACAGACACTACCTCAGAGTAAAACGTAGAAAAAGAATTTTCCAAGCAAATGGTCCCAAGAAACAAGCTGGAGTAGCCATTCTAATATCCAACAAAATTGACTCAATAGACACAGATATATAAATGTTGGGGTCATAGACAGATTCACTTAGCACCTAAAATGAGCAGAATGCATAGACACAAACACCTATCTAGGACTAATTGACTACTCTGGGTCTTCTGTTGTTCCATATCAAATTGCGGATTTTCTTTCTATTTATGTGAAGAATGAGATGGGGATGTTGATTGTGATTTCATTGAATCAGTAAATTGTTTTGGCAGGAAGGTCTTTTTTTCAGTGTTAATTCTACCAAGTTGTATGCTTGGGAGGTCTTCAAATTCTAGTATGTTTATTAATATCTTTTTCACACATTTAAAGTTTTCATTGTAGAGGTTTTTACCTCTTTTGTTATGTATATTCTAAATACTATATTTGATTTGAGAAACTGGGCAGAGGAGCATGTCCATGATCTCGTTCTCAGCAGGCTTGTTACGCATATGTGTTAAGACTGGTAAATTTTGTAAGTTAATTATGCATCACAATACTTTGCTGAAATTATTGATAATTTCTACAATTTTTCTAGTCAAATTTTGGGAATATTGGTTATAAGATAATATAATCTTCAATTGAAAATAATTTGACCTAATATTTTCCCATTTGTCCCCCTTCTCCTGCCTTATTGCTCCAGCTAATGCTTCAATCACACTATGGATGAGCAGTAGGGAGAATGGGCAGGCCTCTCCCATTCCTGATTTTAATGGGGCTTATTAATGGTTTTCATCATTTAGGATGATATTGGCCATGAGTTAGTCATACACAATCTTTATTATGTTGGAATATGCTTCCTACAGTCCTACTTATTCTAGGGCTTTTATTGAGAAGGCTTGTTGAATCTTATCAAAGTCTTTTCCTTTTTTTCTTTTTTTTTTTGCTTCCATTGAGATGATCATATGTTTCTTGTATTTTTTTGTCCATATATTTGGTTTATTACACTTATTTCTTATATGTTTAAAAAGTAAAATAAAATAAAAATAAATGCTCATTTACATTACAAATGCTTGTGGAGTTAAACATGCTGTTCTAGTTTATGAATACAATGTGGAAATAATTAAATCAACATAGTTGTCAACTCAATGATTGCAATTTTTTGTGGTAAGAATGTTTGAAACTCACTTTTTTTTCTTTTTAAAAAAGTTGTTTTGGTTTTGGTTGTTCATCTTGTTTATGAGTGTCTGTGGGGTAAGTGTGCATGAGTATAGTGCAGATGTCAGAAGGTGCTGGAACCCCTGGAGCTGGACAGGTAGTGGTGAGCCACCAGTGCTGGAAACCAAACTCAGGTTTGGTTTCTGCAAGAGCAGTATTAACTCGGGACCACTGAGCCATCTCTCCAGCCTTAAAATGTGCTCTTGTGCAATAAGAAATGAAAAATGCAGTAGTATTATTATCCGAAGGCCTGCAAAGCTTTTAAAAAATATTTCTCGAAGAGTCAGGCCTGGGCCACAGGCCTCATCCGGCCGGATCAGCGCCGGGGTAGCGGGAGCGCAGGGTTGCCTGACACCCGCCAGCTACCCACGACCCCCGCCGCAGGAGTTTGGGACTGCTGGTGAGTGGAACACAGCTTCTGTTCCAGTCCAATCACGCGGGACCTGAGACTGCTCTGGTTGGGGAGAGAGAAATCCGGCCTACATAGGGCCACAACCCTCTTCCGGTCAGAAAAGCACCGGGGCAGCTGGGGCGCAGGGTCGGCTGACACTCACCAGCTACCCACAACACCCACCACAGGATCTTAAGACTTCTGGAGAGTGGAACACAGCTTCTGCTCCAATCCAATTGCACGCGGGACCAGAGACTGCATTAGTTAGGGAAGCAGAAAAACGGCCTGTGTAGGACCACAGGCCTCTTCCGGCTGGACCAGCACCGGGGTACCGTCAGCTACCCACGACCCCCGCCGCAGGATTTAGAGACTGCTGGTGAGTGGAACACAGCTTCTGCTCCAATCTTTAAACAGTGACAACGATAACAACTAACCCCAGAGATTACCAGATGGCGAAAGGTAAACGTAATAATCTTACTAACAGAAACCAAGACCACTCACCATCATCAGAACCCAGCACCCCCACTTCGCCCAGTCTAGGGCACCCCAACACACCGGAAAAGCTAGACACGGATTTAAAAGCATATCTCCTGATGATGATAGAGAACTTCAAGAAGGATTTTAATAACACACTTAAAGAAATGCAGGAGAACACTGCTAAACAGGCAGAAGACAATAAAGAGAAAGCACAAAAATCCCTTAAAGAATTGCAGGAAAACACTGCTAAAGAGTTACAAATCCTTAAAGAAAAACACGATAACATAATCAAACAGGTAGAAGTCCTTACAGAAAAACAGGAAAACACATCCAAACAGATGATGGAAATGAACAAAACCATACTAGACCTAAAAAGGGAAGTAGACACAATAAAGAAAACCCAAAATGAGGCAACACTGGAGATAGAAACCCTAGGAAAGAAATCTGGAACCATAGATACGAGCATCAGCAACAGAATACAAGAGATGGAAGAGAGAATCTCAGGTGCAGAAGATTCCATAGAGAACATCGGCACAACAATCAAGGAAAATGTAAAATGCAAAAAGATCCTAACTCAAAACATCCAAGAAATACAGGACGCAATGAGAAGACCAAACCTACGGATAATAGGAGTGGATGAGAATGAAGATTTTCAACTCAAAGGACCAGCAAACATCTTCAACAAAATTATAGAAGAAAACTTCCCAAATCTAAAGAAAGAGATGCCCATGAACATACAAGAAGCCTACAGAACTCCAAATAGACTGGACCAGAAAAGAAATACCTCCCGACACATAATAATCAGAGCAACAAATGCTCTAAATAAAGATAGAATACTAAAAGCAGTAAGAGAAAAAGGCCAAGTAACATATAAAGGCAAGCCTATCAGAATTACACCAGATTTTTCACCAGAGACTATGAAAGCCAGAAGATCCTGGACGGATGTTATACAGACACTAAAAGAACACAAATTCCAGCCCAGGCTACTATACCCAGCCAAACTCTCAATTAACATAGATGGAGAAACCAAAGTATTCCACGACAAAACCAAATTCACACATTATCTCTCCACGAATCCAGCCCTTCAAAGGATAATAACAGAAAAAAACCAATACAAGGACAGGAACCACGCCCTAGAAACAACAAGAAGGTAATCCCTCAACAAACCTAAAAGAAGACAGCCACAAGAACAAAATGCCAACTTTAACAGCAAAAATAACAGGAAACAACAATTACTTTTCCTTAATATCTCTTAATATCAATGGACTCAACTCCCCGATAAAAAGACATAGACTAACAAACTGGCTACACAAACAAGACCCAACATTTTGTTGCTTACAGGAAACTCATCTCAGAGAAAAGGATAGACACTACCTCAGAATGAAAGGCTGGAAAACAATTTTCCAAGCAAATGGCATGAAGAAACAAGCTGGAGTAGCCATTCTAATATCTGATAAGATTGACTTCCAACCCAAAGTCATTAAAAAAGACAGGGAGGGACACTTCATACTCATCAAAGGTAAAATCCTCCAAGAGGAACTATCAATCCTGAATATCTATGCTCCAAATACAAAGGCAGCCACATTCATTAAAGAAACTTTAGTAAAGCTCAAAGCACACATTGCACCTCATACAATAATAGTGGGAGACTTCAACACACCACTTTCACCAATGGACAGATCATGGAAACAGAAACTAAACAGGGACACAGTGAAACTAAGAGAAATTATGAATCAAATGGATCTGGCAGATATCTACAGAACATTCTATCCTAAAACAAAAGGATATACCTTCTTCTCAGCACCTCATGGTACCTTCTCCAAAATTGACCACATAATTGGTCACAAAGCAGGCCTCAACAGATATAAAAATATTGAAATTGTCCCATGCATCCTATCAGATCACCATGGACTAAGGCTGATCTTCAATAACAAAATAAATAATAGAAAGCCAACCTTCACGTGGAAACTGAACAACACTCTTCTCAATGATACCTTGGTCAAGGAAGGAATAAAGAAAGAAATTAAGGACTTTTTAGAGTTCAATGAAAATGAAGCCACAACATACCCAAACTTATGGGACGCAATGAAAGCATTTCTAAGAGGAAAACTCATAGCTCTGAGTGCTTCCAAAAGGAAACTAGAGAGAGCACACATTAGCAGCTTGACAACACACCTAAAAGCACTAGAACAAAAGGAAGCAAATTCACCCAAGAGGAGTAGACGGCAGGAAATAATCAAACTCAGGGGTGAAATCAACCAAGTGGAAACAAGAAAAACTATTCAAAGAATCAACCAATCAAGGAGCTGGTTCTTTGAGAAAATCAACAAGATAGATAAACCCTTAGCCAGACTCACTAGAGGGCACAGGGAAAGCATCCTAATTAACAAAATCAGAAATGAAAAAGGAGACATAACAACAGATCCTGAAGACATCCAAAACACCATCAGATCCTTCTACCAAAGGCTATACTCAACAAAACTGGAGAACCTGGATGAAATGGAGAAGTTCCTAGACAGATACCAGGTACCAAAGTTGAATCAAGATCAGGTTAATGATCTAAACAGCCCTATATCCCCCAAAGAAATAGAAGCAGTCATTAATAGTCTCCCAACTAAAAAAAGCCCAGGACCAGATGGGTTTAGTGCAGAGTTCTATCAGACCTTCAAAGAAGATCTAATCCCAGTTCTTCACAAACTATTCCACAAAATAGAAACAGAAGGTACTCTACCCAACTCATTCTATGAAGCCACAATTACTCTGATACCTAAACCACAAAAAGACCCAACAAAGATAGAAAACTTCAGACCAATATCCCTTATGAATATTGATGCAAAAATCCTCAATAAAGTTCTTGCTAACCGAATCCAAGAACACATCAAAACAATCATCCATCCTGACCAAGTAGGTTTCATCCCAGGGATGCAGGGATGGTTTAATATACGGAAATCCATCAACGTAATCCAGTATATAAACAAACTCAAAGACAAAAACAACATGGTCATCTCCTTAGATGCGGAAAAAGCATTTGACAAGATCCAACACCCATTCATGATAAAAGTCTTGGAAAGATCAGGAATTCAAGGCCCATACCTAAACATGATAAAAGCAATCTACAGCAAACCAGTAGCCAACATCAAAGTAAATGGTGAGAAGCTTGAAGCAATCCCTCTAAAATCATGGACTAGACAAGGCTGTCCACTTTCTCCATACCTATTCAACATTGTACTTGAAGTCCTAGCCAGAGCAATTCGACAACAAAAGGAGATCAAAGGGATACAAATTGGAAAAGATGAAGTCAAAATATCACTTTTTGCAGATGATATGATAGTATATATAAGTGACCCTAAAAATTCCACCAGAGAACTCATAAGCCTGATAAACAGCTTCGGTGAAGTAGCTGGATATAAAATTAACTCAAACAAATCAATGGCCTTTCTCTACACAAAGAATAAACAGGCTGAGAAAGAAATTAGGGAAACAACACCCTTCTCAATAGTCACAAATAATATAAAATATCTTGGCGTGACTCTAACTAAGGAAGTGAAAGATCTGTATAATAAAAACTTCAAGTCTCTGAAGAAAGAAATTATAGAAGATCTCAGAAGATGGAAAGATCTCCCATGCTCATGGATTGGCAGGATCAACATTGTAAAAATGGCTATCTTGCCAAAAGCAATCTACAGATTCAATGCAATCCCCATCAAAATTCCAAATCAATTCTTCAACGAATTAGAAAGTGCAATCTGCAAATTCATCTGGAATAACAAAAAACCTAGGATAGCAAAAACTCTTCTCAAGGATAAAAGAACCTCTGGTGGAATCACCATGCCGGACCTAAAGCTCTACTACAGAGCAATTGTGATAAAAAACTGCATGGTACTGGTATAGTGACAGACAAATAGACCAATGGAATAGAATTGAAGACCCAGAAATGAACCGACACACCTATGGTCACTTGATCTTCGACAAGGGAGCTAAAAACATCCAGTGGAAGAAAGACAGCATTTTCAACAAATGGTGCTGGCACAACTGGTTGTTAACATGTAGAAGAATGCGAATCGATCCATTCCTATCTCCTTGTACTAAGGTCAAGTCTAAGTGGATCAAGGAACTTCACATAAAACCAGAGACACTGAAACTTATAGAGGAGAAAGTGGGGAAAAGCCTTGAAGATATGGGCACAGGGGAAAAATTCCTGAATCGAACAGTAATGGCTTGTGCTGTAAGATCGAGAATTGACAAGTGGGACCTCATGAAACTACAAAGCTTCTGCAAGGCTAAAGACACCATCAATAAGACAAAAAATCCACCAACAGATTGGGAAAGTATCTTCACCTATCCTAAATCAGATAAGGGACTAATATCCAATATATATATTAAGAACTCAAGAAGATGGACTCCAGAAAGTCAAATAACCCCATTAAAAAATGGGGCTCAGAACTGAACAAAGAATTCTCACCTGAGGAATACCGAATGGCAGAGAAGCACCTGAAAAAATGTTCAACATCCTTAATCATCAGGGAAATGCAAATCAAAACAACCCTGAGATTCCACCTCACACCAGTCAGAATGGCTAAGATCAAAAATTCAGGTGACAGCAGATGCTGGCGAGGATGTGGAGAAAGAGGAACACTCCTCCATTGTTGGTGGGATTGCAAGCTTGTACAACCACTCTGGAAATCAGTCTGGCGGTTCCTCAGAAAATTGGACATAGTACTACCGGAGGATCCAGCAATACCTCTCCTGGGCATATATCCAGAAGATGTCCCAACCGGTAAAAAGGACACATGCTCCACTATGTTCATAGCAGCCCTATTTATAATATCCAGAAGCTGGAAAGAACCCAGATGTCCCTCAACAGAGGAATGGATACAGAAATTATGGTACATTTACACAATGGAGTACTACTCAGCTATTAAAAAGAATGAATTTATGAAAATCCTAGCCAAATGGATAGACCTGGAGGGCATCATCTTGAGTGAAGTAACACAATCACAAAAGAACTCACACAATATGTATTCATTGATAAGTGGATATTAGCCCAAAACTTAGGATACCCAAGATATAAGATACAATTTGATAAACGCATGAAACTCAAGAAGAATGAAGACCAAAGTGTGGACACTGTGTACCTTCTTAGAATTGGGAACAAAACACCCAGGGAAGGAGTTACAGAGACAAAGCTCGTAGCTGTGATGAAAGGATGGACCATTTAGAGACTGCTGTATCCAGGGATCCGTCCCATAATCAGCTTCTAAACGCTGACACCATTGCATACACTAGCAAGATTTTGCTGAAAGGACCCAAATATAGCTGTCTCTTGTGAGACGATGCCGGGGCCTAGCAAACACAGGAGTGGATGTTCACAGTCAGCTATTGGATGTATCACAGGGCTCCCAATGGAGAAGCTAGAGAAAGTACCCAAGGAGCTAAAGGGATCTGCAACCCTATTGTTGGAACAACATGATGTACTAACCAGAACCCTGGAGCTCTTGTCTCTAGCTGCATATGTATCGAAAGATGGCCTAGTCGGCCATCAATGGAAAGAGAGGCCCATTGGACTTGCAAACTTTATATGCCCCAATATAGGGGAATGCCAGGGCCAAAAGAATGGGAATGGGTGGGTAGGGAAGTGGGGGGCGCTATGGGGGACTTTTGGGATAGTATTGGAAATGTAATTGAGGAAAATATGTAATTAAAAATATAAAAAAAAATATTTCTCCTGTCTGAGATTTTATATACTTTAAAACATTGTTATTTTACTTATTTACTTATTTACTTACTTATTTACTCATTTATTTAGTGTGCATGGTGTGTGTGTACATCGACCATCCATCCATGCATGGAGACCAGAGTGTAACTTGAGAGACTCAGTGTTCTTCTACCACGTGGGTCCTGGGGAGCAAATCCAGGCCATCAGGCCTGGTCGAAGCACTGGCCCAAATTCTGTACACTTTGACAGTCACCTCTTATAGGCTAGCCTAAGTAACCATCCATCAGTCTGGGTTCTGTTTTCTAAGAGGTTTCTGCTGTGAGTAAGAACACAGAGACTTTCTTTTCTTTTCTTTTCTTTTTTCTTTTCTTTTCTCTTCTCTTCTCCCTTTTCTTTCTTTTCTTTTCTTTTCTTTTCTTTTCTTTTCTTTTCTTTTCTTTTCTTTTCTTTTCTTTTCTTTTCTTTTCTTTTTCTCTGTATAACCCTGGCTGTCCTGGAACTCACTTTGTAGACCAGGGTGTCCTCAAACTCAGAAATCCACCTGCCTCTGCCTCCTGAGTGCTGGGATTAAAGGGGTGCACCACCACGCCTGGCTATACAGAGACTTTTCTTTGCTTGGTTTATTTCACTTCCACCCTTTTGGTCCGCCCATGTTCTCACAACTGGGAGAATTCCTATCTCTTTTGGAGCACAATAGCATTTTTAAACTCTCATCTGCCAACAGAACACAGGTCAATTCTACAAGGAGGCTGTTGTGCATGGTGCACAATGTGCCTGCCTGGGAGTTCAGGCTCTCCCTTATTTTGCCAAGAAGCTAAAAATGTTCTTTAAAAATCAGAAAGTAATAATAAGCAAGCAAGTGTGGATGGTGCAGCCAGAAGTGATTATCTCTCACCAAGATGGCCTCCAGGCTTTAAAAAAAATGTTCCCCACACAGACAACACACAACACACTTCCTCTTTATTCTCTCCCCCTGGCCTCAACTTGCCATGACCTGTCCCTTCTTCCTCCCATCTCTCCTTCCTTTGTTGCCCAGACCCTGAGCTAAGAGGCAGGAGAAGCAGGAGGAGGAAAAGCAGAAGGAGGAGGAAGAAGAGGAGGAGAAGCAGGAGGAGGAGGAGGAGGAGGAGGAGGAGGAGGAGGAGGACTGGGAAGGAGAATGTACTTATAACAAATCCCATGTGACAGAAGCTTGGTGGAGAACAACATAACTTTCCTCAGCAACCAATCAAAAGAAATACTACAGTGGCGATGAGACAGATGAATGATGAAAGACAGGAATACCAAACACAAACTGCTTCATCTTAGTGGCAGTAAATAAGGCCACTCTGCTCTCTGAAGACACATCTCCCACACAGTGTCACCGGCTGCACTTGGCCCCGCTGGGGGTGCCTGGGGACCTGGAATCCTGCCAGGGCACGGGAGCCTGGGCTCTCAGCACTCAGTCCTGCACCAGAAAGCATACCTGCTCTCGGTTTCAAACTTCTGCTTCATGTTGGAACAGCGGAGATCCATCTCTTTGGAGAGCTGGAAATGAGGCCAACGTTAACAGCCCAGCATTCAGAGCCCCAACCCGCTCTTATCTATATCTGTGAAGCCCCTCCATTCTGAGGGGATGCCCTGCTTAGTCTCTCATGGGCATGTTCTGCAGTGCACAAGGCACACACACACAGCAGAGGGGCTGCTGACTGTCCTCTCCCTAGTCAGTGCATCATGCGGGTAATGCACGGCCACCACTCTGTTGCTACTTTGTCATTGGGTCTGGTGCCTTCTGTCATTTCATCCTAATACTGTGACCTCTGGGCTCTTTCACCTTTGGGAATCACTTATTTAGTGAGAGACTTGGCTGAGAGAGTCAAAAAGAACCAACAGTCAGACTGTGGACACAACAAAGGCTACTTGTGACCACATAGTCCCTCCTCTTCCCTCCTTGCCCTCTGCCAGGGAATCAGCCATCTTGGCTGCAGGCCCCTCCTCCACATTGTGGACCTGGATTCTTCCTCAGAGTCCTAGCATGCGAAGGCAATGGGACATCAACTCCTCAGAGTCTCTGCCAGGAGACTGTCTTTCTGTCTGTCTGAACGTGGTGTTAATAACTTTTCCTAAAAACTTCTTACATCTCATCTCAGTGTTGTCCTGGATTCTGCACAGAGACCTTTCAAAGGTCAGAAGTGGGAATATTTTCAATACCCCCACTACCATTTGCAAAAAAGACAGTCGCTAAAGTTGCGTGGCACAGGGCTTGTGCTGGTGAGTCAAAATGTGAGGTTGCCTGAAGCCCCACCACATTCCACAAGCTTCATCAAGCTTCAGATTTCTTTTGTAGAAGACATCAGCCCAGCAGAGGTGGGAAAGGTCTCGAACCTTTCTCGAACCTTTCTCGAATCCTGGTCTCGAACCAGTCCATGACTGTAAGATTCAGAGAGCCTAAGGTTAATCTGCATGAAAGGCTGCTGTGGGAAGGCAGAGCCTCAAGGTTCCCTTCAGGCTGTGGTCTGTTACTCCAGCCCTGGTCACCTGCTTGAGCTGGGGAAAAAAGGCTCAAAACTGGAACTGATAACCAAAATGCTAAGAATGTCACCTGTTAAAAATGCATCAAGAGGGTTTGGAAAGATGGCTCAGAGGCTAAGAGCACTGGCTGCTCTTCCAGAGATCCTGAGCTCAATTCCCAGCAGAACCATTATAGATGGCTCATAACCATCTATAATGAGATCTGGTTCCCTCTTCTGGCCTGCGGGTGTATATGCAGGCAGAATGCTATATGTGTGTGTGTGTGTGTGTGTGTGTGTGTGTGTGTGTGTGTATGCATACATACATACATATGCCTCCAGACTGAAAGGACTCCAGCTGATTCTGAAGAATGGGCTCTGGGACCTTCATAGTAATAGAGGGTGGGCCCTGTGGCTTCCTAGAAGATTTTCCAAGACACAGGATGCATCATCCATGCTGGGGTCATTAGCAATAGCCTGGCAACCTCTGATGCCTATGAATCTCATGACAGTGTTAGCAGTGTAGAAGAGACAGTGTTACCACACACACACCCAGAGGCACCTGGAACCCCAGGAATGCAATGTCTTTGAGTTTTTACAGAGATGGATGAGGATGGAGGAGGGAAGGTACTGCTCACTGCACACTATGCCGAGTTTGGTGCTTGGATACCACGCTTCAGTAGAGTGGTGACCCGCCTGCCATGTTACCTGGCACATGGGTAATCTGAATGTATTAGCTATGAGGGCTTGGCTGATACAAGGGTCACTCACCAGTTTCAGGGCAGACTGGTGGTCTCTGTTCATCTGTTCTATTATTGCCATCAATTCAGCAATCTGCTCCTGAAGGTCAGAAATGATATCAGTCCTGTGGGACAAACACTCTATCACCAAGAGAGCTTGTTGTTATTCACACAGCCAGGCCCCCAGACTGCCTGACTCTGGTCTGTTTGTGTCTTCTCCACCACTAAGGCATGGGGATGCAGTGGTTGATAAGGCGTTTCATAGTAGAGTGTTTGTACCTGGCATCTAGCTCTGAAGGTAACCGAGCTGGAAGTGATGTGGGCGGTGTGGTGTTCCACTGAGCAGAAGAGAAATAACAATGTGTTGGACACTTATCAGAGTGTGGTTATCAATAGTCGAACTTAAGAGGTCAGAGGATTAGGAAATGAGGAAGTGTGGGGAGACTCATGCTGACAGGCACCAGTAGACAAGGACTGCCTGAGGATGCGGCTAAGAGGAGAAGCAAATGAATATGTGTGTGCAAACGTGTCTGCACTCCCAACACTCAAGAATAGGGTAGTAGTGTCCTGCTTGGGTTATACAGCAACATAGTGCTTCAAAACAACAACAACAACAGCAACGACCAAATAAAATAAAAATGTGTGTGTGTGTGTGTGTGTGTGTGTGTGCATGCACGTGTGCGTGTGCAAATATGGAAGACAGGGATCAATTTTAAGTGTCTTCCTCTGTTTACTCTTCACTCATTTTATGAGACAGGTTTTCTCACTGAACCTAGAACTAATGTTTCAACTCATTCAGCTGGCTAATGAGCCCCAGAGATTCTCTGCTGTCTGTCTTTTATTGCTAGGATTATGGGCATGTGTCACCATGTCCAGATTTTTACAGGGATGCTAGAGATAAGAACTAACTTGATCTGTTGAACATCTTTCCAGATCTTGGAACTATAGTTCTTTTCTTCCTTGCTTTTTGTTTTTGATACAGGGTCTTTCTACATAGCTCTAGCTGTCCTGAAACTTGCTATACAGATCAGGATGGTCTTTAACTCACAGAGATCAACCCCTTACACACACCCCAGTACAGGGTTAAAAGTGTGTGCCCACTGTGGCTTCAGAACAGTAGTTCTTACAGCAGACAAAGGCTAGAAAGAGGAGACACTGGGAGAGCTCTCCAGTGATGTAGTAAGGAGAGGCCTGACTAGAAGACATGAATGAGGGTTTTAGGAAGTAGAACTGAGATGTGTGGCTGGATATGAGTATAACATCAGAGGATAGAAACAAGAGGCAGGGCTTCTGAGAAAGCAGATGGTGGCTGTTTAACAGGATAGAACCCGCCTAAAAGTGTCTCCCAGAGTCATGGGCACTTTGGGTTACTTATAATGAATGAAACAAACACATACTCCAGGCTTCCAAAATCTCTGGCTTTGCTCTTCATTCCCATACTCAGAAGCCAGACCATTTTTTGGGTATTTCACCTATCCCTTCCTGGCAGGAGCACTTGCCTCTTTAGTCATGTTGGCTGGACCCCTTATCCTTGTAGCTGTTTCTTGTCAAGGACCTGTGGCATGGGTGTAGATGTCAGGCGCTTAACTGGTGCCAAGCAGGGCTGACTAGTTGGGCAGGGCCAGCTCTGAGAAGCCGGTGCTGACCCAAAGACTTTACCTGGAAAATTTGACTTTGCTCAAGACATCTGAATCCAAGTGCTTTTTCCTGTTGAACATCTCATCTCCCAAGGTGACAGAAATCTGTTCTCGATTTCGAATGAGTGTATAGCCAGGTGACACTTGAATCACTTCCTGAGTCACAAGGCAGAAGACAAATGGAAACTGTGAACCCAGAAGAGCTGAGGTTCCTCCATCTACTGGGTGCTTCTGTGGTAGTTTGAAAATGCTTGGCCCAGGGAGTGGCACTATTAGGAGGTGTGGCCTTATTGGAGCAGATGTGGCCTTGTTGGAGGAAGTGTATCACAGTGGGGGTGGGCAATGAGACCTTCCCCTAACCACATGAGAGCCAGTCATCTCTTAGTGGCCTTCAGATGAGGATGTAGAACTCTCTCAGCCCCTCCTGCACCATGCCTGCCTGGATGCTGCCATGCTTCCTGCCTTGATGATAAAGGACTGAACCTCTAAACCTGTAAGCCAGCCCCAATTAAATGTTGTCCTTTATAAGAGTAACGTTGGTCATGGTGTTTATTTCACAGCAATGGAAACCCTAAGACAGCTTCCTCACATCTTATACACATTGATGCTGTGCAGAAATTCTCTGAAATTCTAGGGCCCAGGACCCTTCTGTGCCTTCCCCCAGGCACTACTCTCAGATCCAGTCCCAACACTCACCTGGCCCCCAGGGGCCCATTAAACTCAGCAGTGCCAACTGATCCATGGTTACCACTCTGCTTCTCCTCCCCTTCCTCCATTATGGGCAGTAGATGGGCAGTGTGGGAACTGCTCAACTTTTGAAATGGACAGACCAAAGTTTGTATATTTAATCCTGGAGCTTTTTAACGTCTCTGTGACTCAGTTTCCCCATCAGAAAAATGGAGACAACCAGTGCCACAACACCCAGAGGAAGCTCAACTCTCAGGTGTTCTAACAATCCTAGGATCACAGGATCTCAGGAACTTGGTCACGCCAGGATTTCAGGATCCAGAAGCAGCCTGACTCCCAGGAGCTCTGACACAGCCAGAATCTCAGGATCACAGGATCACAGAATCACAGGATCACAGAGACAGCTGGACTCTAAGGAGTTCTGATACAACCAGGATCACAGGAGGGACAGTCTCCCAGGAGGGACAGGCTCCAGTCAGAGACAGCAAGGGCGGGTAGCACTAGAGATAACCGGGTGGTGAGAGGTAAACATAAGAATATATGCAACAAAAACTAAGGTTAACTTGGCATCATCAGAACCCAGATCTTCCACCATAGCAAGTCCTGGATACACCATCACACCTGAAAAGCAAGATTCGGGTCTAAAATCACTTCTCATGATGATGATAGAGGAGTTTAAGAAGAACATAAATAATTCCCCTTAAGGAAATACAGGAGAACACAGTTAAACAGGTAGAAGCACTTAAAGAGCAAACACAAAAATCCCTTAAAGAATTACAGAAAAACACAATCAAACAGGCAAAGGAAATGAACAAACCATCCAGGACCTAAAAATAGAAGTAGAAACAATAAAGAAATCACAAAGGTTGACAGCCCTGGAGATACAAAACCTAGGAGAGAGATCAAGAGTCATAGATGCAAGCACCACCAACAGAATACAAGAGATAGAAGAGAGAATCTCAGGGGCAGAAGATACCATAGAAAGCATTGACACAACAGTGAAAGAAAACACAAAAAGCAAAAAGCTCCTGACCCAAAACATTCAGGAAATCCAGGACACAATGAGAAGATGAAACCTAAGGATAATCGGTATAGAAGAGAGTGAAGATTCCCAACTTAAAGGGCCAGTAAATATCTTCAACAAAATTATAGACGAAAACTTCCCTAACCCAAAGAAAGAGATGCCCATGAACATACAAAAAGCCTATAGAATTACAAATAGATTGACCTAGAAAAGAAATTCCTTCTGTCACATAAAAGTTAAAACACCAAATGCACAAAACAAACAAAGAATATTAAAAGCAGTAAGGGAAAAAGGTCAAGTAACATATAAAGGCAGGCCTATCAGAATTACACCAGACTTCTCACCAGAGACTATGAAAGCTAGAAGATCCTGGGTAGATGTCATACAGACCCTAAGAGAACACAAATGCCAACCCTGGCTACTATACCCAACAAAACTCTCAATCACCATATTTGGAGAAAACAAGATATTCCATGACAAAATCAAGTTAAACTGAGGAAACTCTAATGACCAAGAAGCACCTAAAGAAATGTTCCACGTTTTTAGTAATCAGGGAAATTCAAATCAAAATCACCCTGAGATTCCACCTCAGACCAGCCAGAATGGCTGAGATCAAAAACTCAGGTGACAGCAGATACTAGCGAGGATGTGGAGAAAGAGGAACACTCCTCCATTGATTCTGGGATTGGAAACTGGTACAACCACTTTGAAAATCAGTCTGTTGATTCCTCAGTTAATTGGACATAGCACTACCTCACGACCCAGCTATACTACTCCTGGGCATATACCCAAAAATGCTCCAACATATAACAAGGACACATGCTCCACTATGTTCATAGCAGCCTTATTTATAATAGCCAGAAGCTGGAAACAACCCAGATGTCCTTCAACAGAGGAATTTATACAGAAAATGTGGTACATTTACACAATGGAGTACTATTCAGCTATTTAAAAATGATGAATTCAGCCGGGCATGGTGGTGCATGCCTTTTATCCCAGCACTCGGGAGGCAGAGGCAGGTGGATTTCTGAGTTTGAGGCCAGCCTGGTCTACAAAGTGAGTTCCAGGATAGCCAGGGCTACACAGAGAAACCCTGTCTTGGAATTTAAAAAAAAAAAAAAAAGATGAATTCATGAAATTCTTAGGCAAATGAATGGAACTAGAAAATATCATCCTGAGTGAGGTAACCCAATCACAAAAAAACCACACATGTTATGCACTCACTGAAAAGTGGATATTAGCTAAAAGCTCCGAATACCCAAGATATAATTTACAGACCACATGAAGCTCAAGAAGAAGGAAGACCAAGTGTGCCAAGTGTAGATGCTTCGGTCCTTCTTAGAAAGGGGAACAAAATACTCATGGGAGCAAATACAGAGACAAAGTGTGGAGCAGAGACTGAAGGAAAGGCCACCCAGAGACTGCCCCACCTGGGGATTCATCCCATATACAGTCACCAAACCCAGACACTATTGTGGATGTCAAGAAGTGCATGCTGACAGGACCCTGATACAGCTGTCTGCTGAGGGGCTCTGCCAGAGCCTGACAAATACAGAGGAGGATGCTTGTGGCCAACCATTGGACTGAGCATGGGGTCCCTAATTGAGGACTTAGAGAAATGACTAAAGGAGCTGAAGGGGTTCGCAACCCCATAGGAAGATCAACAATATCAACCAACCAGACCCTGAGAAGCTCCCAGGGACTAAACCACCAACCAAAGAGTATACATGGAAGGACCCATGGCTCCAGCTGCATATGTAGCAGAGGATGGCTTTGTCAGGCATCAGTGGGAGAAGAGGCCCTTGGTCCTGTGAAGGCTCGATGCCCTAGTGTAGGGAATGAAATGGAGGGGGTATGTTGGAGTGGGTGGATGGGAGAACATAGAAGTGGGGGAGAGAATGGAATAGTGTGTGTGTGTGAAAGTTGAAATGTAAATAGAGTATCCAATAAAAAATGCAAAAAAGAAATAAAGAAAAACAGAAAAGAAAAAAAGAAAAAGAAAAGAAAGAAAAACCCGCACAAAAAACTTCAAAGGCTTTTTTTTAAGGGAGAAAAATAACAAAGTAACTCTCAAGAAGATGATTAGCAAGGACACAAACATTCAGTGAGTTAGTTAGTCCTCCTGTATCAATCAGATGACATGGCAGAACTCTGGCAGAGTCAGTGGCTAACTTGGATACAATTGTAGCATCTAGAGACGTGCAGAACACTTAGCAGTATGGAGCCACCCCGGCCATTGTGGTGTCTCCTAAGTGGCTTCTCTGCATCACCTTACTTTAAGCCTTGCTCAATCCTGGATCAAGTAAGTGCACAGCATCCTGTGCTTTGACTCTGAAGGTTAGCATTTCTTCTAAACTCCTCCCAACAGTTACCAAGCAACAGCCAGTTAGGAGCCTGGTTTGCTATAAAAGGACTGTTTGACCTCTCTGCCCCCACAACCCCATGTTCCCTTCTTTCTCTCTCCTTTCTCTTTCTGTTCTTCTCTGTCCTCATCCTCTAGTCCTCTTTCTTTCTCTGCCTCTAATCCCTCCTCACCCCCTTCTCATTCCCCCAAATAAGCTTCATTTTCTGCTAGACTCATTGTATGGCTGGTACCTCAAGGAGGGATGCCTCAGCATTGGCCAGCTGAGGCACACCCTCCCGCCACGTCATGTCACTGCATTATAAATCATAAAACTGATGACACTGTCCCAGCTGTCTGCACTTCCACTCATTTGCCTCCAATGTTCATAACCTCTCCACCCAATGGGGTGATTGTGGTTTTCTTTGCTTATTTTGTTCCCAACCATTGAAGCCCTTTAAAGGGCTGCACGGTTCTTGTTTTAGGAAGGGAAGGATTAATAAAACCATAAGACAAAGTAGACACAACATCCTACCAGAAAGTTCATTTTCTTTCTTTTTTTTCTTTTTTCTAGACAGGGTTTCTCTTTATAGCCCTGGCTGTCTGGAACTCACTGTGTAGACCAGGCTGGCCTCAAACTCAGAAATCTGCCTACCTCTGCCTCCCAAGTGCTGGGATTAAAGGCGTGTACCACCACTGCCTGGCAAACGTTCATTTTCTAAAATGTCAATATAACCTGATTGTAGCCTCCCCCAACCTTGAGTAGGCTGACTCAGACCTCGATGCCACTGAGAATGAGACCACCTAGGGTGCAGCCTTCCCACCTAGATGGTTCTATGGTTCTGGCACAGTTGCTGTTCTTCTCCAAGACACTGCTACCTGCTGAGAGGCTGAGAGATTCCTGAGAGATTCCAGAGACAGCAGGCAACCCAATGATTGACACCTTCTTGCCAAACCAGTGCTGTCAGACAGATTGCTTATAGGCTGGCGAAGGGCATTAAGACTGGATCTGTGGGAGTTGGGCTTTCCCCCTATATAAACACAGATTTTTAGTAAACTTTGGGCTTTGAACAACATTTTGTCTTGGCCTCGTCCTTTTCTCCCCATTTATTTGCTTTTAGCCCCGGCCTGCCTTTCAGGAGGAACCGGTTCGTGTGGCTGTGGGCAGTCACACCTGATCTCACAATTGTGTCAGAACTGTGAAGACTCATGATGTGAGGCCAGTGTCCTGGCCCTTGACAGCCATAGGTGCCCTGACAGCTGCCTCAAGGTCTCTGGCTTCCTATATTGGGGCATGAGTTGTACCCTAACCCACTACCATCTGTTTTCCCCCAGGGACCTCCATAGCCAAGGAGAATAGCTGGGGTTAGTTAAAGTTTGGCCACATAGCAGCCACCTCAAATGCATACCATTAATAATATAAGCAATTCTCCGAGGATCTCTGTTAAGATTTGGCAGAGTGAGTGTGTAAAAACCTCATGCTTGCACACAGTAGGCGCCAGATAAATGCTCACCCTGTCCTTTTTCCCATTTTTACTCACAGAAGGTGCTTTGCTGCTCTCTGCCTTTCCTGACTGGGCCTTGTCCCTGCAAGAGAGAAATGTGCTCAGAAAGAAGCAGAGCAGCAAACAGGTGGAGCTCAGGGAGCTGCACCCTGGTGTCACCAGCTCTGCCCTTCTGGAGGAGCACTCTGGGGAGCTGGGGTCACTTTGGTATAGGGGCCCATTGAGGGAGCAGTCCAAATGGATGTGGGTGCAGTCTGGAGCTCTCAGGGCAAATTAACTCCATGCCTTTGCAACATTCAGAGCCTTCCCGTGTCCCCTGTGTTTGTCTGCACAGCGTTCACATCTTATTGCTGACTGACACTTTCTTTCTCATAAGTGCATTGGCCCCACACAGTTACATCTTAGGTCAGCCACCTGACCACCTCCATGTCTGTGCCATGTTCCATCTTCCCACTCTCCAGGGCTGTAGGCTCCTCTCTGCAGCCAGGCACTGCTTCCTCGCCTTCTCTGAGGTGAAATCACCATGGATTTGGTTGAGGGGACAAATCAATGGATTGTGGCAGTTTTCTGACATCCTTGGTAGCAAATTAGTTCAAGTCAGCCATGAGATCTTTTGCGTGTGAGTGTGTGTGTGTATGTTTGTGTGTGTCTCCTGGGCACCTAGGGTAATTTGTTGGTACAGGGCCTCAGTGAAGAAGTCGAAAATGAATGGGAGCAGGCGTGTACTCTTTTTTTGCTCTCAGAGAAAACTGATCTCTTGTGTAGTGTTATTATTTTATTCATTGCTTCATGGAGTTAAAAGTACTTACTTTGGGGAAACAGTAGATTTTCCTGGTTGGGACAGGAGCAAGTTGCGTTCTTTTGAAATTGGTGGAGGTAAAACTGGCCTGGAAACAATAAATAAACGAACACTGGAAATCAATAAAAGCTATCTCAATCTTCCCAGATAAGGGTGTGCCCATGCTGACTCCAAACTGGAATGTAATCATTGGGACTGTGGAGAGTCGAGGCCCCTAAGACCTCAGGTCCAAGGTGCGGGTTCTTATCTACTATCTCCTGGTCATCAGCAGGAACCTCAAGGCCAGGTTCCTGGGGAGGGGCAGCTGGCACCAAAGCTCTCTGGGTGTTTTACACACACACACACACACATTGTACTACCAAATTGCAAAGTTGGGACTTTACTGAAATGCCATTGAGTCAAACAGGCTTGCAAGATCAGGGCAACACCCAGGCTGGAGGGGAAGGCAGGAATGCAGGACACCCTGTTCTGTGGGGAATTGGTGGCAAGCTCTCTACTGGGAAGTCTTATAAGACAAAGAGGACCACAAAGGAAACTTTCACCTCCTGTACCTAGTCCAACCCAGCCTATCCTTACTTAAACTTCCCCGTGGGGGTCTTTGGAAGTGGATAAGGGGTCTTGATTAGCTTTGGTTGTCCCAATTTGCAGCAGTCACAGCAGGTGCAGTAGATGAAAGGATTGGGGTCCATGGTACAAGGCAGTCTTGCAAGGCCAGGGGCTCCTGTTGTGGTGCAAAAGTAACCACAGAGAGTTAAACCACTCAGAAACCAAAGCAAACAGAGACAGAGACAACAGAGACAGGGACAACAGAGACAGGGACAACAGAGACAGGGATAACAGAGACAGGGACAACAGAGACAGGGACGACAGAGACAGAGACAGGGACAACAGAGACAGGGACAACAGAGACAGAGACAGGGACAACAGAGACAGGGCAGCACCCATAACAAGGGCAGAGGCTGAGCTGACACAGGCTCTCACTGGAGAGTGGCACCTTATGGTTGCTACTTGACAGGAAAGCAAATACACATCTTGAATAACTGAGTCATGACTGTGATCCAAGTGTACAATCTTTGCCTAACTATTGCTGGCTAGGCTTACAGGTGACACACAGTGATGTCACAGAGGCAGCACGTTGCAGAGTTGGGAGCATCTGCTCAGTTCCTATGACCTCAGTCCTCCTCAAGTTCACATAGCTTGCTCTGCATGAAGAGATTCCTCACAGCAGGTCCTGCACAGAACTTTCCGGGAAATTTGTTGTCCTTCTCCAACTGGAGCACAAATGGCCCTATTTCTTAATTTGGGTTATGTGTCTGAATTGCAGAAGGGAACTAAAAACAACACTCATGATTGCTGCATGAGAGTTACTCTCGGGTGAGCCCAGACAGGGAGAGATCTGAATCCTGAAGACACTGATAGATAGGTAGACATGACAGTACATGGAGTCTATGGTACAATCAGTAGTGTCCCTGTCTTTCAGGACCAGACCCGTCCCTGTTCCCATGCCCCAGAGCCTGATGATGCATACATGCACATGCATACATACATACGTGTATGCACGCGCGTGCGTGCATACACACACACACACACACACCTGTACATAGAGAAAGAGACTTTGTAGCTCAGGTACTAAAACCTGAAAAATAGGGTCAGAATGCTAGAATTATGTTTCCTGTTCCCCTCATGACACCTGTTATGAAAATTTGGGGGGTTCTTTGAAATCAGGTAGGCCTGACTTTACACATTAGACATGGGACTGTAGGAAGCCTGTTTTTCTGAGCCTATAAATTTAAAATTGTTTTATTTAAAATTAAAATTTAAATGAGCTTCTTTAAAAGTATAGCTCGAGCTGCTCCGGGCTGGGTTGCATTGCTGTGAACATTTACTGAGAACCATGTTCTCAGCCCTGTGCATGGAAAGGAATACCATGAACTACAATGGCATTTTACATATAGAAAATACTCTTTCTTTTTTAAAAGAATATAGGTTTATTTGTATGTATGTGTATATTAACTTGAAATCAGCTCATTACAGAGACAGTCATTACAGAAAAGATTAAGGAAGTGAAAAATATCAAAAATACACCATCCAGAGATGACCAGTGAGAATACTTGAGTGTATGCCTTCCAGAATTTTCTGCATTCTAAAGGAACAGACTTACATAATTTCCTATAAACAGGAACAAACTATATTTACATCCTGCATATATTTTTTAAGATAATACCATGAGTTCCTATTATGTAAAATATGTCATCATTTTTAAATATAAGGGGTTTTTTCACAATCAAGAAATTAAAAAAATATTCCAAATGTAGAGAAAGAGTAAAATAAGCTCACCTATCCCCTAGTTTCAACAATGTCAATGTGAATAATCTTGCTTGTCTATATCCCTCCCCCACCTCATTTCACTCCTCCAGAATCGTATTATCTTAAAGTAAAATTTAAACAACCTTTCAAGATCTTGGTTCCAGGACTCCACTGAAAATAGTCTGCATAGGTGAGAGTGTGGACTACAGAAGCTAACAGCTTCTGGGACACACGGGAGCCACAGAGCTTCTGAGTCAGCCCCCTTTTCGGGCTCCAGACATCTGGGCACCTTCCTGGCCAGAGGATAGGTGTCCACCCTGCCCTGGAGGGCTTTGCAGGAGCACCTGGGGGAGCCATCTTGGTTCCCGGATCCCTCCGAGACTAGTCTGTGCAGGTGAGAGTGTGGACTACAGAAGCTAACAGCTTCTGTGACAGGCCGAAACAACATGGCTTCTGGGACAGGTCCTGTTTTGGGCCTTCATCTTCGGCCAGGAGGGAGGTCCAAACGCCAGATATCTGTGTACCTTTCCTGTAAGAGGAGAGCTTGCCTGTAGAGAGTGCTCTGACCACTGAAACTCAGAGGAGAGAGCTAGTCTCCCAGGTCTGCTGATAGAGGCTAACAGAATCACGAGAGGAACAATCTCTAACCAGAGACAACTATAACAACTTACTCCAGAGATTACCAGATGGTGAAAGGTAAACGTAAGAATCTTACTAACAGAAACCAAGACCACTCACCATCATCAGAACCCAGCACTCCCACCTCCCCCAGTCCAGGGCACCTCAACAAACCTGAAAGCTAGACCCGGATTTAAAAGCATATCTCATGATGATGGTAGAGGACATCAAGAAAGACTTTAATAACTAACTTAAAGAAATACAGGAGAACATTGCTAAACAGGTAGAAGACCTTAGAGAGGAAGCACAAAAATCCCTTAAAGAATTGCAGGAAAACATGACCAAACAGGTGATGGAATTGAATAAAACCATCCAAGACCTAAAAAGGGAAGTAGACACTATAAAGAAAACCCAAAGTGAGGCAACGCTGGAGATAGAAACCCTAGGAAAGAAATCTGGAACCATAGATGCGAACAGCAGCAACAGAATACAAGAGATGGAAGAGAGAATCTCAGGTGCAGAAGATTCCATAGAGAATATCGGCACAACAATCAAAGAAAATGGAAAATGCAAAAAGATCCTAACTCAAAACATCCAGGAAATCCAGGACACAATGAGAAGACCAAATCTACGGATAATAAGAGTAGATGAGAATGAAGATTTTCAACTCAAAGGACCAGCAAATATCTTCAACAAAATTATAGAAGAAAACTTCCCAAACCTAAAGAGAGAGATGCCCATGAACATACAAGAAGCCTACAGAACTCCAAATAGACTGGATCAGAAAAGAAATTCCTCCTGACACATAATAATCAGAACAACAAATGCACTAAATAAAGATAGAATATTAAAAGCAGTAAGAGAAAAAGGTCAAGTAACATCTAAAAGCAAGCCTATCAGAATTACACCAGACTTTTAACCAGAGACTATGAAAGCCAGAAGAGCTTGGACAGATGTTATACAGACACTAAGAGAACACAAATTCCAGCCCAGGCTACTATACCCAGCCAAACTTTTAATTACCTTAGATGGAGAAACGAAAGTATTCCACGACAGAACCAAATTCACACATTATCTTTCCACGAATCCCGCCCTTCAAAGGATAATAACAGAAAAACAAAAACAAAAACAAAAACAAAAATCCAATACAAGGATGGAAACCACACCCTAGAAAAAGCAAGAAAGTAATCCCTCAACAAACCAAAAAGAAGACAGCCACAAGAACAGAATGCCAACTCTGACAACAAAAATAATAGGAAGCAATAATTACTTTTCCTTAATATCTCTTAATATCAATGGACTCAATTCCCCAATACAAAGACATAGACTAATAGACTAGCTACACAAACAGGGGCACTTCATACTCATCAAAGGTAAAATATTCCAAGAGGAACTCTCAATACTGAATCTATGCTCCAAATACAAGGGCAGCCACATTCATTAAAGAAACTTTAGTAAAGCTCAAAGCACACATTGCACCTCACACAATAATAGTGGGAGACTTCAACACACCACTTTCACCAATGGACAGATCATGAAAACAGAAACTAAACAGGGACACAGTAAAACTAACA
Source organism: Mus caroli (assembly GCF_978045245.1). Lineage (NCBI taxonomy): Eukaryota > Metazoa > Chordata > Mammalia > Rodentia > Muridae > Mus > Mus caroli. The sequence continues at coordinate 55,598,698 of NW_028227256.1, forward strand.
GAAGTTATGAAACAAATGGATCTAACAGATATCTACAGAACATTTTATCCTAAAACAAAAAAATATACCTTCTTCTCAGAACCTCATGCTACTTTCTCCAAAATTGACCACGTAATTGGTCACAAATCAAGCCTCAATATATACAAAAATAGTGAAATTTTCCCATGCATCCTATCAGATCACCATGGACTATGACTGATCTTCAATAACAAAATAAATAATAGAAAGCCAACATCCATGTGGAAACTGAACAATACTCTTCTCAATGATACCTTGGTCAAGGAAGGAATAAAGAAAGAAATTAAGGACTTTTTGGAGTTTAATGAAAATGAAGCCACAACATACCCAAACTTATGGGACACAATGAAAGCATTTCTAAGAGGAAAACTCATAGCTCTGAGTGCCTCCAAAAAGAAACTAGAGAGAGCACACATTAGCAGCTTGACAGTACACCTAAAAGCTCTAGAACAAAAGGAAGCAAATTCACCCAAGAGGAGAAGAAGGCAGGAAATAATCACACTCAGGGGCGAAATCAACCAAGTGGAAACAAGAAGAACTATTCAAAGAATCAACCAACCGAGGAGCTGGTTCTTTGAGAAAATCAACAAGAAAGATAAACCCCTAGCCAGACTCACTAGAGGGCACAGGGAAAGCATCCTAATTAACAAAATCAGAAATGAAAAGGGAGACATAACAACAGATCCTGAAGAAATCCAAAACACCATCAGATTCTTCTACAAATGGCTATACTCAACACAACTGGAGAACCTGGATGAAATGGACAAGTTTCTAGACAGATACCAGGTACCAAACTTGAATCAAGATCAGGTTAATGATCTAAACAGTCCCATATCCCCTAAAGAAATAGAAGCAGTCATTAATAGTCTCCCAACCAAAAAAAGCCCAGGACCAGATGGGTTTAGTGCAGAGTTCTATCAGATCTTCAAAGAAGATCTAATCCCAGTTCTTCACAAACTATTCCACAAAATAGAAACAGAAGGTACTCTACCCAACTCATTCTATGAAGCCACAATTACTCTGATGACTAAACCACAAAAAGACCCAACAAAGATAGAGAACTTCAGACCAATTTCCCTTATGAATATCGATGCAAAAATCCTCAATAAAGTTCTCGCTAACCGAATCAAAGAACACATCAAAACAATCATCCATCCTGACCAAGTAGGTTTCATCCCAGGGATGCAGGGATGGTTCAATATTCGGAAGTCCATCAACATATTCCAGTATATAAATAAACTCAAAGACAAAAACCACATGATCATCTCGTTAGATGCTGAGAAAGCATTTGACAAAATCTAACACCCATTCATGATAAAAGTCTTGGAAAGATCAGGAATTCAAGGCCCATATCTAAACATAATAAAAGCAATCTACAGCAAACCAGTAGCCAACATCAAAGTAGATGGTGAGAAGCTGAAAGCAATCCCACTAATATCAGGGACTAGACAAGGCTGCCCACTTTCTCCCTACCTATTCAAAATTGTACTTGAAGTCCTAGCCAGAGCAATTCAACAACAAAAGGAGATCAAGGGGATACAAATTGGAAAAGAAGTCAAAATATCACTTTTTGCAGATGATATGATAGTGTATATAAGTGATCCTAAAAATTCCACCAGAGAACTCCTAAACCTGATAAACAGCTTAGGTGAAGTAGCAGGATATAAAATTAACTCAAACAAGTCAATGGCCTTTCTGTACACAAAGGATAAACAGGCTGAGAAAGAAATTAGGGAAACAACACCCTTCTCAATAGTCACAAATAATATAAAATACCTTGTCGTGACTCTAACTAAGGAAGTGAAAGATCTGTATGATAAGAACTTCAAGTCTCTGAAGAAAGAAATTAAAGAAGATCTCAGAAGATGGAAAGATCTCCCATGCTCATGGATTAGCAGGATCAATAAAGTAAAAATGGCTATCTTGCCAAAAGCAATCTACAGATTCAATGCAATGCCCATCAAAATTCCAACTCAATTCTTCAATGAATTAGAAAGTGCAATCTGCAAATTCATCTGGAATAACAAAAAACCTAGGATAGCAAAAACTCTTCTCAAGGATAAAAGAACCTCTGGTGGAATTACCATGCCGGACCTAAAGCTGTACTACAGAGCAATTGTGATAAAAACAAAACAAAACAAAACTGCATGGTACTGGTGTAGCGACAGACAAGTAGACCAATGGAATAGAATTGAAGACCCAGAAATGAACCCACACACCTATGGTCACTTGATCTTTGACAAGGGAGCAAAAACTATCCAGTGGAAAAAAGACAGCATTTTCAACAAATGGTGCTAGCACAACTGGCAGTTATCATGTAGAAGAATGCGAATTGATCCATTCTTATCTCCTTATACTAAGGTCAAATCTAAGTGGATTAAGGAACTCCACATAAAACCAGAGACACTGAAACTTATATAGGAGAAAGTAGGGAAAAGCCTCGAAGATATGGGTACAGGGGAAACATTCTTGAATAGAACAGCAATGGCTTGTGCTGTAAGATCGAGAATCGACAAATGGGACCTCATAAACTTGCAAAGCTTCTGCAAGGCAAAAGACACCGTCAATAAGACAAAAAGGCCACCAACAGATTGGGAAAGGATCTTTACCTATCCTAAATCAGATAGGGGACTAATATCCAATATATATAAAGAACTCAAGAAGGTGGACTCCAGAAAATCAAATAACCCCATTAGAAAATGGGGCACAGAGCTAAACAAAGAATTCTCACCTGAGGAATACCGAATGGCTGAGAAGCACCTGAAAAAATGTTCAACATCCTTAATCATCAGGGAAATGCAAATCAAAACAACCCTGAGATTCCACCTCACACCAGTCAGAATGGCTAAGATCAAAAATTCAGGTGACAGCAAATGCTGGCAAGGATGTGGAGAAAGAGGAACACTCCTCCATTGTTGGTGGGATTGCAAGCTTGTACAACCACTCTAGAAATCAGTCTGGCGGTTCCTCAGAAAATTGGACATAGTACTACCAGAGGTTCCCGCAATACCTCTCCTGGGCATATATCCAGAAGATGTTCCAACCGGTAAGAAGGACACATGCTCCACTATGTTCATAGCAGCCTTATTTATAATAGCCAGAAGCTGAAAGAACCCAGATGCCCCTCAACAGAGGAATGGATATAGAAAATGTGGTACATTTACACAATGGAATACTACTCAGCTATTGAAAAGAATGAATTTATGAAATTCCTAGGCAAATGGATGGACCTGGACGGCATCATCCTGAGTGAGGTAACCCAATCACAAAAGAACTCACACAATATGTACTCACTGATAAGTGGATATTAGCCCAGAAACTTAGAATACCCAAGATATAAGATACAATTTGCTAAACGCATGAAACTGACGAATGAAGACCAAAGTGTGGACACTTTGCCCCTTCTTAGAATTGGGAACAAAACGCCCATGGAAGGAGTTACAGAGACAAAGTTTGGAACTGAGACGAAATGATGGCCCATCTAGAGACTACCATATCCGGGGATCCATCCCATAATCAGCTTCCAAACACTAATACCATTGCATACACTAGCAAGATATTGCTGAAAGGACCTAGATATAGCTGTCTCTTGTGAGACTATGCCGGGGCCTAGCAAACACAGAAGTGGATGCTCACAGTCAGCTATTGGATGGATCACAGGGCCCCCAATGGAGGAGCTAGAGTAAGTACCCAAGGAGCTAAAGGGATCTGCAATCCTATAGGTGGAACAACAATATGAACTAACCAGTAGCTCCTGAACCCCAGGAGCTCGTGTCTCTAGCTGCATATGAATCAGAAGATGGCCTAGTCAGCCATCAGTAGAAAGAGAGGCCCATTGGTCATGCAAACTTTATATGCCTCAGTACAGGGGAACGCCAGGGCCAAGAAGTGGGAGTGGATGGGTGGGGGAGTGGGTGGGGGAGCGTGTGGGGGAATTTTGAGATAGCATTGGAAATGTAAATGAAATAAATACCCAATTAAAAAGAAAAAAAAAAACAACCTTTCAAGTAAGTCTGGGATATGTTTCTGTATCATTGCAATTCTAAATTTTCTTTTTTTTTTTTTTTTTTTTTTTGGTTTTTCGAGACAGGGTTTCTCTGTGTAGCCCTGACTGTCCTGGAACTCACTTTGTAGACCAGGCTGGCCTCGAACTCAGAAATCTGCCTGCCTCTGCCTCCCAAGTGCTGGGATCAAAGGCGTGTGCCACCACTGCCGGGCCACAATTCTAAATTTAAAAAAAAAAAAAATTTATTTTTTATTTTCGTGTATGTGTTTTGACTGTGTGCATGTAGACCGTAAGTGTTCAGGAGTCCATGGAAGCCAGCGCCAGCATTAGCCACTCTGGAGCTGGAGCTACAGGCTGTTGGGAGACATTAGATGTGGTTTATGGCAACAAAACTTAGGTTCTTTTGAAGCTCAGCACACACCCTAATCCCTGAGCCATTTCTCTTGCCTCACAACTCTACATTTATATCCATTTACTTGTATTTTAACCAGTTTTGTATTGATAAATGTTTGTTTCCTTTTTTCCCATTCTAAAAAAAAAAAACACACCTTAATATTTATTACTTTGCTCTTAAAAAGAAAAGCTCCCTTTGCATCTATGGGAACCATATTCAAAGCATTTAAAATCAGTAATGAAAACTAATGAGCCCTTAGAACAGACTTGGGCTATTAGCAAATCCTGAGGTAGGTCTGAGGGTGTCAGGGTTGAAACTGAGGCAAGGAAACTGGTAAGGACCACTTTTAGGGCCTTTTGATAATGACCGTTTACTGGTTGGTGAGTTTGCATACGTTTGCGTGTGCGTGTGCGTGTGTGTGTGTGTGTGTGTGTGTGTGTGTGTGCGCGCACACGTGCGCAGGCAAGCACTTATGCGGGCGTACATGTGTGGATGCGTGTGCTGATATATGTCTGTGCGGGCACGTGTGCAGATGTATGTGCATTCCAGCGTGTGTGTGTGTGTGTGTGTGTGTTTAGACATGTGAGGATATGTGTGCGGATGTATGTGCATGTGGGCACGTACGTACGTGTGTGTGTGTGTGTGTGTGTGTATGTGTGTGTGTGTGTGCGCATGTGTGTGTGTATGTGTGTGTGTGTGAGTGTGTTCCCTTCTTTTCTTTCCCTGTCTTATCTCCCTGGTGTTTCACTCACAGCCAGAAGCTGGCCCTGAGTGAGCAGAGCTTTAGAAAGGGTGGGTTTTCAACAAGCGGCTGGAAACTCTTCCCAAGATCTTACCTTAATTCTTTCAAAGATTCATTGGCCTTGTGGTCCCTCCCCAGGTTGAGAGTCTTAAAGAAACCATAATGTTTTAGGGACACTCAGGGGTCATTTCTCACCCAATCAAGATGTTTCAGAACTCATGGTTGCTGTGTTTTATTCCCAAGTGGTTGAAATGCCAAGGTAGAAATCTCCAGACTGCCTTGAAGACTTGCAAACCCAGCCAGTGGCGTTTAGAAGGGTTCCATGGGCACCCACCCCAGGAGCTTCCCTTAGAAGACAGTTCAGTTGTCCCCAGTTATTACCTGAAAGTCCCTTGAGGAGGAATTCACCCTCTAGCTAGTCCTTTGAGCCTGACTTGTGCTCCACCCGCCCAGGTTTGTTTCTTTTATCACTATGGAAACACAATGGCGGCACCTCATTGGTTCAAAGCTCTCTGTTCTTCCCAACAGAATGTTGGGGAAGCAGCCAGTTAAACTGTTAAATCTTCACACTCAAGTCAGTGTCCATTCTCAACAGTGGGGAATACATATAAGAGTTTCAGTATCAGATGTGAGACCCTAGAAGCTTAATTTCCACAACAATAGACTTACCTCGGGACCACTAGGCTTTATGGACACGTGGCCACAGTTCCTGGATTTTTGTAGTTGATTTTAACTTCCTCCGTTTTCTCAGAAACCTAGAACTAACTACAGTGGGCACTTCCTTCTTTGAAGCTCAGCCTTTGAGACCTGTGGCAATCCACAGAAATGATTAAATTTTTAGCTACCTGTGTGGTTTTAGTTTTCCCCTAGGCAAAGTTGATCTTGCCAAATAAAGCAAAACAAAAAAGACAAAACAAGCCAGGCATGGTGGCGCACACCTTTAATCCCAGCACTCGGGAGGCAGAGGCAGGCGGATTTCTGAGTTCGAGGCCAGCCTGGTCTACAAAGTGAGTTCCAGGACAGCCAGGGCTACACAGAGAAACCTTGTCTCAAAAAACCAAAAAACCAAAAAAAAAAAAACCAAAAAAAAAAAAAAAAAAGACAAAACAACCAGACCAAAAAAGTGCTGGCTTATTCATTTAATTTTAATACAACTCACTAAAAGACACACATTTTATACTGAAGGTTCACAAACATTACCCTATTGTTTACTATTTTGCTTGTCTTTTATAAATCAAGACTGATTGTAATCCATTAGATTGGCTTCCTGGTCCTGTGATGGTTCACACTTCATAGTTTACAAGAGCTGGAAGTTCACAAGCCTCCTGTATCCTCTGAATGCCAGTTCAGCTAGGCACGGGGTGCAACCTCAGTCCTATGCTCAGTGGAGCAGAAAGAAAGGCTAATGGACAGACAACAGCTGATAAATGTTACGTTAAGAGACACAATTGCAGGCAGATTTCTGAGTTCAAGGCCAGCCTGGTCTACAGAGTGAGTTCCAGGACAGCCAGGGCTAAACAGAGAAACCCTGTCTCAAAAAACCAAAGAGAGAGAGAGAGAGAGAGAGAGAGAGAGAGAGAGAGAGAGAGAGAGAGAGAGAGAGACTCAATTGCTTTTCTGCTCTCTGGCATCAACAAGAACTTCAACCAGAGAAGGAATCTGATTAGATTTACATGTAGGATAAACCATGGCGACCAAGACAAAGAAATAGGAGAAAGAGCCATGGTATGAGACAGAGAAACCATGTAGAAATATCTTAGAGGCCTGATGAGCATTAGATGTGGGCCAACAGCGGGGATGACCAGAAGACAACACAGGCTGGGACGTGGGAGGGAGGGAAGGAGAGGTATTGAACTGAGTCTCCAACTCCAGTGGCTGAACTGCTGTTAGTGCAGCTCACTGGTTGGAGTATGTTGGGAATGAACAGATTTGAGAAGAGACTGTGCATTCTGTTTGGACATGCTGAGGCACCAAGGGGACACCTGACTGGTGAATTTATTAAAGTCCCATAAGTTCAAAGAAGACTCTAAAAACAGATTTAGTGATTGATTGAGGGAGTGGGTGAACATGTAGGGGACAGTGACATGTAAGACGACCTGGAGGCAGTGTGGTCAGTGAGTGAGAGGACTCAGCCACAGGCCTGCTAACTGGCTTCTCTTATGCTATTAACATGAGGACAATAGACGGTGAAGGAAACTCCAGATCCTCGCTCACCTCAAGCACCAATCGATCTGTTAACATCACTTCAGTTGTTTCCTTGTGGTGGTCAGATAGAGGCAGGCTCTGTCACTCACTGAGCTACATTCCCAACGCCATATTGGGAAGTCGGTATCTTCCACCCCAAAGCCCCACACCCCAATACACTCCAGCCTCAATACAGTTACACCTTTGTCAGCTCCAAAACAGCAGATGGGGCAGGAAGTGAAGGCTTTCAAAGGGAAGTAGTATTCACAGTGTCTTTCCTCAAGGCATGGAGAGAACAAGGGCTTAACATTCTAGTAGGTCAGCCCTTGCTATCAGTCTCGGTTTGTGTGATGTTGCTGCCCTCCTGAGGTAGCAAATGCTATGAGCCTTGAGCAGCCAGGAGCTTTGCATTTAAAGTGTGACTGTTATTTGCTGACTATATGAATGGACCCAAGAGGAAGGCAGTGTTCTTTTCAAAGGAGTGCAAAGATCTCCAGGGCACTCAGCTGCCACTGGCTGCTTTTTTTTTTTTTTTTTTTTTTTTTTTTTTTTTGGTTTTTCGAGACAGGGTTTCTCTGTGTAGCCTTGACTGTCCTGGAACTCACTTTGTAGACCAGGCTGGCCTCGAACTCAGAAATCTGCCTCCCGAGTGCTGGGATTAAAGGTGTGTGCCACCACGCCCGGCTTTGCTTTTTGACTTTAGGATGCTGTGCTAACCCTCTTGGACTCATTCAGCTGCACCTGAAAGGTTCCAACCAAGGAGCTGAAGAAGCGTGAAAGCGCATGCTCCTGTGATCACACCCAGAGGGCCCACAGTTGGAGTTTCATTCCTCCATCTTCTCCACCTCACTCCCGACACAGCACAGGGAGGTTTTGGACAAACAGTCCCATTTTGGTCTCCTAAATGCTGGACTCACAGGCATCACCACAACTGGCACTTCCCTTCTTAAGAGGAAGGCTGACAGAGTTCGTATGCTTAGAGGGTTTGTGCTTTGTGTTGGCAGCAGGCAGGTCTGTGACAGAGACCACTAGGGCAAGCAGGAGGGACTGACAGTGCAGAGGAAGGGGAGCTGTGCAAAAGGCAAGTGTCCCACGACTTTTCTCTTTCTGCTCTTTCTTCTTTTAATGCTTTAATTTCTAATTGCACTTGCTAAAATGTATGGCCTATTATCAATAATGTCTGCACGTGATGTGACTATTTTGTTCCTTAATAATTTAGTGATTTCAGTGAAATAAGAAAATTAAGTTTTGTGAAATAATATTTGAGTTTATGTATTTTGGACTAACACCACATTCTTTGGCACACTTTGTGTGCTGAAAAAATTTTTTTAGCTATTGCTGGTGACACTTCTTGTCAGCCTGTTTTGAGAGGTTTTTAAATTTGAAACTGTTGTGGCATTCAGTCCTTCATATAAAACAATGTGAAAACAATATGATGTGAGGATGCTAGCAGATATCAAACTTAATACAGTGAAGACAGAAGCCAAGTTGACGCTCAAAGCCTCCAATCTTTTTGGGTTTTTGGATGCATGGAATGTTGACTCATTCTTAATTGTTAAAGAAAACACAAAGGTAGTGAGACTGTTACCAACATCTAATGTCAAAAAGTAGAGTTTTAGCCCAGCATGGAGGTGCATGCCTTTATTTCCAGCCCTCAGGAGGCAGGAGTAGGTGGATCTCTGAGAGTTCAAGGCCAATATAATCTACAAAGCAAGTTTCAAGTCAGTCAGGCCAGGAAACCTGTCTCAAAAAACACACACTCCTGCCCAGACACACACACAAAATATAGTTTCATACTTTGTTGTTTTTTAAACAAAATTCCAATTGTCCAATTTTTCCAATGAAGACTCAGAAGCCAGATGCTGGGGTGAGAGCCAGCAAGCTCAGAGAGGCAGAAAAAGCACCCAGCTGACCTTTCTCAGCCCACGTCCTGGCAGGAACCCTTACTTCTTAGACCACAGTTACTGTGCTGTGCTCCTTTGGATACTGAATCTGCCTTATAGAAGTTTAGAACCCTGGCTGTGAGCCTTTAAAAGTTTGGGGGAAACTCCATGACATCACATATTTGATTGACCCTGAAAGGTTGTACTGTAACATGAAGAGCACATTTAAATAAAACAAGGTTCTAAATCAAGTATATTTTAAAAAGAAAGAAAAAAAGAATAAAAATCTGCTTGACAAGGGAGAATGGACAGAACCAGCATTTAAAAGGCAAACAAAGAGAAATTCAAAAGAAAAATCCAGAAGATAGGGAGGATCCCAGAAATCAACATCAGTCCATCAACCAGGTACGGTGACACATGGCTTTAATCCCTATTATGTAATTCATTAATATGCTATTAATTACACACATTTATGAAACACATGCTCACAGCGTGTAATGATCAATTCAGAGTAGTTAGAAAATTCATCATCTTAAAATTTACCATTACATTTAATCAATTATTTATTTTTGTGTAGAATTTAGGTCCAGTTTGATCTGTTACTATGTGTTATAATGCTAAATACTGGCCTCCAAGGTCTGGTTGCCCCCAGGGGTGAATAGATCCTGGAATATACCAAGTGATGCTATGTAACCTTGACTCCAAGTTCTCCCTGACTGGTGAATAAAGATGCCTACAGACTGTAGCTGGGCAGAAGACAGGGAAGGGGGACTTTGGTTGCTAGGCTTTGGGCCTAAGGCAGAGACCACACCCAAGAAGGGAGGGAGATGAGGAGAACAGAGAAGGCACTGTGTGAAAGCATGGCTTCGAGGGCTGGATAATTGGAGTTAAGAGAGGCCCAGACAGAACATGGCAAGTTATAACTTGGGATTATTGACAGAGAAGTAGACAAAATAGCACAGAGGGTTGATATCTGCCCAGCTCTAGTACTGTTAAGGCTTATTATAAACAGAAAGGTTTTGTGTCTTTTCTCTGGGAACTGAATGATCAAAGGTGTTGATTAATTAATGTTAATCAATTAACCAATGAACTGATTGATAATAAAACATCATACTATATCCCGAGCTTTTGTCCCCGCCAGCAAGAACACACTCAGGACAACCGGAATCTTCTGCGGCAAAGCTTTATTGCTTAATTCTCAGGAAGACCCCGACCCCAGAAAATGGAGTCCCTTATATAGCGCTCAGCCATGACATTTCAGCACCTGATGTGGCGTGACAGCTCCTGATTTGTTGCTCGCCCATCACCCCACTATTACACCCAGAGAATGGGCAGTGACTAGGAGTGAGTTCACTCTTGCACTTGCGCACAAGGCTTGTTTACTAGTTAGTCACAGCGGAGGCCAGTGCCATCTTATAATGGCGATTGCACGCGCACGGCTCTCCACAACACTATTTATAATTTCACCAAGTAATAATTAATACCCATGAATGATAGTTAATAAAAATCAATTAATATTAACTACATTTTTGGTTTTTCAAGACAAGGTTAATCTGTGTAATATCTCTAACTGTCCTGGACTCACTCTGTAGACCAGGCTGGCCTCAAACTTACAGAGATCTGCCTACCTGAGTGCTGGGATCAAAGGGGTGAGCCACCACACCTGGATACCTTTAAAACTTTTAAGAATATAAAAACTTCCTATCTTTTGGTGGCCTATCTGGGTTTCTGTTGCAGTGGTAAAGAACGTGGCCAGAAGTAACTTGAGGGAAGATAGGCTTCACTTCCTCTTACAACTCCCAGTCACAGTCCACCATGGGGAAGACAGGACAGGAAGACAGGGAAGGAATGGAACAGAACTCACAGGTAAAGAAACAGAGAGATGCTGTTCATTGGTTTGCTCCCTATGGCTTGTTCAGCCTGCTTTCTTAGCACTTGGACTACTTCCCCAACGGGAGCACAGCCCAGAGTGAGCTGACACTTCCACACCCATCATTAATTAAGGAAAAATCCCACAGATTTGACTACAGGCCAGCCTGGTGGAGACATTTTCTCACTTGAAGTTCCTCCTTCCCAGATGTTCCTGGCTAGTGTCAAGTTGACAAAAACTATCTGGCACATCTGGTTATTTGAAATAGATAATAAAATATTGGTAATTTAGTCTTCCTACCATGCCATGGAATATCAAAGCTGATTCCTCTTATCTAACCATATTTTTGCTACCATACTGTCCTCTTTCTATCCCCTCATCTTCCTCATGCATGCATTACTATTTCTTTTCATTTTTAATAGTGCTAGGGTGCTCATACATCCTAGCAAGTGCTCCCCACTTGCTATAGTCAACATAAGCTATAGTCATAGCCTCCATTCACAAAGTTTAGAAGTTTATCCCCTACATCTTTTCCATTCATAACAAGGCAATCCTAAAGTCATTAAGGAACAATGGGGACATGAGGCAGAGTGGCTGTGTGGTGGGGAGTTCCGGTGCCCAGGAGGCTGAGAAGATAGTCAAGCAGGAGACACAGCAGTGGCATCAGGAGACTGACTATAAACAGGCTTACTCAGTTTAGTTAAAATTTCACTGGAAAGAGGAATTGGAGAAATGCAAAAGAGAAACATCATAAAGTCCAAGCTTCTGCATTTGAATGAGAATGGCTTGTGGGAACCTGTAGTTTCCAAGCAACACAGACATGTATAGAAGTAAGAGATAAGGAAGACTTACACATACCCAAACACACAGAGACATGCACACATGCACACACACACGTACACGCACACGCACACACACACACACCCCGCTTGACACTGTACACTGAGGGGCCTTAGAGCAGTTAACTTACCTGCCTATAGCAATGAGCACACTCCGCACCTGAATCTTAGCTTCTACATACTAAACGCTTCACTAAAGGACATCAAGACCCCTGAAGAAACACCTGGCTCCAGCACTGAGCATGGGAACAACAGGTTGCACATGGAACATTTAGAGCAGCTACCAAGGAAGTGCTCAGAGAACCAAAGAGAATGAAGTCAATTTGAAAGGTTTTCTCTGGGCCAAATAAGGGTAAGTTGAATACCAAAACAAGTATTGATTGATACAGATTTTCACCCATTAAAAAGTATGAACTGATAAATCAATATTAATGTATTTGAGTGAAGGCATATGCCAAATTGCCCCATTTTCAAGTTCAGACTCTGATGAAAGCTTCTTGAGGCTCCCGGGACATCAAGTGCTCCAAGAAAATAGCCTATGAAAGATTCCTTGGCTCAGGGAGGAAGCTTCCACTTCTTAATACTGTTGCCCAGAGATTTCCAACGGAAGAGCAGACAGAGGGTTGCTATGTGCTTGGCATCTGTGAGCAATACTAAATGGAACCCATCAAACAGTCTAACAGAAAATGCAGCAGGCTCTGGTCTAATGAGCTTTATGGAGTTTAAGATGGCTTTTGGAGCCTCAGGCACTCTCTCTTCACCTCACTGGCTTATTCTAGAGGCAGGAGCTGTGGTTGGGATAAACTTCTATGGGTGGATACCTACCTCAGTGATGCTAAGGTAAAACCAGAGGATGCTTCTGGTGGACAACATCTTACTCCAAGTTTAAATACCCTCAGAACCAACAGATTGTCTCTTGGCTTTTACAGTTAGCTGGTGCATGCTAGTTTTGTGTCAACTTGAGACAAACTATAGTCATCTGAGAGAAGGGAACTTCAGCTGAGAAATCAGCTCCATAAGATGGGGCTTTAGGCAAGCCTGTAGGGCATTTTCTTAATTAATGATTGATGGAGGAGGCCCCACCCATTGAGGATGGTGCCATCCCTCAGGCAGAGGGTCCTGAATGCTATAGGAAAGCAGGCTGAGCAAGCCAGTGAGCAGCATCTCTTCATGGCCTCTGCTTCAGCTCCTGCCTCCAGGTTCTCACCCAGTTTGACTTCCTGTCTTGGCTTCCCTCAGTGAATGGTGATTCAGGATTTGTAAGCCAAACAAACCCTTTCTTCCCCACGTTGCCTTTAATCGTGATGTTTCATCATTAATGACCCTAAGAAACAGCTCCATAACTTGTTTCCTAGACACCATGGACTTCCAATAAGCATTCAGAGTGAGGTTTTGGCAGCATCAGAATCACGGAAAGCATTTTTGGATGCTATGGAATAAATGGATGATATCTTGGTATTCAAAGTGCAGCTTAAAGGGCAATAGTGAGAAACAATTGCATTAGGAGATGAGGTATCTATGAAAACAGAGGAAGACCCAGGCATGCTCCTGTGTTCACTGAACGCTGCCTTGTTGGAGCTGACTGACCACATGGAAAAGGCCCTCAGAGTAAAGAGAATGGACATTTGTTGCAGGCAGAGAAAAGCTGTCTACACAAGTTGAAAGACATTTTAGGAACTGATTTTTAAACTCGTGCCATCCTAGACAGATCTGACTTTATGCTGGCTTGTGGAATTTATCATATCTATCTAGTTAATGCTACCATTTCTGATCAGGCTTGTGATGATTGCTGGTGTGGACAACCTTCCCACTGAATGAGCCTTCACTAGCGATGGGGGTCGGTCTTTAGTAGCCAGAGACTAAGCACCACATTGATGATGTCCATACTTTGTGCCAGCTGCCTTGAAATGTCTTGGAGGAAACCCTAGAGTCAGAAGGGGGAAGGAAGTAATCTCAGGAAGTAGAGGGAGACAGGGATCTGGGAGGGAGAGAGGAGGGGGAGAGGAAAAGGGGGTCCGGTTCAGATATGGGAGGAGATGGGGGAGATTTTCAAAGGAAGTGTGCAGCATTGCCGGAGTGGGAACTGGGTATAGCCACTAGAAAGTTCCAGATGCCAGGGACCCAAGAGGTTCCCAGGACCCAGCAGTGAAGACATTAGACAAAATATTCAACAAAGGGAAGATAGAACCTGTAGAGGACCTATCCAGTGGATAGACACAGTCCCTGGTTGATGGAAGAGCCACCCTCCTACCTCAAAAATATTAATCCAGAATTCCTCCTATCAAAAGGAAACGCAGGGACAAAGAGTGGAGCAGAAACTGAAGGAAAGGCCATCCAGAGACTGCCCTACCTAGGGATCCATCGCATCTGCATACACCAAACCCAGACACTATTGCTGATTCCAAGAAGAGCTTGCTGACAGGAGCCTGGTATAGCTGTCCCTTGATAGGCTCTGTCAGAGCCTGACCAATACAGATGCTGGTGCTCACAGCCAAACATTGGACTGAGCATAGGGATCCCAATGGGGGAGTTAGGGTAAGTATGTGAAGGAGCTGAAGGGGTTTGCAACCCCACAGGAAGAACAACAATATCAACCAACCAGACACCTCAAAGCTCCCAGGGACTAAACCACCAACCAAAAAGTACACATGGAGGGACCCATGGCTCCAGTTGCATTGTAGCAGAGGGCCTTGTTGGACATCACTAGGAGGGGAACCCCTTGGTCCCGTGGAAGCTTGATGACTCAGGGTAGGGGAACACTAGTGTGCTGAGGCAGTAGTGGGTGGGCAGGTGGGGGAGCACACTCATAGAGGCAGGGGAGGGGATAGGGGGTTGTAGAAGGGAAACTGGGGAGGGTGATAATATTTGAAATGTAAATAACTAAAATAAGCAATAAAAAATGAAAAAAAAACGAGTATGTAACATTTCTGAGATGAGCTGGAAATTTTTAAAAATTATGAAAAGGATTTTCAATATCTTAAAAAATACAAGACTGGGGACTGGAAAGATGGTTCTGAAGTTAAGGTTGCCTGCTGCTCTTCCAGAGGACCTGAGTCTGGTTCCCAGCACCCACACCACATCAGACGTTGTTTCACAAAGAGCAGCAACTCTAGTTCCATGGGATCTGACGAGGCTGTCACGAGAACCCACATGTGCTACACCCCCTCCAGTAGTGACTAGCATGACAGGCCTTGAAACCTGGATGCAGTCCTTAGGGGAAAAGTTCAGGGAAACTTAATCTCCTGGAACCGTGGCGTCCTGTATAAGGAATGCTCCAAACTTGTCCTTGGGAATGGATCTGTGTGCTTTCTTTCAGTATTGTTTTATTATAGGTGTCTCTAAGCAATGACTTGCCAAATACCTAAGCATAATTGAACTTTGCTTCCTGGCTTTCACCAATGCCCTAGGTGGTCCTTGAGCCCACCCTAGGCTTGGAATTCAGTAAGAATGTTGCCTATTCAGTGACATTTAGAATTGTCTCTAGTATTGTAAGAGAGATAGTGAAAGAAATCAGGCATTACTATCTACTATACAGCATTAGAAATCTTAGGGCAAGCTTAGCAACGTAAGTTTAGAATTCTTATTATAGTTATGTATAGCAGACTACATTACTTATTTGTAGAAAGTTCCCCCACACAATCACTTAGAATAAAAGCCAAGTCACTCTCATATACAGGAATGTACAATGGTTTAGGAAGTAGATCGGCCTGTGGTTTGAGTAGGAGCTAGAATATTGTGTTATTCACGAGAAGGTTGTCTTCTCAGCATGCTCTCCTATAAAAAAGGACATATATACTGTTAAATTTGAGTTATCCAAGTATTATTTATAAGAACTCTGTAAGAATGAGAAATAAAACTTGATACACAAGAAAAAATAACATCATATACTAGTGAATGAATGAATGAATGAAAAGTTTGAGCTGGGTCTGGTGAACACAGGCCTAGAATCCTAGCTACTTGAGAGGCTGAGGTTAAACGACATTTTTACCATGGGCTGTAAGAATAGAGGTTAGTAGAGAAACGCTCTGGGAAAGAGTAAGACAAACCCGAGTATGGTTACAGACTCTGCCAGGGACAGCTGTGTCCTATTATTTTATGGGATATATATTCTGTAGCTGAGTTACATGGTTTACACTTTTCCTTTATTATTTTGTGTGTTCCATATATGCATTGTCATGTGTACAACATCGCACACACGTGTAGGCCACCTGTGTGGGTGTGTTTTTGTTTGTTTGTTTGTTGTTTTTTGTTTTCTTTTTACAAGTCATCGGCCTTTGGGAGCAGGGAAAAATATTTCCTAGTTGTACCACCTGCTCCAGCCCTTAAGTAACAAGTTTTAAAGTGTAATTTAGATCGAGGCTTAAAGGTTAAAGGCTTAGTTTTAATTTTATTATGCTTATGTGTGTGGGCACACATGCCCTGACACACACGTGGTTATCAGAGGACAACTTGTAGAACTGATTCCCTCCTTTGCTTCCTGTCCTCTTCCACCACAAGGCCTCCAAGAGAGTAACACAGAAAAGGTGTTGACACTTTGTCTCCTCCCACTGGGGCGCCTCCACGGGATAAAAAAGGAACCCCACATGTTCAGACTAGTAGAAATAAAGATATTTGCTATTTTATTTGTGTTTTTCTGTATTTAAAAGTGGGATACATATCTAGCCAAAGAGGTTTTTTTTTTTTGTTTTTTGTTTTGTCTTTATAAAGTCAAGTAAGGGTCTGGAGAGAACGCTGACTGCTCAGAGAACCTTTGTCTTTTCTAAAGCCCGGCCCAGGATGCGAGCCAGGGCTCAGAGACGCCGCGCCTGTTGCCACGTCTGCTTTCGGTTTCTGGGCGTCTCCATTTTGGGGACCCTAAGGCACGCAGCGAAGTCTCTGAGACCTGAGCCTCTCAAGCGGCCACTTAGGGGCGGACAGGTACGTGACCTGCGCGGTGTAACCCGCGCGCTACTCGCGACATTGCGCGAGCCCGGGACCCTAAATCCCGGCCTGGCGCCGGCGCACAGGGGATGGCGGGCGGAGCCCGGGAGGGCGCGGAGGACTGCAGCTCCTCTACTGGCTTTGCTGGCTGGGTATGAGCCAGGGCTCAGGGCGACCGCAGGTGGCAGCAACCCCCAGTCCAAGGCGGCCTGGTGTGTTCAGGCGATGGGATCTTCAGGGAAGTAACCCTTAATGACCCTAAGGCACCCGGAGCTGTAGAGGCTGCATTGAGGACTGGAGGGAGCACCCATAAACCCCAAGGGGGAGCATTTCTGTGTTCCTGTTTGAAAACTTAAGATTAACTTTGCTGGCCGAGCCACAATTAGTCAAGCACAAAACATCTAGAGAATTACTCATTTCCTGGGGTTGAACTGTCCATTACCAGCTTTCCTTTCGAAACCTTGGTTCTCTCTCTCTCTCTCTCTCTCTCTCTCTCTCTCTCTGTGGATAAGTTCGCGGGAACATTAACAAAGGAATGCAGTAGAACAAAGGTCACTGGTGTTCACAGTAAGTTCTGGAAAGCTGGAAATAAATTCAAGGAGTCTAATTAAATCCTCCGGGTTCAGGTAACCTTTGGAAAAAAAAAAATTTTTTTTTAAACACTAAAAGGGGTGGGGCCAGAAGGGCGTATCATATGTCAGGCCTTGACCAATAGGGATGATCTAAAAATTTAAAACCTAAGAAGCGATTTTAGATAAAACGTCGATCTCCTAGTTTTAAAAAAGGTTCTGAACAAAGCAGAAAGCTCAGCTCTCTGGTATCACAAACAAACTTGGTTTGTAAGCAAATTATTTTTTTATTTTATTTTTTGGTATTCTGAGACAGGACTCTATTCTCTATGCAGCCCTGGCCCTCCTTAAACTCACTGTGTAGCCCAGGCTGCCCTAGACTGTGCAGAGATCCACCTGTGTCTGCCTCCTGATTGGATTGCTAGGATTAGAGAGTATGCCGCTATTAGTCACTGTTCCTGGGAGTCCACCAGAGATAACCACGTAGCCAAAGTTCATAGCCTATTGAAAGTCTTTATTCCAACCAGCTGGGATGACACTTAGGTAATGGGTGTATTCAGTGACCAATGTCCAGAGCACAGGGTTTCTGAAGGCAGAGACCTCACTTGGCAGCTGGGGGCGGGGGTGGGGGGTGGGGAGGTGGAGGCTTTGGGTAAGCAAGCGATTTGACCGCTAAGATCTTCTCTCCTCCGCAGCCGACCCCACCCCCGCCCGCCCCCAATGCTGGGCGTGCACCACCACACTCAGCTTCAGTGGCTTTTTCTAGAAGTTTTATGTTGTACATTGTTTTTGATGACATTTAATTCTTTAGCAAGTCACCACTTGCTAACCTAGTTTCCCAAGCTGCGAGAAACCCGGGTGGGGTGGGGGAAGTGGGGTGTTTCTTCCTTCAGAGAAGTAGCATGGGGGCGGGGGGGGCGTTGGGGTATGTGCGGTTTTGTTTTGTTTTGTTTTGTTTTGTTTTGTTTTGTTTTGTTTTGTTTTAAGCCTTGACTGGTCAGTTTCGCCCCTAGAGGCGGAAGTTGGTTTCCTCTCTGGCTTCCTGTAACTTTCCTCCGCCCTCTTGTTAGGATTGTGGAATTCAGCAATGGCCTCGATTCAGTTTTGGTGAAATGGCGGCCATTCTCATCTTCTCGGAGCCCTTCTCTTTGCTCACACTCGGGGCGATTCTGCCCCCGCAAGAGTACTCTGGGGACGTCCTTATCGCTGGGAGAGTACGGTCGCATCTCATTCCTGAACCTGTTGGGCTTGCTGGGCGCGTCACCTGGCTAGCAGCTTGGGCCAGCTCCGCAGGCTGACTTTCCTGGACGCCTACTGAAGAGTCCGCTCCTATCTGTGTTCTTTCCAGTGTCTCGTTCCAGTCAGTTTTCTGGAGGTCTCCAGCGAAGACCGGCGACAAAGCCGTTGTTGAGTGGGATGGGCCGGCGACCGCCCGGTGTGAGTAATCCCAGAACCCCTCCTATTCTCGCTGTTCCCAAAGGGACTTGGGACGCTGGAGAGCTGACTCCTGATTAATGTAGGAAAGTGTTCGTTTCCTATCTTCCACTCTTGGTTCCTTCTGTGCTTTTTGGGATCCACTCACAGCACCTCCAGACTTGTGGCACATTTAAATCCAAGTCTTTCTTGAAGAGAGCCAAAGACTTATTAAATTAAACTTGTTACTGGACTCAAATGCCTCCTTGTTAATTTAGTGTGTGACTCTGGATGGAGTGTAATTTCGAACAAGGTACTTGGGTGTTTTTTTGTTTGTTTCTATAATCCCAGCATAGAGGCTGCCTGGACAAAGCTCAAGGACAGCTTGTCCTGGCAAGAAGCCTGCTGGCCAAGAGTGAGGCAGTGAGGGTTTGGCCCAGGGCCTTCCCATACTCAAAGCATTATTTCTCTTAAATGTCAGAAACAAGAAGCACTGCCTGTGTTATGACGCCCTAGCTGACCTCTGGGAAGACTTAACACCCCACCTGGGGCAGCTGTCTTGCTCCTTATTAAGGATTTTACTTCTTATTTTGCATTGCATTTTAATATCCAAAACCTTTCAGGCAAGTTATAATATAAATAAAATATACCTGCAAAGTAAATACAGACACTGCCCCCACCACCTACTAGTCCATTCCCTAGTGACAGCCAGAGGTGGCTGGTTCTAGTCACATACATTGGTGTACTCAAATACCGTCTTTTGGTTGCCTTTAAAAAATTTGGGAATTTCCCCTGGCCCCAGCCATCCAACTTGTTTTCATATTCTTTCTCCAAACAGTCTTTCAGAACAGATGTTTCTGGTGGTGTTTTTTTCTATGTTTCCACCCTAGTTTCCCTTCCTTTCCCATCTTGTACAGTGGCCACTTGGATTTGTTTCATTGGCTCATTTTTTTTTTCCTCCTCCCTCTTCAATTCTTAGCTTTGGGGAACAATTTCTTCCTTTGTGTCACTATTGAAAGAAAAAGACTCTGTGTGTGTGTGTGTGTCTGTGTGTGTGTGTGTGTGTGTCTGTCTGTCTGTGCCCTTGTCTTTCTAGGTAAAATTGAACTCTTTCTGATCTTTGTACCTTATTCTATATTTATGCTCATTCGATGATCTGTACTCATAGCCACTTTTTCTTTATTTGTCCATTTAATGCCGGAAAACAACAACAACGACGACAACAACAACAAATCTTAGCTTCATTATTTTCCTCTTTCTGGGGTTTCTTTGGTTGAACACATTGAAAGAATTAAGTTCTACCAACTTGGTATCAGATTTACCACTTATTCAAGACTATGTTCTGCACTGAACTCTTCAGTTGAAGAAGACTGTAGTATCTTCTGATTTTTTGTTTGTTTTTTTGGTTTTGGTTTTTTTCGAGACAGGGTTTCTCTGTATAGCCCTGGCTGTCCTGGAGCTCACTTTGTAGACCAGGATGGCCTCAAACTCAGAAATCCGCCTGCCTCTGCCTCCCAAGTGCTGGAATTAAAGGCGTGTACCACCACGCCCAGCTGTATCTTCTGATTTTGAAGACAGTACTTCACTATAGCCCAGGCTGGTTTGCAACTCAACGCGTAGCAGATTGGCCTTGAATTCTCCAAATCCTCCTCGGCTTCCCAAGTGCAAAAATTACTGACATGAGCTCCTGCAGCCAGGTCCATCACAGTTTTTGATCTATATTTAATACCTCAGTTTTTATTTACTTATTTGTTTATTTGATGTATGTGAATACAATGTAGCTGTCTTTAGAGACACCAGAAGAAGGCATTAGATCCCATTACAGATGGTTGTGAGCCACCATGTGGTTGCTGGGAATTGACCTCAGGACCTCTAGAAAAGCAGTCAGTGCTCTTAACCAATGAGCCATCTCTCCAGCCCACCTCAGTTTTTCAGTGTGATTGAAAACTCCACCTGCTTTAACTACTTTCAAGGTTTAGTGTGCTTTGAAGTAAGTGACTTCCTTCAAAGATCTTGTTTTACAAGTGGGAACCAGAGCTTCATGGACCTGTGAAATGTTCCATGTTTAAAAATCCCCCTTTGCCTTATATTTCTGTGATCTTTTAAAAAACACTTTTTTTCTCTTGTAGCTTTAGTTTTTGGTTTTGTTTGAGACTGAGTCTCCTGGAGCCTGGGCCAATCTTGAACTCCTGGTCCTCTCTGTTACCATAGTTACGGGTATACACTGCCATGCTTGACTGAAAAGCATTTTTTAAAAGTTAGATCTTTGATTTAAAAGGTAGGCACTTTACAGATATCTTGCTCAAACACCTCTAGGTGTTACGGAGGGGGTCCATCAAAGTCCCTGATGGAAATGAAAGTGTATGCATTTCTCTGCTGACTGACACTCCTATCCCCTTTTAATTAGGAAACACAAAAGTAGTAACAAGTTACATACAGAACCATGGCTGAGTGACTACTGAAACCTGAACAAAAGTTTTATGCCTGACTTATGCCCTGCTTAAACCCCAAGGCCATGCTATTTTAATCTGACAGATAGTTAAGGGCGTGCTTAAAGGCCTAGGGAACCTATTAAAATGTTGTGGTGGGAACAGGGGGTTTTATATATATAGCACAAGGCTTTACCCTGGAGAAATGATGCAATTGCTCTCTGCCTAGGCTTCCACAAACAAGCTGGCCATCATTCAGCCTAAATGTGGAATCAGTCTCGTTAACCATGGTTGCTTTCAGGAATGTCAAAGAATCTTACAGGACCAGATAGGTTTGAAGTCAGGACTACCAAGGGGGATCAGAAGAAGCAGATGGACTCTTTGTTACTTTATTTCCTCCATTTGTCCATTTCAGAGTCTCTCCTCCCCCACCCCTCACAGTTCCACGTTAACTGTTCATCATCAAAAGCAGCCAGGGCAGGAAGCTTGAGCGACCACAGACAAGCGTTGCTTCCTGGCTTGCTCCAGAGTTTCTTACGACAAAGAGAACTTTTTATAATTAGAAAAACTTCTCTATATATTGAAAGGCATGTTTAGAAGCTCCATATCATGATCATATGTACAGCTTTGGTCTTTGAACTGAGCTTTTGTGTAACTGGACAAGTGCATTTGCCTGGTTGAAATTTTAACTCAAGCCAAGCCAATCTTCAAATGTCATAAATGCTGAGCTGTGTTCTCTTAGTCATTTAGAGTCACCTTTTAAAAACAACAACAACAACAAAAAAAAAACTTTGTTTGTTTTCTTTCCCAGATAGGGTTTCTCTGTGTAGTCCTGGCTGTCCTAGAACTCACTCTTTAGATCAGGCTGGCCTCCAACTCAGAAATCCATCTATCTCTGCCTCCTGAGCACTGGAATCAAAGGTGTGTGCCACCAGCTCTTGAATTTATTTTCTTTTTCCAAGACAGGATCAGTATCTAGCCCAGCCCAAGCTGGCCTTGAATTTGCCTTTCTGCCTCAGCCGTGCAAGCGCTCTGCCTGAGTTAGACTATGATGAGAGACAAACTCTCACCTTCAGTCAGCTGTGTGTGATAGGCCCTAGGTGCCTGCCAGGCTCGGGCCTCAGAGCTCGTGAGCAGGTGACATACGACTATCCAGTTGCAGCAGATAGGCACACAGAGAATGTCCGTTTGTCCCTTTGCACCCTACACTGAAGCAAGGTGGAACTGGTGGCATGAAAGGGCATCACCCTTGGAACCTGGACATAGACAGAGCTCAGCTGTTCTACACTGAATGAAGTAATGACAGGGCTGATTAGAGGGATTATGGGTATCAGAGGCTGGGTATGAACCCAGGAAGGGTCTCCCATGAGCTGGGAAGACCTCATCTTAATGGGCAAACAGTGTTTCCAGCCAAACGCTAGTCTTTTAGGAAAAGGGCCAACTGATTGTCAATACATTTTGATAAAAACTAACTAAATAAATAAATAAAAATAAAAATGTATCCTTGGTGCTCACTCTCAATAAGCTGTCATTTCTTAAACTCTTAAAATTTACGTGCCAGAGTGTTCATTCACCAAACCTCAAACCCAAGTTTCTACATATGTGATCGTTCCGGAATAGAGTCAAAAGTGCCTAAAAGCAATTTTATTGTTGTTGTTTTGAGATAGTCTCTCTGCATAGCCCTGACTGTCCTTTTTACAGACTTTGAGAAAGAATGTGGTTTTCCTGACTGCTGTTACATGAAAATATACCCCCAGTGCACGCCGCTCCACATCAGATGGTTTAGATACTTACAGCAACAATGATAACAAAAGACAAGGTCCCGCTACCTCTTCATTGTATGACTTAGAAATGACATTTGGGGCAGAGGCAGGGGGATTTCTGAGTTCAAGGCCATCCTGGTCTACGAAGTGAGTTCCAGGACAGCCAGGGCTATACAGAGAGATCCTGTCTTGAAAAAAACAAACAAACAAACAAACAAAAAAAACAAAAAACAAAACAAAAAAAAAGAAATGACATTTGGTCTCTGGACTCAGCTTTTGCCAAAGCATTAAAATTTAAATCTTCTTACACCAAGCAGTTTGGCCTGTTTTTTCTTTCTTTTTCTGCCAAGGAAATGTAAGCTTTGTAATTTATGAATGCAGCAAATCCTGCTCTGTGTGTTATCCCCACAAATTCAGTACTGCAGCAGTTTATGCATGATTGCATTTTTCACTGACATCGTCAGATATACGATAGTAGTTCTGAGGGTCTTAGACTGTTGTCTTATTTGAGGGGAATTAGTTTAAGTTTTGGGTACGTTCTGCTGGGCATGTTGGCTTATGCCTTTAATCCCAACACTTGGAAGGGAGAAGAAGGCAGATCTGTGAGTTTGAGGCTACCCTGGCCTACATAATGAGTTCCAGGACAGTCAGGGCTATGTAGAGAGTATGTGGGCTAGAGTTTGGCTGGAAACACTGTTTGCCCATTAAGATGAGGTCTTCCCAGCTCACAGGAGACTCTTCCTGGGGTCATACCACACACAGGTGACTGAAGGTGAGAGTTTGTCTCTCATCATAGTCTAACTCAGGCAGAGCCCAGAAGCAATGCCTGGAGATAGCTGTGAGGCAGGGCCAGATGAGCCAGTTTGGAACCAGGGCAAGCTATGGAAGAGAGCTGGAAAGATACAGAATTCTAACATGATGCTGAGAGGCGGGGGTGGGGGGGTGGGGGGGGGCTTTCTCAGTGGAGGCAACTATGAAGAGGATTAAAACAAAACCATGTTAGGGAACAGGGAGGTATTTGGAATTGGATTATGGATAATGCACAGACATGGAAGGATATTGTTAGTGCTTGGGCTATGTATGAGACATTTGTCCCAGTAGAAATTTAACTCTAAGATGTAGCAGGCCACTCCATCAATAGGACTCGGTTTCGTTGCTCCTGGCAACTCTCTTCTTGTTTCCAGATCCAGCTAGAAGTTTAGCCTCTTCCTCCAAGTACCAGGGTGCCAGGTTTGTGCTGCCATGCCTGGCGGCAGTCCCTTTGTAAAGCCCCCACTTTGCTCTTTGTTTCCAGCACTAAGCACTAACTTGGGGGCCTTGCATATGCTGAGCGAGTGCGCTCTCGCTGAGGGTGCACCCCTAGCTCTCTTACTACCCTTTGAGATGGTTTCACTAAGTTGCCCAGGCTGGTCTTGAACTCACGGAGTGCAGGCCAGTCTGGAGACTTCAATTCTTCTGCCTCAACTTCCTGAGTAGCTGGGATTACAGGTCTGTGTCGCCAGGCCTGTCTTTAAAGCCCCTGCATCTTGGGAACCTGGAAAGTTTGGAAGGGACACAGACAAAGAGGAGTTTATCAACGGGCTGTATAAAATGCACCTACTTGTGTGTCCGTTTATAATTGGAACCATTTATCATCTGTGGGCAGTATTATCTGTGTGAATGAAATGTGTTGCTTGTGAAGTGCATGCTTTGTCACTGACAATAACCGTGGTTAGTGACATGTCAGATTATTCTTTTGCTCCAGCCAATGGTCTGTCTCCTAGGCTATGTTTTAGTGCACGTCCACAGCAAGCCAGGAGCCACAAGATGATTATTGCACATCCTCCTTTGACTAACTTGAGAAGGGGTGGGAGTTGGCGCTTGAGGTATATATATACCTTACATTTAAAATGCCCACGGCATGGGGAGAAATGGCAAGTGTATTGTATTAGCTGTTCTGCTTGTCTGTGGGTCCTGTGTACAAATGGAAGGGAAAGATGGGCTCTGGCATTCCAGGTCGGTGCACAGAGCTCGGTGAGATGCTCACACTGTACTCTTCAGAATCATTATGCTTTTGGAACCTGCCGGATGAGTCTTTCAAGTACTTCATGTTTTTAATCTCACTGTGGCTTCTTGGGTACCGGGAGGTTCCAGGTTGGCCTGCACCTTTCTGCCTCTGGTTATGCTCACTCTTTGCTTCAGATGGAAGGCAAGGCAAGATGAAATATGTCTGAGGGAAGCTAACCAGGCATTGTACTGACTGCTGTGTGGCTGCCTGGATTATTTTGCAATTTGAACACGAGATGACTGAGAGGCACTTACTGTTCAGTGAAACAGTTTGAGAAGTCTGACCGGAGTTGCCACATCGCGCTGTTACCACATCCAGCCAATGCTAGACGCCCAAGGGGTGTGTTAATCGATTGACTGGAAGCTCATCTGTGGTGGAGGATGATACAAAGGAGTTACTGGTCACACCTGTGTGGACGCTTCCAGGAAAGCCTGGAAGTAGGTGGGCCTGCAAGATAAGGGTTTTGCTGTGCAGATGGGTAGAAAGGGGGATAATCCAGGTAGAGGCTCATGGAAGACAACTTGTTGAGGTTTAATTAAGACCAAATGTGCAGTGTGTATATTGGTGAGATGCAGGCAGGTACCAGGTCATGATTGGCCTTGTGCAGACGCCCTTGGGATCTGTAGTGGGAAAAGAGCTGTCACTGAAGGGTTAAATTAAGAGAATTTCAAGCACGAACCCGAGCTTTTGCAAGTTCATTTTGATTGAATATATTTTGGACAGCTTAGGGGCTGGGGGTTGAATGAGCCATTTCGGGAGCAGGTTTCTAGGATGGGTAGGGATGATTGAGAAGGCCTGGGTAGAAATCGTGGAGAGAGGTCAGTCTGGGGAAGGGTTCTAAGGAAATTAACGGTATCGCTGGAGCAGAGCAGAGCAGGCTTATGAAGACCTCTTTGTATTTAAATGTTTCAGATGTTTATTTAAAGTACAGAGTCTGTTAAGATAGTTGCTTCTATGGTGGGACAGACGGATGGGGGGTATGTTGTCTCACTTAGTGACCCACTTCCTCCTCTGTGGCTAGAGTAGTTCTCAATCTCCTCATTAGCAGAAATCCGAAATACAACACACTTTCAGCAAAAAGTTCCAGCACAAAACACTTAGAGCAAACAAAATCCCAAGAACAATTAGCTAACTATAGTTCTCAGATGTTCAGTCTTTCACTCGCTTAGCCTATTTGTTCATGTCTATCCTTTGATCCCTCTCCGCTCCACCCCCCATTTCCTGTCTCACCCAGGGCCGCGGAAACCATGGTTGATTTCCCGCCTCTATATAGGACCTTTAAAAAGAAAAAAAAAAAGGAATCTACTTATAAATGAGATCATGCAAATTTTCCCTATGTTTTTCATATTTCATTTCACATAATTTCCTCTCATTTTATCCATGTGGCAAGTGACAGTCTTCTCTTTTTTAAGGCTGAATAATGTGTGTGTGTGTGTGTGTGTAATAGCAGTTTATCTCATCCTTTGACACCAAGTTGTTCCTGTATCGTGGTTTTTAAAATATGGCTATAGTGCTTGGAGGCGCTCAGCTCTTCTGGAAATTTTTGAAAATTTGTCTTATGTGTTTTGCCCACATGTGTCTCTGCACACCATATGCATGCCTTGTGCCCCAGGAGGCTAGAAAAGGGTGTTGGATCCCCAGGAGCTGGAGTTACAGGTGGTTGTGAGCCTTGTAGGTATTGGGAAGTGAACCTGAGCCCTTGGGTGGGACGGGAGTTCACAGAGGTCTGGACAAGAGCAGTGTCATCAAGACTGGGCAAGGGGAGGAACTGTAACTACCTACTCTCCAGCACCATGTTTAAGAGTGTTCAAAACTCCAGTAATCAAGATACATAATAAATAGATGTGAGTGGAAGAGACTCAGGATCTGAAAATGGGGTACAGGGTGACTGGCCTTCCAGTTAGCCCAGGACAGAACATTTCCTGTGATACAGGGATTCTGGTACCAAAGCTGAAAAGTTCTAGGTGTGTCCCGCTGTCTATCTACCTGAGGGGTTATTGCGGTAGATGTCAGGAAGCAAAAGGTAAAGGAATTTAAGATTCTGGCCAGAGAATTTGGTTTCAGGTCCAGTACAGAGAAAATGAATCGAAGCTGGGTGGTGGTGCACACCTTTAGTCCCAGCACTCAGACGCGGGGCCAGGTAGATCTCTGAGTTTGAGGCCAACGCGGTCTACAGAGTGAGTTCCAGGACAGCCAGGGCTACATGAAGAGAAGCCCAGTCTTCAGAGAGGGGTGGTGGTGAGGTCATTTCCCGGCACTGTCACATGTAACTCATTCATCCTTTTACATTCTGAGTGCTAGCTCTGAGTCACACACACTCATGTCTGACCATCAGGTTGCTTCTGCTGTGATCTAGGCAGGGAGGCCCTTGGACCCCAGGATCCTTTGCCAGAAGCCCATCCTGAAGCTTCTTCAACACTTCCAGCCATTTTGGAAACACAGATATCAAGTGTATTACCACTGAAAGGCCTGGAGGTCTCTAGACCCCCATCTCCTTTCCTGAGACTGTGTTGCTATTTTAAGCAAATACTTCAGTGTTCTCATGACTTGCTCCAGAAATGAAACTGAGACTGGTTTATGCTACTCAGTCAAGGTTAAAGACAATGTGTACCAAATGGGAAACTATGTAGGTGTGGAAAAGAAGGGGGGATGATGAGTGGAGGTTTCATCAGAAGAAAGGGGAATTCCTTTAGAATCTAGAAAAGGCCAGGGGCCAGTTCTGTCTGGCTACAGAAGCAGTACTGAGGGGTTAACATAGTTAAGGGATAGGAACTTGATCAATCAAGATTGGGCATGTGAAAAGCAGGGAGGAGTCTGAGTATGGAGCCTTGTGAGGCTCTTGGGAACAAGAGCAACTGACTGCAGAAGAAATAAGTGGTGAGCTGCATGGAGTCCATGAACATGGCTTGGCTACTGACAGCCATGACTGAGTCCTTCCATTGAGCTTAAAAACCTCTGGTCTGGAATCTGGCTCTGTTGATGGTGCCATCTGTAACCTTGTGATTTTCCACCCGTCTGACTCTGGGACTTCTTATATATGAATAAATGCTTAGGCTGATAGCTTTGGCTCATTCCATGACTAGCTCTAAATTCCATGACTAGCTCTAAATAGACACATGGCAGTGTCCTCCGTTACAAGTGACCGTCTTCCTCATTGTTTAGGGGTGAATGTCTGTGCCTCTGACTTTATCCCAGAATCCTAATCCCTCTAGCGGATGTCCCACCTTCTAATCCTGCCTCAGCTCATTGGTCAGTCAACTTCTTATTGACAGCTGATGCTTCCACTCAATGCACAAGAGATTATTCCTATGTGGATCCTTTGGGAGAGGGCTAACCTAGCAAGCACAAACCCGGGGTTCAGTCACTGGCACTGCAAAACCAGGTTTGGTGCTGAATCCAGCACTTGTGAGCCAGAGATAGGCATATCTCTGTGAGCTCAGTGCCAGCCTGGAGTTCATGGTGAGATCCAGAACAGAGCCACATAGTGACACCTTGTCTCAGAAAAATACCAAAATATCAAAAAATAGCACTCAGGAGGCTCAAGAACTTCATTTGAAAAAATACAGTGTTAAGGTCAGCCTGGGCCACAGAAGGCTCTTGTTTCAGAAGAAATAAAACAAAAACTCCCATAGCTACCCCCAAAGGCCACTCTGTCATTTGAGCCAGTAAAATCTGCCCCGTCCTTGTGGATAACTTTGAGAGTCTTTAGCTATTCGTCTGCTAAGGTCCATCCATCTACATACGTAGAAAGACAGTTCTGAAAGTCAGATGAACCTTGGGGAGCAAACTTTCCACGCCTCTTTGCTGTCCATCTAGCCTACGGACTGCATGCAGAAAGGCCCCTTACGTTTTTAAGCACACTCACATAAACCTTCAGATGCAGGCTTCGAGAGTGTAAATTCTGCCTGTTTTGTCTGTTGTGGTGGTGATGTCAATTTTTAAAAGGTTTATTTATTTTTATTTATGTGGATGAGTGTTTTGTCCTGCATATTATATATGTGCGGAGAAGTCAGAAGAGGGCACTAGATGCCTTGGGAACTGGAGTTATGGAAGGCTGTTTGTTGCCTTGTTGAGTGCTGGGAGCCAAACCCCAGACTTCTTTCTGCTAGAGTAGCTCGTGCTCTTTACTGCGGAGCCATCTCTGCAGCCCAGTGATTTTAGTTTTGCTGAGGCTAGCTGATGCATGAGTTCCCCTCTGGCAGCGGAAGATCAGTTCTTCTCTAGCTGGATAAAATGGTACAGATCTACAACCTCAGCGCTCCGGAGGCTGAGGCAAAAGGATTGCCACGAGCTGGAGGCTAGCCTGAGCTTTCATAGTAGGTTTCAGGAAGGGGATCTTCTGGGGGAATTTTGCATTTACTGCTGAAGGCTGCTGACTTCCCTACTGGTCTTGGGGAAGTTTTTAATAACAGTTTCTTGGCCTGGTCATAACAGAAAACTCAACAAAGCTGACTATTTTGATCCCAGCTAAGCCTCTTAATTCTGTGCTTTTCTCTGTCAAGTACTCAATACTCACAGCCATGGAGAACTGGCACCCAGCTTTCGGGCAGGGAGGTTTGCTGCTTCGCGGTGGCCTGTCTCTGCCTGGGGATCTGTGTTTTCCTTCAGATGTTTTCTCACCCTACCAGACACTCCCCCCCCCCCCCCCCCCGTGTAATTGGGATTTGGCTGCAAAAATGTCCCTCCCATGACCACTGAGGGACACAGCACAGTGGTGCTCTTGATGAGTTTTTGTGACTGGCAGAAGGCACTGTAGGTCTTTGAGGAGACAACCTGAGCAGAAACAGATCCACGTTAACTCTTCCTTTGCCATGAACCACGTGAGTTAGATGCCTGCCTTTGCAAGCAGCCCTAAGCCGTTTGTTTTTACTAATTTTGTTTTCAGTTCTTTTTCAATTATGACTGGAGAGTTCTGGTACTATTTCTTGTTCTTACATTTAATGACCTCATTTTATTTTTCCCTTATTTATTTCTCGTTGTACGTGTAAATATTTTAGAGATTAATGCATAGTAGCATCTACTAAAAATGTTACAGCTTCGAAGGAATACAGAAAAAAAAAATGTGGCCTTCCTGTAGCAAACACTGGCAATTAGGTTAAAGCACTGTCCTGTGAGTGCTACGCAGGTTTTTGACATCTGAGACTCATAAATTGGTATTGAGACTTTAAAAAAAAAGTATCCTGAGCACTGCTTTTGCTATATTTAGAGATACTTCTATTAAATTTCATTCTTTTAGTTATAAGTAGTTCTATTCAAATTTGGATTAATGGGTGTTCAGATTGGCATAGTCACACCAATTTTAGATAAATATTTAAATGTTATACAAAAGACATGAAACCATTAGAACTAACAGTTGGATTATATTTCTATTTTTTCCCTCTGAGATCAGAGTAGTTTGCTTGCCTTTACATTTTCTCAGAGACAAGGTCTTATGCATAAATAAGGGCTGGCAAGATGGCTCACTGGGTAAAGGTGCTTGCTGCCAAATCTGATGACCTGAGTTCATGTAAAAGGAGAGAACTGACTCCTAAAAGCTGTCCTTCACAAATCCCCTCCCTGCAAATATAATAAATAAAATAAGTAAATGAGCAAATGTATTTTGAAGTTAAAACAAAAAGAATAGACAGTGATAATCGTTTATAGCCTGGATTTTAAAACTGCTCAGTTCTAATAAAGAAACTGACAGTACACAGTCATGCCTTGAGCCAGGCATCTTCTAGAAGCGTGTTCCTGCCAAATCTTCTGGCCACTTCCACTGATGCCAGTGAGAGTTTGAATGGCCGTTGCTGCCATGGAATGGTGTATTGAGGTTGAGGGACTCGGCATGTTTCTCAAGCTCAAGGTCCTAGGAACCATATCAGAACCCACAAAGCCCTGCTGGAAGGTCCTGTGAGCATTCATGACATGACAGATATGAGGGCCTAAAGTGGGACGGCAACTGGAGAACGGGACAGGGGAGGGTGAACAGGGGAGGGCAGAAACCTCTAATTATTCACAAGGCTCCTTCAAAGAATGTCCCCTTTGCAAAAACCTGCATTTAATCAGGGCACTTGCTTAGGGCTAAGAAGAGTGGGCTGGGCAGTGACCTCTCTCAACTCAGCTGCTTAGTCACCGGACTTTTCTTCCTGCCCCCTCTCCGCCCCCATCTGTCATGGTAACTTATTCATATTAGGTCCCAGCAGTGATTTCCCCTTACTGATTAAACCATGTGGGATTTTTTAGACACATTTTCATCTTTAATTTCATTTCCCTGAGTGTCTGTCTGGGTTTTCCTCTGCGTCTTTTGGCTTTTGGATCAGTCTTTGACTCTGCCTACTGAGGATCTCTGTCTGTTGAATCTACTTGCTTAGGGAGACCAGTCGGAAGGTGAGGACCTGTGCTTTGACTCTCAAGCCTAAGTGTTTTGATAAGAGGATTCTCTTTCACCACAGAGTGTCTCTATTGCAAGAACTCTGAAAGAATGGAGAGAGCCCTCAGCAATGATGTTGGCTTCTCGTGGTTCCCAGAGCCCTGCTTAATGGATGGAGACTGGACGAGAACCTGGCTGCTGTGGTTCTGAACATGGCCCAGAGCCCTGTGTCTGCCGAGGTCATTCACCAGGTGGAAGAGTGTCTTGATGAAGATGAGAAGGAGATGATGCTCTTCCTGTGTAGAGATGTGACTGAGAACCTGGTTCCACCTAACGTCAGGGACCTCCTGGATAGCTTAAGTGAGAGAGGCCAGCTCTCTTTTGCTACCTTGGCTGAACTGCTCTACAGAGTGAGGCGGTTTGACCTTCTCAAGAGGATCTTGAAGACAGACAAAGCAACCGTGGAGGACCACCTGCGCAGAAACTCTCACCTGGTTTCTGATTATAGGTAAGTCATCCCCTGGGGGAGGGGAGAGGGAGTCTAGATGGTTAGGGCAGTGAGAAGACCCCATTGCTTCCTCTTCTCTCTGATCAAACTACCTGTGATACTGCTTTATAGTGTGCAACTTCTGGATTCTGTTGGTTTGTTTGTTTTGCATTTTTTGGTAGCCTATTATAGCCCAGGCTAGCTTGGAACTTACTGTGTGGCCCTGGTTGGACCTCCAACTCATAGCAATCCTCTTGCCTCAGGTGGGATCATAGCTTGTTTGAATTAAAAACAAAATAGTCGTTTAACAGGTAAGCAGATGAGTAAAAGATCATAATGGAAGTGGACAGGACAGATGGTGTATGCTTGCCAGAAGGACAGATTGACAAGAAAGGAATCAAAAAGAAACAGCATAGAGTCACTCTCTATTGTCAGCCCCTGATGGTGTAATGCTTTGGAAATTTCTGGCATCGAGAAAGGAAATACCAAATCTGAGTAATTTTCCTGTTGTCATAGAACTGTGGCTCTTTCTAAACTTTCAGCCAAGGAAGTACAGCAGGGTGGGGTCTTGTACTGTTCCTTCCCATCTCTGAGGAGCCCAAGTTGGACATTTCTTCAATGAGCTACCTTTCAGTCCCCTTCTGGTTAAAGCTGGACCAACTATTGAAGTACCTTAAGTACAAGAGCCTCCTAGCTGTTCCTTTCTCCTGATGCTGGAGTCTGTGGAAGGAGGACTGAGTTTTCTGAGCACCAAGGAGACCTTGCTTCTCTAAATTGCTTCCTCTTCTTCCAGGCCATTAGTCCAGTTGGTTGTGTAGTATGTATTTAGAGACAGTGTCTGTCATCAAAACTACTGAAAAGAGCAGAAGGCAAGCATGGGCTTTGGAATGTATTTAGAATCATTGTTAGAAGGTCTGCGTTAAACCTCAGACATACCAGTTACAGCCCACACAGGCTGAGCCAGTTACTAGCCTTACAAAAGAAAGAATATATAGCTCAACTAGCTACACTGGGTGACAAAGACAGGCAATCCCAGCTTCTCTGGAGACTGAGGCAGGAAGATTGTGAGTTCAAGTCCAGCTCTAGTGACATAATAAAACTCTGAAAAGGCAAAGCAGGATAGGAGGATGTTTGGGGCTGGAGCTCAGTGGTTGGCACTGGCTTAGGTTGTGTAAGATTCTAGGTTGGATCTCAGCACCATGAGCAGATGATCATGAACTTCACAAGTTTATGAGTCTCTCTGGATGGTGTATCAAGTGGCTTTGTGTGCAGGATGCTTGGGATTATTGTTCTTAATAATTTTTCACATGTCTAGCCACGTGACCTCGCACAGCTGGGGAACACTAGCTGGGTCTCAGACTGGGTTCAGGTGTAGTGAGTGGGAATGGGGTGTCAGGCCCTTTGGAAGGGGCTGGCAATTGGGATGAAGCAATTGACCATCTGTTCAGCTGGCTTTCCGTCAGCACAGGCCAGGTAGCTGGCTAAGGGCAAAAAAGAATGAAAGACTCTCACTTCCCTAAGAATGGTACAGTCTTCCCGGAAAAACAGCCTTCTACACAGTACCACAAGGTATCCCAGGCGTCCTGATAAAGTGAAGGCTGCTCCAGTCAGAACAGAAGTGACTGCATCAAGAGGGGCTTTTCAGACTAAACGTTTGTGGTCATGAGCCCCAGGGCGTATGTCTTTTACTCTTTAAATTCAAATGTGGGCCAAGCTGTTAGAGCTGTTTCTTTGCTTGAGGATCCCGAGACTTTAGGTATGGTTCATAGACCAGTGTCAGCCAGAGCTTATCAAACAGAGAGTACAGGACCACTCTCAGTCTGTTTCTTGTTACTCATGTGTTTCATTTCACTATTACTTCTGGGGACCTAGGGGTTTTTTTTCAGGGGGAATCTCTTCTTTCCCCAGTAGTTTTTAGAACTGTTAGAAAAGGAAGTAGTGTGTCCTGGTGCAAGCAAAGACAAGGCCAGGTGTGGTGGTGCACACATGTAGTCCCAACACCTAAAAGGCAGAGGCAGGTGGATTGGGGCAGGTTCAAGGCTCATCTATCTATACAGTGAATGCCAAGCTAGCCAGAGCTACATAGCAAGAGCCTGTTTCTAAAAACCAAACCAACAAACCAAACAACCAAACAAACACATGGAGGAAGATGAATTTTCTCTTTGAATTTTCTTGTAGTCTCTTGGGGCAGGGTATCAAGGCTTCCTGTCTCATAGATTTGGAGCATAGTCCGTGGGACAAGAATTAGTCTAGTTGGTGCCTTAAGTGAGGTATGGGCTCTGGGTTCTTGTCCGGGTTTACTGAAGACACTTTTATGGTTTACAGGGTCCTGCTGATGGAGATTGGTGAGAGCTTGGATCAGAATGATGTTTCCTCCCTAGTTTTCCTTACCAGGGATTACACAGGCAGAGGCAAGATAGCCAAGGACAAGGTGAGTTGTCTTTGCTCGGTGCCTGTTCCAGAACGTGTCCCTTGTGGCATGACGACGGGGGGTGGGGGGGGGTTGGGGGGGGTGGGGGGGTAATCTGCTGCCATGTGTCCAGGATTCAGACATCTGAGGCGGGTTTTCATAATATTGGTTTTTAATTGAGAATAGGTTGGTACTAACTCCTCATGTGCCTTGGGTGTTTTTTATGCTTAGATTTGGTCCTGATTTCTGTAAAAATTGACAGGACTGACTTATATCAATTTTTCGATTTGACAGCTCTCTTCTGGATTGGGCATCCTAGCTGCTGTGTAGAGTTTAGCACTTGGTGGTCTGCTCTCTTCATGCTTGCCCACTGCTGTTCATTTCCCTGGACAGCATGTGGAGGTGGTTTGGTGTGGGGGGACTGGGGCGTAGGTCCTTCTGACTCATCTATGTGGGAAGTGTAGGATTGGAACGGTTGGGATTGTTGGAAGACTGTTTCAATTGCTGCTGACCTCACCTAGTTTGCCTAAGCTATGGTTCAGCCAAGAAAAATTTACATTCCTGGTGGTGACAACAGCTCTTCCTGGTAGCTGCCCTACCTCTGAGAATTTCCTCAGGCTCCTTCATGGTTATAGAAGTATGGGATAGCAACGTGTTCCTGCATCAAATGTAGAATGAAGAAGAAAATGAAAGCAGGAGTCTTTTGGGGGGGGGGTGTTCTCTAACCAACTCCTGCTACTTAGAAAGGATTAATTCTGCTTATTGTCTTTGTAAAATAACAATAACAGTTAAGTAATCAAATGTTAATCATGTGAGCAGAATAAAATCCAAGCTTTTGAAATATGGTTTTTTAACGATCCTGGTGGTTGAAGCTGAATGAGTAAGAGAGCCCCATTTCTTCACATAGCCTCACTGTGGGTCAGGATGACCTGAAACGTCAAGCATCAATGAGAACACTTTTAGAACTTTCAAATGACATTATGAGGATTTCTCTTATCAATCTTTTCTCTAGCTACCTTTTCTTTTCAAACACCCCCAACCCCCACTCTGGAAATCCCTTGTAGCGTTTATTATAATCTCAGTCTTAATTTTTGTAAGAACATTATCTCAGGAAGAGTTCATTCTTAGGCCTGATCATTTCTGACACCATGTTGATATGAAACAGTCCTTTTATCTATCTGTCCCAAACATGAGAACATGTTTATGACCAAAGGAGTTAACATAACAAACAGACAGGTTCTCCCGTAGTCCAGGCTGGTCTCAGTGTGTAGCAGAGGATGGCCTTGAAACTTCTGGTCTTCCTGCCGTTATCTCCTGAGTGCTGGGATTGCAGACGTTCATCACCACGTCTGGTTTATGTGGTGCTGGGGATCAGCCCCAAGGCATCCATCATGCATGCCAGGCAACTACTTTACACCCAGGCTAGAGCGCCAGTCCCCACCTCTTTTAGTCAAAGTCAGAAGGGTTCTTTGTTCTAGGTAGAACTGTCTGGATCAAGTCACCACAAGGTCTCATCTTGTCACCTTTTTCTGTTATGACCTAATGGTCTAGAGTTTGTACTGGGGACTTGTCAGTTCCACTCACATGCATTTCTTGTTCATGGCTTTCTTAGAGTTTCTTGGATCTGGTGATTGAATTGGAGAAACTGAATCTGATTGCTTCAGACCAATTGAATTTATTAGAAAAATGCCTGAAGAACATCCACAGAATAGACTTGAACACAAAGATCCAGAAGTACACCCAGTCCAGTAAGTACTTTTGGCTACTCAGTGGTCTTTCGGGTTTACTCTGTGATGGTAGCAATGGTCTGTGAAGATTCGTTTGTTGGATGCATGGTTGAAACAGAACCTGAGAGTCCCAGCCCCCTCTAGCCTATGTCAAGAGATCATATTCCTTTATAGCCTTCATGTCCCAGTATCCCCACTCCACTGGCAAATCTCCCTCTGAAAATTGTCACCAAGAAGTTCTTAACAGTCTGGTCTTTAAAGATGTCTGTAGCTCTGTTTTTAAAGGGCAGAGAGACTGTGAACACTCAGGACTTTGTAGGTTGAATCCTGTTGCCCAGTTCCATGTTAGACCTGATGACCACCATCGACCTCTGGGTGGTGTCCCTGGGTCTGATTGCTGTCCTTTATGTGGGCGGTGTTTCATTAATCCACATGGAAAAGGTCACTTTTGGTTTCATTCTTTAATAAAGGGGGTCAGCTTTCTCCCTTACACCAACTTATCGTATAGCCTCAGCTTCAGCTTGGCTTCTCTTAGGAGGTCACTGTCTCTATAGGGTCCTGGTATAAAGGTCATGACTAAGACCTGCTTTTCTACATGGTAACCTGTCTGAATAAAGAATCTGAAATAGGAATGATACTTAGTTTTCTCTTTAATTTATATATATATAGTGTGTGTGACCCCACACATGTGCACATACATGTGTGTGTGCACTCACTTGCTTATGAGCCCCATGTGTGAGTTGTTTCTTTCCTTTCACCATGTGGGTCTTGGGGATTGAACTTGGGTTGTCAGACTTGGTGGCAAGTGCTTTTACCTCTGGAGTCAGCCCACTAGCTCTTTTAGTCACCCTTACTGATTGCAGAAGAGTCATCTAATTGATGTTTTGAATTCAGGCAAGTGCAAGTTTAAGGTATTTTGAAAGATGACGGTTGACTGGGACTGAAGCATTGTTGAAGACTCACGAGACAGTTTATGAACCTTAGCCCCTTTCTGTCTTCATAGGCCAAGGAGCAAGATCAAATATGAATATTCTCCAGGCTTCGCTCCCAAAATTGAGTATCAAGCATAACTCAAGGGTGAGTCTGGAGCCAGTGTATGGAGTACCAGCATGAACCAGTTTCAGAGATGTAATAAAAGTAAACATCTCATTTCATATGCTGTAATAGCTAAACAAATTCTGATAGACATGTGTTTGATTAAGAATGTGTATAATTTCTTATGATTATAAACCATTGTAGTGTTCAAAAATATATTTGGAAAATTTTATGAAATATATAACAAGAAAATAATGTATGTACCCATTATCTGGGCATGACTACTGTGGAAAGCTTTCTTTTAGTCTCTGTCCTATGTGCATTAGCAGATGTGTCTATTTGTACAGTTGAATATCTTTTTCATTCTTTGTTTCTTTGAAGAGTCAATTTTAAAAATTAAAGTAGATAGACTGTACCCATAGAAAGAAAAAGTTAAATGTCCCCAAAGAGATTTTTAAAGTTGTTTCCTTCCACCTCACAGAACTCATGTCCCACTTCCTTCCTGTTAAGGAGACTATTCCTGACCAGTTTCTTCTATAACCATGCACAGAGAATCTACCCACAGAGAGGGTCTACTTTTATACAAGTGGTAGCATACCATGTCTGCTCTTCTGAACAGAGAATCCTTAAACATTGTTCCATATAGTTAATAGGAGGTTGTTTCTACTTAATCATTATTTGTATTATTTTGAATGATACCCCTACCCTTTTATCTTCTTTTGAGACAAGAACTTACCTGTAATCCAGCCTGGCCTGGAATCCATTATGTAACCTAGGCTGGCCTTGAACTTGCAATGAGCTCCTCTTGCTTCAGTCTCCTCAGTGCTAACATTATAGCAGGAGGACTCATGGCTTCCATTTTCTGCATGTACTAAAATGTATTTAGTTCTTTCTTGCTGATGTATAAATTGCCTCCTTTCCTTTGTTACTGGAAACAATGCTGCAAAATAAACTTCCTGATTCTTATCTCTTTGTGCATTTGCTTTTAAAAAGAATATTTAGAAACTATTTTTACTTATTTATTTTAATTTGCATATATGCTTGTGTGCCTGCATGAATTTTTGTGGACCATATGTGTATGCATGTGTGCCTGCATGAATTTATGTGTTCAGGAGCCCCTTGAGGTCAGAAGTAAATATCAGCTCTTCTAGAACTGGAATTATAGGCAGTTGTGATTCACAATGTGGGTGCTGGGAATTGAACCCAGGTCCTCTGAAAGATCAGGCAGCACTCTTAGCCTCTGACCCATCTTGCCAGTCTCCCATTTGCCTTTTTCCTGAGTGTTATTTTAATTTGGCAAACTTTTTTTTTTTTAACTGAGTGACATAAAAAGAGATTTCTTTCTCTAGTTAATGGTCATAAATGTCCCATGGTTGTTTATAGTTATGTTCTGAGGAGGGCAAACTCTTGTGCTTGCCCCCTGGTCCATCTTTTCTTGTGAGAAGAACAGTGGTATAACATTAACCTAACCCCTTTAAAGTGATGTAGACTTCGAGGTGGACTGGTTGAATTATAAACTTCTGTAAATGTGTATCATGAGAACATTGCACTGAGCAATAGACTTGCAAAGCTAAGTGGCTGTTAAGGAGTGTACTGCCCACCCACCCACGCACTCACCGACATAAGGGCACATATGTCTAAAGCAGTCAGTCCATCTACCTCACACAGGCCAGCCCAGCCCTGTGCCTATTCTACGCTTTCCCACTGGATCTATAAACTACAGTCACCCCATTGCTTAGGGACAGCTTTTAATTTGTCCTTCTAGTCTCTGATACCTTTAGGTACGATCCTTGAGGGTTTTCTGAGTTTTCTCACGCCACCTGGGAGATTATTCTAACGTACGCTGTCATTCTTAGAATCCTTCATATCTTCACTTCTGTGTTCCCATTCTGCAAGTGCAGTGTGTTCACTGTGTAGCCTGCTCGGGATCCAGCTTTGTGCTTGCTTTCTCTTTCCACTTGCTGAATCTACCACGTGACCTGATCTCTCCTTTAGTAAGCAAGCTCTAGGACATAGGAATCTGGTAACTCTCTCACAAGATTTAGGACCTGCATATATAACTGGGCTATGCTTTGGCTCCTCTAAGGCTACATAAGTGCTTCAGAAATTACAGTGGCATTGCCTGACACAAGAATCTGCCAAATCAAAAGAAGTTATATGACTGCACTGTAATGCTTTTGAAGTCTAGCTTTGATTTGATCCCTTTTCGATAGCACCTGAAAGTCAATGTCCATCTGTTTGTGGTGGGGTGCCAAGGACCAGTTCTGATTAAGTTATGGATTATTCCAGAGATGGGGGAGCCATAGCTTGCATGTCTTTCTTCAGTTTATACACAGATGTGCTCTCAGACACAGCTTAATGGACAGTGTACTTCTTTGGTTAGGTATGCTGCTGTTGATCAGATGGTAGCAGGGAGCGATGCCATCTTACAGAAGTTCTGCCCTCTGAGGAGAGAGAAGGATCAGTTCAGGCTTTCAGGAGTGTGTCCAACTCTTGATTGTCATGACACACACATCACTGTTTTTATGGCTCGGAAATCATTTTTTTTTCAAAAGCCACAATTGGACATTATTTATTTAGTTTGTAGTGCTATCAGCTGGACCCAGGGCTTGGGGTACAGATATTTATTAAGTGCTTCTGTGCCTGCTATGCTGTGCTGGGTGTCTGTGAATAGTTAAACACCATGGATACCCTTTTTAGCTGAAGCTGGTGAAATGGCTTAGCACTTAAGACCACAGGCTCGATTCTCAGAACCCATATGGTGGCTCACAACTGTCTAACTCTAGTTCCGAAGGATCTAATGCCTCTTCTGAGCTCCATGGACCCCAGGCACACACAGAGGCACATACATGCACGCAAAAACACTCATCCACGTGAAAACGCAAAGCTCCCGTATATGCTGGCTGGGTACCATTCTGTTCTTGAGAAGATAAAGACTACAGAGGTTGAACTGGCAGAGGTGGGATTCACACCTGCAGTCAAGCTGTGCTTTGCCCAGTGTTAAGGGAATAGATTAGATGGCAGGCTCAGTCCCAGCATATTCTAAGTTGGGACCTTCTAACACCCATGCTGTACTGTAAGACCTGGTTTAGAGCTGTTCTGAAGCAATATTCTATACATCCCACCTTCCTAATGTTTTCATTTCTTATTGGGAGACTGATGTGATCTTTTTGACAATATAGTGTGGAATTTATGAAGTTAACAGTCCCTGCACTTCATTTTTAGGTAACTGTGAAGGTGATATTTTTATCCCCCCCCATGTGTAAAAATATCAAGCTATTTAAAGAGGTGTAATATAGTGAGCCTCTGAAGAAACTAACACAGTGTGACCTTCTGTTTTATATTTGAAGCTCCAGAATGGGCGAAGTAAAGAGCCAAGATCTGTGGAACACCGTGGCATTCAAAGTAAGTAATTTCTTTTATTTGTTCTTGATAAATGCTTAATAATTTAAGGACAAGGAGGTAAGGTATGTAGTTCAGTGGGAGAGCACTTGTCCAGCATGAATGAGGCCCCAGGTTTGATCCTCAGCACTGGGGAAAAAAATGTACACATTGTGGTGTGTGGTGACCCATGCTTATTGACCTGGGTGCTGGAGACTTGAAGTGGGAGCTTCTCTTGTGTCCACGAGTTCAAGACTAAGCCTCCTTAGCAGCACAGGGAGACCCTGTCATCTAAAACAGGAGAAAAAGAAAGAAAAGGACAAAGGAAAAGTTCCATTTTAGAGCTGGCTGCTTCTTTTATTCACACATTTTAATTAAGCTTGCAAAGAGCAGAAGCGTGCTCCTGCAATGCCCTCCTCTTTGGTACTTCCTGTTACTCTCTGACTTGGTGCACCTAAATCTAACTACACTGACGTCACGGGCATCGACCACCTTGGCTGTATTTGTGAGTGATGGGGCATTTGTACTTCTGAAGTGGAGCTATAACCAGACCATATTAAACATTAATCTGACTGTGGTAATAAGGCACATGAAACCAAATATCTAGCAGCAGGAAGAAGAAATGCTAATCTGGAAACTCCAGAGAGGGCAGTCTCTCTCTTTCACAAAAAGAAAAGAAATGCAATTAAAAGCTTGTTCATTTCAACCTACATGGCCTCTTCTTAAAATGTCAGCACTTTAGCCATGGCATTCCCTAAAGTCTTTACTCATGTATTTATTTGTCTATTTATATGTGGGGATGGAGATAGAACCTTGCTGTGTAACCATGGCTGGGCTGGTTTATTTATTTATTTATTTATTTATTTATTTGGTTTTTTTGAGACAGGGTTTCTCTGTGTAGCCCTAGCTGTCCGGGAACTCACTCTGTAGACCAGGCTGGCTTCGAACTCAGATATTCGCCTGCCTCTGCCTCCCAAGTGCTGGGATTAAAGCCACCACGCCGAGCTTGGGCTGGTATTTATGATGTAGCTCAGGTTAACGTCAAACTCATAACAATCTTCCTGCTTCAGTCTTCTGAGGGCTCAAACTACAGTGATGTCCCACCATGCCTGGCTTAGAACATCATTTTTATAAAATATTTATTTACTTATTTATTTTGTGTATATGAGTACACTATCGCTGTCTTCAGACACACCAGAAGACCCCATTGCAGATGGTTGTGAGCCACCATGTGGTTGCTGGGAATTGAACTCAGGACCTCTGGAAGAGCAGCCAGTGCTCTCAGCCTCTGAGCCATCCCTCCAGTCCAGAACATCATTTTAAAAAAGCATTTCTTTGCTGTACTGAGGCCTTTCTAATTTGAGAGTCAGGACGCAGTCTTACACTGGTGAGGTGGCTTGTGTTGTAAGCCAGCGAGGGCTCTAAGCCTCTATGGAGGGCAGTGCGACCAAAGGGCCCCTGAATCTGTTGCGCGCGCAATAGAGGGGCACGGACATGAACCCGCAGTGCTAACATTTTGAGTGGGGCGGCGCCCTGGCCCTGATGGAAGCCTTGTGGGTGCAGCTTGTGTAGCCTGCAGGCTGCTTGTGCGCTTGGAAACTGGGAACCATTTTACCCCGACTAGCCAGATGGTGCCGCTCACGCCTGCCGCTTCCTACCTACAGTTCTTCTCTCCAGAGAAAACTGTTGAGAACTTTAATTTGTTTCTGAAGCGACAGCCTGTTTCTTAAAACATTGGTGAGGTGGAAGAGTTAGCGCTCCGAATGCTGTTTAAAGTAGAAAAGAAAACGGGGGACCCGGCAGGCTTGCTTAGGAATGTAAAACACACGGGTTCTTTCCATTGCGATCCTATCATGTGGTCCAGAAGAGTACTTGAGGCTCCGGACACCTGGTGACACTGTAAGGAGAGCCACCTGTCTGCTTTGACCTGGATTTGACTTACTAATAAAAGGAAAAGCATTCTGTCAGGTCTGCCTTAAACTAAGAAGCTTAAGATAATCAAACCATGTATTCAGGTCAGCTTGGACTTGCAAATGGCTCCTACTGATGGCGGAGGTAGTGACTACCCCGAGATGCCTATGTCACACTCATATTTTCTAAGGAAGAATAATTTGAGTACATGTCTGCAGGCTGTGCAGTCACAGAGTCCCGTCTGCCACTCATAGCATGGGCCTTCTTTTCTGTTACAATAAACATTGATTGTTAGAACAGAAGAAAATCAAGCAAAATCCCCTCCTAATTTCATCTATCAGCAATAGCCATAGTTTTATTTGACTTATTTTATCCTATTGACTTTTATTAGAAAGGGTCTTGTTGCATAGGT
Source organism: Mus caroli (assembly GCF_978045245.1). NCBI lineage: Eukaryota > Metazoa > Chordata > Mammalia > Rodentia > Muridae > Mus > Mus caroli. The sequence continues at coordinate 55,641,487 of NW_028227256.1, forward strand.
AGGTCTTTAACAATCATCTTTAAAGAGTTGGCTGGGATTGCCAGAGTAGGCCAACACGCCCAGCTAGAGCTTGATTAACAGGCTTCCAATTTCATGTTGCTGTTGGGGATTCAACCTAGAACCTTTCACATGATGGTCGAGTGCTCGTCTATCCATCCTACAGTGGTTGATTTAAACCTCTTCATCTTTAACCCGGAGTATATTCACTTGTCCCTTAGTGTCTGTAGGTGACTTATTCCAGGATGCCCTGTGGGTACCACAATTTGTGGATACTCAAGTCTCTTATACAGCAGGGCATAGCATTTGCATATAACCTGTCCACGTGCACTCCTACACTTAAGCCATCTCGAGATGACTTACACTGCTTTGTACAATGGAAATGCTATAGCCTTTATACTTTTATTTTTTAGGGGACAGTGACAAGAAGTGTTTATGTACGTTATTCTGTATTAAGCCCATGTTATTTAATCACCTATTTTAATATACATATGCTGCATGGATGTGTCAAATGCAGAACAGTTGCTCTTAGCCTTTTAGACATTGTAAAGGATGTAATCACATGTATCACTGGTGACGTAATCAATTTTATGTTTGTGACGAGGGGGAGGGGAAGGGGAAGAGGAAGAGGAAGAAGAAGAAGAGGAAGAAGAAGGAAAGAAAAGTGATTAGAAAGACTCTTACCATCAACCTCTGGCCTCCATGAGTGGGAGCAGGGTTGCTTTGCACCTGCTCACAAGCATGCAAATGCACACATGCACAAATGTACAGAGAAGGCGATGCGGAGGGAGAGGGCAGGGGTGGGACAGGGACAGGAAGAGACCGGTTCAAAACTGAGTGTGGTAGCATAGGATGGTAACCCCAGCACTCATTAGTGGAGGCAGGAGAACAGGTTGGAGGCCAGCCTGGGCTACATATCAAGAGCCCACCTCTGAAACAAAATCAAACAACCCAATTCATTTCCCCAAATGTTTCAGATGCTGGTAAGGCCCCCCTACCCCCTCTATCTTTAGACACCATTTCTCACCTCACAGCAGTCTTGGCCCAGAGACGGAATGAGCTAATGAGATGACGGCTCTTCAGCACTGAGGTGTGAGCCAGCCCTTTTGTGTCTTTGGAACCCAGTGCTTCCCTCACTTGTGTGGGCTAAAGTGAGTCATTGTTGTGGGGTGGAGTTTGCTGTGGGCCCCAGCACTTTCCAGGCTTGCTGAGCCATGTCTTGCTGCTGACATTTTATTTTATCGGCTCCCAGCATCACTGAACTATGAAAACATGGGCCATCTGTTCGGTACAGAGCACACACACATGAGCCTCTCTCCTGCACACTCCAACGCTCTTTCCTTTAGGTGTCATCCAAAATTTTGGCCCATGTAGGAAAGCTGTAGAGAAGTGACATTTTTGAATTCTCCTTATCAGGTTAAAAACTCACCAGCCACCTGGTGGTCTCCTGGAAGAGGCCTACGACTGTTACCTGCATATCATGGTTTTTCTACGTAGTCCTGGAATAACAGGACTCTTGAGTTTCCCTTTGGGTCAGGCTCTTCCGTGTGAGGTTGGAACTTTGGGCTGAGTCTAGCTGGAGAAAGAATAGGAAGCTAAAGAAACGGGCAAACAAAACATCATGATAAAAAGAACTCAGCCAGCCTGGGTGTGGGCCTGGGTGTGGGCTTAGTTCTACTTTGTAAATGACTCTCTCTCTCCCATCCCTCAGGAACACTGGTGAAGACATCTATCCAGGAATCGGGAGCTTTTTTACCTCCGGTAAAGAATAACTTCTCTGATTTGGTATTTCATACAAGGGTATATACTAGTACACTGACGTCTTACAAAACTAACAAAAACTGTTCTTTAAAATTCTTTGTGACAACTGGGTGCCTGTGCATAATTCTCCTGAGAACTCAGTGAACAGGAACCTTGAATATAACAAAGAAAAAATATATTCAAGTAGAAGGCTTGAATGAGCTTTGGAACGCAGGGAAATTCTGAGTGGCGGCTGAACTGTGTCAAGCCCTGGCTTTTGCCTGGGTGGACAGCCTCTGCAGAGGAAGCAGTGGAAAGCCTCCATTTGTGCTGGCTTAGAAAGTTGATTCTTGGTGCTACTTTAGACTTCTTCAAGGGCATGTGCCCCACCTTCTCTCTTTCAAATTATCTTTATTCTGCAAAGCTAAGACACATGTAAAATAAATTATACTTCTCATTCAAATTAAGTAAGAATTGAAATAGCTGTTTGTCTTAAACTCATTACTGTGACAGAGGAAAAAGTTGACATTACTGGGAAATGTCAGCCGTGATGACTTTAGGCTGTGTCTATTGAGTGATTCACCTGCCAAAGGGATGTTTAAAACAAATGAGAAGAAGAATGGATAAGTCTCAGAGAAGTATCCAGCATCTCTAATCCCTGCCTTTCTTTCTAGCACATCCGTGAAGAGACTTACAGGATGCAGAGCAAGCCTCTAGGAATCTGCCTGATCATTGATTGTATTGGCAACGACACAAGTAGGTGTACAAGCCTGGGATCCACTCCCTACAGCATGATCATGACCAAGCAAGGTGGATCTGTCAACATGGCAGATACCAACTGCAGTAACAAAGTACACTCTACTATGGTGCTTGCTTCTCAACCATGTCATTGTTTAGTGTGGATTGGGCTAAGGGAGTTTGTTATGTCATAGGGTCAGCCAGGGGTCCTGTCGTCTTTTAAGGCCTTGGAGTCTGTAGAGTCCTCTGTATTTGACTGACAGATGAGGGAGTAGAGACTGTGTAGCGGATCTCATCACAGATTTTAGAGAAAGGCCTGAGAAGGATGTACCTCATCTCTACCCACTTCCTATTGGTCATTACTTACATGGCTTGGGCTAACGACAACAGACGTAGATAAATCAGTTGAGCTATGGGTTAGGAGGAAGATGAGATGAACTTCGGTAGCACAACACTAGCTTTAAGTTGTGGAAGTTGTGTTTTTACCTGTCTTATCTGTGCATCCTGGATAATGTGGCTAGGGGTGGTCCTGGTCTGCAAGGGACATTTATAATGCAAGGCATTCTGGTTTCTAATATTGTCAGATGTTTCACTTCACCTGGATAGACCATGAAAGCCTTCCTTGGGGCTATTAAAAACATGGTGTCTGTGTTATCATAGGGGTGTGGCTAGTGTTTGAACCACATGTGACTAAGGTCTCCTCTCTGTTTGATCTACCTGTGAGCCATCATTGTTTGGCCCCCGTTGTTTGGCTCAGGTGTTGGATGTTTGGTGCAGACTGAACGAGGCAAGCCTAGATCCCTGGGATACTGCTGCATTTAATCATCTCTCCCTTCCTTCAGATGAGTGGTCACTGTAGTTCACGACTTTCGTGTCTCTCAACACTCCTTAGCCAGAGAGATGCCTCACTTCAAATATTACCAAAGGGAGGTCTGTACAAAGAGAATCTAAGAGAAGGTCAAATTAGCAAATATGAAACTGGATTTTCCAAGATTTCAGCTACAATCCCACTTTCTCGTGAGAAATGTGTCTCCTTCAGAACTATAGAGAAGAGTCCTTTCCATTTGTGATGGTTTGAATGAGAACGACCCCCATCAGCTCATATATTTATGTTCAGCCCTCTGTTGAAAAACCATTTGAGGGGCTGGTGAGATGGCTCAGTGGGTAAGAGCACCCGACTGCTCTTCCAAAGGTCCAGAGTTCAAATCCCAGCAACCACATGGTGGCTCACAACCGCCCGAAATGAGATCTGATGCCCTCTTCTGGTGTGTCTGAAGACAGCTACAGTGTACTTACATATAGTAAATAAATAAATCTTTAAAAAAAAAAAAAAAGAAAGAAAAACCATTTGAGAAGGATTAGTAGGTGTAGCCTTGGTGGGGTACGTGTGACCTCGTTGGAGGTGTGTAATTGAGGGGCAGGGCTTTGAGATTTCAAAAGCCCACACCAGGCCCAGTCTGCTGCCTGTGGATCAGGATATAAAGCTCTCAGCTATTGCTCCAGCACCATGCCTGTCTGCTCCCTGCCATGATGATAATGGACTAACCCTCTGAAACTGTAAGCAAGCCTCCAATTAAATTCTTCTTTTATAAGAGTAGCCTTGGTCGTGGTATCTCTTTACAGCAATAGTAACCCTAACCCTTAAGATGCCGTTTTAGCTATTAGCATCAATAGAAGAATAAGGAAATAGCTCCTCACGGAGTCACTGACTGTTCTAAAGGACATTGTGGGATTGTTCTTTTACTTTTGATTGTGGTTGGCCTTGCTTCCTTCATCGTCAGGAAATGTCTGAAGTACAGGGCTTTCTGTGTTGTACCCATGTTTATGAGACTCATAAAGATCAAGTCACAACCTGCCCTGAACCATAAAGCCTCGGCTCTTCATGAGTAACACCCAGGGCCTGTGTTGACGTCTGTTCCTGAGTTATGGGCAGCTGTATTTCTATGTCTGCATAGTTGTACTTCTCCCACTGTAGGGGGGCAGCAGAGTTGGGCCCTGGCAGTAATTGCCTGGATTTTAATCATGGCTCTGCTGTCTATCTTAGCTTGTGATGTGGGGCTCAGTGTCCCTGCTAAAACATGACTTCATAGCAGAACTTCCTTTATGTGATGGTTGGGGGAGTGAGATTAGACTCATAAAGGACACAGGACAGTGGCTGGAACGAAATGTAAGCTAATGTTAGTTAGCTAATGTCAGCGCAGTCCTTCCGAGGTCAACATCTTGGAGACGGAATGTGTGACTAGAGGGGACCTGGCCCTACAGAGAAGGGCACTTCAGCTGCTCCTTCTCCCTGAAGAGTCAGGGGTCTCTTGACTCATGTGCCTTTGAGAATAAAACAAGCTGCTGGCTTAGAGGTCACTTATGAATTCTCCCAGCTCAGGTGGCTAATCTGCAGATAAGAAACGAGACGGCATAGGTGTGTTCAAATCGCATTGCTTTGCTTTGCTTTGGCGGCTGAGAGGTCCCAATCCCTCTGTGAAGACAGACAGAGAGAGAGAGAGACAGACAGACAGACAGACAGAGACAGAGACAGAGACAGAGACAGAGACAGAGACAGAGACAGAGAGAGACAGAGACAGAGAGAACATTTGCAGATTTTTAAGAGGAAGTATTTTCCCCTCTGCTGCCGCTTCTGATATCTTTGTTATGCTTTAACTGACTAAGACACATTTGGTAGCAGACTTTGCAGTTTCCACTGTAGTGTTATGTGAAGAGACTTCCTCTTCTTACACTGACAGGCTAGGGGTTGCTCCATGTCTCCTTATGTGTTTTTTTTCTTCTTCTAACGGAACAAGTGGAACCTTGAATACACATTATTTTCTCGTAGTCACATTTATATAATAAGAACATTTGTGCACCGGGAAGCAGGACGCTCATTAGGATTGGTCCCTGCTCATGGAGAAAAGGGGCAAGTGACACCCACAATGGTAGAGGGAAGCTGTGTTCAGAGGAATGGTAGACAAACCATTGTGGCCCCTCCTGGTTCTCATGTGATCAGTGCCCTGAGAATGGCTTCTTCCTGGGAACAGGAGTGTGCGATGAGGTACTCTTTGTTTTCTGGACATGTCTATCCTCTGGACCCAAGCAGCTATTTGCTTAACAGCTTAATATTATTTTTTAAAATAATTTACTTTCATTTTATGTGCATTGGTGTTTTGCCTGTGTGCTTGTGTATGTGAGGGAGTCAGCTCATGGTAGTTGTGAGCTGACATGCGGTTGCTGGGATTTGAACCTGGGTCCTCTGGAAGAGCAGTCAGTGCCCTCTACTGCTGAGCCATCTCTCCAGCCCCAAAGCTGAACATTGTTAATGAAATTTCCCTTTAAGGCCCTCACTTCACCAGGCCTAAACCTAGGGTGTATTTAAGAAGTGTGGGTCTATGGGCCCTTGTATTTTAGAGTTTAACGAGGTAGTGTGCTACGTGTACTAGGGCTCAGGGTAGCCCCTTTGACGGGTATGTTAATACTTCAGTTGCAAACCGAATGGATGTGTACATGATATGGGATAGGACTCTTCCTCTCCTGAGAGTCTTTCCAAGAAAATGACTTGGCAGAAAAGACACTAAGGTTGTTGAGTGTTTGAGGTCCTAGCGCTCTGGGTGAGGGGTCATGAGTCTGAGTCCTGGCTATCTTGGGCACACCAGAAAACTCTTTTGGGTTATATAGCATTGGTATTATTTTCTCCTGATACAATATCATCTGGAAAGAATTACCAGTAATCATCTTTGCATAATAAAGATTTATTGTTATTATTATTATTATTATTATTTTGAGACAGGGTTTTTCTATGTAGCCCTGACTATCCGGGAATGAACTTACTCTGTAGAACAGGCTGGCCTTGAACTCAGAGAGATCTGTTTGCCTCTGCCTCCTGAGTGCTGGGATTAAAGGCATGCACCACCACCGCCCAGCAATATAGATTCTTTAAAGATGGTTTGTAGCTTTCTTCGAGTGTGTGCTTGAAGCAGTGAGGCCTTAGCTGGCCTAGGTGACCAAATGCAGAGTTGGATATGTGCCAGATGGCCCTGCTGTTGCCCCAGCTGTTGCCCCAGCTGTGCCTTTCCTCACCAACATCTGCCCTGTCAGCAGCTTGTGTGGGGGACTTTCCTCTCCTTTGCCCTGGTTTTTCAGACTCTGGCTTAAGTTACAACTTCTCCTACAATGCTCCAGTGTCCGAGATCACACTGTCCTTTGTTTCGTTGAGCAATTATTTGTCCTGTGACCCCACTAAACGATGAGACATCTAATCACACATGTGTACACATGTGTTAGCTTCATCTGCAGCGAGCTGTGTGCTTGATCTGTGTCTCTTGTCATAGATTCTGGTAAGACAATAAGGGGAGCTTAGTAAACGCAAGTTTGGGGGTACAGTAGTTTGTTCCCTCCCAGGTGCAGAGCGTATGCATCTAGTCTCCCATAGAAAAGCCACAAACAGGGCTGGTGAGATGGCTCAGTGGGTAAGAGCACCCGACTGCTCTTCCGAAGGTCCGGAGTTCAAATCCCAGCAACCACATGGTGGCTCACAACCATCTGTAACGAGATCTGACTCCCTCTTCTGGAGTGTCTGAAGACAGCTACAGTGTACTTACATATAATCAATAAATAAATCTTAAAAAAAAAAAAAAGAAAAAAAAAAAGAAAAGCCACAAACACCAAGTGGCTGCTTTCTGTCATGTGTCAGACTTCCATGTTGGCTCAAATGGCATGGCAATTTTCATTTTCTTCCCTATTCTCCTCTTCCTGGTAGCTGCTGAGTTTTATAACTTCCTCACCCTGCTTTTGTTTTTGTTTCTTTAAATAAAAATTGAATTGTCCTCAAGCCTAAAAAAGGAAAGGAAGGAAAGAAAGAAAGAGAAAGAAAGAAAGAAAGAAAGGAAGGAAGGAAGGAAGGAAGGAAGAGAAAAAGAAAAGAAGGAAGGAAGAAAAAAGGAAAGAAAGAAAGAGAGAAAAAGAAAAGAAGGAAGGAAGGAAGGAAGGAAGGAACTTATTTTAGGATTAGATTGCTCAATGGGTAAAGGTGCATGCTTACAAATGTGTAGACCTGAGTTCAAATCTCTTGATCCCAAATAAAGGTCAACAAGTGTTGCCTGTAATCCCAGCCCTCCTATGAGGAGACAGAGAGAGCCTCTGGAAGCGCATGGGCCAGCCTAGCCTGACAGACACAGGACAGAACAGAACGGAAAAGAGAGCTTCTCATACAAGATGTCAGGAGGGCGCCCAAGGCTGACCTGTAACCTCCGTATGAGCGCACACTCCGAAATCCATGTTAGCCTTGTCCTCCTTCCCTCCCCGCCCAGGATATCCTGCCCACTTTGGGTTTCACCTATTCACCGTATCTTGGCCTATGAAGGGCACTCAGTAACAGATTGTAAATAGGCTGGCCGGACATTGCCTCTTATTTATTCCATGTATTTATTTAGAAGGTGCTAAGATAAATCTGCTTATATAACTCAAAATGAATTCTAAATGCATAAATGAATGAATTCTAGATGAGTGAGGCTCAGGCATTTTCCTGAGCCTGTGACTGGCTCCTGGTAGCCTTGTGCTAACTGCAGAGAATCCATGGTTTCTAAGAAGCAGTTGTAGCTGCCAAGCTGCAGCTGGGCTGGGCATGGGCTGTCCAGGGTGGGAGAAGGAGAAGTGGTGCTTCTGTATTTTGTTAAATTATAAAACCAACACCAAACTGTTTCTTCCTGTATTTGTAAGCACTGGTATGGTAGCTAAGCCATACATGGAGCACAGAGTCTGTTCACCCTAAGATCGTTTTAATTTAGAATAAGGAGACTTGCATCCAAGTCATAAGCAGTTAGGAAGAAGATGCCTGGCAGGGTCTCTGATTTACGGGTTGATATGCCGCCTTCATCTCCTTTAGAATTAATCATTAATGTTTGAATAAATGCAGTTTGGAAGTATCTTTACAGAAACCCCCACTGGGTTCTGCCGTTTTGGTTTAGGTGTTAGAATTATGGCCATTTCACAAATGAACAAATGGAGGCTCTCACTTACTCAAAGTTACTCGTTCCCCCTCCCCATTCCTTACAGTGTATAAATCATACAGTGCTACATGCTTGTCGTTGCTGGCCCACGGAGGAAAGGAATGTTGGTGTTATGCCGCTCCAGCTGGCATCTGTGCCTACCTGGCCTTGCCATCCAATAGAGGAAATGTCAGCGGTGATGGCCCACAGCAGGCTGCTGACTGACTTGCCCTTGCCATATCAGAGGATTGCTCTGTTTTGTCCCAAGCCCCATACAGATTTCGGGTTCTTCTTGGTGGTGGTTGTGGCATGTGGGACCTTTGCCTTTCCCCTCTTGCTTTGGGGAAAGATTTTCTGCGTTAGATTTTGGGTGCTTATCCTACACTTAGCCCCTCTGAGGCGGAAGCTGAGCCACTGAACCCGAGGAAAAAGAAGGTAGAGCAGCCTTTGCTCTACCCGAGCGCATCAGCTTGGGCAAGAGGCCTCGCTGGGCTTTCCACCAAGGCTTTACCGGTGAAGAGGGTTTTGAAGCTGGCCAGCCAGTGCATTGGAACCTGCATTTCCTTGGTTACTTCTGCCCCCTAGCGGAGAGAATACGCCATAGCAAGAGAAAGGAGCTAGCAGTGGGGCTGCGATCCTGTTAACCTGCTAGTCTTGCGGTGCTAACTAATTTTCTGCAGTAGACCAGTTAAAAACACAATAACAGTGAAAAGCAGAAAACAGAGATTTAGTTCGTATGGCCACACTGGGAAGAGGAAAAAGAGGTTCGGTAACCCCGTAATCCATGAGTTAGGTTTAAGTAGCAGGCAGGAGGTTTGCATAATGAAGCTGACCTAGGAAAGATCGGGTCCAGCTCATCACTGTGCGTTCCAGGCTCTCCTGCAAATCTGCCCCACCAGTTACCAAGCTTCAGCGCTTTCCTCCTCCCTGCATGAGATCCCGGGGGTAATTATAATATCTCAGGTCCGTTGTTTCAACTGTCTGGCACAGGGAGGGGCACATGCGTTTCTTTAGGCTGTCTTCATTCCTGCCAAGTGGTTAAAGTCCTAAAGTAGCTTCTCTCGCTTTCCTGTCTTGGACCCAACCTGGGTATAGCTCTGCGCTTTAAACCTTGCTCGCACCCCAGGGCGACGGCTAGGGTGGGTCAGTGTGGTCGATCATTTCTACCACCCAGATCGTAGAAGGAGAAAGAGGAATCGAACAGGTAATCGGCAAACCTGTAAAACCATGCCCCGCCCCCATTTCCTTCATAAGAGGCTCGCTAGCTGTGAGCTTAACGGTGTCTGTACTTTTCTATCTTTTTTCAACATTAGAGAACATAACTCATTTCCAGGAGAGGGTGGGTCAGCAGAGGATAAGAATATATATAACTACCGTCCTGAGTAGAGATGGTTATGTCATTCTTACTGACAAGAGAGAGCATTATCTATCTAATAATGCGTATAAATCGCTCGACAACTAAGTGGCCGAAGCAAACCATTCACTTGATTATCGCTTACAGTTTTTGTGGGTCAGGACTTTGGGGATTCTTCTGGCTTCGAGTCTGTGGTGAGGCCCTCAGCTGGGGCTAACTGAAGGTTTGACTGGGGTTGGAGGAGCCAGTTGTTGCCTGCCTGGAAAGCTAAGGGTGTTGCCAAGAGGCTCCAGCTGTCCCACATGTGGCCCTCTCCAAGACACTGTCCCCTGAGCTCTCATGTAAGACATTTAAAAACCACCTTGTCTTGGTACAGTGTAGGGCATGGAAAGTTCTAGTATATACTATGTAGGCACAGGCACCGCTCATAGGCTGAGCAAATTCAATTTCAAACACTCAAGCCAGTTCTTACCTGCCTCCCGGTGACTGTTCCACAGATCATTGCTCATGCAATGGAATAAGACTGAACATTACTTATATTGTCTTTATTTCTATTGTTTCATCCTCACAGCACTCTTTCTGGTTGGTGGCTGTTAACACTTCCTCTAAAGCAAGGGAGTCTCACCTTTCTTACGGCTCCTGCAGTCCAAGGGCAGGATTAGAAAGCAGGATTGTCGGGCTTACTACCGTATACTTCCTTTCACAGCAAAGGCAGCCCAGGATGCCTAGACTAGGAGTGAAACTGGGCAATCTAGAAATATTCCCGACTTAGATCTAAGGGCCTCTGTATAAGTCCACAGCAAGGGGAGGGGGAATTCATAACCCAGACTGCCATTTAAACGCACACCTGGATTTATACCCTGCAAACACTTCTCATTCCTCTGTACCTTGAGGAAAGAACCTTTTGAAGAATGAACCTTCTACTTCAGTTTGGTTGACAACAGTTTTCTTCTTTCTTGGTTTAGTGGCATTGGGTGGGTTCAGTCTTGGCTGTGGGCAGAGAAAGTGGTGTTGCAGGGAACGTGCCTTCATGAGAAACCCGGGGCACAAAAGTTGCACATTTCATGTTTAGCTGCTTCTACTTTCGGAGGCCTCAGAGTATCCTTACGTAGAAACACATACGCAATGGCGACCAGGCCAGGTTAGGCGTCATGCCCAATGTCTCTTGGTTCTTCTCACTTCTGTGTTGTTTTCTGTTGGTTTTCTGCAGAATATCTTCAAGAGACCTTCACTTCCCTGGGCTATCATATCCAGCTTTTCTTGTTTCCCAAGTCACATGACATAACCCAGATTGTTCGCCATTTTGCGTGTACGGCCCAACATCAAGACTATGACAGCTTTGTATGTGTTCTGGTGTGCCTAGCAGGCTCCCAAAGCATGATGGGCAGAGATCAAGTTCACTCAGGGTTCTCCTTGGATCATGTCAAGAACATGTTCACGGGGGACACGTGCCCTTCTCTCAGAGGGAAGCCAAAGCTCTTTTTTATTCAGAACTACGAGTCGTTAGGTAGCCAGTTGGAAGATAGCAGCCTGGAGGTAGATGGGCCATCAATAAAAAATGTGGACTCTAAGCCCCTGCAACCCAGACACTGCACAACTCACCCAGAAGCTGATATCTTTTGGAGCCTGTGCACAGCAGACGTATCTCACTTGGAGAAGCCCTCCAGCTCATCCTCTGTGTATCTGCAGAAGCTCTCCCAGCAACTGAAGCAAGGCAGGTGAGTCACTGGGCTCTGTGCTCTCCACCTTTATCCTTGACCACATGTTTATCCAAGATGGATATCACCACCATGCTTGGTCCGATGGACTTCGACAGGACAGAGACTTTCCCTTCCCAGTTCAAATTGCTTCGGGGGGCGGGGGGGGGATGATAAAGACTCAGCACAGCTCATGACTACTTTACATTAGTCAGCTTGTATTTTGGATGTATTTATTATATTCTCCTAACATAAATTGAGCTTTATATAGGTGCGTATTATAGGAAAAGCACAGCGTATGCACTATAGGGTTCAGTGTTGGCCTGGTTTCAGACGTGGTCCCACTGATGGCCTTGGTTTTCAGAGGTAAGGGGATGACTGCAAACATTTTGGATATGTTTTTAGGAGGAGGGAACCATCACTGCCCTAGCTTCTAGTAAATGGAATGAAGCTACAATGTTCAAGTAGAGGACTAACTGGCCCTTTCAAATTTGCTCCCTAATTACAAAGGATAACAATGTTACTTAGCTGCCAGTCAAATGCTGAATTCCAAGGACCCGGGTGCTGCCCTAGCTTTCTCAGTCTCCTCAGTGGTGGCTCACCAGGGCTGGGGGGCGGGGGGAGGGGGCTTGGAGGGGTGCAACATTTCAGACTCGGTGCTCCGGGGAGCAGGGGTAGCATTGGCCTTTATAGTCTTTCTCTCTTTGCATGGGGTTATCAGGTGGCTTGTCCCCTAGCTGGTGTGTTCTCAGAGTAAAATTCCACTGTCTCTGTGGAAGGAGACTCTGGCCTCTGGGCCAGAGAACCGCCAATTGTTTGGATTATTTGCTAAGCAATGAGCGGAGCATTTAAAAGGATGAGTTTCAAAGGACTTTCATACCTGTTAGCTGGCTCTCCCCTAACGACAATCTGTCTTCTCTTTGGTGTTCGCACATCTTTAAACTCTGCCTTTCTCTTCCTCTAGGAAACGCCCACTCGTGGACCTCCACGTTGAACTCATGGACAAAGTGTATGCGTGGAACAGTGGTGTTTCTTCTAAAGAGAAATACAGCCTCAGCCTGCAGCACACTCTGAGGAAGAAACTCATCCTGTCTCCTACGTGAGAACCCCGAACCGTTGGCATTCTTGGTATACCATCCAGGGTGGCGGCTTGGAGCAGAGTTTGGAGGTTACAGCTGCTTCTGGCTCTGCCGTGAGTCCTGACCTAGGGTTCTCCTGTGCACAGGTATGAGCCGTAAACTCCTGTGCCTGGGAAACCGTCTCACTCCCGCCACCGTGCCTTTACCGCTCTGATGGACAGTAAACTTCCCTGCTTACATTCCTAGGTGGGATGTTTTGCCAGAGTGTGGAGAAAAGTAAGACATAAACCTATTGTCTTTTTTGGGGGGGAGGGGTTATCTACCAAATTATTATATGGGTGTATAGTGTATGGTTCAAGATTTGACACTGAATGTAACTTGAGACTTACCTGAGTTTGTCATGCGACTGGATAAATTGTTTCTATGGCACATCTAATCATTTAATAAGTTATTAGCTCATTAAGTACCCATTGCTTCAGGACTTTCACATTGGCCGCCAATTTCTGTGACCCAGCTCCACATTTATATTCTTTTTCTGCAAAAACAAATTTCATTATGTCTGTTTAATATTTACAGTATAATGCTTTGTAACACATCTAGACCATGAGCACAGGAGAGCTGGCCCTGACCCTCGCCAGCTGTGCAATGGCTTAGGTGAAGGAGAACTAGCCCTGCTCCTTGAAGGTTGTAATGCTTGGGAGAGTAGTCTGTACCTTGCCTGGGCAGCACAGTAGAGCCAGCCCCAAGAACACAACAGTGAGTGGGGGAGCTCGCCCTGGTTGGCTCAGGATCAGGAACAGGAGTGATGACCAACTTGGGGCTTTGAGGTGGCCCACCCCAGCATCCACATCATCTGTGAACTGCCAGAGCCTGTGAAGGGGCTGGTCCTGTAGAACTAAGGCTGCAGGATCTCCATGACAACAACAGGGCAACAACAGGGTATCTGAGAAGGGTCCCCGTGAGGATCCAGTATTTATAGTGCACCAGAAGCCAGAGGCCTCGAATCAGACCAGTGACCCACTGCACTGAGTAAAGATGTGAGTAAGTAAAGATGTGTGGACACACGGAAATACTGAGGGACACACAGGAGCTTTTATGGAGATGTTTTATTTTTTTGTTTTTTGTTTCTTTGACAGGAACAGATTGCAAGGGCAGAGAGTAGATAAGGAAGCTGGAGACACGAGTGGGGTTGGGTGCATGATATAGAATTCACAAAGAATCAAAAAAACTAAAAAATAAAAAGGTTGCCTAGTGAGATTACTTATTTATGATTTATATAGCTAGCTTTTCTTTGTAACAAGAGCAGATAGAATTTACTTATTTATTAAATACTATTGAAGCAAGGTTGTAACGTACGTAGCAAAAGTCCTGCCATACCAGTACTAGCGTGGGGAGGCCAAAGGATCACATGTTCTGAGCCAGTCTAGGTATGTAGTAGCTGTGTAATGAGATTGTGTGTTCGCCTGTTTGTGAGAGGGAGGAGAGAGATAAATTCCAAAACATGTAACACAGTATAATTTTATTAGCTGCTATAAAACATGGTTATTTTACTTTGTATACTCTTGAGTAACCTAATAGTATAATCTCTATCTCTATTGAAGGATAGTAGTCAAACCCCTCCCCTCAGGGTTTAGGGATCTGTTCCAAAGAGGAGGCAGAAAGACTGAGAGCCAGAGGTGGTGAAAGGCTCCAGGGAAGCCGCATCTTCCAGACAGAACAGGACCCAGGCACATGTGACTGACAGCACAGGTTCAAACCAGACATAGTCCCAGCACTGAGAAAGGGAGGCGAAGTTGTGGGCCATTGTGCTCACACCTGAGCACAGTGGGAATCAGGAGTGTCCAACCCTCAGGGCTGTCTCGTCAGAGGGAGAGATGTATAACCTGTTTCTGCCCAGAAGGCAGGAACAATGCGATTCGTAGCTGGTGGTCTCTGCACTATTTGTACCGCCAAGCCACACCGCCTTCCTCAGACTCAAGTTCATGTCAGTCAATCAGCAGTCTGCCCTCCCTGCCACCCTCATCAGGACCACTGTTTTCCCTGAGCCTGCTTCCTCAGTTAATTCAGAGAACCTATCTGTATGCAAGATGTTGCTTGTACTCTACAGCCGTCTCTTAAGCTTTTCTGTACACACACGACTGGTTAATTACCACCAGAAACTAGTTTAAAATTGTGCTGTGCCTAAAATAAACTACTTGGGGCCAGACTCCAGAAGTTTGGACAAAAACTGTCCACTGAGTCACGTTGAGACAGACTTTCTTTTTGCTTCTCTTGGATCAACACCCTGCTGGTTAAGGTGTTTGCAGAGATCCCCACGAAGGGGAGATTGTGCAGTAGATAGCTGCCGAGAAAGGGAAGTCAGCTTTCTCCAGTGGAGTGTTATTGGACATATCTACTACCCGTCAGGGCAGGCCCCAGACCCAGGAGAAATTGGCTAACATAAAACGGACTCTGTGTGCTTCTCTTTTTATTGACTTTCTTTTTTTTTCTTTCTTTTTTTTTTTTTTTTTGGTTGTTTGAGACAGGGTTTCTCTGTATAGCCCTGGCTGTCCTGGAACTCACTTTGTAGACCAGGCTGGCCTCGAACTAACTCTCTCTCTCTCTCTCTCTCTCTCTCTCTCTCTCTCTTTATCTCTCTCTCTCTCTCTCTCTTACACACACACACACACACACACACACACACACACACACACACACATTTGTTTGCTTTGCTTTTCAAGTTTTTGCATTTTTTGAGAGAGAGAGAGAGAGCGCGCGCAAGAGAGAACATGAAGTTATATGAGTGGGGGTGGGTGAAGTGGGGAGGATCAGGAAGAGCAGGGAGGGAAAAAGAGCATCCCAGAAGACTGTTTCAAGGACCAAGTGTGAGGGGCTTTACAACCATTTTTGAGCTGTGCTCTTAATTAGTTATATCATTAATTGTGTCATTAGACCACAGTGTAACGGGGCTGTTTTGGAAGGACTGAATCAAACTTTGAAAAGCTGATGGGATTTGGCAGGTGGTGATAGAGAAAAGAGTGTAAGCCAAGGGAAGGAGCCGACGGGAGCTGCAGTGTGCTTTAGAAACCTTTAGAGACCTCAAGTGTGACTTGTAGCTGGGGCAGATGTGCACAGTGATGGTGTCAGTGATGGATGGTGTCAGGAGGCGGATGTGGTCCTGATGCGGAGAAGGCCCCACTTTTCCCCTTAGCTAGTTGTCTTGTAAGATATTTCTCCTTACTTCCATAGTAGGATCTTTCATTACTTCTTTGTTCCTTTTGTAGACAGAATTAGGACTTTTGTTTTTCACGGACTTTGGGGATTTTTCTGAAATATTTTAGACATATTAAAAGATAATTATGGCTGACACCATTGCATACACTAGCAAGATTTTGCTGAAAGGACCCAAATATAGCTGTCTCTTGTGAGACGATGCCGGGGCCTAGCAAACACAGGAGTGGATGTTCACAGTCAGCTATTGGATGTATCACAGGGCTCCCAATGGAGAAGCTAGAGAAAGTACCCAAGGAGCTAAAGGGATCTGCAACCCTATTGTTGGAACAACATGATGTACTAACCAGAACCCCGGAGCTCTTGTCTCTAGCTGCATATGTATCGAAAGATGGCCTAGTCGGCCATCAATGGAAAGAGAGGCCCATTGGACTTGCAAACTTTATATGCCCCAATATAGGGGAATGCCAGGGCCAAAAGAATGGGAATGGGTGGGTAGGGAAGTGGGGGGGCACTATGGGGGACTTTTGGGATAGCATTGGAAATGTAATTGAGGAAAATATGTAATAAAAATAAAAAAAAGATATAAAAAAAAGATAATTATGTATGGAAGACAATGAATACCCGTTTTAAATAAAATGTTCTAAACTTGTATAGGAATACTCTTAATATAGTTCTTTAAGGCACTGATCTTTAAGTGATATATACCCTAAAATATTTCAAACTAATAGTTAGCCAAGCATATGGTTAAGTTCATAGTTATGATGGACTACCAAGAGATTCTGTCACTATTAACATTTTATGTATAAATAAGAACATATATTAATTAACAGGCATTTAAACACTTGGTCCTCAGGTGTGCTGTTTGAGAGGTGTGGCATCGCTAGAGGAACTATGTTACTGGGGGACAGGGACAGGCTTTGAGGTTTCAAAGGCTTATACCATTTCCAGTTTGCTCTGTATTTATTGAATACTATTGTATAATGTATATCATATTGTATATATTGTAATATATGTAGAAATACTACTCAGCTATTAAAAAGAATGAATTTATGAAATTCCTAGCCAAATGGATGAACCTGGAGGGCATCATCTTGAGTGAAATAACACAATCACAAAAGAACTCACACAATATGTATTCACTGATAAGTGGATATTAGCCCAAAACTTAGGATACCCAAGATATAAGATACAATTTGATAAACGCATGAAACTCAAGAAGAATGAAGACCAAAGTGTGGACACTGTGCACCTTCTTAGAATTGGGAACAAAACACCCAGGGAAGGAGTTACAGAGACAAAGTTCGTAGCTGTGATGAAAGGATGGACCATTTAGAGACTGCCGTATCCAGGGATCCATCCCATAAGCAGCTTCTAAACACTGACACCATTGCATACACTAGCAAGATTTTGCCGAAAGGACCCAAATATAGCTGTCTCTTGTGAGACGATGCCGGGGCCTAGCAAACACAGGAGTGGATGTTCACAGTCAGCTATTGGATGTATCACAGGGCTCCCAATGGAGAAGCTAGAGAAAGTACCCAAGGAGCTAAAGGGATCTGCAACCCTATTGTTGGAACAACATGATGTACTAACCAGAACCCCGGAGCTCTTGTCTCTAGCTGCATATGTATCGAAAGATGGCCTAGTCGGCCATCAATGGAAAGAGAGGCCCATTGGACTTGCAAACTTTATATGCCCCAATATAGGGGAATGCCAGGGCCAAAAGAATGGGAATGGGTGGGTAGGGAAGTGGGGGGCGCTATGGGGGACTTTTGGGATAGCATTGGAAATGTAATTGAGGAAAATATGTAATAAAACTATTAAAAATCAAAAAAAAAAAGAAATATTTATTGGAGGTAAAATGAGAAAACTGAGAAGCATGTATTCCACATGTGTGCTCTGTGGAGGACATTTCATATCCAGATTGTAACCGTAGATGTTATGGCTGGAGTTCTAACTCTCATAGCTATGGAGATAATATACCATAGGAGGTAGCTGAGTGGTGAACAAGAGACAGAATCAGCCAGGCATGGTAGTTCCTACAGAGGCAGGAGGATTGCCACAAGTTTGAGGCCAGACTGTGTCATGCTCCATCCCTGGTGAAAAGGGAGCAGAATCAACAGACTGCCCCAGATTACCCTTGGACATGAAGGGAAATAACGGGATTTAGGGGCAGCAAGATGGCTCGCTCAGTGGTAAAGGTGTTTCCTGCCGGGTCTGAACACTGAATCCCCAGGAAGGAGCGCTCCAGCGTCAGAAAGCTGTCCACCAATCTCCGCAAGGGTGCACGCCCCATGCAGCATATGTGGACAAAAATCAATAATGTTATAAGACACACACACACACACACACACACACACAGAAAACATTGCCAGGACAAGGGTCATTTTAGACACTGTAATAGTTTGCATATTGCATATCTGTGATGTTTTGAGTTAATTTTGTTAAAAGCTAAGATTCGTTTGCAGGTGTTTTCATGAGTTTTGGCTCGTTCTGCATCATGTACTGAAAGAGCATTTTCCAGTTGAATTGCTTTGATGCTTTTCAGAGGTCAGTGGGTTGCGTTTGCAGGGCCTATTTGTGAACTTAATTGTTTTCTGTTGATTCACTGATGTGTTATTTCAGAATCATACCATCTCGGTTGCCATAGCTTACATTAAGCCCTGATGTAAACGATGCTGGGGGAATGGAGAGTTCTGATGGAATATGTTTTCTTTTTTGTTTTTTTTTTTTCTTTTCTGTCTTTTTTTTTTCTGTTCTGTTTCTCACTATGTAACTCACGTGTGGGATTTATCTTCTGCCTCTGTCTGCTTGCTGAGATTCTAGGCATAATTGCTCTGTTTCATTTTAAGGAGTTATTACATTAAAGGTTATTTCTTTTAAAATGGTCTGATGTCTTTGATATTTATCACAGCACATGTATGACATAGAATTTGTTTTGTCTTCATTTGTGGGGTATGCCTGCATGTTTTTATATTATGCTAAACATTCACGTTTTCCCACTATTTAAGCAAAGGGTAAACAAAACAAAACAATCTATCTGTTTCTTTTTAATCAAGTTGCCAGAATCTAGTAAATATGAGTGAAGAGTCCTGTTTGATATCTGAATCTGGGAAAGACCAGTACTTTCTGTATATAATATTTATATGTGCCTTAATGAACCTTGCAAGCCAAGTTGATTTTTCTTCTCTCTCTCTCTCTCTCTCTCTCTCCTTTTTTTCTGACCGTGTTTCCTTCACATACACAATGTCAGGGTTACAGCGCCCCCGCCCCGCCCCGCCCAGTTTTTGGCAGGCAAGCCTTCTACCAAATGATCTCATCATCAGCCTTGATCTTTTTTCTCTAAAATTGATGTTTACTGGCTTGTGTTTACTGTGCCAAGTACGAGTTCCGTCAGGGTGATACTTGTGTGAATGTGTGTAATGTCTTTTAAAGGTCTCCCTTCCCAATATTATCCACTCAGATAGTCTTCCTCCCTTTCTCTATCTAAATCTCAATAGTTCTCTCTCTTTCTTTTCATGTCCCCTCCTGCCTGGATCCCGCATATGAGAACCGGCCTTTTTCAGTCTGGGCTATTTTCATAAACATGGTGATTTCCAGTTCCACCCATTTCCCTGCGATGGCAGTTCTGTTCTTCATGTCTAAAGCCAGCATCATTATAGCATACTTTGTCTAGTCTTTACTCATCCACTGGTAGGTACCCAGGCCCATTCCCTAACTTGGGTATTGTGGGTAGTGCCCAGGTGAGCATAGGAGTGGAGTTTAATTGAGCTGAGTTCCATTCTTTTGAGTATAGCCTCTAAAGTGGCGCAGACAAGTTACATAGTAATTCTGTCTTCAATCCTAAAAATGTTATGCAGATAACTGTGTTGTCCCCATGTTTGTCAGTGCAGTCCATGAGTATTTGGTGTCTTTGGAGGCCATAAGAAGATATCGGATTTTCATTTTCTGATGATCTGAGCTTCATCTTCAAGGGTCTTTTAAGAGCAGCTCCTCATATCTTCTTCTGATGAGGGGTGAGAGCTACACCTAGCTGTGAGTATAAGGATATGTATTTAGAATGCTGTTAGGAGTCGTGCTGGTCTAGTAAAGTGGCTTGAGTATGTATGTTCTCTGAGGTCAATGACATTAACTCCAGGTAGTTGACTAAATTCTCAGTACCAGGCTTGATACTGGCACTTCTGTTGAATGGGCCTTAAGTCCAATTAGAGAGCTGTTGGTTACCACCAAGAAATGAGTGCCACCACTGCACCTTTAGGAGTATCTTACAGAATTAGCTGGTTGTTAGTGTGGTTCATGCAGCAGACAGAGACCATCCTAGAAAACCATAGCTGGCCCAAATACAGAGAATAGCAGATAGTGGGGTGCCCAGCCCCAGTGGACAAATCTACAACACAACTCCTGCACCTAAGACTGGGGGAACATCACTGAAAGAAGCGCAGAAACATAATAAAAGCCAGGGACTTGCAGGTGTGCTATGAGATTATGTTTCCTAGAAATGACAGGGAAGCTACACCATGATACTTGTAACGGCTATTCCTGGTTGTCAACTTGACTATATCTGGAATGAACTACAATCCAGAACTGGAGGGCACCTGTGATCCAGATCTTTAGACTAGAAGACACAAGTTTCTGACCTGGATCTTGGCATGGAGATCTTGAGGCTCAGTGGCCATGAAAAGCTTAGGCCCAGGCAAGGTAATACACAGCCTTAATCCCAGAAGTCTGAGGCAAGGAGAACTCTGAGTTCAGGGTCAACCTGGGACAAAGCAAGTCCCAGCTCAGGTGTGATGGTTCACACCTTTAATCTGGGCCACACCTTCTGCTGGAGACCTATGTAAGGACCTTGAAAGAAAGATTTGCTCTTCTTCACCGTTTGCATTAACTTGCTAGCAAGTTAATCTCTGTGCTGGAATTTACTTCTACAGTCGACCAGCTGAAACAACTAGCCTCTGAGTAACTACTAGATTCTTGGACTTCCCATCCACAGCTGCCCATTGTTGGGTTACTTGGACTGCAGGATGTAAATCATCACAACAAATTCCCTTAATATATACTTTGTTGTCCTTTTTGCTTGTTTGTTTTTCAAGACAGGGTTTCTCCTGTGTAGCCCTGGCTATCCTGGCACTCACTCTGTAGACCAGGCTGCCACTCTCTCTTTCTCTCCTCTCTACCCAATACACACACACACACACACACACACACACATACACACGTGTGTACATATTTCTCTCCACTTGTGTTACTCTGAGCACTAGCAGCTGTTTTAAGTATTTCTCATATGTCAATTCAGTTGATTTTCATAACCCTCGTGTGCAGAAATTATCAACACAAATGGTATTTTTCAAACAATAAAATTAATAAATGACAAAGCACTGAGTCAGGCAATAAGAAACAATTGCCTGACTGGGTGTGATTGAGCCAGGTGTGACTCAGACTTGGGGACTGAGCACACCAGGAAGCTGAGGTGGAGGAGGGCATTCCCCACTGGAGTGTCAGTGACTTCCACAAAGGTTTGGAGGAAGGAGAATCATGTGCCCTGAGCAGTTGGCTTCCAGTCCACATTGTGTCTGGATTGGTCGGAAGCCTGGCTAAAACCAAGCTTCCTGGTTTGCCCTGGTGGCAGCAGGAAGAGGCTACCCCCTAGTGGCTGGAGGGGAAGGAGTTAATGTCTTTAGAGCACTTGCTTTGTGTGCAAATGTCATGTGCACTGGCTTGCTTCCTG
Source organism: Mus caroli (assembly GCF_978045245.1). Lineage (NCBI taxonomy): Eukaryota > Metazoa > Chordata > Mammalia > Rodentia > Muridae > Mus > Mus caroli. The sequence goes on from NW_028227256.1 coordinate 55,663,002, forward strand.
TGGATTACTTCACAGAGTTCTTAGTGGGAGGCAGATCCATCTGAGACTAAAGGCCGAGCTCATTCCAGGATAGAAAGGCAGGGAGACTCCTTGGGGACACAAGAAGGGAGGGGAGCCCCCCACCTTGTGTAACTGTGAGCCACCGGTGGCTTACATGAACCGGGTACTCCTGAAAGGCAGGCTGGGGCTGAAAGAGACTAGATGGGGAGAAAAGAATGAGGCCAAGACAAATTTTTCTCTGATCAATGCTCCAAAGTTTACTAAGAGTCTGTGCTTATAAAGAGGGGAGGCCCATCCCCTGCCAATCCATTCTTGGTGCCTGGAGCCAGCCTGTAGGCGAGGTGCAGGAATGTCTCAAGGGTCTCTCAGCAGGTAGCAGAGTCTCAGAGAAGAGCAGCTGTAGTTGACATAACAATATAGCCATCTAAGTTGGAAGGCTACACCCCAGGTGATCTCATATTCAGTGGCAGCAAAGTCTGAATCAGCCTGCTTCAAGGCTGAGGGAGGCTACAATTCCTACCTAAATATATACTAAAAATTATCTGGACTGGGCATAAAAAAATTTTTATGCTCCATAGTCCTGCCTGGGAGTTATGGTGGCTGGCAGCCATGCCTGGCTTGGGAAATCTCAGATTTTCCCAAACTATTCTTATCCTTCAAGAAGAATATATGCAGCTTGTTTGTGTTTATTTTGCACAAACATGGCTCTGTGGTGTATTAGTAATAAACCATGGCCTCTTGGCATATACCTCTGTCTTAGATTGATATAGTTCCGAAATCTGGTTGCCCATCATTGACTGACCGGCTCTCATAGCACACCTTATTCCCAAATCAGACCACAGCCACAATACATACTCAATATGCTTCTTCATATTGATGAATTTCTGCCACCTGTGCTTGCATGCTTGCTGAAAATAGGCTGTAAGGTGTTGACTGATCTGCTTGAAAAAAACAAAGTCGAGACAGTTGAAAAACAACAGGATAAAAGCTTCTTTGGGGAAGCCCAGGTACTTTATTCAGTTGCAAATTAGCAGTGATCAAGCTCAAACTCTGGCCTCCCGGTGTGGGGGAGGTGGCTTTGAGAATTAACAGAAAGGCCGAAAATTCTCTGGAAGTGGAGGCTGTACTCCAAATTAACTCTTCCAGCTAACAAAAAGATTTTTAGCCATCATCAAGGTTAGAATCATACTTACTGGAAGATTCAGAGTCTGTGTCCACTTGACGAACCAATCTTTCAGGTAGACATCAGGATCCGTCTTCTTTTTGTGCAAAAACACAGACCGAACCTCTTCCCCAGATTAAAACAGGGTCTGGACCATTCCACACATTAGTTAATGGGTCCCACCATTTCACCATGGCATAAGAACTGGAACTAACTGGATGCCAGTGGTGATCCACTACAGAATGACCTTTAACATCAGTTTGCAAAAAATTTAAAATGAACAAGACAAAAGCAAGATGTGCTTTTGGTGACTTTGGGGGTATAACTGCCCCTGTTTCGTTTTAAAAAGCCAATTTTTCAGAGTGTGATGAGCATGTTCAACAATTCCTTGTCCCATGGGGTTATAAGGAATTCCAGTTTTATGTTTGATACCAAATTCCTTACAAAATGAAGTAAAATTTTTGCCAGTATAGGATGGCCCATTATCTGTCTTAATGAGTTTAGGCAATCCCATAGCATTAAAGGCTTGTAAACAATGATCAATTACATTTCTAGAGGCCTCTCCCATATGTAGAGAAGCAAAAAGAAATCCTGAACATGTATATATTTTAATTTTCCAAATTCTGCATAATGAGTTACATCCATTTGCCAAATATGATTAGGCATAAGGCCTCGTGGATTAACTCCTAAATGCATGCAGCACTGGAGATAATGTAATACATTTAGGACATTGTTTTACAATCATTCTTGCCTGCTCCTTAGTGATCTTGTGTCGGAGCCTTGAGGTATGGCTAGAGAGATGAAATTTATCATGATCATGTCTAGCCAAAGCAACAGGATCTGAAATTAAAGCCTCTCCTATTAGAGCTCTGTTGATGCAATCATTTGCCTGCAGTTAAAGGTCTAGGAAGACCAGAATGAGCACATATATGACCAATATAAAATGGATGTTTTCGGGCAAGAATGATGTTTTGCAGTTGTGAAAACAGAGATCCTGCTGGTGTATTAAAGTTAAATGTACCACAAGTCTCCAAGAAGGGAATCGATTATGCAACATATAAACTATCAGTAAAAAATATTAAAAGCACCATTTACAGACCGAAAGACATTCAGTACTGCTGTCAGTTCTGCCAACTGAGCTGAGAGGCCAGGAGTCTCTATGACTACTTGTTGATTATTCATAAGATATCCAGCTTGCCCTTTAGAGGAGCTGTCAGTAAAAATCAAAAGAGCATTATACAAAGGCTGTAAAGAAGTTATATTAGGAAATATCACCTCATGTACATTTAAAATTTTTATCAACCTATCTTGAGGATAATGATTATCTATAATTCCTATAAATCCTATTTGAGCAAGCAACTGAAAAAGTAAAACGTAAAAACAAAATTCTAGGTCTTTAGGCCCAGGGTTGGCAATGTGACCTCTGTGACTCATTGCTCCAAGGTATGCCAATCATAAAACAGATAGCGACATTCCTCCACCCACCCGCTGGGTTCAAAGAGTGTTCATTCAAAGAAAGTCACCCTGACCATTACCGGATTCTGCTATGCAAATGTGCTATTGTAAGGGGCTCTTAGAAACTGTCTTGAGAGTTAACCAGAACAATTACCAGGTATTCCTTGTGACTCTTGTGACTTTGCACTTCCTTGGGACTCTTAACTGGTATCTTTGGTATTTTCCAACAACACCCTCCCCACTTCCTTGAGTTGTGGTTTCTTCCTTTAAATACCCCCTTATCCAGCTACTCAGGGTGCCACGGTCCTCTACCCCTGTGTGGTGCATGATTGTGGGCCCGAGAGTGCTCTTGAATAAAAATCCTCTTGCAGTTTGCAGCAAGACCATTTCTTGTGGGTGATTTGGGGTGTCGCCTCTCCTGAGTCAGAACGTGGGGGAGTCCTCATGTTGTGGGTCTTTCACAACCAATCCATACTGTGTTGCTTCAGCCAACTATCTTGATCTACAGTATAAGGCTGAACAATAATATCTGGCTCTTTGCCAAAATAAGTTAGTGCCTGCTTCCTTCCAAGTATGATCATCTGAGATACTGTTTCATAATATGGCAGGATATTACATTTAGGAGATATCCTCAAATATATCCACATTAGAGGATCCCTTTGCCACAACAATCCTGTAGGCATATGAATCGTATTAAAAATTAACAGATGTAAAGGCAAAGAGTAATCTATATAAGTGATAAATCGTTCTTCAATAGCTCTTTCCACTTGTTGTAAGGCCAGCAATCCTTCTGAGGTTAAAGATCTAGGGGAGGTAGGATCAGAACTCCCTTCAAGAATATCAAATAAAGGTTTCAATTCCCCTGTAGTAAGCTTTAAATAGGGGCAAAGCCAATTAATATCACCTAACAATTTTTGAAAATCATTTAAAGTTTTTAAATTGTCCCTGTGAATAACTATCTTCTGGGGGGAAACAGCTTGATTTGTAAGTCTAAAACCCAAATAATTATAAGGATCCTGAGTTTGTATCTTCTCAGAAGCTATTTGTAGTCCTTTATCAGCTAAGGCCTTTCCTAGATCTCTGTAACACAAAAGCAAATCCTGGGGGTCTTTTCCTGCCATCAAGACATCATCTGTGTAATGAATGATGTAAATCATAGGCCATTGTTGTCTCACAGGCTGAATGGCTTGTGCCACAAACTTTTGACATAAGGTAGGATTATTAGCCTTGCCCTGTGGGAGAACTGTCCATTGATATCTCTCCATAGGTTCTTTAAAAATTTATAGAAGGAACATTAAAAGCAAATCTTTCACAATCCTTAGGATGTAAAGGAATAGTAAAGAAACAATCCTTCAGATCTACCACAATTTTATAATATCCTTTAGGAATGGCTACTGGGGATGGAAGCCCAGGTTGTAAAGCTCCCATAGGTATCATGGTCTCATTAACCTTTCTTAGATCTTGTAACAATCTCAATTTACCAGATTTTTTTCTTGATAACAAAAATTGGAATATTCCAAGGAGACTGAGATTCTACTAAATGTACTGCCTCTAATTTTTCCTGCACTAGCGAACAGGCAGCTTCTATTTTCTCTTTAGGTAAAGACCACTGATCAACCCACACCGGAATATTATTAAGTCATTGAATTTTATCAGCATGGGATGCAGGCAAGATAGTGGCCATTACTAAAATACCCCAAGCCTCTTGTGTTAGACACACAACAGAGGAACCAAAGTCACCTTGTCCTCTCTCATTCTTAACATATCTGGACTATAGTGGCTGCAAAGGAACTAAGAGAAGTTGAGCAATTCTTTGATTAGCAGGTATAGTTATAACACCATGAGGGGAAGCAGCCATGATTTTAATTTCTCCCCCATAATCATTATCTATAACACCTGGATAAATCTGCAGACCTTTTACAATAGAACTGCTTCGTCCTAAAAGAAATCCACAAGTTTCTGCAGGTAGAGGTCCAAAAACTCCTATGGGCAGAGTTTGAACTCCCATTTCTGTGGTTAATACTGTGTGGGTGGTGGAACAGAGGTCCAATCCTGCACTTCCTGGGGTTGCCCTGACAAGTTCAAAAACAGATTTCTTTTGGGCAACAGCTTCATGGCCCCATAAGCTGCTTGCTGTGGGTATTTCAGGGCCTAGGGATGGCCCCTTCTCTCGTTTCCCGGCAACAGGAGGCCCGGAATGTCTGACTTGGATTTACACACCCTAGCCCAATGGTTGCCCTTCCTGCATCGAGGACAAACTCCTGGAGCATGGCCTGCTTGCCCACTCTCAGCACCTTTATTCTTAGGACAGTCATTTTTAAAATGACCCAAACTTCCACACTTAAAACATGCATAATTCCCTCGTTTCTGTGAAAGCATTGCTTGTACGGTGGTTTCTTGCAAAGTGGCGGTGAAAGCCAAACCCTGATAATATGATGGCCCAATCTCTGCACCAAGACGGATATATCCCCCTAGATCCGTCTGTCCTTTGTGCAGTTGGATAGTGGCGCAACACATGGTGTTAGCATTCTCATAAGCCAATTGCATAAGGAAAGGGCTTCCTGTGTCAGAGTCTCCAAGAATTCTACTAGCTGCTATTAATAGCCTATCCACAAAGTTATGGTAAAGCTCGTCAGGACCCTGCCCGAATGCTGGCTAAACTTCCACCAAGATCCCCTTTAGCAGGTAACTGTTTCCAAGCGCGGCAGGCAGCCATAGCAACCTGTGCTTACACTCCAACAGGAAAACCAATCTGATTAGCATTGCCTTCATATCGACCTTCTCCTAAAAGCATGTTAATATCCCAGTGTGGATTAGCTGTCTGAGCATTTAAAGCGGCAGTTTTCTTACTGGCTTCTCGCCATTCAGAATCCCAAAGTAAGAAATCTCCTCCTGACAGAGTAACCTTACATAGAGTCTTCCAATCTTGGGGGGTTAAGTGTGACTCCATGACAGTATCCAATAATGCTTGTGTAAAGGGGGGCTGTAGGGCCATATTGTGCCACAGCTGTTTTTAACTCCTTCATCACCTTGAACTCCAAAGTCTTGTATTGTCTGACTCTATTATTTTGCTGGTCAATTATCTCAACTACAGGAAAGGCTAGCACTTCAGATGTATCTTGCCCTTCCCCATGAGCCTGACACACAGCTCTTTCTAGGGGAGATTGGTACATTTCAGAGGAGTTGTTCTTCCCTGTATCTGACCCCTTTCTAGCTCCCGGAGCTCATTAGTCAATTTCTGCCACTTAATTTCAAACTCTAAGTTACTTAGTTGCATGTCCATTTGAGTAGCATCTCCTATAGTGGAGGCCATAGGTGGAGCGGGAGGCTTGCGAGGAGGCCAATCCTCATCAAAATATTTGGCGACTCCTCTTTCTGAATGATCTTGCTTGTCTAAAGTTAGCTCATATCAGAGTGTCTATATCTTTCTAATTTAGGGTTGAGAGGGCCCCTTTCTGAGAAAGTCCTCTCTGACGGGCACTCTTCCTGAGATTCTTCAAGCTCTGTCTGGGTACTATCTGACACCTGCGAGATCTCCTTTTCAATAGCATCTTTTATGAGTTCCCAGAGGCAAAGGGCGAAATTATCTGCCTGGGTGTTTTTCAAAGCTGCTCCAACTCTCTCCCAGGTTCTCTTATCTAAAGTTTTTTCTTCTCTGAACCGTGGGCAGCAAGAATCTATCTTATCTGAAAATTTTTCTAACAATTGTTCTTCAAACCCTACTCCTCTCGCCTGAAGCAGCTCTTGAAGGCCGCGGACAATTGCCTGTTTGGAATTTTCTAGTCCCATATTTCGCAGACAAACCCTAAGTGGAATCAGCTGGGTCAGCACTGTTCCAACTTAGCCTGTATCCTATCACACCTCCAGCAACACTTTAAAAAATGAAGTTTAAAGCCAGCGCTAGCATAAATACCTGTTGCTCACTGTGCCCGGTACGATCTTCTTGTTCTTCCCTTCTCGTGGAGCTCCACATAAGATAGCGGTCCCTCAGTTTTACCCTGCGGTTTTCAGGTCCGTGTTCGTGGCGCCAATCTGTAACTGTAAGCTGCCCGCAGCTTACATGAACCAGGTACTCCTGAAAGGCAGGCTGGGGCTGAAAGAGACTAGATGGGGAGAAAAGAATGAGGCCAAGACAAATTTTTCTCTGATCAATGCTCCAAAGTTTACTAAGAGTCTGTGCTTATAAAGAGGGGAGGCCCATCCCCCCCACCCCCCTACCAATCCATTCTTGGTTCCTGGAGCCAGCCTGTAGGCCATGTGCAGGATAGGTTGTGTCTCCCGAATGTCTCAAGGGTCTCTCAGCAGGTAGCAGAGTCTCAGTGAAGAGCAGCTGTAGTTGACATAACAATATAGCCATCTAAGTTAGAAGGCTACACCCCAGGTGATCTCATATTCAGTGGCAGCAAAGTTTGAATCAGCCTGCTTCAAGGCTGAGGGAGGCTACAACCTTGGCATCTGGTTGAAGTTAAATGCCAGCAAAGAAGCAAGAAACCCAGGACAATTAATAACTACTTCAGGCCCCCTTCCCATCCCACCTGTAAGTCTATAATTTTCTGGGACTTTCACTAGAAACCCAGTTATAGAAAAAGACACGGCTTAGTGGTTAAGCTCACTGACTGCTCTTCCAGCGGTCCTGAGTTCAATTCCCAGCAACCACATGGTGGCTCACGACCATCGGTAATAGGATCCGATGCCTTCTTCTGGTGTGTCTGAAGACAGTTACATTGTACTGACATAAAATAAATAAAGACACGTACTAAATTGTAGTTTCTGGTTTCGCCTTTTGAGACTTTACTTCTACCCGGGGCATTTCGGAAGAAATGCTGTGCAGGCAAGAGGACTTAAGTTCAAATTCCCTAGCACCCATATAAAAGCGGGGCATGGCCGTGTGTGCCTGTAACCCCAGAGTTGCACAGACAAGACGGTCGGCTCACGGGAGCTTCATGGCAAGCCCGCCTGGCTGAAATGATGAGAATCATTTAAATCATTAAATGGTGAGTCCCCATTCAATGAGGGACTCCACCTCACATCTTCCTCTGCGTGAACACCTACCTGCACATTACTACTTCATTTCGGTTCTGGGCTGTGAATTACTTACAAGTGTGTTATTTAGTTTGCAAATAGTTAGAAGATTGTTCTCTACATTTTCCTGCTGTAGCAAATTCCTGGCCACTGACACCCAATCATATCTTTGGCAGAATCAAGGGTATTTGACACCAGTGGTTTTTGTGAATTTCATGTCATCTGTGGCAAATACCTAGTAATTCCACCAGAGGGCAGCAAGGAAACATGAACAGGAGATGTCCGAGTCGAAAAGAGGGGAAAGGGAAACTGGAAAGGGGGTTGATGCAAAACTCTACACAGTTTTTATCTTACAGTATATTTTATACTTTTTGTTTTGTTTGTTTTTCAAGACTGGGTTTCTCTGTAGCTCTGGCCATCCTGGAACCTGCTCTGTGACCAGGATGGTTTTGTACCAGGATGAACTTGAGGTCCACATGCCTCTCCTTCCCCAGTGCTGGGGTAAAGGTGCGCACCCTCATTGCCTGGCTATTTTATACTCTTTTATCTACTGGTTTTTACACAAACACAGGGCACTATCTATGCAATGGTAAAGTGATGGCTGTTGAATTATGTAGCCTTATTGAGGGCATTTAAACCAATTTTTGGTTATTTTATCTTTAATATATGAGTATTTTGTTTACACAAATCTAGGTTCACCACATGCATGCCTGGTTCCAGAAAGAGGGCATTGGGTTCCCTGGAACTGCAGATACGGAAGGTTATAAGCCACCATGTGGATGCTGGGAACCAAACCCAGGTCTTCTGCGATAGAAACAAGTGCCCTAAACTGCTGAGCCATATCCCTAGTCCCAAAACATTTTTCAAATTGCATTATTTATTTACTTGAGTTTGTGTTTGAGTAAGTGTGTGGGGGGCTGGCGGGGGGCATGTCTGGTGTGTGTGTGAGGTCAGAAGACAATTATCAAGTACTCCTTCAGTTCTCCCAGAACGTAGGTCCCTTGGATCAAATCAGGCCATCGGGCAGCAGGCATGACAGCTAAATCACCTCCCTGGTCTGCCTTTTGGCATTTTAAGATGACTTCTGGTGAATATCCAATACATTTGTAATCAGAAAAAATATTTGAGAGGGGCATGTTCATCAATTTATTATAAAAGATGTTTATATATGTAAATAACATCCTTTATAACAAAGGAAGGGAAGAGAAGGTTGGGGTGCAGGAGGCAGTGTGCAGAGCTTCCATGTCCTCTTGGCATGGCCACCCCCAGAGTCTACTATTCAGATCTTCTCTAAACGTGTGTGTGTGTGTGTGTGTGAGAATGTGTCTCTGTGTGTATGTGTCTGTGTGGGAATATATCTATTGTGTGTGTGACTGAATGTATCTGAGTGTGTGTCTGTGTGTGTGTGTCTGTGTGGGAATGTATCTATGTGTGTGTGACTGAATGTGTCTGAGTGTGTGTCTATGTGTGTGTGTCTGTGTGTTAATGTGTCTCTGTGTGTATGTGAATATGTGTGAATGTATCTATGTGTGTGTGAGTGTGTGTCTGAATGTGTGTGTGTGTGTGTGTGAGTGTTTGTGTGTGTGAATGCCAGAGGTCAATGTTGGCAGTCTTCCTCTACAGCACTCCATTTACTCTCTGAGAGGGCTCTTACTGAGCCTAGAGCTCATTGGTTGTCTAGACTGTCAGTCAGTGAGCTCCGAGGATCCGGTTTTTTCTGCTCTCTTCCAGCACTAGGGTTTCAGGTGCAGACACCCACACCAGGCTTGGGGAGGTGCTGGGGATCTGTACTCAATTCTTCATGCTTGAGCAGCAGGGACTTTACCTCCTGAGTCATCTGCCCAGCACAAAAGTCATTTTTAAACACATGTTCTTAATGATGTGAGATGAGATAGAGCCACCCTGGGAAAGAGTCTGATGTGCCCAATGTGTCCAGACGTCTGGAAGGAAAGTCTTATTGGCATTAGCTATATATACCATCTTGGTGACCCTGAAGTTGCACCTTGAAGGTTGCCAAGAGATGCTCCCACTTTTTTTTGGGTGAGTGAGATTATAGGGTAGCTCTGGAGGTGGCTTGGATGGGATTATAGTGGTTCCTTTGTTCATTTTCCAGACTGGGTCTCTTTATGAAGCTCTGGCTGGCCTGGAACTCCCTATATAGACCAGGTTGGCCTCAAACTCACAAAAATCTTCTTCCTGTCTCTTGGGTGCTGGGATTAAAAGTGTGCGCATGGTGGGTGTGCACCCACCATGACGGGCTTCTTCCAATCTTATAAAGTAAAATCAGGACCTACTTGGGCTCCACAGGCCTGTTTCATGTTGTTTTGTTTGTTTGGTTTGGTTTTTGTAAAGTGTGTGTGTGTGTGTGTGTGTGTGTGTTTGAAGGTGTACACTGATTCCTACTTTGTAGCTGGGAATGAAGAAGGAACCTAGGCAAATGTTGATCTGTTAGAATTTTTGCTTCTCAGCTGGAGGAGAGTTTTATACCAGATTTCTCAGTGAGGGGGTCCTTTCTGTTCCTAGTCCCCATAATTTTCTCTATCTTTCTATCCGGACTCACGTTCATAAGCAAAATGTGGGAGTGGAGGTGAGAAAACAAAGAAGATAAATAGGAGAGGGGCATAGCGTGCTGTTAGAATGTCTACCTCACATGTACGAGGCCCTGGGTTTAATCCCTATCACAGGGAAGAGACACCATGACCAAGGCAGTTCTCACAAAAGAAAACATTTAGTTGGGACTGGCTTGAAGTTTCAGAGGTTCAGTCCATTAGCATCATGGCAGCACATAGGCAGACATGGTGCTGGAGAAGGAGCTGAGTCCTCTATCTTGATCCACAGGCAAAAGGGGACAGTCTTCTTCAGGCAGCCAGGAGGAGGCTCTGATTCCCACACTGGGTGGAGCTTGGGCAAGGAGACCTCAAAGCCCACCCCCAACAGTGACACACTTCCTCCAACAAGGCCACACTTCCTAATACTGCCACTCCCTGTGGGCCAAGCATTCAAAAACATGTGTCTATGGGGGCTATACCTATTCAAACCATCACAATCCCTAACACCAGAAAAAAAGAAAAAGAAGTCTGAAGTCTCTCAGGGCACACTCTTCCCAATGGATTAAATCTAAAAAAACAGTGCAAAATGTAGACACACACAGAGAACAGCAAGTGAAGAGTGAGCTCAGCGGCAAATAAGGGCTGGCCACTAGCACCCCGCCCCCACCCCCATAGCCCTCCAGTCCCTTCATTGCACTCTTAATCACACAGTCCCTTTCCACATGTCTCAGTTTCTTTTTCCCAGTGTATCCTTTCTCTGTCTTTGTAACCTTTAGAGAGGTCTTAGAAAAAAGAAAAATCTGAAGACATTGATTTTCAAATGTAAAATGTCTCTGAAAACACTGCACACCCGCACAACATACACAGACAGCTCAGTGAGCTGACTTTCTGTTTTGGGGTCAGAGAGCACAGGCCCTCAGCCAATAGTCCTTCTCAGCCTCAGAGACAGGCAGACAGTCTCTGTCTCCTTCCTGCCTTCTCTAAATCAATGGTTTCATTTCCTTGCATGCTTCTCTCAGTGCAAGCTCCGAGCGCTGGAAAGGGTTGCCTCGCACAGCAGTGCGTGGTTCTGCAGCTTCTGGCTTTATTCTGGCTGGAAGGACACACAGCAGAGGAGGGAATTAGAGTTGACAGCAGGAGTGTTTTTTTTCCTGCCATCAACCGCTGCTTATGTGCACTGTTCTGTGCAAGGATACAGCATAGCCTGGGCTATCAGAGATGATGTGGTTAGAAGGAGGTCCAGGGGAAGAGGTAGCTCTTGGAATCTCATCAAAACAACCTTAGTAGAAACTTTGGAAACACCTGGGAGAAGCTGTAGATTTCTGACTGAAGATGCAAGCAAAACTAAACAAAGACTTGAGCGAGAGACACTGTAGTGGTTTTAATGCGAATGTCCCCATTCCAATACTCTTGTATTGGAGCCGTGGTTCCCAGTTGGTGGCCATGTTTGAGGAAGTTGACGTGGTTTGGCCTTGCTGGAGGAAGTGCACCGTAAGGGGAGCTTTGGGATTAAAGCCTCACTGGTTCTAGCTAGCTCTTTCTGCTTTGGGCTCTCAGCTTTCTTCTCCAGAGGCCATGCATGCCTGGGGCTTGATGCCATGACTCTCTCCCAGGACAGACCTTTTCCTCTCCTGAACTGTCAGCCAGAATAAACTCTTCCCATTACATGTTTTTAGCACAGCACCAAAAAAAAAAAAAAAAAATGTAGCTAATACATGCACCTTACCCGGGCCAGTTGTGGTGGCCTCACATTGGAGGTAATTTGGGATAGCATAAGGCAAAGGCCCACACAGAAGAGGCTGAGAGGACAGCTTGGTCTTCAGAGGGGCAGCTGCAATTGAGGGAACCCCAAAATATCCCCGAGAAGGCTTGGAGTATCTCTTCTTTTCTTTTTTCTTTCCTTTCCTTTTCTTTTTCCCCTCCCCTCTCCCCTCCCTTCCCCTCCCCTCCCCTCTCCCCTCCCCTCCCCTCCCCTCCCCTCCCCTCCCCTCCCCTCTCCCCTCCCCTCTCCTCTCCCCTCCCCTCCCCTCCTCTCCTCTCCTCTCCTCTCCTCTCCTCTCCTCTCCTCTCCTCTCCTCTCCTCTCCTCTCCTCTCCTCTCCTCTTCTCTTCTTCTCCTTTCCTTTCTTTTATCTTCTTTCATTTTCTTTCTTTTTTTTCATTCCCTGTTTCCCTTTCTTTCTTTCTTTCTTTCTTTCTTTCTTTCTTTCTTTCTTTCTTTCTTTCTTTCTTTCTTTCTCTTTCTTTCTTCCTTTCTTCCTTCCTTCCTTCCTTCCTTCCTTTCTCTCTCTCTCTCTCTCTCTCTCTCTCTCTCTCTTTTAAGACAGGGTTTCTCTGTGTAGCCCTGGCTGTCCTGCAACTCACTCTGCAGACCAGGATGGCCTCAAACTCACAGAGATCCTCCTGCCTCTGCTTCTGTTTCCCAAGTGCTGGGATTAAAGGTGTGTGCCACCACACCTGGTTAGGGCATCTTTCAAGACAAATGGAGAACTTGTTCTATTTAAAGAAACATGACTCAATATGTGGGCGGTTGCTTAAAAACCAAGTGATGATTCTACAGAAGAGTTATATCCACTGCAGCCCAGCTGGCACGGAGACATTCATTCTCTTCACCTTTCTGAATCCCAGTTCTCAAGGGATATCTTTCCTTTTGGTTATGACAAACATTTGAAAGGGTTATTCAGACAATAGTTGAAATTAGGTGTGGGGATGTGCATGCACCTGCAATATAAGCATATGGGAGGCTGAGGCAGTATTGCCTGAATAGGCCTGGTTACAGCCTGGGTACTGGCATTCCTAAAAGGCTAGGCCCAGCCACCCTAGTAAGTCAAGTAAAGATCAGTAACAGTGAAAAGCAGAGAAAAGAGATGTATGTTGTTATGAAATGTATTACAGGTGGGAGTGGGGTGGTACCTGGAGGGCCCATGCCAGGGTGCCCCCTGAGAAATCATGCCATGCTACAGGCCTGGTATAAAAGAAGTGGGGAAGGGAGGGCAGTGAGGGCCTGGAGAGAGGTAGAGGTAGACAGATGGGAGCAGAGCCATGACAGCAGAGGACAGAAAGTGGTTCGAGAAAAAGAGATGGCTGGGCACACATATGAATGGAGAGAGAGAGAGAAAGAGAGAATTGGGGTGATGAACAGTCTTTTTATATGTTGCCCGCACCTGGTGGTGGCAAGTGGTGATGGAAGGAAGCCATTGCCAGGTCCCTGGGAGGAGCCTAGCAGAATCACCTATAAGCTAACATGTAATCGGGGAAGAGGAACAACGAAGAGAGTCTGGGATCCCCAACTCCATTTCCAGGGGTCTCAGTATGACCTTTAGGTTTAAATAGCTAAACAGTCTTGGTCAGGCTGTGGTCCCACCCACCATTGACACTTAGTTGACTGGACTTCTGTCTCATCCTGTAAGGTGGTCTGAGGAATTGTCAGAAATGTGCAGTGTCTTTCTAGGAGACAAGTTCTCTCTGTAGTGGCCATCAAGCCTTTGGAATTCTAATTCCATGGGCAACCACGTGTGTGTGTCCAGAAGTCACATGAAACTTACAGGAGTCTGTTCTCTCCTTCCATCATGTGTGCTGTGGGGATCAAAGTCTGGTCTTTAGGCTCGGCAACAGTTTCCTCTACAAGCTGAGCCATCTGGTGAGCCAGGACCATTATTTCAATGGACTGATAAACAGAGGGTCACAATGGCGCTTTAGATAAAAGATCTTCATTCCTGCCAAGAAGATTATAGAAGGACGATGGTTACCACTTTGAGGCCAGCTTGGTCTACATAATATGCACCAGGCCTGGATGGATCACATGGCCGCACTGGCCTGGCAGAAATAAATACATGCTAAAGAGACACTTGTGTTAGACTATCAGACTGCTAAACAACAGACCCCAAAAGAAATGGGACTTTCTCGTGGAGTCTCGCCCTGGGAGAAGTAAATGCCACCACCCAGAGGAAGAAAGTGTCTCTCAGGAAGAGATTTTACAGTTCTAACTTGTCAGGTGCCTTACATGATGAACCAGAGCAGGTGGGTGGTGGCTCAGGGCTGAGCATGGCAGCAGGTGGCCAGGGCTGCTTAGGTGTGTGTATCTGCCCCGACCTGCAGGAGTAATCAGTGGGGACCCAGGGCAAGGGAGTGAGAGACTGGGAGGAGAGGAGACAGGAAGAATGAGAGCAAGTCAATCATACTGATCAAGCTCTGAAAACTTTATTCAGAAGTGGCAATATAAGCATAAGCAAGAGGAGGCTCCAAGGGAGGGGAAAGAGCCCAGGGGTTCTCTGGAGGTCAGGTGGCAATCTTCAGCTCCTGGAACCGACGGTCACAGTGTCCTCTTTATCCACAGATATTCTTACTGTTATGACCACGAATGTTCTCTCAGGATTGTTTATGTAAGCTAGAAAATATCCACAAGGCCATGACTCCCATCATGTATCCTTGACCCTCCAGTTAAACTTCAGCTTCATTTCAGGGCCCCAGAAAGTGGACTGGGGGAGCTTTTGTATCTCTTGGTTCCTCTTCCCAATGTGGCCACACTGAGTAAATCTTTTTTTCTGTTTTCCATTATTAATTTGTCTCTTTCAGTTGACTTATTAAGGACAGTTGACTTATTAAGGACAGTTGACTAAATATGAATGGAGAGAGAGTAAGTTTAGTAACAATGGCAGGTTCTCTCTGTCTGTCTCTGTCTCTGTCTCTGTCTGTCTGTCTGTCTGTCTGTCTCTCTCTCTCTCTCTCTCTCTCTCTCTCTCTCTCACACACACACACACACACACAGAGGAAGAAGGAAAATGAAAGATGAGAAAGGTTTCTTTCTTTCCCTTTTCTGTGTCTTCTCCCCACTCACTGGGCATCTTGTATGTCAGGCTTGCTTGCTTTTGCTTGTGGCCACACCTCTTGGCTTTCCTCCCTTGGCTTTCCATTTTTCATCCTCTTTGAGCAGGGGGGGGGGTGCGGGGGAAAGGCCCTGTTGAGGCACCTCTGGTTATGGGCAGTCCTGACACCTAACCTCTGGTGTCACTACATTGCGAAGCTCCTACTTTAGCCAGTGAAGCCTCTCATGTCTTGGTCTCCTTCAGTGCCTTCTGGTTCAGTGTTTGTCTGTTGATAAACAGAGAAATTCACGAAACCTTTTTCTGCTTTGTTGGTCTCACATGCGTGAGCCTCTATTCTCAGAGCACCTTGGAGAGCCTTGGGATCCCTTTTAGTTCCATGCTCTTGTGTCCTTCGTTCTTTCTGAAAGAGGAGGAGCCTACAAATGAGTTGTCTTGTGGGGTTTTGTGAGTTTTGTCTGCTTGTTTGTAGATAGGGCTGACCACATAGCTCTGGCTGGCCTTGAACTTGATTTGCAGACCGGATTGTCATCATATTCACAGAGGTCCATCTACTCCCATGTACCAACCATGCCTGGCCAAATAAGTGATCTTATAGTAGCTCACAGATATTCCTGAGCCCACCTGACACTGAAATTCTTGTCATACTCAGTTTTGTAGACTTTTGTACACTGAAGTTTGTATGTAGCACGTAGGAGCCAGGCGTTGTGAATGGGCAGGTAACTGCTACAGCTATATCCATGATACCACCCCAGAGCCCATCTGATCCAGGGAACTAGCAGCCTGAAGAAGAGAGCAAGACTGTATTCCCCTTTGGTCTTGGGTGGTAGATACGAGCAGATTAAGATGGTCCACTAGGTTTATCGGGTGTGGAGAAATGTAGGGAGGCTCCGTGAAGAGCTCCAGCATAGGTAAATGTAATGGCTCAGGGAGAAGGTCTGAGGACCACAGAGAACTAATTAATTACCACGTCCCATCGGTGTTTTGTACCCAGTTTGATCTGTGGAGGAAGGAATACATAGAAATGGATGGAACCTTTCCGAGGTGCATTAGACATCGCTTGTGTCCCACTTTAGTATCTACTTAGCTTCTGGGGTTCACTTGACACTTGTTCAGCAGATGAGAAAGGGCTTTGATAGTGCTTCAACAAGGTAATCTTTGTAACTTCACTACAGTTGTTTGGGATTTTGTTCTGTCCATCCTCATGGAAGGTTTTGTTACGTAGGCAAACTGTTGACCTCTGATTGTTTGCAGATTTGGAAAGCCATTGGAGAGACAACCAGGTGCAAGGATACTTCCACCTACTGACAACCCAACTAGAGCTTTGTTAATTGAAAGGAAAAAAAAAAGGAAGCTCAAAAGAACCCCAAAGACACCGTACATGGTGGAAAAGACACTTCCCAAGTCAAGCTGCAAGGAAGACTCTGAGACCAGACCAGCTGTCCGGAAGAAGCAGAGGCCAGCTGAGCTGCAGAAGGTTGTGCAGTGAGCTCCAGGTTCCCAGTGTGGTAAGCTGTCACCATGCTGGGATAGACCTTGATGACGTCTTTGAGTCATTTATGTTCTTGCACATAATGCCTCACCCATATTCCTGTAAGTGACCCTCAATAAAACTAATTGACTCATCAAGTTGGACTTTGGTGGCATTTGTACTTTGGTTTGTCTGAGAAAGTAGATGTGTATATTGTGTCTCCCAGGAAGTTTTGTTAGGTAACACCAGAGCAAGAGAGTGCCCTAGTAACTTACTTCTTTCAACTAGGCCCACCTTCTACTTTCTGCTGTTCCCAATAATGTCATGATATTATGAGTCTATCAATGTGTTAATCTCTTCCTTATGTCAGAGTCTTCATGACCTAAATGTTTCTGGAAAGTCCATCAAATTCAATGTGGGGACTCAAAAACTATGGCCTAGTAGAGGCTTGGCAAGCACTCAACTACTGAGAAACATGCTAGCCTCAAATTTACAGACCTCAAGAGTGGAATGGCAGTTATCAGGAGCTGGGAAGGGGCAGAAAAGGTTACTAATAGATGCCATCAAGTTTCCACTTAGCAAGATTAATGTGGTCCACAGGTATGCTGTACAACATAAGACCAGTAACAGAAAATACTGTAATGTACACCTAAGGTGTTCAAGTGAGTAGAGTTCATTAAATACTCTTACCCTATCACCATAAGATTGATAAGGTGACAGAAGGGAGGGCCTAGAGTGAAGGATTAACAGTAAGAGTACTTGCTATGTAAGAAGATCTGATTCCAGGGCTTATGTCACAACCTGGTATCCTATATATGACTATAATCTCAGTTCAAAAGGCACAGAAGCAGGGGGATTGCTGTGGCTTGCTGGTTTCCAGCCTAGTAAAAAAACCCAAGCACCAGGTTCAGAGAAAACCTTATCTCAGAAGAATAAACAGAGAGTGGTAAAAGGAACTGTAGGACACCCTCCTTGGCCTCTGTGTGCATGCATAGGTGTGTGCACCCCACCTCATACACCACACACAATAAAAATATTCACAACCAAGTAGATGTGTACCAGTGTTGCATTTCTCTTAATAAGTAGCAAAAATGAATGCAGAGTTGATTTAAACACAGAATTGTTTCTATTATTGAGGCAGTGACAAACTATGGAAAAAGAAGTGTCTTAGCTCATTTTCTTTCAGTTTTTAATTGGCTTTATTTATAATTCTAGAATTGGGCAGCAGTCTGGACTAAAATTGGTTCAGAACACCCAGCTGTACCACGCGGGCTGGTTGTATCTATAGTCATATCCTAGTTCATTTTGCCAGGTACACACAGCTCAACCCACAAGCACAATAAAGGTAGTTTATCTATAGCTGA
Source organism: Mus caroli (assembly GCF_978045245.1). Classification (NCBI taxonomy): domain Eukaryota; kingdom Metazoa; phylum Chordata; class Mammalia; order Rodentia; family Muridae; genus Mus; species Mus caroli. The sequence goes on from NW_028227256.1 coordinate 55,680,847, forward strand.
TAGGGGCTGGAGAGATGCCTCACGGCAGAAGAGCATGTGCTGCTCAAGCCCAGTGAGCTGAGTGTTATACCCAGAATCCATGGAAAGCAGCAGGTTGGGAGACCCAAGTCTATATGACTGTACTCCTATGGTGAGAGGGGACAAAGAGATAAGCCAGAGCTTGTGGGTTAGCTAGCCTGGGGTGTACAGAACACCAGAAAGGATGGAGAGACCCTGTCTCAAAACCAGTGGAAAGAGAATCAAAACATGGTCCTCTGATTTCTAACTACATGTCACACACTTGTGCACACATACATGCACACACCCACACTAAGATTTTTAAGAGTTTGAGGGACTTAGAAAGACAAATGTTGACACTTCTGTTCCTTGCTGCTGGGGACAGTACTCTGCAGGGGGACAGTGAAGTATCCCAAGGTGGCTGGGTGTAAACTTGATCTAAAAACCATGGACTGGATTGGGGGAGGGGTATGCTCTGCTACAAACAGTCTTTATTTAGCTCCTTAAAAATCCTATGGTTTGCTCTGTACACAGGTGGCGTCAGAGGAGAGCTGGTCCCCCAGTAGTGCTCTCACTCCTGGGCTCAGAGGTGAGATCACCACTTTCTCTCCAATAACTGTCCAAAGCGGGACCAGCCAGGCACACAGAGGGAAGAGGAACAATACAGCAGCTGGGACGGGAGCTTTCAGGTTTCCATCTGACCCAGGAACTGAGGCTGTTCCACAGCCCTCCACACCCAAACCCTGCCCAGGAGAGAGATGGTCTTGCTAGGAGTGCTGACATAGACTTACAGGCTCACAGGAGGGACAAGCTCCAGCCAGAGACAACAAGACCAACTAACACCAGTGATAACCAGATGGCAAAATAAGTGCAAGAACCTTACCAACAGAAACCAAAGCTACCTGGCATCATCAGAATCCAGTTCTCCCACCACAGCAAGTCCTGGGTACCCCAACACACCAGAAAAGCAAGACTTGGTTTTAAAATCACATCTCATAATGCTGATAGAGGATTTTAAAAATAAGACAAATAACTCCCTTAAAGACATACAGGAGAACATAGGTAAAGAGCTAGAAGCCCTTAAAAAGAAAACATAAAAACAGGAAAACACAACCAAACAGGTGAAGGAATTGAACAAAACCATCCAAGATCTAAAAATGGAAGTAGAAACAATAAAGAAATCACAAAGGGAGAGAACTCTGGAGATACAAAACCTAGGAAAGATATCAGGAGACATAGACGCAAGCATCACCAAGAGAATACAAGAGATAGAAGAGAGAATCTCAGGTGCAGAAGATACCATAGAAAACATTGACACAACAGTCAAAAGGCAAAAAGCCCCTAACCCAAAACATTCAGGAAATCTAGGACACAATGAGAAGATGAAACCTAAGGATAATATTGATAGAAGAGAGATAAGGTTCCCAACCTAAAAGGCCAGTACATATCTTCAACAAAATTAAAGAAGAAAACTTCCTTAACTTAAAGAAAGAGATGCCCATGAACATACAAGAAGCCTACAGAACTACAAATAAATTGAACCAGAAAAGAAATTCCTCCCGCCACATAATAATCAAAACACCAAATGCACAAAACAAAGAAAGAATATTAAAAGTAGTAAGGGGAAAAAGGTCAAGTAACATATAAAGGCAGACCTATCAGAATTACACCAGACTTCTCACCAGAGCTATGAAAGCTAGGAGATCCTGGGCAGATGTCATACAGAACCTAAGAGAACACAAATGACATCCTAGGCTACTATATCCAGCAAAAATCTCAATTACTATAGACAGAGAAAATAAGATATTCCATGACAAAACCAAATTTATACAATATCTTTCCATAAATCCAGTCCTACAAAGGATAATAAATGGAAAACTTCAACACAAGGAGGGAAACTACATCCTAGAAAAAGCAAGAAAATAATCTTCTTTTAACAAATCAAATAGAAGATAGCCACCCAAACATAATTCTACCTCTAGCAACAAAAATAACAGGAAGCAACAATCACTTTTCCTTAATATCTCTTAACATCAACAGACTCAATTCTCCAGTAAAAAGACATAGACTAACAGACTGGATAGATAAACAGGACCCAGCATTTTGTTGTGTACAGGAAACACACCTCAGTGACAAAGACAGACTCTACCTCAGGTTAAAAGGCTGGAAAACAAATTTTCAAGCAAATGGTCTCAAGAAACAAGCTGGAGTAGCCATTCTACTATCGAATCAAATTGACTTTCAAGCTAAAGTTATCAAAAAAAGATAAGGAAAGACACTTCATACTCATCAAAGGAAAAATCTAGCAAGATGAACTCTCAATTCTAAACATCTATGCTCCAAATGCAGGGGCACCCACATTTATAAAAGAAACTTTACTAAATCTCAAAGCATACATTGTACCTCAGACAATAAGTGTGGGAGACTTCAACATCACACTCTCATCAATGTACAGATCATGGAAACAGAAACTAAACAAAGACACAGTGAAACTAACAGAAGTTATGAGCCAAGTGGATTTAACAGATATCTATAAAACATTTCACCCTAAAACAAAAGAATATACCTTCTTCTCAGCACCTCATGGTACCTTCTCCAAAACTGACCATACAATTGGTCACAAAACAGGCCTCAACAGATATAAGAAGATTGAAATAATCCTGTGCATCCTATCAGATTACCATGGACTAAGCTAGTCTTCAATAACAACAAAAATAATAGAAAAGCCACATACTCGTGGAAGCTGAACAACACTCTACTCAGTGATAATTTGAAAAAAGGAAAAAAAAAAAAGAAAGAAATTAAAGACTTTCAGGAATTCAATGAAAATGAAGCCACAACATACCCAAACTTATGGGACACAATAAAAGCAATGATAAGAGGAAAAATCATAACTCTTGAGTGCCTCCAAAAAGAAACAGGAGAGGGCATGGCATACACTAGCAGCTTGACAGCACATCTGAAAGCTCTAGAACAAAGGGAAGCAAATTCATCCAAGAGGAGTAGATGGCAGGAAATAATCAAACTCAGGGCTGAAATCAAGCAAGTAGAAACAAAAAGAACTATACAAAGAATCAACCAAACTAGGAGCTGGTTCTTTGAGAAAATCAACAAGATTGATAAACCCTTAGCCAGACTAACAAGAGGATACAGAGACAGTATCCAAATTAATAAAATCAGAAATGGAAAGGGAAACAGAAACAACAGAAACTGAGGAAATCCAAAAAAATAAAATAAAAATAAAAATCACCAGATCCTACTACAAAAGCCTATACTCAACAAAATTGGAAAATCTGGATGAAATGGACAATTTTCTAGACAGATACCAGGTACCAAAGTTAAACCAGGATCAGAAAAACCATCTAAACATTCCCATAACCCCTAAAGAAATAGATGCAGTCATTAATAGTCTCCCAACCAAAAAGAGCCCAGGACCAGATGGGTTTAGTGCAGAGTTCTATCAGACCTTCAAAGAAGATGTAATACCAATACTCGTCAAACTACTCCACAAAATAGAAACATCAGGAACACTACCCAATTTTTTTCTATGAAGCCACAATTACTCTGATACATAAACCAAATAAAGACCCAAGAAAGAAAGAGAACTTCAGACCAATTTCCCTTATGAATATCCATGCAAAAATACTCAATAAAATTCTCACAAACCAAATCCAAGAACATATCAAAACAATCATCCATCATGATCAAATAGGCTTCATCCCGGGGATGCAGGGATGGCTCAATATACAGAAATCCATCAACATAATCCACTATATAAACAAAGGGGAAAAAAACCACATGATCATCTCATTAGATGCTGAGAAAGCATTTGACAAAATCCAACACCCTTTTAGAATAAAAGTCTTGGGAAGATCAGGAATTCAAGGCCCATTCCTAGACATAGTAAAAACAATATACAGTGAACCAGTAGCCAACATCAAACTAAATGGAGAGAGACTTGAAGCAATAACACTAAAATAAGGGACTAGAAAAGGCTGTCCACTCTCTCCCTACCTATTCAATATAGTACTCAAAGTCCTGGCCAGAGAAATTAGACAACAAAAGGAGGTCAAAGGGATACAAATTGGAAAGGAAGAAGCCAAAATACCACTATTTGCAGATGATATGATAGTATACTTAAGTGTCCTCAAAAATCCCACCAGAGAACTCCTAAATCTGATAAACAACTTTAGCAAAGTGGCTGGATATAAAATTAATTCAAACAAATCAGTAGTCTTCTTCTACTCAAAGGATAAACAGACTGAGAAAGAAATTAGGAAAATGACACCCTTCACAATAGTTACAAATAATATAAATACCTTGGTGTGACTCTAATTAAGGAAGTGAAAGATCTATATGACATGAACTTCAAGTCTTTGAAGAAAGAAATCGAAGAAGATCTCAGAAGATGGAAAGATCTCCCAAGCTCAAGGATTGGCAGGATAAATATAGTAAAAATGGCCATCTTGCTGAAAGCAATCTTCAGATTCAATGCAATCCCCATCAAAATTCTAACTCAATTCTTCATAGAAAGAGCAATTTGCAACTTCATTTGCAATAACAACCCAGGATAACAAAAAATATTCTCAACAATAAAAGAATTTCTGGGAGAATTGCCATCCCTGACCTCAAGCTTTATTACAGAGCAATAGTGATAAAAAAAAAAAAAACTGTATGATATTGGTACAACAACAATCAGCAAGATCAGTGGAATAGAATTGAGGACCCAGAAATGAATCCACACACCTATGGTCACTTGATCTTTGACAAAGCTGGCTTGGTGGATGATTTTGAAAAGAAGTATAATGTCCTGAAGATTTCTGTGCCAGAGGAACAGTCCTGGTGGACCAGGAGGAGAAAGAGGATGTGAAGAACTGTGCTGAGTTCCTGTCTGGATCTCAGCACAGGATCCAGGAGTATGAGAAGTAACTGGAAAAAATGAAGAACAGAATTCCCTTTGACCAGATGACCACTGATGACTTGAATGATATCTTCCCAGAAACCAAGCTAGACAATAAGTACCCATAGTGGCCCCACCAGCCCATTGAGAACCTATGAAGCAGCCCAGGAGGGAGCCCCAGCTGACACGAAATGAAACATTTACATAGTACTGGCAAAGAGAGAGAGAGAGAGAGAGAGAGAGAGAGAGAGAGAGAGAGAGAGAGAGAGAGAGAGAGAGAAAGAGAAATGTTGCATCTCATATTTGTAATTCCTAGCTCCAAGTCCTGGGATCTGAGTTTATAACCTGAAGTAACTACAAAGACTAGGGAAGGAAAAGGGCCCTTTGTAGGGGGCACACGAGAGGGGAAAGAGTCGTGCACAAGTGACTTGAAGGGGGAAATGGAACAAACTAAGGGGCTTTACTTACGGAGTGGAGAGAGAGATAAATACAGATGAAGGTAAAATAGGAGCTAAGATATCAGAAAAAAGTCCTAAGGATTCATATTATTATTTGTCTACCTACAATTATATATAATACACAGAAGTCTGTGTGCATATACATACATAGCTTAAATGAAGCTCTCCCATCTGGGCTAATAGTCTTCCCTCTGTGAACCATAAATTAAATAACGAAATCCCCAACACCAGACGTAGGAAGCCTACTTTTACTTGTTGGTCAGGGCTGTCAAAGAACCTTTCAAAACATTCCCATTTATTGTTGTTGCCCTTGTTCTTATAGTCACCGTGCGCCAGACACAGGACCCAGTGGCCCCTGAGCTGGATCTGACCTTAAGACCTCCTCCCTGAGGAGTAACTTTCATGGTACTAGAAGGTGCTATGCAAGCTTCCAGGTAAAGAAGCAACCAGCAGTCCCACCCAGCTGTGATCCTTACAAATCGCAACAACCAGCAGGACAAGATAACCCCGAAGGTGCAGTACTGGCATACACGCCCTGGTGATAACCAACAACTCTCTAATTGGGTTTGAAGGAAATCCCATCTGCTACTAGAAGCCTAGCCAACTACCCTGGGCTAAAGAAGGTATGGGTCTTGGAGAAGAGCCCATAACCACCACTTTACTCTATCAGCACAATTTACTCTATCAGCACCTAGCTACATTCTAAGTATTTATCCTTATATCCATATATGGTGTAGTCCTCACCTCGCATCAAAGAAACTTCTCTTTGAAACAAATGAAGACCATTACAGAAAACCACATTTGATCAAAATGCAGAGAACAAGAGATCATGTGTTGCCCAGCTCCACTGATACATCTACAACATAACTCCTGCACCAAAGGCTTGTTGTAAAAGAAGGGGCAGAAAGATGTGTAAGAGCTGGAGAAACAGGAAGCTTGCTGTGATATTGTATCTCCTACAAATATCTGAGAAGCAATATTCGTGAAGTCTCGTCAACATGGCTACTTAACCAAGACATGAACAAAGATGACAGTAATGGGCATGCCCCCATGGAAGGGGGGGAACTCCTGAGGCTGCAGCCTTAGACAGAGAATTACAGGCAACTAAGTGGAGAAAGTCTTCTCTAGAGAAGAGCACCCCTTATTGGTCATCCAATACTAAGTGGTCAGCTCTGAAATCACAAACCATATACATAAAAGTAACATTATATCAATTGAGCAGGTTGTATCCATATATTAAGGACTACATCTATGAATGTATATATTTAGGAAATGTATATATTTACGAATATATGTATTTAGAAATATATATATATGTATGTATGTATAAGTGTGTGTTTGTGTGTATAAGATCAAGTAAAGAAATTTTTTTTCTTATTATATTATTTTATTTATTTTCATTCCAAAATTTGCCCCCCCTTCTTGGTCCTTCCCTCCTGGTCCTCCGCATCCCCTCTCCCTCCCACCTCTGAGGGGTGCTCCCCCACCTGCCTACCTACCCCCACCTCACCCCCACCAGCATCCCTCTTCCCTGGGGCATCAAGTTTCCAAATACATTTAAAGAAACAAAGAACATGAGAGAGAACAAGGGCTGGTAAACATATATGGAATGAGATGGAGGGAAGAAAGGGAAAAATGATGTAATTATAATTTTTAAAAATCCTATAAAAAAAAGAGTCTGAGTTAGAAGAATCCTATAATAACCTCTGAAGAACTTGATCTTTTGGAATAAATTGACACTTCTAAATTTTTGTAATATACTAGAAAGCTAAAATGGAAGGAAAAGTCCCTAACTTGATACGTACTCACCACATTCTGTCATCAGAATATGACTGGACTACTTCACTGAGTATGTGGAAGAGGTTATGGCCATACTACTCTAAACATACCTTGTATCATAGAAATATGCTTAAGAGCACAGCCAGCTTGGATGCAGGAAGGGCTGGTTAATTCTGACCACAGTTCCCTGTTCTAGAACAGGCGGCTCTGTTCTAGCTGTGCCACGGCTGCTGTGGGGGGTGGAGGGACAGATTTCTCCCGTGAGGCTGCCAGGTAAAAACTTTGCAATCGCCTATGGTCAGGCCTATGTAAGACATAGACCTGGAATAACTCTTTGTCCTCAGCCTTTGATTTTTTTCAAAGCACAATGGAGAGACAGCCTCATCCATCATGGTTCCGAATGGGTAGGACTGGAAGGAGCTGGGGAAAGAGCCGACATCTTAATGTCTCTTCCTATTGCTATGATAAAATACTTTCTCAAAGGCAGCTCAAAGTTCAAGGTATAGTCAGTCATCCATACTGGCAGGAGAGTTGAAGCAGCAGCGGCAGTGGCAGCACAGCACAGCACAGCTGCAGCAGCACAGCAGCAGCTTGAAACACATGACATCTGGAGTCAGAGAAGAACATGATGAGTGATGTGGGCCAGTGCCCATCTCTCTTTCTCCATTTCATACAGCCCAGCATCCCCATCCCCCCTCTATCCAAGGAATGGTTCCACCCACCTTAGGTCTTCCCACATCACAATTAATGTAATCAAGATAGTCCTTCTCAAGCATGCTCAGAGGTCCATCTCCATGATTCCAGAGCCTGATAGATTGACCATTTACAGTAACCATCACAGTCAGGGCCTACAGTGGACCAAGGCGATGAACAACATCACTCCAATTAGCGCAACCAGGCCTTGCTGCAGGATAGAACACAACCAGGAGCTCTAGCTAGTGCCAAGGCAAGGAACGGTGGTTGCTCTGGGTCCACTTCAGAGAGGATTATTCTAAGTCCTGTTGGACTCTTCATTGCCAATCTCCTTGATCCAGAGGCAAACTAGGATATTGCCAGTGACATAGACCTCTCCTTGCCAACAGGAAGTTTGAGTGATGTAGTTATCTAATAGACATAAGGAAACTGGAGATGTGTTTATGCTTCTCAAGGTAAAGTAGTTACCTCAATAACCAGCAACAGTCAAAGACAGATGGCCACAATGAGTTCTGACTGAAAAAACTCTAATAGGATCCCGGTCCACAACTCCAGCAAAACCCACTGCTCTACCAAAAGTCATGCTGGTATCTGGAACCCCAGAGGCCACCCCAGTTCCTGGAACCCTAGAGGCCATGCCAGATTCCAGAACCCCCCAAACCCCAGAGTTCCAGCAGGCCACAAACCCCAGTGGAGATACCCTATAGGACCCGAGAACTCACCAATCATCAGAACCACGGGCCACTCAGGCAAGAAGATCAGAAAGGAAACAGAAACCGAAAAAAAAAAAAAATCCATCCAATGAAGATAAACTCAGAAATTGGCACCTAATTATCCCAAACCCAGATGCCTGAAGCCAGCATAAGCACAAACAACAACATCCAGGCAAATGTGGCATCACCAGAGCCCAGCTATCATGCTATACCAAGCCCTGGATAGCCCAACAGAGCTGAAGCACAGAAAATAACATTAAAACCGATTTTATGAACATAATGGAGGCCCTAAAAGAGGAAAATGAGCAAATCTCTTATTAAAGAAATCCAGGAAAATAAAGTCAAACAATGGGAAGAAACATATAAATCCCTTAAAGAAAACCTAGAAAAAACCAAAGAGATGAAGGGAATGAATAAAACTGTGTAAGACGTGAAAATGGAAATAGAAGTAATAAAGAAAACACTAACTGAGGAGATCCAGGAGATAGAAAAATCTAGGAAAGCAAACAGAAATGACAGATGCAAACATCACCAAAAGAATACGAGAGATGGAAGAGAGAATCTCAGGAGTGGAAGACAGGATGGAAAAAAACAGATACACTGGCCAGGTGTTAAGTCTAAAAAATTCCTGACACAAACTATACAGGAAATCTGGGACACTATGAAAAGACCAAACCTAAGAACAATAGGAATATAAGGAGAAGAGTCCCCCAGCTCAAAAACCCAGAAAAATATTTTTGATAAACTCATAGAAAAATGATTTCCTAAGCTAAAGAAGGAACTGACTATAAAGGTTTAAGATTACAGAACACCAAGTATATTGGACCAGAAAGGAAGTCCCCCTGCCACATAAAATTCAAAACATTAAACACAGAGAACAACAACAAAAAAAGAATATTACAAGCTGCAAGGGGAAAAGGCCAAGTAACATACAAAGGCACACCTCTCAGAATTATACACAACTCCTCAGTGGAAACTCTAAAAGCCAGAAGGGCCTGGACAGATGCTCTGCAGACTCTTAAGAGATCACAGATGCTAACCCAGACTACTATACTCAGCAAAACTTTCAATTACCATACATGTTGAAAACAAGATATTCAAGGACAAAGTCAAATTTAAATAATATCCACCCTACAGGAGGTACTATAAGCAAACACCAACCCTAGAAGATTAACTACACTTACAAAAACATGGAAAATAATCTCATGCCAGCAAAACTAAAAGAAGGGACACACACACACACACACACACACACACACACACACACACACACACACAGAGAACCACCTCCACTAACAACATCAAAATAACAAGAATCACTGCTCATTAATATCTGTCAACATCAATGGACTCAATTCCCTAACAGAATGGATGTGAAAACAGGATCTATCTTTTTGCTGCATACAAGAAACACATATCAATATCAAAGAGAAACACTGCCTCAGAGTAAGGGGTTAGAAAAAGATTTTCTAAGCAAATGGACCCAGGAAGCAAGCTGGTGTAGCTATTCTAATACCTAAAAAAAATAGATTTCAAAACAAAATTAACCCAACAAGATGGGGAAGGACACCATATTCCTCAAGGGAAAACATCTTTAACATCTCTGCCCCAAATGCAAGGGCACCGACATTCGTAAAAGAAACATTAGTAAAGCTTAAGCCACACATTGAACCTCCCACAGGATTAGTAGGAGACGTCAATACCCCACTCCATGCAGACATAACTAAGTAGAGAACTAATGGAGCTAACAGACGTTATGAACCAAATGGACCTAACAGCTATCTACACAACAGAACGGATATCACCCAGACACAAAAGAATGTACCTTATTCTCAGCACCTCGTTGAACTTTCTCCAAAACTGTCCCCAAGTCCAGTCTCAGAGCAAGTCTCAACAGATACAAGAAAACTGAAATAACCCCTCTATCCTATCAGACTACTACGGCTTAAAGCTGGATATCAACAACAACAGAAACAATGGAAAGCCTACACATTCACGGAAACAGAACAACTCCCTACTGAATGACTTCAAGGTCAAAGCAGAAACAAGGAAATTAAAGACGTCCTAGAATTTAATGAAAATGAAAGCACAACATATCCAAACCTGTGGCACACAATGAAAATGCTGCTAAGAGGAAAGTTCAGAGCACTAAGTGCCTTCATAAAGAAACTGGAGAGATCTGATACTAGCAGCTTAACATCATACCTGAAAGTTCTGGAACAAAAAGAAGCAAACACACCCTGGAGGAGTATATGGCAGGCAATAATCAAACTGAGGGCTGAAATTACTAAGATAGTAACGAGAATAATACAAAGAAACCAATGAAACAAAGAGTTGGTTCTTTGAGAAAATCAACAAGATAGACAAGCCCTATTCAAACTAATGAAAAGGTAGAGAGAGAATATCTAAACTAAGAAAATTAGAAATGAACAGGGGGACATAACAACAGACACCAAGAAAATCCAAAGAATCATACCTTCCTGGTATGTGGGTGCAGCTGGGGTTCTGCTGTAGGTCAAGTTTTTAGGCTTTTTTTTTTCCTCTCCCTTTAAGATGGAGGCCAGTCCCAAGGTGGAGTAGGCATATCCTGGCACAACAACTTCAAAAAAATCATCTCCTATGAACAAGTAGGCTTCCTCCCAGAGATGCAGGGATGGTGCAACATATGAAAACTCATCAACATAATCCACCATGTAAACAAACTGAAAGAAGAAATCCACCCGGTCATCCCACTAGATGCTGAAAAAGCCTTTGACAAAATCCAACACTTCTGCATGATAAAGTCTTGGGAGAGATCAGGGATACAGGGCACATACCTAAACATAGTAAAGGCAATTTACAGCAAGAGTATAGCCAACATCAATTTAAATGGAGAGGAACTTAAAGCAATTCCACTAAAATCAGGGATAAGACCATTCCTTCCATATCTCTTCAGTATAATACTTGAAGTTTTAGCAATAAGACAACTAAAGGAAATTACAAATTAAAGTTATAGTATCGATATTTGCAGATGACATGATAGTATCCATAAGTGACCCCCAAAAATTTCACCATGGAACTCCTACAGCTGCTAAATACCTTCAGCAATGTGGTTAGATACAAGATTAACTCAAAAACAAAACAAAACAACAACAAAAAGCACTAGCCCTCCCATATACAGATGATAAATAGACTGAGAAATAAATCAGGAAAACAACATCCTTCACAATAACAACAAATAATATACAATATCTTTTGTCAAACAAGTGGAAAACATGACAAAAACTTCAAGTATTTAAAGAAATTGAAAAAGATCTCAAAAGGTGGAGAGATCTCCCATGCTCATGAATAGGTAGGATTAACATAGTAAAAATGGCCATCTTACCAAAAGCAACCTAGAGATCCAGTGCAATCCCCTTCAAAATTCCAGCACATTTTTATAGACTTTGAAAGAATAATATTTAGCTTCATATGGAAAGACAAAAAAGCCAGGGTAGCTAAAAGCAACCCTGTACAATAGAAGATATTGACTTCCCCTATTCCAAGCTCTGCTACAGAATTATGGTAGTAAAAACCTCACAGTATGAGCGTAAAAACAGGCGGGTTGATCAATGGGATGGAATTGAAGACCTAGATGTAAATCCACCTATGGACACCTGAGTTTTTATAAAGAATCCAGAATTATTCAATGGAAAAAAGAAAGCATCTTTACGCCGGGCAGTGGTGGTGCACGCCTTTAATCCCAGCACTTGGGAGGCAGAGGCAGGCGGATTTCTGAGTTTGAGGCCAGCCTGGTCTACAGAGTGTGTTCCAGGACAGCCAGGGCTACACAGAGAAACCCTGTCTCGAAAAATCCAAAAAAAGGAAAGAAAGAAAGAAAGAAAGAAAGAAAGAAAGAAAGAAAGAAAGAAAGAAAGAAAGAAAGAAAGAAAGAAAGAAAGAAAGAAAGAAAGAAAGCATCTTTAACAAATGGTGCTGGTCTAACTGGTTATAGATCTATATCTACCACCCTCAACCCCTGGTAACATAAAACCAGATACACTAAACAAAGAAGAGATAAAGAAAATGTGGTACATTTACACAATGGAGAATTATTCAGAGTTTAAAAAACAAGACAAAACAACCAAACAAACAACCCCTAACGCCATGAAATTTGCCAGCAAATGGATGGAACCAGAAAACAAGAACAAAAACAAAAACCCATCCTGAGTGGGGTAACTCAGACCCAGAAAGACAAGCATGGTACGTACTCACTTATAAGCAGACATTAGCTGTAAATGACAAGATAATCATGCTACAATCCACAGACCCAGAGAGGCTAAGTAACAAGGAGGGGTCTCCCTCGGAGGGAGAAATAGAGTAGATAACATGGGATTGGAACTGGGGGCATGTGGGGATGGCAGCAGAGGGATCAGGTTGCGGGAGGATGGAGGGAGAGAGTATGGCAGAGAAGACGGGAATGTGGGGGCTAGAAACCTACCAGGGTGACCCTTGCCATGACTCCTAGTAATGAGGGCTTTGGAGCGGGAACTTGCTGTCTGCTGTAGCCAGGCAAGCCTTCCACTGGAGAGACTGGGACTCCAACTCAGACCCCAAACCTCTGACCTACCATTTATCCTGCCTGCAGGATGTGCTGGAGAAAAGATGGCACAGAACTTGAGGGAGTCTCTATCCAATTACTAGTCTCTCTTGAGACCTGTGCCACACAAGAGGGAGGCCACCTCTGACACTTCATGGAGGCCAGGAACAAGAGGCTGGATGCCCCAGACAGCTAAGATCGAACTGAACATGACCAGCAAAAAAAAAAAAAAAAAAAAAAAAAAAAGCATGAAATGTTTTCTAATGATATTATGCCATACTTGTAGACAGAAACCTAACATAGTCGCCATCTGAGAGGCCTTCAGCCAAACAATAGGCAGAGCTTGGGGAATCCTACAGGATATGGGGAGGAAGGATTGTAGGAACCAGAGAGGTCAAGGGCACCACAAGAAAACTCACAGAATCAACTAGTCTGGCCTCACAGGCACTCACAGAGACTGAACCAACAATCAGCGATCCTGATGGATCCGACCTAGGCCCTCAACATAGCTGGTTGTTTGGTTCAGTGTGAAATCATTTTCTTCTTGTAGTTGGCTCCTTTAAACTTTGTGTGTGTGTGTGTGTGTGTGTGTGTGTGTTCTTTCATTCCATTAGCTCTGGTTCCACTGTCTCTGGGATAGCCTGGAACTTGCTTGTTCTAATCTTCCTGCGCCTACCTCCGGGAGTGCTGACATTTCTAGAGCAGAGGGTTTCTGCGAGAAAGGAGGTGTGGTTGGAGTCGGGGAATAAGGAAGTGTCCTCCAGAGCTGGCGGGAGCTCTTAAGGCGGGCAGAAAGCGAAGCAGCCTATGGCCTCTAGGGCTGGCACCAGGATGCCACCTCTAATGATTAACTCAAACGCCTCTCAACATTCGGAGGCATTTCTGTCCCTTGTCCCCTAGTTCTCTCAGTCGTCTTTCATTCTGACCTCGGTGCTTAAAAGTCTAGCTTCTCGGAATCGGTAGCAAACCTCCGCGGGCCGGCGTGGAACAGGAAGTGAGCACAGTCCTGGGGAGCGCGGGCCCGGGTTGGAGGCTCGGAAAGCACAAGCCAGCGGCGGCCTCGCCCGAGCTGGAGTTGTGACAGGCGCGGCAGGTACTCGGCCACAGGTGAGTGCTGCAGAGCAGCCAGCCGGGTTCCTTTCCCACCAGCGGGCGAGATCCCATCGGTGGGTGTCGATCTCGCGTGGCGCTCCCCGAAATGCAGCCATCGGGGTGCCGTCGCCGCCTCTCCAGAAAACTTTATTGGACTTCTTAGGCTTACTTTCTTTGTAGTTTGGCTGAGGACCCGTGCTGAGTTAATCCTCCGGGGAGCCCTCTAGCTTGAGCTGCGTTTCCTCCTGCGATTTTCGTGCTCTTCCCAACTCAGACGTCCCTCAACTCTAATCCCAAATTCTCTCTTCCTTTCTCCTTCTCCTCCAACACCTCCCCTCCTCTTTTCTCTCCCTCTTCTTCTCTTTGCCTTCTCCTCTCCCTCTCCTCTTCCTCTCTCCCTCCCTCCCTCTGTCCCTCTTTGGTTTCATGATTTCCTGCAGAAGCTCAGGCTTCTTGAACCTTGCTTCCACCTCCTGAGTGCTGGCAGTACAGGGGGTGGGGGTGGCAGGGCACTAACTCTGCACTTAAAACACCAACCCCCCCACCCCCTCACCCCAACCCCCACAGAGAAGGAGTGAGAGAGGGAGGGGGAGGGCTACAGGTGCCCTGAGGCTGGTAATTCCTCTATGTGCTAAGCACTTGTAAGGGTGACTGGCTTGTTAAGTACTTGGAAGGAATTATCATACAGTCATATTTCTGTTTCTTACTTTTTTCTTTCTTTCTTTCTTTTCTTTTTTCTTTTTTTCTTTTTTCTCTTTTCTTTTCTTTTCTTTCTTTCTTTCTTTCTTTCTTTCTTTCTTTCTTTCTTTCTTTTTTAAAGGGAGTCCTCTAAGTGCCTTCTGCTTGGCTAAGTCTCAGTTTCATTCTTTAAAAAATTATTTATTTCTATTTTAATTTCATGACTATGAGTATTTTGCCTGCATGTAGGTATGTGCACCTGGCACAGGGGTGGGGCACAGATTCCTTGAACTGGATTTACAGACAGTTTCAGTCACCATATGGGTGCTGGAAACTGAACCCAGGTGGTCTGCAAGAGCATTGAGTGCTCTTAAACTCCTGAGCCATCTCACCGACAAATCTTTCTTTTTTAATAAATATGGCAGTGATTGAATTAGCATGAGGCCGATTAGTGCTCCCGTTTCTTACAAACCTATTTAAAGAAGACTCAAGAACTCGTATGTGGACACAGAGGAGTTGCTGGTCATGGCTGTGTGTGTGTCTCCCATGTCTCTTCTCCAGGAGGGAGAAAGGTGACCCCATAGCAGGCCATTTAGCTGTTACTTAATTTTGCCCAGTAATTTCTGTTTGTGGGTAGGTTCACTCCAGGAACTAATATGGTTTCTCCAGCAGCCTGCATAGCCTGACCACCTCACCCTATCAGGTTGCTCTTTTTTCTTTTTCTTTTCTTTTCTTTCTTTTTTTCTTTCTTTTTTTTTAAAAAATCTTCCAACTTAAGAGAAATCCTAATAAGAAAGTGGGCATCTTCTTGCTTTATTTGACATTCCTCGGATTTACTGATCCATGTGATGTGTCATCCTATGCTCTCATGGGCTTAGTGCCTATAGGGGAACTCCATGTGTATAACCATTGCCCCTGTACAGAGGTTCATTGCCTCTTTACACAGTGTCTTCTCATTGATGATTTTCAGGCTGTTGTTATGTGGTTCAGGTATTACCATGAGAGCTTCAGTTGCTGCACTCACAGGAAGTTCGTGGTCTCTGACAGGAAATTCTCAGAAATCAGTGAGTCAGAACTGGGGTAGAGGTTATAGAGGATGCTGGGAAAACTATAGAAACTCCTGGAGTGGATTGTGCCACAGACAGGATTTGATTTTGCTGCTGCCATGTTGCCCAGGTTCCTGGCCAGCTAATGGTCCTGGTACGATGGTGTCACCTTTGCTCAGACCTCGAGGGTGGGCATGTGCTTTTGGGCGCCTTATTCAGTTCCCTCGGCTGTGAAGTTGGGGCTCTTTACTCTGAAAGCTTACATTCTATTTTAGGTAGCAGAAAACACAGTTTCAAAGTTCTTTTCTTTTTCTTCTCTTTAACACCAGAAAATATTTTAACTAATTCCCAGCAAGGAGCTTATGTATTTGTACACAGGTTTGCTCACACAGTGAAGGACCCAGGGTTTGCCTCTTTGGGGAGTTTGCTGTAGGAAAGCCCTGATTTCGACTTTAGGCTTATTTTTTGTTTGTTTGTTTGTTTTGTTTTAGCTGTAAGTAGAAACTATCGAACTAGGAGCAAGGAGAACATCCCTGTGTAACAGTAAGACTTAGCTGTGGAAGTCGGCAAACCCTCAAAGCCCAGGCAGGACTCTAGGCCCATCAGAGGTGAAACACTCCTGGGGCCTATTTTTGCTAGTTAATAAAATTTTAGAAATTAATTCTTTTTTTCTTTTTCTTTTTTCTTTTTTAGATTCTAAAAGCAGGTAGAATGAAAGTTTTTCAGGTATATTCATATGATTTTTCTAAATTTCATTGATATTAGTTGTAATGCCTTCCTTGTTGCCTCTAACTTTGTCAATGTGGGTTTTCTCTCTTTTGCTTGGTTTAGTTTGTTTGTTTGTTGTTTTTAATCTTTTCTTCATATCAACTCTGTTTCTTTAATTCTTTGTGAAATTTTTTGTTTTGTTTTGATTTGTTTCATTAATTTCTGCCCTGGTCTTAATTATTTTTCCCATATGTCTTAATTTTTCTGTTGCTATGAGGAAACACCATGACCAAGGCAACTTTTAGAAGAAAGCATTTAATTGGGAGCTTGCTTCCAGTTTCAGAAGGTTAGTTCATTATCATCATTGTGGGGCGCATGGGGACAGGCAGGCAGGAAAGGTGCTGGCTGGACCAGTAGCTGAGCTCACCTGATCCACAAGTTACAGGCCAATGGAGAGGGAGAAACTGGGCCTGGCATGGGCTTTTGAAACGGTGAAGCCCACCCCCAGTGATATGTCTTTTTCCAGCAAGACCACACCTCCTAATCCTTCTCAAAGAGTTCCAGTAAGGGCTGTTCTCATTCAGACCACCACAGCATCTGTTGCTTTGGGGTTTAGCTTGCTCTCATTTTGCCACAGTTTTAAGGTGTTTTCATTGAGTTATTAATTTGAAACCTCTCTGACTTTTTTCCCATTTGTTTAGTGTGTGTGTGTGTGTGTGTGTGTGTGTGTGTGTGTGTGTTTAGCTATGTGCATGCCACAGTGCTCTTGTTCCACCCTGTGAGTTCCAGGCTTTAGAAGCAAGCACCTTTATCTGCTGAGCCATCTTGCCAGTCCCTCTCGCAGTTTGTGTGTGTCCAAGGTTTCTTTTTATTATTATTTTTTGATCATTTAAAATTATGCGTATATGGGTGTGTATATGCATGTGAGTGCCATGCCCAAGAAGCCAGAAGAGAGTGTTGGACCCCTTGGAGTTGGAGTTACAGATGGTTATGAGCTGCCCAATGTAGGTGCTGGGAATTGAACTCTGGTCCTCTGTAAGTGCAGCAAGTGCTCTTAACCACTGAGCCATCTCTCCAGTCCCTCTCTCTGCTTTGTAATGTAGGTGCTTATAGCTATAAATTTGCCTCTTGGGACAGCTTTCATTGTATCCCACAGGTTTTAGTGTGTTGTGTTTTCATTTTCAATTTAGCCTAGGGATATATTTTTTTATTTCCTTCTTGACTTCATCAATAAACTGGTCATCATTCACTAGCGTGTTGTTTAATTAGTGTTAACTTGTGTGTTAATGAGTTTGTATATTTTTTTAAACATTCTTTTGCTGTTAATTTCTAGCTTTACTTCATGGTTGTCAGACAGAGCGTGAGATGTTCTTTCCACTTTCCTGTATTTGCTAAGGCTTGCTTTGTGTCCTCTTACATTATCTGAGAGCTCTGAGGACCACCAGAAGACACGCACTCAGCAGTGTTTGATGGAAACTTTCTGTAGATCGCTGTTAACTCCATTTGATCTGGGATCTCATGTAACTCAGATGATTCTCTACTTACAGATGGGAATGAAGTGGTGAAGTTACCCACTTACTGTGCTGGGTCAGTTCGTGACTTTAGCCTGAGTAGAATTTGTTCTATGTATACATCAATGTTTAGAAGTACAATGTCCTCTTGACGGATTGTTCCCTTAATCCATATGAAGTAAATTTCTGTACCTTCTGACTAGTTTTGGGTAGAAGTCTCTCTTGTCAAGTTATTGAACAATGATGCTTGCTTGTCTCCTAGATGCATTCCTTGCGTCCATGATACCGTACCCTTCTACCTCTTCACCTTCAAGGCAGTGTTCCTCTATCTTTGATGTCAAAGGGCTTTTTTTTTTTTCCTCAACGACAATAGGTGGAACCTGTTTCCTTGTTTTGTTTTTGTTTTTAAATGCAATCTGCAATCTGTGACTTTTGACTGTGATTCTGAGACCACAATACCTCTTGAAAGGCATTGCTCAAGAAGTAAGCCGAATGAGACCTCGTGAAACTAAAAAGCTCTTTGTATGTCGAAGGAACTATTAATTGGGCAAAGAGACAGCATTCAGAATGAAGGGAAATCTTTGCAAACTATACATCTGACAAAATATTAGTCTAGACTACGCAAAGAACTAAAAAAGTAAACAGTAAGAAATCAAATAATCCAACTAATAAGCAAATGAACAAGTGGCTCACAAAAATTGAACTAAAGATACAGGGGGTTGGCTGAGGGGCGAAGGCGCTGGGTCACCAAGCTGGACAACCTGAGTTCTACCCCAGAGCATACACGACAGATGGACGAGGACAGACTCCCAAAGGTTGTCTCTGACTTCCACAAGTGGCAAGAATGCCTCTCACTCTCAGTTGAATAAATAAACAAAAAAGTAATTGATTAAATAAATGGTAAGAAAACAATGAAAACGTTCTCCACTCCACTGGCCATCAGAGAAGTGTGAGTTAAAGCCCTTTGAGATTGCATCTCATCCCTGTCAGAATAGCAGTCATTAAGATAACAAATAACATTTATTTCTGATGGAGTTAGGAATTTTGTTGTATCTCTTTGGAATTTATTTAGCTGCAAGAGAGCTAACAAAACTGAATTTATTAGTTAATAATTGCATTTCCTGTGCCCCCATACTTTGTAGTCACATTTCTTTTTTTTATTAGATATTTTCTTTATTTACATTTCAAATGCTATCCTGAAAGTTCCCACTTTAATGATGACATAGAAAAGCCAAAAATTACTAAACACTAATACTCTACTAATACTCTAGATGACAATTGTTAAAATTACCATCTTTTATTTACCTAGTCACTTGAAAACATGAGTATCTAAAACCTGGCAGAAGCTATGTTATGCAACAAGAATAAAAAATAAAGTTATACAATCAACAATAAAATCAACAAAATGAATCCAGCAAGATTGGAAGACAAAAGATCAATATATGAAAGATTTATTGATCGGTTTGGGCAATGTATACCTGTGACCCTCGAATTCCGAAGGCAGAACTTAAGGTTTAAGAGAATCATGAGTTTGAGACCAATCTATGTATTCATAAAAAATTAAATATATTCATTTGAAAAAAAGATAATAAATAACAACAAACGCTGGCCCTTATACACTCCTGATGGGAACGTGAGCTGGGCCAGCCTCTAGGAAGTCAAAATGGAGGTTGTTTAAAAAAAAATAGCTCTTTCATGGACCCAGCTGTATTTATGCAAAGGACTCTAAGTCAGCATGTCATGGAGTCACTTGCACATCCATACTTATTCATAATAGTTAAGTTATGGAACCAACCCGACCATTAAAAACAGAGGAATGGATGAGGA
Source organism: Mus caroli (assembly GCF_978045245.1). Taxonomy (NCBI): domain Eukaryota; kingdom Metazoa; phylum Chordata; class Mammalia; order Rodentia; family Muridae; genus Mus; species Mus caroli. The sequence continues at coordinate 55,700,807 of NW_028227256.1, forward strand.
AAATGTGGCATTTTATACACACACACACACACACACACACACACTCATGCACACACTTACACATTCACTCTCTCACACTCACATACTCACGCACACACTCACACACACATACACACTCACAAACACACTCACACAAATTTCAGCCATAAAGAACAGAGTGACAGCCCCAGCAATGGTGGCATACACCTTTAATCCCAGCACTTGGAAGGCAGAGGCAGGTAGATAGATCCCTGAGTTTGAGGCTGGTCTGGTCTACAAAGCCAGTTTCAGGACAGCCAGGGTCAAACAAAACCAAAGCCAAACCAAAAAAACAAAACAAAATGGGAAATGTTTGCCAGAAAATAGACAAAAAGCTGAGATAATCATCTTAAGTGAACTGAACCAATCTCAGAAGGACAGATATCATTTGCTTTTTCATTTGTGGTTCCTAGATTTTATAAAGACACGTAAATTCAAATGTATGCCGTGAAAGCAGAAGCGAAACTGGGAGACCAGGGGACTAACAGGAAATGGGGGATGGGCAAGTGGGGAGACTGTGGCTAATGTAGTGTGTACATGTATAGAACTTTGCACAGCCTTAGCCAGTGTCATTCTACTACTCAGGCCAGCCTGCTTGCGGCTGCCTCTTCCTATGTCTTGTCTCAGGAAAGCAGGAAGTGTGAGAGGCTCTACCCTCCAGCTTTCTGTTGCCCTCTGCCTGCCACAGACCCCAGACAGAGAAGGGGCTTGGGAGCAAGGTGCCTCCTGAGGATCTCGGGACTTGTTTCCGATAAGGTCAGCTGGGCTTTTAAGCTGGGATGGATCTTGATTCTAAAGCTTTCTAGGTTTCGGAGTGCGGGATCCGGAGTCCACAAGGCCATAGAGGGTTTCAGGGTTTGAATACTGAAAGGGAAGCCAGGAGCTTTCTCTGTGTGAGTAGCTGCCCTCTTCCCTCTTCGAGAGTTCTTCCCCCCCACCCCCCTCCTCGGTGTTCCTGGACAGCCATCTATTGTCCCCCTCCTTGAAAAGAAGCCAAAATTCAGATCTCAATTGACTTGGCTGCGCTGTCTCCTCACCGTCTCACCCACCCTGAAACTACACATCTGATACTCACACACGCACACCCCAACACGCATACTCCCAAACACAGACACAATCTAGTGATATTATCTATTTATGTTTTTAAATCCGCAGTTCCGGGAATTGAATTCAGGGCCTTACCTGCTAGGCAAGGGCTCTATCACCAAACTCCCTCCTCAGCCTATCGTCTCTATTTTTTTTTTTTTTTTTTTTTTGAGAAATTAAAAAGAAACAAGACAGCCCAGAGAAGGAAACAATAGGAAGCACAGTTTAAGAGCCCAGAAATCTGTTCCCGCGTCAGGTTACAAGTTAAATTCAGTTAGAAAATGACGGGCTTGGTTGTTCATTTTATTGACGTTTGATTGCCTTTAATGAGGTGGATCCAACACCTCTGCCTGCTGCGGCTTGTTGATCGTGCTCCTGTGTGGTGTGTGGAGTTCTTTGGGGTTTAGGGGGGCCCAATTCTGGGAGCAGCCTTGCCTAGAAGGCAGAGGCAGCGCTCAAGGTTAGGATTTGGCCTGATGGAGCCTCTCAGATTCTCTCAGGCTTTGGATGACGTGTTGACTTTTATCCCTGGAAAGTTTTTTATCCCTGGAAAGTTCTAGCAAGTTTCATTTTATGTCTCCCCACCACCTCCATCTCGGAGTCAGTTATCTAAATCTCAGGAGGGGCAGAATGTACCTTATTATTTATGGAATAATGATTAGAAACAATAACCTCGCGCAAGAGGGTGTGGTGGAGCTTGGATCATAGATCGGGCCTCCGGTCTAAGTAGACTAGCACTTCCTCAACAGTGGGCGGGCCACACACTCCATTTTATGTGCAGTTTTTTCCGTTTTTTTTTTTTTTAATTCTTTAGCTTTTAATCTCTGGCCATTGTACCCATTTGAAAATACGACTATTAGTATTTCTCTGCTGAATTTCCTCGTTGTCTTCTAATAGAATAAAATAGCAAATCTCCTTCTGTATATGTGTGCTTGTTTGTGGTATGCTCACACATTGCTGTGTGTGTGTTCTTCAGGTGCTAGCTATCTTGGGTCTTTTGCTGGCCTGAAACTCTCCGGGTAGCTCAGGCAGCCTGACTGGTATTTAAAAAACTCCACATTTTAAAGTGTGTGCTTTTGGAGCTACTGAGTGACTGGTGAGTCTGAGCCTATCTCTGGCTGACTAGCTGATTTAAGTTATGATTTAGTGCAATAGGAAAATGAAGACTGTAGTAACCATTTCTTCAGAGGCTTCTAGCAAAATGAGATAAGAAAATGATTTATGCAGTTATGGATACTTCTGAACTCTTCTAAGTCATAATATAAACATTGATTTACATTTAAATATTTAAGTTATTCATATATAAAATATGAAATGTTCTATATATCATAAAGTAGAAACATATTTAGATTATTTGACAGCAATAATAAAATATATAGATAATATGATAAACTTCTCAAATTTATTTATGCATATCTATTTTTGTAGAGAGATGTGAATAAATTTCAGGACACAATGCCAAATAGGACCAGAGAGTTACTTTAGAATGATAAGATTTAAATGATTTTATTTTATTTTCTTACTTTCCCAAACTTTCTCTGTGAGGTGTTTTACACTTAGTGTCTTCAGTAACAAAAACAACAGCAAGCATTTCAAAAATATCAACAGTGTTAATTTCCACAAGTTCAAGTCACCAGTTTAGGTCCCATAAAATGAGGCCACAGTGTGGTCCCTGTTCTTATAGAGTGGGTGACCAAACTCACCCATGGTCTCACAAATTCCATGAAACTGACTGCTTTTTGCGGGGCTATGGGTAGAGAAATGTGTGAACCAAACAGGAACAAGCAAGCAAGATGGAATGTCAGGTACCATAGAGAGGCCTGGGAAGCTAAGAGGCCTCATCAACTCCTTCAGAAGCAGTCACCTCATAGAGGTGCAGGGATGAGTGAGCTGGGATGGGCACAGGGGCCAGGTGCCCGTCACACCATGTCCAGACTCACTGTCACACTGGCCTCAGGTCATAACGTGGGGGAAGGTGTTGTTCTGTGGGAAAGGGACTTGTAAGGAGGAAGGAGGGTGTGGGGTGGGAGGAGGAGAAGAGATGGTGGGATCGTCAAAGGTAAACAGAAAGGGTGATAGACATAAATGAAAGAAATGGTCAAAGAACAAGCCTAGCCAATTTCTTTAAGCTCTCACCTTTCTTACTCTCTAGCCCTCCTTCTCTCTCTCTCCCCCCCCTCTCTCCACGTGGCCATGGCTGGCCTCTCTCTCTCTCTCTCTCTCTCTCTCTCTCTCTCTCTCTCTCTACCTTCTCCCTTTCTCCCTGCCTTTCTACAATAAAGCTCTTGAAAAAAAAGTTTCAAACAAAAGAAATGCTGTTGGATATGTGATGCCTGAAAAGGCTTATTAACTAAATTCCTTGACCGTATAATATAGGAAAGTATTCTAAGGAAATAGGATTCAGAGATTTGCATTTTAAAATTATCCTGAATTTAATAATGACTGGTTATGTGAATTATGTAGATGCCTTATGGATACTGAAATCTGTGCTATAGAGAAAAAAGACATCAGAATGTATTTTCAGTATTATTAATGGGAAAAAAAGCATGATTAAAATATTTGGTAGATAAATCAGTAAAATATTACTACATATTTATCTTTGGTTGGTGGAATTACAGGTAGTTTTATTTATTTTTTAAAATATTATTTTATTACTTAATGTATATGTCTTCAGACACACCAGAATAGGGCATCAGATCCCATTACAGATGGTTGTGAGCCACCATGTGGTTGTTGGGAATTGAACTCAGGACCTCTGGAAGAGCAGTCAGTGCTCTTAACCATTGAGCTGTCTCTCCAGCCCAGAAGTCTTGTTTCTTTTTCTTGTGGATTTCTTTCCCTATTAAATGGGATTTTAACAGCTTAAACTGCTTTAAAATTTTAAGGGTGTTTGGCCTAATGTTGATCAACACACTGGCCCTAAGTTAAGGTACTTTTGTGATTACTTCATGGATTTGGGAAGGACGAATGCTCTCTCCTGTGAGAGATTCACAGCTAGAATATGCCCCCTGTTCTGTCTGTTCACTTTGAGTTTCTCTGAGAGATTCACAGCTAGGATATGCCCCCTGTTCTGTCTGTTCACTTTGAGTTTCTCTGAGAGATTCACAGCTAGGATATGCCCCCTGTTCTGTCTGTTCACTTTGAGTTTCTCTGAGAGATTCACAGCTAGAATATGCCCCCTGTTCTGTCTGTTCACTTTGAGTTTCTCTGAGAGATTCACAGCTAGAATATGCCCCCTGTTCTGTCTGTTCACTTTGAGTTTCTCTGAGAGATTCACAGCTAGAATATGCCCCCTGTTCTGTCTGTTCACTTTGAGTTTCTCTGAGAGTTGTGTGAGTTGGATTTTTTCCCATATGAAGTTGAGTATTGTTCTTTCAAAATATATAAAAACATTGTATTGGAATATTGATGGGGATAGCATTGAATCTGGAGATTGCTTTTGATAAAATGGCCATTTTTACTTTGTTAATCCTACTGATCTTTGAGCATGGGTGATCTTTCCATCTTCTGATACCTTCTTCAGTTTCTTTCTTCAAAGACTTGAATCTTTTGTCAAGCAGGTCTTTCAGTTGCTTGGTTAGAGTTACCCCAAGATATTTTATAGTATCTGTGGCTATTGTGAAGGATGCTCTTCTCTTCTCTTCTCTTCTCTTCTCTTCTCTTCTCTTCTCTTCTCTTCTCTTCTCTTCTCTTCTCTTCTCTTCTCTTCTCTTCTCTTCTTCCTCTTCCTCTTCCTCTTCCTCTTCTTCCTCCTCCTCCTCCTCCTCCTCCTCTTCCTCTTCCTCTTCCTCTTCCTCTTCCTCTTCCTCTTCCTCTTCTTCCTCTCCTCTCCTCTCCTCTCCTCTCCTCTCCTCTCCTCTCCTCTCCTCTCCTCTCCTCTCCTCTCCTCTCCTCTCCTCTCCTCTCCTCTCCTCTCCTCTCCTCTCCTCTCCTCTCCTCTCCTCTCCTCTCCTCTCCTCTCCTCTCCTCTCCTCTCCTCTCCTCTCCTCTCCTCTCCTCTCCTCTCCTCTCCTCTCCTCTCCTCTCCTCTCCTCTCCTCTCCTCTCCTCTCCTCTTCTCTTCTCTTCTTTCTTGTTGTACTGAGTCCTCCCTCTCTGGGGTACCCAGGCACCTGGGAGGGGACAGGGCAAAGTCCGAATCTTTGGGGGAAGGCAAGTTTCCAGTTCTCTAAGAACTTGGTTCTAATGCTATGTTTTCTTAAGAGCACTTGTGCTGATGCCCAGACTGAGAGGCACTTCCTGCCCTGCCTTGGACTTCCTGGAAGTCAACTTCCTGTCTTCTACACCATACAGTCTTTAACACGGGAACACACCCAGCATTTCTTTTCATTCTCATATTTTCTCTTCCTCTCCAAGTCTAACAATTTATTTAAGAAAGGTACTTGCTGTGCAAAGCTGGCAACCTGGCTCAATCCCCAAAACCCACACAAACGTGGAAGGCAGGAGCACTTCCCAGAGGTCCTGGTACACTTGCTGTGGCACACACATGCCTATACCCAACACACACACACACACACACACACACACACACAAATAATGAATTCAGTAAAAGAAAAAGAATTCAGGATTTGTAGAAGATGAGAGAAATGTCTGTGTGTGGTGTCATTCCAACAATTAATATGTGAATGTACTGGGCATGGCACTCATCTTCAATTCCAGCTCTTGAGAGGCCATGGCAGGAAGACAGGACTGGTGCACACTGAATTCCAGAACTTTTTTCCTTTTCCTTTTCCTTTTCCTTTTCCTTTTCCTTTTCCTTTTCCTTTTCCTTTTCCTTTTCCTCCCCTCCCCTCCCCTCCCCTCCCCTCCCCTCCCCTCCCCTCCCCTCCCCTCCCCTCCCCTCCCCTCCCCTCCCCTCCCCTCCCCTCCCCTCCCCTCCCCTCCCCTCCCCTCCCCTCCCCTTTCCCTCCCCTCCCCTTTCCCTTTCCCTCCCCTCCCCTTTCCCTTTCCCTCCCCCTTCCCTTCCCCTCCCCTCCCTTTCCCTTCCCCTCCCTCCTCTTTTTCCTTTTCTCCTTTTCTTTTCTTTTTCTTCTCTTTTATTTCTTTTCTTTCTTGTTGTACTGAGTCCTGCCTCTCTGGGGTACCCAGGAACCTGGGAGGAGACAGGGCAAAGTCCGAATCAGGGAGTCCACAATGATTCCTAGTCTTCTCTCTGGTGTACCATCCCAGGGAGTCAGGAACTGGTCTGTGGTCTTTGCTTCTCCTCAGGGCATCTTTGTGACAAGCAGGAGAGGGGAGATGGAGCCCTGGATGAGCAGAATTCAGTCTGATTAGGAGTGAGGGGCTGGAGAGGAGACAGCCTTCCTCTGGAGTCTTAGGCATGGCTCCTTAGTCAAAGGCCTTCTTCTTGGGTGATCCTTAATGGAGCAGCTTTCTGAGACAATCCTTGCTTGTTTTTTATTGCTTTATTTGGTGGTGGATGTAAATGCGTACACTTTATTCGGGATGACCAAGGGGTTAGTTATATACCTTTTGGGGGCAGGATACCCAGGAAGGGAAGCTCATTGGCTGAAGGCTCAAGGCTATCTAGACACCTCATTAACATGAAGAAGAATTCCAGGTGTTATGTTATGTGATTGACTGTCTGGTCGACTCAGTGGGGTGCAGTGGTTACATGTTGTAGAGCAGGTACAGAGACAGGTAGGGAATGGCTCCATTCCTGCCACCAAATCTCTGAGATTCCTGGTTTGAGCTCACTAAATCCTTATGCCTGTCTGGTAGTGCATTCCTGTCTCCCCTGCCCAGTCATAGGCTGATCATTACTTTATTAACCTATCAGAGATAATTGGAGGATATTCTTTACATAACATTGATACAGGAGATAGTTCAACAATCAAGACAAAGCTAGTGTTCATACTGTAACCAGATCTCTGGGCACAGAAATCAGCCAACATACAGTTGGCCCACCACCATTTGTTGGAGATGTTTTCTTTTTTTTTCAATTGTATTTTTCTGGCTTCTTTATCAAAACCAGGTGTTCATAGGTGTGGGGTTTACTTCTGTGTCTTCAATTTGATTCCACTGATCATATACCTGTCTGTTTTTATGCTAATACAATGTGAATTTATTACTACATCTCTATGACAGAGCTTAAAACCAAGGGTCGTGTGGGACGTGGTGGCACATGCCTTTGGCTGTCCTGGAACTCACTTTGTAGACCAGGCTGGTCTCTAACTCAGAAATCTGCCTGCCTCTGCCTCCCAAGTGCTGGGATTACAGGCATGTGCCACCACTGCCTGGCCTAAAATGACCATTTTTACTTTGTTAATCCTACTGATCTATGAGCATGGGCGATCTTTCCATCTTCTGATAAACTTCTTCATTTTCTTTCTTCAAAGACTTGAATCTTTTGGCATGCAAGTCTTTCAGTTGCTTGGTTAGAGTTACCCCAAGATACTTTATAGTATCTGTGGCTATTGTGAAGGATGCTGTTCCCCTGATTTTTTTTTTCTCAGCTCATTTATTATTTATGTATAGAAGGGCTAGTGATGTTTTTTGTTTGTTCGTCTGTTTGTTTGTTGTATTAATCTTGTATCCAGCCACTTCACCAAAGGTGTTTATCAGCTGTAGGAGTTCCCTGGTAGAATTTTTGAGGTCACATATGTATACTATCATATCATCTGCAAATAGCAATACTTTGACTTCTTCTGTTACAATTTGTGTCTTCTTGATCTCCTTTTGTCTTACTGTTCTAGCTGGAACTTTCAGCACTATGCTGAATAGATACAGAGAGAGCGGACAGCCTTGACTTGCTCCTGATTTTAGTGGAATTGCTTTTGAATTTCTCTCCATTTAATTTGATGTTGGCTATACACTTGCTGTAAATTGTTTACTTTACTATGCTTTCTTTTTTTTTTTTCAATTATATTTTTCTAAGTTCCTTATCATGTTTTGATATGTCCATTGTATCCCAAATCTCTTCCAGACTTTTAAAATGAATAGGTGTTGGATTTTGTCAAAGGCTCTTCTCACATTTAATGAGATGACCATGTAGGGTTTTGTCTTCCAGTTCCTTTATATGATCTATTACATTGATAGATTTTCATATGTTGCATCATCCCTGCATCTCTGGGATGAAGCCTACTTGATCAAGGTAGATGATCTTTTTGATATGTTCTTCGATTTGGTTTGTATTTTATTGAATATTTTGCATCCGTGTTCATGAGGGGGGAATTGATCTGTAATTCTCTTTCTTTGTTGAATCTTTATGTGGTTTCGGTATCAGGGTGACTGTGGCCTCAAAAAACAATTTTGGAAATGTTTCTTCTGTTTCTGTTTTGTGGAATAACTTGAGGAGAATTGGCATTATTTCTTTGAAAGTCTGGTAGAAATCTGTGCTAAAATTTTCGGGATCTGGTTTTTTTTGGTTGGTTTTTTTTTTTGGTTTTTTTGTTTGTTCGTTTTTGAGTTGGGAGACTTTTAATGACTGCTTCCATTTCCTTAGGGGTTATAGGTCTTTTAAAATGGTTTATCTGATATTAATTTAACTTTGGAGAGTGATATCTATCAAATTGTCCATTTGTCTTCGACATTTCAATTTTGTGGAGTACAGGGTTTTGAAGTCTGACTGAATGATTCTTTCGATTTCCTTAGTGTTGTTTTAAATCCCCCTTTTCCTTTCTAATTTTGTTCATTTGAATATTCTCTCTTCTTTTTAGTTAATTTAGATAAAAGTTTATCTTGTTGGCTTTCAAAGAACCAGCTCTTTGTTTCATTGATTGCTTTGTATTATTCTTATTTCTATTTTAGTAATTTGAGCCCTCAATTTGATTATTTCCTGCCATACACCCCTCCTAAGTGTGTATTTCCTGCTTCTTTTTTGTTGTAGAGCTTTCAGGTGTGCTGTTAACTTGCTAGTATGAGATCTTCTTTATGAAGCCACTTAGTGCTATGAACTTTCCTCTTAGCACTGCTTTCATTCTGTCCCATCAGTCTGGGTATGTTTTGCATTAATTTTCATTGAATTCTAGGAAGTCTTTGATTTCTTTCTTTATTTTTGCCTTGACCCAGTAGTCATTCAGTAGAGAGTTGTTCAATTTCTACAAATGTGTAGACTTTCTGTTGTTTCTGTTGTTGTTGAAATCGAGCTTTAATCTGTGTAGTCTGATAAAAGAGCTTATTTCAGTTTTCTTGTATCTGTTGATGATTGCTTTGTGACTGAACATGTGGTCAATTTTGGAGAAAGCTGACAAGGTGCTAAGAAGAAGGTACATTCTTTTGTGTTTGGGTGAAATGATGTATAGATACCTGTTAGGTCCATTTGGTTCATAACTTCTGTTAGCTCCACCATTTCTCTACTTAGTTTTGTCTGAATGCTCTGTCCATTGGTGACAATGGGATATTCTTCCTCTAATCATGTGTGAGGTTCAATGTGTAATTTAAGCTTTTGCATTGCGCCTTGTATGAATGTGGGTGCTCTTGCCTTTGGGCCAGAGATGTTAAGGATTTTTCCTTTGATGAGTATGGCGTCCTTCCTCATCTCTTTTGGTTAATTTTGGTTTGAACTCTATCTTGTTGGATATTTCAAAAGATATAACAGCTTTCTTCCTCTGTCCATTTGCTTGGAAAATGTTTTCTCTATCTTTTACTCTGAGGTAATGTCTCTTTGTTGGTGAGGTGTATTTCTTTTATGCTGCATAAGGAAGGATCCTGTTTTCATAGCCATTCTCTTAGCCTGTGTCTTTTTATTGGGGAATTGAGTCTACTGATATTGAGAAATATTAATGACCAAGGATTATTAATTCCTGTTATTTTTGTTGTTGTTACTGATAGTGGTGTGTGTGTATGTGTTTCCCTTCTCTGGGTTTTGCTAGTGTGAAATTATTTATTTCATGTTTTCATGGTTATTGTTAATCATCTTGGGTTGGAGCTTTCCTTCTAATACCTGTGTAGGGCTAGATTTGTGGATAGATATTATTTAAATTTGACTTTGTAATGGAGTATCTTGTTTTCTCCATCTATAATAATTGAAATTTTGCTGGGTATAGTAGTCTGGGTTGTTATCTGTGATCTAGCAAAAGTCTTCAAGACATCTGTTCAGGCCCTTCTGGCTTTTAGAGTTTCCATTGAGGAATCGGATGTAATTCTGAGAGGTATCTCTTTATATGTTACTTGGCCTTGGCTTCTGTTTCGCTTTTGGTCTTTTGGTCTTTGTGGTCTTTATTTCTGGTGACTGTTATGACCTCCCTCTCTCTTTTTCTGTCTATACAGGGTCTCTCTATATAGCGCTGGCTACCCTGGAACTCACACTGTAGACCAGGCTGGTCTTGAACTCAGATATCCACCTGCTTCTGCCTCCTGACTACTGGGAGTAAAGGTGTGTGCCACCACTGGTTGGTAAAGGACCTGCTTCAAAAAATGAAAACACAGAGGAAAAGCAAGAACAAACAAACAAAAAAACCCAACCCTGTTGCATTAATTTTCAACCCAATATAAAAAACACACAATCTGGTTATTATATTTATAAGCTGTATGCCTAGATTGGGCAGATCTATTGCTATACTAGTTTCTCATGGCCACGTGGTTCTGCTCCATCTTCATTTCCCCCTCTTCCTCTCTCTTCTCCCTCCCTCTTTCTCCTCCTACTGCCCCCACTGTCCAAGACCTCCCATCCCACCTTTTCCTTCCACTGCTCAATCACAGCCTCTAGCCTTTATTTGACCAGTTCAAATGGGGAAAATATTCACATGAGGTCTCATGAGTATGTGATCAGCTGATTGACAGGGAGAAGTCCATCTTGAGGAAGCAGAATTAACATCAGAATTTAAACAACATCAGGGAACCCACAGCATTTCCCTCTTTTTGTTCAATAAAAAAGGGTCTTTTCTCTCAGGTATAAATTGAGCACAACCATAACAATTATGTAAATTGTAAAGCAGGATATACACTTAACATCTAGTCTATCATATTTGTTGGTTAGGTAAAGTACCATCTACCCTAATTTAAAGAGTTAATAATTCTATGTTTAAATTATGTTGATTTTAACTTGTATTCCCATCTGAAATCCATGCTTACAAATCTAGATAATCTTTCTTAATGTTAAACCACTTAAGTTTGAATATTAGACTATAACTAGTCATCAATCCCATCAGATATCTGAGAGGGAATTAAATATTACCTGAATATGTAGGAAGCACAATGACATAGCTTCCAAGACTATACAATTTGTAGAGACTGCTGACTGCCTGGACAGTTCCCTAATTTCTTATAATGTCGGATCTGTCTTTAGCCTTCTGGACCAGAACAATCTGACAGACCTTAAGTAAAGCAGAAGCTTTGAAGGACTAGCTTACTCTATTTTGACAGAGCTTAACAATTGACTATCCCACATCTGTTTGTCCTTTTTTTGGACAGTATTTTTGTCTGCAGATGAATTAGAGCACTTCTTGCCCAATGGCTACCTTGCCACGATCAAAGCCACTCCCCCTGGAGGTAATGATGCTCAATAGCCTCCTTGAAGTGGAATGAGATACTGTCATGAACACATCTGTCTCATAGTCATATGATCTTTGATGATGAAATAATATTAAATGCCATAGTCTGTGAATCTCTGACGCTTTTGAAAACTATCTAAATATACAGCATAACTGAATTGTCAAACATCCATTACTCTTAGCTATTTACTATTAAAATAATCTTGAAAACACTTGTTGTAATTAACTAAATTAGAATCTAATAAAGCCATGAATTTCAGTATCTGACTTGCATCGCTTAATCATCCTAAACAGTTTGTAACAGCAGCTATTAAAAGGACTGGATCTAAGCCTTGTATTCTTAAATGAGCTGCATAGGCACAATGCCTATCTAAGAGGAACAATATTAATTTTAAATTTTGTATTATATACAAAGAGTTATACCAATGAGAACCTTAAACCTGTATCAATATATATAGTGTACCAATGTAAGAATTAAAACTTCAATTTTGTATCAAATATAAAGGTTTCTACCAATGTAAGATTATGGAGATATGATGTTTTGTTTAAGAGTAAATTTAATATTCTATCTCTGTCTATTTGTCTAATTTCTATGACATCACTATATCTTCCCTTTCCATTTTGCCTTCCTCTCTTTACCTAAGAAGGAAGGATAGAGAAGAGGAAAGGAAACGTAGAAATCCCTGAGTCTAGGCTCTCTAGTTTCCTCCCTGTCTGAAGTCACAACACTTGTAAGCTATCCACTATGACAATATAGCTATAACTTATAAAATAGCCAGAACCATCCACTCCAACCTAAAGGACTGGGACAACGATCTTCTTTTGTTTGCTTCTAGCTGAATTGGGGTAAAGAATTCCCTTCTGAAGGCCCAAAGGGGAATAGGAAAATTGGTCTTGTCAAAGGCGGACTAGCTGGCATCATTTGCCTTTCAGTCTCTATGTGCTGAGAAAGTTTATGGCTTAGCTGAAGTCCTGACTATAATAGTCTGAAAGGCTGGATGGGTGAATTAGCTGTTCTATAACTGTCCTGGAGGCAAATCTTTAGAGGAAATAGCTTCGATGTAGTTGAGGTAAAATCGAGCAAGGAGCTGGAATGGAAGGGCCCGGAATCTCAGCGTCCCAGAGTGTGAATCTTGTCAAGGTTGTCTCTCTCCTCTCTCATTCTGCAGTATACAAACCTTACAAGCAACACGTGGGCTCTGTAAAGACATTCATGTGGAACGTGCAGAGTGCACAGATTAATTAAGGAAGATCAATAAAGAAATACAACTGCCTTTCTTTAGAGGTTAATTTGATCACATAATCAAACTACAATATAAATTTCTATTCCTGTCATCTTAAAGGATGGTATCTAATAAAAAGTTATGAGAATTTCATGCCCAACAAGTGTTATTGGCTGTATATAGACACTTATATCTCAGCAGGTCCCAGAGCTGTCTCTGTGTACAGACTCATATATATATATATATATATATATATATATATATATATATATATATATCACCACATATACATCACCTATCTTGTTGATCTTGTCAATCTCCTTTTGTCTGTAGCCAAGGTCTTTAGGGGGGTCTCCCCTTGTCATGTCTGATTTTTATCAACTTGAAAGGAACCCATAGCTTTTCTTTTCCTGTGGAAATATAGGCAAAACCTCTCCCCCAGAGTATTACATATCTTGTTTTTATTCTGATGTTAGAAGATCTTTAAAGTAAACAGGCTGGTCTAGCTCAGCGGGTTTTTCCCACAATCCAATGTCTTTCAGCAGCTATATTTTTTTGTTCATTACCATTTTAAAGATTTAAGGTTAATAAAACACTATGAAATCTATTTCTGAGAGTCTTTGTTACCACCTTTTGTCTGATAAGCATCTCTTTTAGAGTACAATTAGATCTTTCCCCAATTGCTTGTCCTGTAGGATTATGTGATATGCCTGAAACATGTTTTATATAATAATATGTTAAAAACTTTTTTCATCTTATTAGACACATATGTCGGACCATTGTTTTAATTTGTATGAGTATTCCCATCATGGCCACAACATCTAACAAATGTGTAATTACAGAATCGGCCTTTTCTGAAGCTAAAGCAGTTGTCCATTGAAATCCTGAATATGTGTCTATTGTATGATGCACATATCTTAGTTTACCAAACTCTATAAAATGGAACACATCCATTTGTCAAATTTCATTTCTTTGGGTACCTTTAGGGTACTTCCTGGAGGTTAATAGAGTTTGGTTATGTAATGAGCAAGTAGGACATTGCCTCACAATTTCTTTGGCTTGTTGTCAAGTGATAGAGAATTCTTTCTTTAAACCTTTGTTGTTAACGTGGTGATTTTTATGGAATTTCGAAGCCTCTAGTAGGCAGGTCTGTGGTGTATTTTCTTGATCACGATTGATGTGGAAGGCCCTGCTCACTGTGGGCCGTGCCACTGATGGTCTTGGGTGCCACAGGAAGGCTGGTGGAGCGAGTTATGAGGAACAAGGCAGTAAGCACTGCTCCTCCATTCTCTGCATCCATTTCTGTCTCCAGGTTCCTGCCCTGACTTCCGTGGGTGATGGACTCTAAAGCTATAACAGTAAATGAACTTTTTCTTCTCCAGGTTGCTTTTGGTCATGATGTTTTTACCATAACAATAGCAACAAACTGAGACAAGCTCCATGTCCAGGGGTTTCTCTTTCTTGGAAGTTGGTGTGGCTTTGTTTGTTAGTAGCTGAATGTTACTTGATGTTACCTCAATTCACAGCTTCAGGAGAAAGGTAGACTTCTACCCTTCATTTTACACACAAAGACATGCAAAATACTCGGAGGAAGCAGCTTCCCCAGGCAGAGTGGCCAGTGATACAGCCAGGTTTCAATCTAGGAGGAGCCCGTGTTCCCAGCCAGGACTCTCACTATCCATCAACAATCTAGTCTAGCCTCTTTGGGGTTGTTCTACTGAACTCTGGTGTCTGTCCATGTCCAATTTGTCTCCGCATTTTGTATGCACTTTTCCTTTAAGAGCCGCTTTTCTTGCCTCCTCCCCAAAGGTCTCTTGCCCTACTCCCAAGACTGTTAAGGCACCTAGGAGGTGACTATCTGACCAGTGGCTTTCTGTATATTCACCTCTCTAAACAAAAGCTTCCGAGAATCAGGAACTTCCTGTTTTGTTTCCTGTTATTATTCTCCTTTTTTTTTTTTTCCTTCTAAAGTGTCTGGAACATGGTAGATGCAGTTAGTTTTTGACAGGAAACAAGCTGGTAGCTGACACTTAACTTCCTCACTTGATCATTAGCATCTTGTGTTGACCCAGGTTACAGCTCTCCTACCCCTTGATAAGAATGGATTTCCAGAGTTGTCTTTATGATATTGCTGAAGAACTTGGCAGTGAAGACCTGGCTGCCCTCAAGTTCCTGTGCTTGGACTACATCCCACACAAGAAGCAGGAGTCCATCGAGGATGCCCAGGTGCTATTTGTGAGGCTGCGGGAAAAGGGGATGTTGGAGGAAGGCAATCTGGCTTTCCTGAAGGAGCTGCTTTTCCACATCAGTCGGTGGGACCTGCTGGTCAACTTCCTAGACTGCAACCGAGAGGAGATGGTGAGAGAGCTGCGGGATCTAGACAATGCCCAGATTTCTCCCTACAGGTGGGTAGAAAGGCTGTGGTGGGGGGACTGGGAAGTGTGGGCTGAAGGGGGCATGCCCCTGTGACATGTGTGAAGTGACTTGTGAGAGGGCGGGCTAAATGTAGGGGCTAAATACATGATTCCGAAAAAAAAAATGCTAAAGCCATAAAATAATGTATCTTTCATACAGCATGGTACAGAAAGGGACTTAGGAGGAGGAAAAGGGATTTGGCTACAGGAGTTAGAGAGAGACCAGTGTAGGGGAATATGATTCTGTGTGGAGTAGTTACTTTGCTGTTGCTGTGGAAAAATACCGCGACCAAAAGCAATTGATAGAAGAGTTTATGTTGGATTACAGTTCCAGAGTGCTAATGATGACAGAGATAAGATGGTAACTAGCAGGCAGGGCAGCAGGGGCAGGGAGCTGAGAATTCACGTCTGCCACGCGCACGGGAAACAGAAAGCGTGACCCGAAAGCTGGGTGAGGTCAAACCCCTCAAAGTCTGTGCCTGGTGATCGTGATGTGCTTCCTGCTGCAAGGCTCTGCGTTCTAAAAGCTCCGTAACCTCTCCAGACAGCCTGGGACCAAGTGTTCAAATACATACGCCTGGGAAGGACCCTGTTTGTTCAAACCACCACAATGTATAATTTAAATTTTTCATTTTTCAAAGTGAAACATTACCTTCTGGTATGCTGATAGTGAGATTTTTTTAAAAGATTTTTTTTAATTTTTATTTTACGACATAGGTATTTTGTTTGCCTATGTGTCTGTACAGCATTTGCATGTAGGCTTCCTGCAGAGGCCAGAAGAGGGCATTAAATAACCTGGACATGGAGTTATAGGCAGTTGTGAGCTGCCATGTAGGTGTTGGGAATTGGACCTGTGTGCTTGGAAGAGCCATCAGAACTTTGTTTGTTTGTTTCACTATTTATTTATTTTTATTTATTTTACATCCCGATCAAAGCCCCCTCCCTTTTCTCCTACACATCCTGCCCTCCCACCGCCCTTCTCCCTCCCCCACCCCACCATCTGCCCTGGAACAGTAAGTCACAGCAGGAGACTAAGTGCATCCTCTCTCACTGTGGCCAGACAAAGCAACCCAGGTAGAGGAAAGGAATCCAAAGGCAAGCAACAGAGTCCTAGACAGAAACCTCCCTCACCTCTGTGCCTGCTTCAGTTATTGGAGAACCCACATGAAGACCAAGCTGCACATCTTGCTACATATGTGGGGGGGCTAGGTCCAGCCCCATATGCTCTTTGGTTGGTTGTTCAGCCACTGTGAGCCCCCATGGGTGCAGGTTAGTTGACTCTGTAGGTCTTCGAGTGGTCCCCTTGACCCCTCAGGCTCTTTCAATCCTATCCCCCACTCTTCCACAAGACTTCCCAAGCTCTGCCTGATGTTAGGCTGTGGGTCTCTGAATCTGTCAGTTGCTGGATAAAGCATCTCCGAAGACAGTCATGCGAGGCTCCTGTCTGCAAGCAGAGTTTCAAATAAATATTTTAGCTCTTCCTCTTCTTTCTTGTTAAAGAAAATTAAGATGACAGAGGTTTAAAATAGTCTGGGGACACTAAGGAGAACAAACCAGGATTCCAGCAGGCTATGTGGTAGCTGCTTCCACCAGCACAAAAGGACTAGGCTCTGGAGAAACAACAAAGCATTGTTGCCCTTTCCCCCATGTAACCTTAGTAACTTTGTAAGTAGTCCCACATTTATACATGTTCTGATGTAGAAATTGTAATATCTGATGTAACAAATTGTAACAGACAGGATTGTGGGTAATGATGACTTCTAAGAGAGTCTCTGTCTATCAGGGAAAGGAACCACCCAGCCTGCCCTTGGGCTGGGCAAGGGGAGGGAAAATGGAGAAGTCTAGAGGTGCGTTCACTTTCAGGGATGTTTTCTCACCTCTTGAAATAAGCTGGAAATACTTTGCATTATACATGCTGCAGGGTGAATTCTCAGGAACTTAAAAACCAAGACTGCAGGCCTGGATCAATAAGAAGGCAGATTCACACATCGGTGACACGTATCTCGGTGGCTCACACTTAAAGACACAGAAGGGTTCCATATGCGTACACAAACAGGTGGGAAGGGTTGTTACTGTGGGAAGCAGCAAGACCCTAAACATGAACAAACACATCTTGCCCAGCCTGGAAGTGGCCACCTTCTGTAGCCAGGCAGAACTTCCAGTGGAGGGATAGAGACACCAGCCCACCCACAGAATTTTGTCCTGCCTACAAGATGTGTTTGTAGTCTGGGGCCCCTGCACTCAAACATTACACCTCACAAATCTCAGGTTAATGAAAAGTGAAAAAGGCATGGGCCAGGCTGTTAGGGGACTTGGCAATTTATTTATTTATTTATTTATTTATTTATTATTATTATTTTTTTTTTTTTTGGTTTTTCGAGACAGGGTTTCTCTGTGTAGCCCTGGCTGTCCTGGCACTCACTTTGTAGACCAGGCTGGCCTCGAACTCAGAAATCCGCCTGCCTCTGCCTCCCGAGTGCTGGGATTAAAGGCGTGCGCCACCACGCCCGGCGACTTGGCAATTTATAAACAGGCTGTTGCCATATATGAGTTCTTTCAAGGGTGGGGGATGAATGAAGATTTAGTGAGAGAACAGAGCCCCGAGGACACCCTGGCAACTAATGAGATTGCAGGTGGGCAGTGGATGCATGCAAGGAGACACAGGCAATGTATGGTGGGGAGAGCACAGGGCAGTTGGCTGTGTTGAGAGCCTTTGGTGTTGGTAAGAGTGGAAAGAGGTGTGTGTGTGTGCGTGTGTGTGTTCAGAGTCCCTTTTATTCTAGAACCATATATTCAGCTTTCCTCCTGAAGGAAATAGCTGAGAGAACATGGACCAGTGCTTAGAAGGGAGTCAGCTCTGAAGTGCACCATGGAGAATATAATTTCCCCAAATCCTCGCATCTGGATCTTGATTTTTGTATCGACATAGGAGCAGGGAGATTCTTTTAGTTGAAGTTAATTGGTTACAAAGGTGGTGGCACTTCGCATGGGTGGGTTGGTTGGACCTGACTCTATAGACTTCCACCACTACTGCAGCCTCCTCCTGAGGCTCACCAGTCAGGAATAGTTGACTATTTTAAGGAAGCCCTGGGAGTGAGCCCTGTAGTGACTGTGTAGTAGGTGGGAAATGATCTAGAACGTGTTTGTAAAGTGTCTCTGTTTCCTGCCACAGGGTCATGCTCTTTAAGCTCTCAGAAGAAGTGAGCGAGTCGGAATTGAGATCTTTTAAGTTCCTTTTGAACAATGAGATCCCCAAATGTAAGCTGGAAGATGACTTGGTAAGACCTAATCTCCTGAAGATGGGTCACCTCTGGGGTTTCTGAGACCAGAGAGCCCTGCTAAACATAAATAGTATTCAAGGTTGTGGTGGTGTTGTTGTTTTGAAACATGGTATCCTATAGCCCAGGCTAAATCCAAACTTGCTATTTAGCTGTCTTCGTTAGATTTTACTGCTGTGAACAGACACCATGACCAAGGCAACTCTTATAAGGACAGCATTTAATTGGGGCTGGCTTACAGGTTCAGGTCCATTATCGTCAAGGCTGGAACGTGGCAGCGTTCAGGCAGACATGGTACAGGAGGAGCTGAGAGTTCTACATCTTCATCTGAAGGTTGCTAGCACAATATTGGCTCCCTGGCAGCAAGGACAAGGGTATTAAAGCCCGCACTTACAAGGCCACACCTACTCCAACAGGGCCTCCCAACAGTGCCACTCCCTGGGCCAACCAAGTACAAACCATCACTGTAGCCAAGGTTGACCCTAAACTTCTGATCTTCCTGCCTTCATCTCCTGGTAAATGTGGTTCCAGGGTGTGGAACTCAGCACTTTCTGCACTGTAAGCAAGCACTCTGTCCACTGAGCAGCCCCTGTCTTCTCACTAGAAGAAAGTAGTTAGATAGGAACAGTAGGTATGGCTCTAGTGCCTCTGCACAGTGAAGTGTTACTCGGCCACAGGGCCGAGCCAGGAGCCGGAGAGAGCAAATTGTGCAGTTCAACAACACATGGGACCCAGCAGGGCCAAGGAGAAAAGGTGGCCCAGGATCACATTTCCCTTCTTCTGCTGCCCTTGAAACACATTATGTTTGCTTGTTTGTCGCCCCCTCTCACTCCATCCCGGTGTGCATTATGTGTCTTTATGAGTGGGTTGTATGATGTGCCTGTGTCTACATGTTGTGAATATTGTGGGTGTTTATGTATATGTGTGGTGTAGGTGCCTGTGTGTACCTCTGTGTGGCTTCTCTGTTGGTCTCAGTCTATATGTGTATGGTACCTGTGTGTTGGGGGAGGGGTTCTCTCACTCTGTGAATCAGTGTGTCTCTGTGTGCTCTGTGGTAGATGGCCTAAATTTGATGTATGCTTTGTCCAGATATATCTCTGTGTGTTTGCTTCGGGTACCTGTGAACACACGTGTGTGGCATCTCTCTGTGTGTTTGGTGCATATGACTCTGTGTGTATTAACTGAGGTTTACAGGAAGCTAAGGTACCAGGGTAATACTGGGGAAGAATTCAGTCTCTAGGATTGGCCCATCCACATTCCTCAGGCTGGTCCATAGCTGAAGGCATTCTCATACTGGTTGAGAACAAGACCTGGGGACTGGGTGACACCTGACATGGTTTATTCATCTTTCCAGCTTTTAAAATACTTTCAGGCCTTCCTGAGTACTGTCAACTGTGAGAGATCAGTCTGGGCTTGGGGGTGGGAGGGGGATCTATGTGGGAGATAAGACTGGGCCCCGAGTTTGGACGAGGTAGAGACTAAACAAAGCCCCAAATCCCCAAGCCTGTGCTCTCAAGCCTTTTGTGCTTCGCTCTCCTCCCCAGAGCCTGCTTGAAATTTTTGTAGAAATGGAGAAGAGGACCATGCTGGCAGAAAATAACTTGGGAACCCTAAAGTCCATCTGTGGCCAGGTCAACAAGAGCCTGCTGGGGAAGATCGAGGATTATGAAAGACCAAGCACAGGTAGCTAGCTGGTCAACAGCTGCGAGTTGGGAAAGCCCTCAGAGAAACAGCTGTTTCTGATCAAATTTTTCTTTTTCAATTCAGAGAGAAGATTGAGCCTTGAAGGAATGGAAGAGTTGTCACTTTCGGGTTTGGATGGTAATTCATACAGATACATTCCTTAGATTCTGAGGTGCTTGACTTCCGACTTCCTCTTGCCTTCTACCCACCATCTTCTGCCTCATCCTGATTGAGATGAAAGTTCAGTGGCCTCTTGTCACCTCTGCAGCTCTCTGAAAGCCCCATGGAAACATTTGAGTGAGCTCACAGTTACTCTGTAAGAGGCTCTTAACTCTGCTCTGGCCTTTGCTTTTGAAGAGAGTTGTGGGGAGCTAGACACAAATATTTTCCTGGACATCCTTTTGTTTTGTTTTGTTTTGTTTTGTTTTGTTTTGTTTTGTTTTGTTTTGTCGAGACAGGGTCTTTCTACCTCATCTTGGTTGTCTTGGAACTCTCAATGTAGACCAGGCTGGCCTTGAAATCACAGAAATCTATCTGCCTCTGTCTCAAGTGTTAGGATCAACACCTGACTTTTTTCCAGAATGTTGTTAACCAAGTTTCTTCAAGTTTTTCTGCTCTGTGAGAGGCCCCTCAGCCAAGTGTGTCCTGTTAAGCCCAGGCACCCAGGTCCATACACACCTGAGTTCCTCCATTGTGTGCCTGCCCCATCCTGGGATACTCAAGCCAAGTTGCCTAGCTCATCCCAGAAGGGAATTGGTCCAGTCCTCTGTTTCCTTACCTAGGAAACTGGATAGAACAAAAGAATGATTCCTTCAATGTAGGGTGTCTCAGTTAGGGTTCTATTACTGGGAAGAGACACCATGACCTAGGCAACTCTTATAAAGGAAAACATTTAACTGAGGCTGGCTTACAGTTTCAGAGGTTCAGTCCATTATTGCCATGGTAATAAAACGGCATTGCAGGCAGATGTGGCACTGGAGATAGAGCTGAGAGTTCTACATCTTGATCCTAAGGCAGCAAGGAGACTGTGCCACTGGGCATGGCTTGGGCATATGAGAGATCTCAAAGCCCACCTCCACAGTGACATACTTCCTTTAACAAGGCCACATCTCCTAATAGTGCCACTCTCCAGGGGCCACACATTCAAACACACGAGTCTATGAGGGCCATACCTATTCAAACCATCACACAGGGTCTCCCTATGTAGCTAGCTTGCCTGGAATTTGCTATGTAGAACAGGCTGGCCTCCAATTCATAGAGATCCATCTGCCTCTTTCTGCCTTCCAAGAGCTGGGATTAAAGGTGTGTGCTACAACACCTGGCTCTTTCATTTTTTTAAAATTTATTTTGAAAATTTTATTTATTTTCAACTATGTGTATGTGTGAAAACATGAGCGCATGAGTGTAGGTACCCATGAAGTCTGGAAGAGCATCAGACTTGAGACTGAGTTACTTACAGATGGCTGTGAGCCACCATGTTGATGCTGGGAACCTTATCTGCACCCTCTGCAAGAGCAGCCAGAGCTCTTAACTGCTGAGCATCTCTCTAGTCCCCTCCAAATTTTTGATTAACCTAATATTCTGATTATAAAAATTTTCTGTGCTTTTTTGGGGGCAGTTTTTAAATTCAGAGAAAATTAAAACACCATCACTACTCTGTAAATATCAATATTGATAATATCTCTTCTGCTCTCACTATTGGTTTTGCTGTGTAATATATTTTGGATCACTCTTTATTTTAAATTTATGTGTAAATGTGTGTGGCTGAGTAAGTTTATGCATGCTGCATTTGTGTCAGAAGACAGCATCAGATCCCCGGGAACTGGAGTTACAGATGGTTGTTAGCCACCATGTGGGTGTTGGGAATCTCTGGTCCTCTGCAAAAATGTTAAGGTCTCAACAGCTGAGCCATCTCTTTAGCTATGAGGATAATCCTCCTTTAAAGACTGAGCCTGAGTAAGAGAGCCAGTTCTTTCTTCCATCCACGCACACCTAAGCCTAGCTCTTTCCAACTACCTTCAGGATGTTTGACTCAGTGACTTATCTTGGGCTCATGCTTTTAATCAGTAACCGCCTAGCAAATGAGGCAATGTGCTCTTGGTTTTCAAGAGGTGTGCTAAGTGCCCTTCCTACAAGATTGAAATATCTGAAATATGTTCAAGGCAGTTTCAATGTTTATTTTTTAAAAATACCTAAGAGGCCAGTGAAATGCCTTAGTAGGTAAAACTGTCTGCCATACAGGGCAAGTGATCTGAGTTTGATCTCTGGAACACATGTAGGAGGGAGGAAGGGAGCCAAACTTCAGAGTCGTCTGTGATCTCCACACACACATGCCATAGCATGAGAGCTCCCTACAGCAACACACACACACACGCACGTGCAGGAACACACACATTCACATACATACATGTGCATGCGCTTGCATCCTGAAAACGTTTTAAGGTCCTTAGGTTGTCCTAAGTGTGACTTTTTTTGGGTTGCTTGCAGAGATGAGCCTCAAAATGCCGGAACTGTGTGACTCGCCAAGAGAACAAGACAGTGAGTCACGGGTAGGTGTGTCTCCTACCTCTCTCTTTGCATTGATGTTCCTGTTTCCTTTGGTTGGTTCCTTTTCAGCTGCCAGATAAGCCAATAAGGGGTAGAGCCTTTTGGAAACTCTGGAGAGAAAAAAGCCAAAAAAACCAAACCAAAACAAAACAAGACAAAAACAAACAAACAAACAAACAAACAAACCTACAAAAGAACCAGTTAAAGATAGCCTCTCCAGTTTTCTTTGTGTTACATTATCACTGTTTTGTTTGTAGTTTGAGACAGTGTCTCCTATAGCTCAGATTGGCTTTGAACTCAATATGTAGCTGAGGATAACCCTGAACTCCTGATTCCCCTGTCTTTACTTCCCAAGTGTTAGGATTATAGGCATAGGCCTATAATAATTACGGTCACACTGGGCCATAATTGTATTATAAGGTCAAGGGCAGAGGTAAGGGGGTATTGAAGGGGAGAGACTGTGTGTGGCTTCCCCCCTCTAGAGCAGTGGTGTTAGCTAAAAATAGCACATGGCGGATGGAGTGGAAGCTTCAGGAGTTTCTCTGGCAGGTCTTCTCTTTTAGCCAGACACCACACAGAGTTTTCTCCTTTGTGTTAGGCAGCAAATAGGATCTCAGCATGTCTTAGGTTTTGTCTCCATGAAGCACGTAGAGAGATTTCCTTCCTGGACATAGCTTCCATTTATAATCTTCAGTAGCTCACCAAATATGGCTCAGCCATGAGCCTCCGTGTGGCAGGAGGCTCAGGAAATCCTCCGCACTATGAATAGGGTCTGTACTAGGGAGGGCTCCTGAGCAGATCCTCAGGCCTTTGTTGGTCAGGAAGTCAAAGATCATGGACTCCATGGGCTGCTCTGAAGCATAGTGGTTTTCTACAGGGTCGCCCTCTCCAAACAGAGGACGCCATGTCACTAACTTAGTAGCTGTTAGCATTGCAGCATCTGAATACATTAATACAAGTTGGAAACTTAGGATAATAACAAATGCTGAGCTTAATAAAGTACTACATGTCATAGAAAACATTGAAAGGCGAAGGACTTATACAGTATGAAGGGACACTTAAATGTCTTACAAAATATATGAAGCTACTAGGAGATTAGGTGAGATGCCCAGAGTCCCATGGTTTCAAGCCATAGAAGCTGGCATTTGTCTTCCTAGCCTGGGGTCCTTTTCTTCAGGAGACAGAAGAGGCTTCCACCCAAATGCTGAAAATATCAGCCTGAAGCAGCCTGAAGAAAATAACCACAACGTTATTTTATGTATACTACATATTTTATGTATACCACACTATTGCTGTCTTCAGACACACCAGAAAAGGGCATCGGATTCCATTACAGATGGTTGTGAGCCACCATGTGGTTGCTGGGAATTGAACTTGGGACCTCTGGAAAAGCAATCAGTGCTCTTAACTGCTGAGCCATCTCTCCAGCCCCCGTCGTCTGGTTTTTACTGTCAGGATTTGGTAAACACAACTTGACGAGCTCCTTGCTCTCCACCACCATGGGGTTCCTTTGCATTGGGTTGAGGCATCAGCAGTAACCACCCAGAGACTGCACTGTATCCTGTGTGAAGGGCAGGCCCTCAACTGTTAGCCAAGAGACACAGATGAGCTGAGAAGGCCACCAAAAGATTCCCAAGGTGATAGAGAGACATCCTAAGACATGACCCTTGAGTGAACTGAGAGTCATAAAACTCTAGTCCCCACGATGGCACAGATGGCATCTGCCCTGAAGCTCGTCTGTATGGTCAGGGACACTGATAGGCTGTGATGACAGCCATGATGTACATAGAGGGTATTCAGCAGGTCCAGGCCTACTGACTGTGCAGCACCTGAGGAGCCAAGCAATGGAAGGAGCCTCTACTTGCCTGAGGGGCTGAGCAGTGATCCAGCCTCTTCCTGAGCACTTGGATATAGCCAGTGTCTGAGCTGCAGCATCAACCCCTGCATTGGGCTTGTGTTTTCCAGACTTCAGACAAAGTTTACCAAATGAAGAACAAACCTCGGGGATACTGTCTGATCATCAACAATTATGATTTCAGCAAGGCCCGGGAAGACATACCCCACCTCCGAAAAATGAAGGACAGAAAAGGAACAAACTGTGATAAAGGTATGGTGGGATCCAAAGGAGAAGCATGAGAAAATTTTATTCTTATGGACCTTTCTTTAACCAAAAAGGAGAGAGCAGTAATTGTACTTAAAGGGATATATATATATATATATATATATATATATATATATAAGCATTTATTGTGTTTAAATTTTTTAAAATAATTTTTATTAGATATTTTCTTCATTTACATTTCAAATGCTATCCGGAAAATCCCCAATACCCTTCCCCCCCGCCCTGCTCCCCAGCCCACCCATTCCCACTTCCTGCCCCTGGCATTACCCTATACTGGGGCATATAATCTTTGCAAGACCAGGGGCCTCTCCTCCCAATGATGGCCGACTAGGCCATCTTCTGATACATATGCAGCTAGAGACACGAGCTCAGGGGGTACTGGTTAGTTCATATTGTTGGTCCTCCTATAGGGTTGCAGACCCCTTCAGCTCCTTGGGTGCTTTCTCTAGCTCTTCCATTGGGGTCCCTGTGTTCTATCCAATAGCTGACTGTGAGCATCCACTTCTGTGTTTGCCAGGCACCGGCATAGCCTCATAAGAGACAGCTATATCAGGGTCATTTCCACAAAATCTTGCTGGCATATACAATTGTGTCTGCGTTTGGTGGCTGATTATGGGATGGATCCTCGGGTGGGGCAGTCTCTGGATGGTGTTTCCTTCCATCTCAGCTCCAAACTTTGTCTCTGTAACTCCTTCCATGGATATTTTGTTCCCCATTCTAAGGATGGACAAAGTATCCACACTTTGGTCTTCCTTCTTCTTGAGTTTCATGTGTTTTCCAAGTTTTTTCTTGGGTATTCTAAGTTTTTGGGCTAATATGCACTTATCAGTGAGTGCATATCAAGTGACTTCTTTTGTGATTGGGTTACCTCACTTAGAATGATATCCTCCAGATCCATCCATTTGCCTAAGAATTTCATAAATTCATTGTTTTTAATAGCTGAGAAGTACTCCATTGTGTAAATGTACCACATTTTCTGTATCCATTCCTCTATTGAGGGACATCTGGATTCTTTCCAGCTTCTGGCTATTATAAATAAGGCTGCCATGAACATAATGGAGCATGTGTTCTTATTACCAGTTGGAACATCTTCTGGGTATATGCCCAGGAGAGGTATTGCTTGGATTCTCCTGTAGTACTATGTTCAATTTTCTGAGGAACCACCAGACTGATTTCCAGAGTGGTTGTACAAGCTTGCAATCCCACCAGCAATGGAGGAGTGTTCCTCTTTCTCCACATCCTCTCCAGCATCTGCTGTCACATGAATTTTTGATCTTAATCATTCTGACTGGTGTGAGGTGGAATCTCAGGGTTATTTTGATTTGCATTTCCCTGATAACTAAGGATGTTGAACATTTTTTCAGGTGCTTCTCAGTCATTCATAGTCCTCAGTTGAGAATTCTTTAGCTCTGTGTCCCATTTTTAATGGGGTTATTGGATTTTCTGGAGTACAGCTTCTCGAGTTCTTTGTATATATTGGATATTAGTCCCCTATTGGATGTAGGATTGGGAAAAATCCTTTCCCAATCTGTTGGCGGCATTTTTGTCTTATTGACAGGTTCTTTTGCCTTACAGAAGCTTTGCAATTTTATGAGGTCCCATTTGTCGATTCTCAATCTTACAACAGAAGCCATTGCTGTTCTGTTCAGGAATTTTTCCCCTGTGCCCATCTTTGAGGCTTTCCCCCACTTTCTCCACTATAAGTTTTAGTGTCTCTGGTTTTATGTGGAGTTCCTTGAGCCACTTAGACTTGAGCTTTGTACAAGGAGATAAGAATGGATCAATTTGCATTCTTCTATATAATAACCGCTAGTTAAGCCAGCACCATTGGTTGAAAATACTGTCTTTTTTTTCCACTAGATGGTTTTAGCTCCTTTGTCAAAAGATCAAGTGACCATAGGTGTGTGGGTTCATTTCTGGGTCTTCAATTCTATTCTATTGATCTACCTGTCTGTAGCTGTACCAGTACCATGCAGTTTTTACCACAATTGCTCTGTAGTACAGCTTGAGATCAGGCATGGTGATTCTACCAGAGGTTCTTTTATCCTTGAGAAGAGTTTTTGCTATCCTAGGTTTTTTGTTATTCTAGATGAATTTGCAAATTGCCCTTTCTAACTCAGTGAAGAATTGAGTTGAAATTTTGATGGGGATTGCATTGAATCTGTAGATTGCTTTTGGCAAGATAGCCATTTTTACAATGTTGATCCTGCCAATCCATGAGCATGGGAGATCTTTCCATCTTCTGAGATCTTCTTTAATTTCTTTCTTCAGAGAATTGAAGTTCTTATCATACAGATCTTTCACTTCCTTAGAGTCACACCAAGGCATTTTATATTATTTGTGACTATTGTGAAGGGTGTTGTTTCCCTAATTTCTTTCTCAGCCTGTTTATCCTTTGTGTAGAGAAAGGCCACTGATTTGTTTGAGTTAATTTTATATCCAGCTACTGCACTGAAGCTGTTTATCAGGTTTAGGAGTTCTCTGGTGGAATTTTTAGGGTTACTTATATATACTATCATATCATCTGCAAATAGTGATATTGTGACTTCTTCCTTTCCAATGTGTATCCCCTTGATATCCTTTTGTTGTCTAATTGCTCTGGCTAGAACTTCAAGTGCTATATTGAATAGGTAGGGAGAAAGAGTGCAGGCTTGTCTAGTCCCTGATTTTAGTGGGATTGCTTCAAGTTTCTCTCCATTTAGTTTGATGTTGGCTACTGGTTTACTGTATATTGTTTTTATTATGTTTAGATATGGGCCTTGAATTCCTGATCTTTCCAAGACTTTTATCATAAACGGGTGTTGGATTTTGTCAAATGCTTTCTCAGCATCTAATGAGATGATCATGTGGTTTTTGTCTTTGAGTTTGTTTATATAGTGGATTACATTGATGGGTTTCCATATATTAAACCATCCCTGCATACCTGGGATGAAGCCTAATTGATCATGATGGATGATCATATTGATGTGTTCTTGGATTTGGTTGGTGAGAATTTTATTGAGTATTTTTGCATGGATATTCATAAGGAAAATTGGTCTGAAGTTCTCTTTCTTTGTTGGGTCTTTATATGGTTTAGGTATCAGAGTAATTGTGGCTTCATAGAATGAGTTGGGTAGAGTGCCTTCTGTTTCTATTTTGTGGAATAGTTTGAGGAGAATTGGAATTAGGTCTTCTTTGAAGGTCTGATAGAACTCTGTACTAAACCCATCTGGTCCTGGGCTTTTTGTTGTTGGGAGACTATTAATGACTACTTCTATTTCTTTACGGGGGATATGGGACTGTTTAGATCGTTAATCTGATCCTGATTTAACTTTGGTACCTGGTACCTGTCTAGAAAATTGTCCATTTCACCCAGGTTTTCCAGTTTTGTTGAGTATAGCCTTTGGTAGAAGGATCTGATGGTGTTTTGGATGTCTTCAGGATCTGTTGTTATGTCTCCTTTTTCATTTCTGATTTTGTTAATTAGGATGCTTTCCCTGTGCCCTCTAGTTAATCTGGCTAAGGGTTTATCTATCTTGTTGTTTTTCTCAAAGAATCAGCTCCTGGTTTGGTTGATTCTTTGTATAGTTCTTTTCATTTCTACTTTGTTGATTTCAGCCCTAAGTTTGATTATTTCCTGCCGTCTTACTCCTCTTGGGTGAATTTGCTTCCTTTTGTTCTAGAGCTTCTAGGTGTGCTGTCAGGCTGCTAGTGTATGCTCTCTCTAGTTTCTTTTTGGAGGCACTCAGGGCTATGAGTTTTCCTCTTAGGACTGCTTTCATTGTGTCCCATAAGTTTGGGTATGTTGTGGCTTCTTTTTCATTAAACTCTTTGATTTCGTTCTTTATTTCTTCCTTGAC
This sequence comes from Mus caroli, assembly GCF_978045245.1. Taxonomy (NCBI): domain Eukaryota; kingdom Metazoa; phylum Chordata; class Mammalia; order Rodentia; family Muridae; genus Mus; species Mus caroli. The sequence goes on from NW_028227256.1 coordinate 55,729,449, forward strand.
CAAGGTATCATTGAGTGGAGTGTTCTTCAGCATCCACGTCAATGTTGGCTTTCTATTATTTAATTGAAGATGATATTTCATTTTTCAAGACAGGGCTTCTCTGTGTAGCCCTGGCTGTCCTGAAACTCACTCTGTAGATCAGGCTGGCCTCGGACTCAGAAATCTGCCTGCCTCTGCCTCCCAAGTGCTGGGATTAAAGGTGTGCGCCACCACTGCCTGGCTAACTTGTTTGTTTTTATACCAATACTGAGGTCAGAGATGATGATACCTCCAGAAGTTCTTTTATTGTTCAGGATTGTTTTGGCTATTCTGAGGTTTGTTTGTTCGTTTGTTTTTTCCACATGAAGTTGATGATTGCTCTTTCAAGGTCTATAAAGAATTGTGATGGAATTTTGATGAGGATTGCACTGAATCTGTACATTGCTTTTAGTAAGATGGCCATTTTTACTATGTTAATCTTATCAATCCATAAGCTTAGGTGATCTTTCAATCTTCTAATATCATCTTCAATTCTTCTTTTATTCAGAGACTTGATGTTCTTGTCATACAGGTCTTTCACTGGCTTGCTTAGAGTTACACCAAGATATTTTATATTATTTGTGGCTATTGTGAAGGATGTTGTTTCCCTACTTTCTTTCTCAGCCCATTTATTGTTTGTGTAAAAGAGGGCTAGTGATTTTTTTTTTTGAGTTAATTTTGTATCCAAAATTTGAGGTGTTTATCAGCTGTAGGAGTTCTCTGATAGATTTGGGGGGGGGTGACTTATGTATATGATCATATCATCTGTGAGTAGCTTTACTTTGACTTTTTTAGTTGTCTTATTGCTCTAGCTAGAATTTTATTATTGATATATATGGAGCCCTGTTTTGTCCCTGATTTTAGTGGAATTACTTAATTTTCTCTTAATTTAAATTTGGGTTGACTATCAGCTTGCTGTAAATTGCCTTTATTATGCTTAGGTACGTATCTTGTATCCCTTTTATCATGAAGGTATGTTGGATTTTGTCAAGGCTTTTTCAGCATCTAATGAGATGATCATGTGGTTTTATTTTTAATTTTAAGCTTGTTTATGGTAGATTCCATTGATGGATTTCCAAATGTTGATCCCTGCATCCCGAGATGAAGTATACTTGACCATAGTGGATAATCTTTATGATGTGTTCTTAGATTGAATATTTTTGCATCAATGTTCATAAGGGAAATTGGTCTGAAATTCTGTTTCTTTGTTGAATCTTTGTGTGGTTTCTGTGTTAAAGTGACTGGGACTTCATAAAATGAATTTGACAATGTTTCTTCTGTTTCTATTTTGTGGAATAATTTGAGGAGTGCTACCTCAAAGTATCACCTCTTCTTTGAAAGTCAAGTAGAATTCTGTGCTAAAACAATCTGGCTCTGGGCTTTCTTTGGTTGGGAAACTTTTAATGACTGCTTCTATTTCCTTAGGAGTTATAGGACTATTTAAATTGTTTACCTGATTTTGATTCAACTTTGGTTAAGTAGAATCCATTAAGAAAATTGTCCATGTCCTTTAAATTTTCCAATTTTGTGGAGTACAGGCTTTAGATTCTTTACATTTCCCCAGTGTCTGTTGTTATGTCCCCCTTTTCATTTCTGAGTCTGTTAATTTGGGTACTGTTTCTCTGCCTTTTAGTCAGTTTAGTTAAGGGTTTTTTCTATCTTGTTGATGTTCTTAAGAAACCAGCTCTTGGTTTTGTTGTTTCTTTGTATAGTTCTCTTTGTTTCTAATTTATCGATTTTAGCCCCGAGTTTAATTTTTCCTACCATTAACTCCTCTTGGGTGTTTTTGCTCCTTTTTGTTCTAGAACTTTTAGGTGTGCTTTTGAATTGCTAGACTGAGATCTCTCCAATTTCTTTATCAAGACACTTAGCACTATGAAAGTTCCTCTTAGCATTGCTTTCATTGGATTCCATAAGTTTGGGTATGTTGTGTCATCATTTTCATTGAATTCTAGAAAGTCTTTATTTTTTCCCTGATCCAGTTGTCATTGAGTAGAGGTAGTTGTTCGGTTTCCAGGAGTTTGTAGTCTTTCTGCTTTTCAGTAGTTGAAGTTCTGCTTTAATCTATGGTGGTCTGATAAGATACAAGGCATTGTTTCAATTTTGTTGTATCTGTTTTGGCCTGGTTTGTGACCAACTATATGGTCGATTTTGGAGAAGGTTCCATGAGGTGCTGAGGAGGAGGTAATATTCTTTTGTGTTTGTGTGAAATGTTTTATAGATCTGTAACACCTATTTGATTTATAATGCCTGTTAGTTTCACTATTTCTCTGGTTTGTTTCTGTCTCTATGATCTGTCCATGGTGAGAGTGAGATGTTGAAGTCTCCCACTATTATGTGGGGTTTGGTGTGTGATTTAAGCTTTAGTAAAGTTTCTTTTATGAATGTGGATTTTCTTGAATTTGGGGCATAGATGTTCAGAATTGAGGCATCATCTTGGTACATTTTTCCTTTGAGGAGCATAAAGTGTCCTTCCCCATCTCTTTTGATTATTTTTGGTTGAAAGTCTATTCTACTAGATATTAGAATGGCTACCCCAAGTTGCTTCTTAGGTCTGCTTACTTGGAAAGCCTTTGTCCAGCCCTTTACTCTGAGGTAATGTCTACCTTTGTTTTTGAGGTGTGTTTCTTCTGTGCAGAATAATGATGGATCCTATTTTTTCATCCATTCGGTTAGCCTGAGTCTTTTTTATTAGGGAATTGAGTCCATTGATATTGAGAGATATTATTGACCAATGATTGTTAATTCCTGTTATTTTGATGGTGGTGGTGGTGGTGGGGTGTGTGTGTGTGTGTAGTATTTCCCTTCTGTTGGTTTTGCTGATGTGATATTTATTTCATGTTTTCATGGGTGTAGTTAATCTTCTTGGGTTGGAGTTTTCCTTCGACTAGGGCTAAATTTGTGGATAGATATGGTTTTGTCATAGAATATTTTGTTTTCTCCATTGGTGGGTGTCTTAGTCAGGGTTTCTATTCTGCACAAACATCATGACCAAGAAGCAAGTTGGGGAGGAAAGGGTTTATTCATCTTACACTTCCATGCTGCTGTTCATCACCAAAGAAGTCAGGACTGGAACTCAAGCAGGTCAGGAAGCAGGAGCTGATGCAGAGGCCATGGAGGGATGTTCTTTATTGGCTTGCCTCCCCTGGCTTGCTCAGCCTGCTCTCTTATAGAACCCAAGACTACCAGCCCAGAGATGGCACCACCCACAAGGGGCCTCCCCCCTTGATCACTAATTGAGAAAATGCCTTACAGTTGTATCTCATGGAGGCATTTCCTCAACTGAAGCTCCTTTCTCTGTGATAACTCCAGCTGTGTCAAGTTGACACAAAATTAGCCAGTACAGTGGGGTTTGAAGGTTTTGCTTGGTATAGTAGTCTGGGCTGACATCTGTTGTCTCTTAGGGTCTGCAAGATATCTTCCTAGGCCCTTCTGGCTTTTGAGAAGTCATGTGTAATGCCTTTGTATGTAACATGGTCTTTTCCCCTTGCAGTTTTTAATGTTCTTTCTTTGTTCCATCATTTAGTGTCTTCATTATTATGTGGAGGGAGGATTTTCTTTTCTGATCCAATTTATTTTGTATTCTGTAGGCTTCTTGTTTGTTCATAGCTATCTCTTTCACTAGGTTGGGGAAGTTTTCCTGTATGATTTTATTGAAAATATTTTCTGGGACTTGGAGTTGAGAATCTTCTCCTTCTTCTAGTCCTGTTATTTTTGGTTTGATCTTTTTCTAATTTTCCAGATTTCTTGGATATTTTGTGTTCGGAATTTTTTAGATTTAGCATTTTATTTGGTTGATATATCCATTTCCTCGATAGAATCTTCCATGACTGAGATTCTGTCTTCCATTTCATATTCTGTCAGCTATAGTTCCTCTTCTCTTCCATCTCCAAGATTCCCTTTTTGTCTTTTCTATATTGCTTCTATTTCCATTTTCATGTCTTGTACAGTTTTATTCATTTCTTTCACCTGTTTGATTGTACTTTGTTTTGATTGTATTTTCCTGTATTTCTTCATTTCCTGTTTAAAGGCCTCTATCATCTTTATTAGATTGAATTTAAGGTCATCTTCCTGTGCTTTGGCTGTGCTAGGATATTTAGGGCTTGGTGTGGTCCAATAGCTGGGCTCTGGTGGTGCCATATTGCCCTGGCTCTTGCTGGTTGTGTTCGTATCTAGCCTTTAGCACATGGTTGTCCCTGGTGTTTGCTGGATGTTCCTGGCACTGACAGGACTCCTCAGGGAGGCAGGCAGAGCCTTGGGTCTGACAAGAGAGCTCAGGAAACAGCAAGCTGCTCACCTCTGTTGACTGTACCTCAGGTGGCCCTAAGTGTTCCTGGAGTCCAGCAGGCCTCCTTCTAGGGAAGGGAGGCAGAGCCATGGGCTTGACAATGGCACAGAGCAAAGCTTGTCTGTAGTTGTGCCCCAGGTGGAATCAGCAGGCAGAGGATAGGTGAGGTAGGGTCTAATCTGGGTGTTCCTGGGGACCTACATGCCTGGATGTTCCTGAGGCCGGGCAGGTCTCCTGGAGAGGAAAGGCCATGGTGCTGGGGGCAGGGGAATAAGAGGAGTGGACACAGCATGCAGCTCACCTCTCTATCAAGCATTTCTTATTCATTTTATTAATTTATTTATATTTCTTACATATCTATTTTCTGCTGTTTCAAAAATAGGTTTTAAAATCAAAGTAATGTATTCATCATGATAAAATGATAGCTTTCTAATATTTATAATGAAGAGCATCAATGAACTTTAAAATTTTTTAAAATTTTATTATATATATATATATATTTATTTATTTATTTTTATGTATGCCCCTTTGTGTGTGTGTGTGTGTGTGTGTGTGTGTGTGTGTATGTCTGTGTGTGCGAGGGCCTTTGGATCCAGAACAGGAAAAGTTCTATGCAAGAGCAGCAAGGACTCTTAACCACGGAGCAATCTCTCTAGCCCTGGGCTTTACATTTAACTCAACTAAATAAAAAATATTTCTGGAGAATGAATTAGTCAAAACCAATTGCTATAGTATCCTACTTACTCTGGGTTGTTTGCTCATGAAAGTTTCTCAATTGCAGCAGGAGCTGTGAGCTCCCAGCAAGATGCTAAACTAGTGAGACCTGCCTTGGGGCAGCCTACTTATGTTTATACTGAGAACTGACAAGTTAAATGGAATAATATTCATTTATAAGTATACAATATACCTATAACAAGTATAAGAATACAGAAATGGGTGCCGGGCGTGGTGGCGCACACCTTTTATCCCAGTATTCGGGAGGCAGAGGCAGGTAGATTTCTGAGTTTGAGGCCAGCCTGGACTACAAAGTGAGTTCCAGGACAGCCAGGGCTACACAGAGAAACCCTGTCTTGGAAAAAAAAGAAAGAAAGAATACAGAAATGGGGCTCGAAGATGGCTCAGTGGTTAAGAGCACTGACTGCTCTTCCAGAGGTCCTGAGTTCAATTCCCAGGAACCACATGGTGGCTTACAACTATCTGTAATGAGATCCTATGCCTTCTTCCGGTGTGTCTGAAGACAGCTACTGTGTTCTCATATACATAAAATAATTCCTACCAATTCTTACCAAGAATTCTTTCTCCTCTCAATGTCCCACCTTCTCTTTCCTGCCTAAGCCATAGGCCATAGGCTTTTTAATTGCATCCATACAATGCACATAAGATGTTCTCTCTACAGGTAACTCAGTAGTTAAAAGCACTGACTGCTTGTTCTGAGGCTTCAGATTCAATTCCCAGCGCCCACATGGCAGCTCTCATGCTGCCTGTATCTCCAGTTCCAGAGGAGTCCCTCTCTTCTTCTGGCCTCTGCAGGCACCAGGCATACATGTGGTGCACACACATACATGCGATAAAAACACTCCTACACACAAAATGATAATGTAAAGCATTTAAAATACATGGACAACAATAAACATATGCAAGGTTAAGACTCAGGAAGTCAGACCAAAAGAAAACACTGATGGAAAATGGGAACAATAGGAGTAGAAATGGAGAATACTAGTCACAGATGCCAGATCTGTGACCATGAGAACCATAAGACAAAGACAAGGAAATGGACCTGTGCAAGAAGTGAGTGTACATTCTCCAGTCTGAAAGCGCTTGTTGCATCTTTGAGATTGAGAGGGAGGGGTATGGATAAGTCAGATACGTAGAACAATCACAGATCAGGATATCACTGAATTTCATAATAGCAGATCTGGAAGCTAAAAGATGAAAATTCAGAGGAAAGGGGATTTTGGAAAGAATGCCATATCTAGCTAGACTGTCAAAAAGAATGAGAGTAGAAATGAATCCTCATGGTGCAAGAACTCAGCAAAGTTCCAGCTGGCAGTACACTGCACTTTCAGCAGGCAACAATAAACATAAGGAGCCTGTACAGTCTGGTTGGTGATGCACAAGGCCCGCTCAGGTTCTGGTTCTTGCGGAACGATTGTAATTCATGGTTTCCCATCTTACTTTTCAGAGGCTCTGAGTGAGACCTTTAAGGAGCTTCATTTTGAGATAGTATCTTACAATGATTGCACCGCAAATGAAATCCATGAGATTCTAGAAGATTACCAAAGAATAGACCACAAGAACAAAGACTGCTTCATATGCTGTATCCTATCCCACGGTGACAAGGGTGTCGTCTATGGAACGGATGGGAAGGAGGCCTCCATCTATGACCTTACATCTTACTTCACTGGTTCAAAGTGCCCTTCCCTGGCTGGGAAACCCAAGATCTTTTTCATTCAGGCTTGCCAAGGAAATAACTTCCAGAAAGGAGTGCCTGATGAGGCAGGCTTAGAACAACAGCACAACACTTTAGAAGTGGATTCATCATCTCACAAGAACTATATTCCGGATGAGGCAGACTTTCTGCTGGGAATGGCTACGGTGAAGAACTGCGTTTCCTACCGAGATCCTATGAATGGAACCTGGTATATTCAGTCACTTTGCCAGAGCCTGAGGGAAAGATGTCCTCAGTAAGTCTGGCCTCCTGGGCCCCTCTCATGCTTCCTTACTCATTTCTGTGGTTAGAGCCCACTAGAAGGTGCTTTATGGCCGAGATAATATTACTAAGCAGAGAAGTAGCCATTGGCATGTTCCATCTCTGAATGTCTAGCTGTAGCTCACACAGCTCTATTTCCCAGGTCAGTTGTAAAGTGGGAGAGATGGCACGTATTGTTCTCCTTCGTTCATAGATGGGAAAAGAATATGTTTACTGAAGAGTTTCCTTTATTTAGCAACCGAGGTACCACAGAGCCAGAGAGGTTGCTAAGACCACACAGCCCAGCTCTGTCTTTGGGCAGTAACTGACTAAGGCAACTCAGCCCCTTTGGGGAGTCTTCCCAGATGGAGCAAACCACTATGTTTAACATACCTCACCTTTGTCAGAAGCCATGTTTTAGAGCTGGCAAGATGGCTCACTGGGTAAAAGCACTTGGTTATAAGTCTTATAACATGAGTTAGATCCCCAGAGGCCTGTATGGTGGAGAAGACCAACTCCTTCAAATTGTCCTATGACCACCAAATGTGAACCATGTCATGTGCCTGTGTGAATAAGTAAATGTAATTTTTAAAAGTTAAGAAAGAAATCCTCTCCAATTGCTATCTAGCCTTGAATCTTCTTAGCAAACTATAACCGTACTGAAGAGCAGGGGACCTCTATGTCTCTACTAATTTGACCTGCTAAAAAGTCACAAGTGTGGGATGATAGCCCTATGGCATATGGTTCATCTCCAGTTAAATTAGGACTCCATACTTCAGGTTCCCCCCCACTTACACCCGGCTGATAGCTGAACAACGAGGAGCCCTTCTACAGGCTCCTTTTACATCTCGGTCTTATTGTCTGGTGTCTGAAGAGTGAGAATTTCCCATGGCATGTGGAGCGTAGACAGGAACACCACCGCAGTGCTTTCGTTTCGTAGCACAGACGCTGAGTCCTACAGGATCCATGTCAGCTATGCAGATTGACGAAGAGGGTGCTCCACAGCTCAGAGGTGGGGAGGCAGCTACGGGAAATGCTTAGCCCTTACTTGCCTACATTTGGTAGAAATCTGTGGATGATCCTGTAGGAGCAATGCTGATTTAGACAGAGGGTACTGGGGGGAGAGGGGGAGGCATTTGTGAGGTCCAAATGGCGACATGGGAAACATGGAGGAACACATAGGTTAACAGAGAGGAAAGCAAATCTGATAGGAACTCTGGTTTCTTGTAACCAGCAGCGATTCCAAGTACACAAAAGGTAACTCTGTGTGCGCTGAGGAAACTGAGTCGCCAGGACAGTGGCGAGAGGTCTTCATTCAGTGACTTTCAACTGCAAATGTCCGATGCTCTCTCTGAGAGACAGAACTAGAGAACCTACCTCAGGCACAGCCAGTGAGGTGGTGGACACAGCCAGAGGGAGGGTGGGCACAGCAAGTGAGACAGTGGGTGACACAGCCAGTGAGATGCTGGGCACAGCCATTATGACAGCGGGCACAGCAGTGAGAAGGTGGCACAGCCAGTGAGATGGTGGATACCGCTAGTGAGACAGTGGGCACAGTCAATGAGACAGTGGGCACAGCTAGTGAGGTGGTGGGCACAGCCAGTGAGACGGTAGGCACTGCCAGTGAGACGTGGGTGACACAGCCACTGAGACAGTGAGCACAGCCAGAGAGAGGGTGGGCACAGCTAGTGAGACGGTGGACACTGCCAGTGACATGGTGGGCACTGCCTTGCCCCATATGCTTTATGCTGCTTTCTTTTTCAGAGGAGACGACATTCTCAGCATCCTGACTGGCGTGAACTATGATGTGAGCAATAAAGACGACAGGAAGAACAAGGGAAAGCAGATGCCACAGCCCTCCTTCACACTACGGAAGAAGCTCTTCTTCCCTCCCTACTGATGTGTGCTCTCCACAGTTCACATGGCTTATCTGTGCACTTTTGTGTGGATGAGTCTAATTTATTTTTAAGATTTCTTTTTTTTTTTGAATTTACATTTACATCATTTCCCTTTTCCTCCCTTCAAATCCTTCTTTGTAATGTTCTCATTTCAAATACATGACCTCTTTTCTCATTAATTGTTATACACACACACACACACACACACACACACACACACACACACACACACACATTTCTAAATATAACCTACCCAGTCTGTATACTATCACTTGTATGTACGTTTTGTTTGGGTTTTTTTTAAAAATGGAGCGACCTTTGGTAGGCCAATCACACTCCAAGGCAGGTCCCTCTCCCAAGAATAGTTGGGCAATACAAATTGGCTTCCATGGGTTCACCTTTAATCTCAGCACTCTGGAGGCAGAGGCAGGAGGATCTCTGAGCTCAGAGCCAACCTGCTCTACATAGCAAGTTCTGAGATAGCCAGGGCTACACAGAGAAAGCTTGTCTTGAAAAAAACAAAAAAGAAAACTTGAAGATGCATGAGTAAGAAAGCAAGACTGGAGCATGAACCTGGTTAACAGAGGAGGTGAATGATGGGAGCAGGGACCTGGGGCAAGTTAACAGAGGGGGTGAATTGATGGGAGCAGGGACCTGGGGCAAGTTAACTGCTGAAGGTGAGTCAGCAGAATGGGGTGAATATCATCAGCATTCGCTGCATGAAATTCTCAGAGGAAATAATAATATTAAGCTTTTTTTCTGTGCAGTATATAATTCTTCCAGGTTAGTTTTTCATTAGTCTCTGGGTATTTCATGATGAACTGGAAGTCCTTCAGAGTGAGAGCTATTAGGGAGCATGAGGGATAATGGAAAGAAAACAGTCCCTTTGTTTGTGGTGAGAGTTGGTGGGAATTAACTATAAAAACACTTCTGTGGCTAAGTGCAGTTAAGGATTAGACTTGACCAGGATGAGGAGATAGCTCAGTGGTTAAAGAACTTGCCAACCAAACTCGAGGGCCTGAGTTCAGCTCCCAGGAACCAATGTAAATGTCAGTGGGTGATGGGCAATGGGCATGTTGTCCCTCCTATAATTGCTGCACTGGGAGGGTGGGGACAAGATCCCTGGAGCAAGCTGTGTAGCCAGACCAGTGGTATCAGAGGACAGCTCTAGGTTCAAACGAGAGCCCCTGCCTCCCTGATTATGGTGTAGATTGATTGATGAAGACTGCATGCATGTGCCTGCCAAAGCATGTGTGTGATCACACATGTACTTATGCACATGTGAGCATGCATGTCAGCTCTCCTTACATGCCTACACATGAGCAAAAGTTAAACTCGCCAATGTTAACATTGTTGTTATATCTTCAATAAATGGGGGGGCTGGTGAGGTGGCTCGTCGGGTACGGGGGCTTGCTGCACAGACTGGTAACAAGGTTTGATCCCTGGGACCAAAACGATAAAAGGAAAGAATTGGCTCCCATAAGTTATCCTCTGACCTCCAAAGCACACTCTCTCCATACACGCAACGCATGACTGGATAAGTAGATGTAGATAAATTTAAGGAAAATGAGGCCAGGTGTGGTGGACCACACTGAGCACTTCGGATGTAGAGGCAGAAGGATCTGGAGTGTAAGGTTATATCCTCAGCTATATGACCAGTTTGAGGCCAGCCTGAGCTACATTTGACCCTGTTTTGTTTTGGTTTTTTTCCTTAAAAAAAGGAGTAAAAATTATTTTTGTTAGTTTTTAGGTAACTTACAGGTTTTTACTTAATGTACTTCTAGTTAATGGTCCATCAGGAAATTCTGTTTTGTTTATTTTCTAGAAGTCTTTATAGAAGATGGTTTTATTTATGTTTTGTAGGATAATAGCATTAAAACAAAACTTATTTTCTAAAAAAGTATTTTATTGTGAAAAATTTCATAAATATACAAAAACTAAACGCAATGGCAGCATGGTGAAGCCACGTGCTTACAGCCTCCAGCATCAACATCTGTGCTGTGCTCTGTCCTCCCTGACAGTATCCTCACCTGCCTGCCTTGTCACCTCACTCGGGGGCACCGACTTGGGTCCATTGAGGTGGAATATTCTTACATCTGAATAGTTTAGAGACCCAAGTGTCTCTAAGGATGAGGTACATTTTAGATAGCCAAAGCATTTTTAAACATTAAATACCAGTCAGTGTTGGTGTTCAAAAATCTCCCGGTCTTCTTGCTTTCTTACAATCTGTTTGAATCAGGATCCAGCAAGATCTCTATCTTGAATTTTGTTTGTTTTTCAAATTACATATTAATGTATAGGGTTTTTAATGCTTTCATATAGCTTTTTAAAAGAAACTGGGTTGTTTTAAGCACTGCTCTTCAGTGTATATTTAATCTGTACCTATAATCTTTTATATTCCCCTGTTCCCTCCTAAGTAAACTGTCAGTGAGACAAAAGCTGTTTTTTTTTTTTAAAGAAAAATAGATTTACCTTACTGTCTCTAATGGATTCTTTTGTTTGTTTTTGATTTGTTTCTGTTCGTTTGTTTTACAATTGGCATGTTCACACGTGGGGAACATTCAGTGTCTAGTATTGGCTTCCAACACTGCTTAACATTCCTCGCCAACACTTAAAAGCACTTCCACATAAAAACCAGAATTTTTTTTAATCATAATGACCCCATGCACCCAAGTGGCAGGCAGTCCAATAAGTCTAAGAAGTGCCATGGTCAGAAAAGGGTGTGGCTTTGAGTTTACCAACCCCCTCTAGCATCCTGCCTCTGTAACTGGTTACTCTGTGCCCACTCCGGTTCCATGGATATGTTGCCTGCCCTGTGGGCATTTGAGTTCTCCTGACGGTCAGAGACAGTGTAAATATTCAGTTATTCTTCCCAAGTCACTGGGCTAAAAAGTCTGATATGGGAGAGAATAAAGATTTTGGAATTAAATCAATGAATTGTCTTGCTTGCTGTTTACCCTCAGTCACACCCCAAAATGCAAGGATCACCCAAAAAGAAGGCCCTTCAAATTAGTCTCATGTGAAAAGCAGAAAAGAGCATAGCGCACAGCCCACAGAAGTCCGACTCCAGTACAGAGAACACCGGGTCTCAATGGAGAGCCACGATATAATTAGGATAAGCATTCAAATATTTCTATCCATTGGAAGAAAGCAAATTGTGAAAAATCACAAAAGTACAGAACAACTCAAGAGCTCAACCTTCCCGTGCGTCTCTCCAGAAGAGTCTGTAGCTGCTTCCCAGGGCAGTGTCGCTCAGCCCCAGGAGCAGTTAGTTACCTACAATGTTTGCTTTTTGTTGCTGTTGTGTTCAGGAACGTCGGATTCATACACGTTGGGATTGGCAGATGAAATTTCTGAAATTTCCTCATTTGTGGTTGTGGTTAACATCTTCTGCCTGTAAAAGGAACGATGGTCACTATATCACAAAACCTTGACAGGTAGAGGCAATGCAGGTATTTGGTGGCAGGTAGGTAGTAGAATTCGGCTTTCTTTTGCTTGAGGAAGCATCCTCTCTCATCACAGTAATTGGCTTACATTTGGTGAAACGTGGTGTTTGGGAGATCATATTTCCAATGGAAATTGATGCGATGGATAACTTATCTTCTAGGTTAGTGGTTTAGGAAGGCCCTTCAGGGAATGGTGATGGTGACTGGCAACTTTTCTCAACAGAAGCCAGAATCAGAGCGCTGGAACCCACTGAACTCTGAAAAACAATCCTCAGTCGTGGGACAAAGCAGCCCAGAACCCACTGACAATTTACCTGTGTTTTACACAAAAACAGACACACAGGAGAAAAGGCCAGATACACAGTTCACCCCAGATGAAAAGTCTACCTCCACAGTGTGTGTCCAGGTCCAGAAATTTACCTCCTCCCAGAGATCAGGACGGTGACCTGACCTATCAGTCACTTGAACACCCTCCTGCTCTCAAAAGCAACTCAGTCAAGGCCCCCTGAGGGAAGATCCCATACCTGAGGCAGTTATTTTCTTCTGTCAGGGTCTTTATGTTGTACTTATGCTTTTCTTCAGCTTCAGCAAGCTTTGTCTGGAACAATTTCTCTAGATTTGCTGCAATAGTTTTCTAAAAGATAAATTTGAATAGCTGTCTTCCCCAGAGCCCTTGGGACATAGCTTCTGGGCAGAACAGCAGTTCCCCAGGTTCCTCCCCAGCCCGGTTCTCAGTCTAACCAGGACTTGCCTGTCTCTCGAGTTCTTTCTGGCATTGGAAAAGGTTTGTGTTCAGGGTCTCCAGAACAGTAGCTTGTGCCCGCAACTCAGCCTCCAAGATCTGCACAAGAGGAAGCAGCCTCAGGACATTGTGCTGATATAATAAATGTCCCCAAGAGAAGAGAGAACCCAGGAATACTCCCTTCTCCAGGGTATTTGGAACACAATACACCATGCCAACTTCAGGCACGTTTTCTTGTACCACTTACTGCCATTTCTACCTTCTCTTTCTCTCCCTCCTGTGTCCTGCTCTTCAGGTTCACTGCCACTGCGGCCAAAGCAGCCTTCATCAGGCAACGTGGTCATCAGCCACTCAGCCACTGCATGGTCTTATTTTTTTTTTAAGATTTGTTTTTAAGATATAATATTTTTATGACTTTTTGAGAATACAATGCATTTGATCATATTTACCTCCCACTTTTCCTTAACTAGATCCACCCTTTAATTCTTCCAAACTTTGTGTTCTCCTTAAAAAATTTAATATTTAGTTTGTGTGTGTGTGTGTGTGTGTGTGTGTGTGTGTGTGTGTGTGCATGCATGCACGTGTGTGTTCATACGTGCAGGTACACATGTGAGTGAATGTGTCTGTAGAAGCCAGAGGAATGCATCAGATCTTCTGGAACTGGAGTTAATAGGCAGCTGTGAGTCACCTGATTTGGATGCTAGGTTCTAAGCTCTGTTCCTCTGGAAGACAAGCAAATGCTGTGAGCTGCTAGGGCATCTCTCCAACCCCATTCTGCATATTCTTTATTACAATACCTCTTCCTATTTTTTGTTTTGTTTTGTTTTTCAAGACAGGGTTTCTCTGTATCATCCTGGCTGTCCTGGAACTCACTCTGTAGACCAGGCTGGCCTCGAACTCAGAAATCCGCCTGCCTCTGCCTCCCAAGTGCTGGGATTAAAGGCGAGTGCCACCACACCCAGCTAATACCTCTTCCTATTGATTCCAACTCTGTGATATTCTGAAAAAGACGAAACACTAGAGACTGTAAATAGGTTTGTGGGTTCAGTGGCTGGGGGAGTGGAAGGGAGGATGTTGGGAAAGAGTATTTTTAGTGCAAGAAACTGTCTTGTTTTACCCAGTAATGATGGATACCTGACATGATATATTAACCAAAACCCATAGCATGTATACCATAACAGTGATCCCTGATGTAAACTAGGGACCTCAGTTAACCACTGCGTGCTGATACTGACTGCTCGGTAACTAACATGTCATGTAGTGCAAGCAGCTAGCAGGGGAACAGGAAGAGTACCGTGGGAGATTATATGGGAACTTTCAAGATGGATGACTGCCCTGGAAATTTCTGGTTTCTGGAAACTGTCCCATGAGAGGATGTTTTGCTGAGGCAGACACATGGTGTTGCAGTTACTGGTAATTTTAACAAGACAGTCTCAGACAGTGAATGGAAACAGATGCTGGGGTGAGGCATGGAGGGGACATGTCCTAATGGTAGGCTCTGTCTCCCACATTCCATCTCTTTAGACCCTTTTCCACCTTGTTGACAGGCCATATCTTGGGTGAAATTCTTCTCCTCAGATGCTTCCGGTGGCTCTTTTAGTCCAACCTAGATTCCTTAATGTGGCAGGCAGACTGCGAAACTAGTCTGTGCTGTTTCCTGTGGGCCTGTATAAGCTCTCTGGCTTGCTGGGAAAACTGTCTCAAGGACCACAGAGGACAATGTTCCTGACATTGTCCTCTTGTCTCTCTGCCTGTCTTGCTTTCTATGCACACCAGCTTCTTTCATTATGTTGGGTTGGAACTCTATCTCTGCCTTGTCCACATTATGAAATTCAGAAATACCTACCTGTGTCCACATACCACATACCACACAGTAACCCTGCTGATCTGAGGCAGATGTGCACCCACCCCCAACAGAGCTCATGCCTCTTTCCTCTGAGGAAATGATATCGCACTCATATTTTATCATAAACATATCTTTTTTTTCCTGCCTGCATGGTTGTGCATGCCTCTAATTCAAGCACTTGGGAAGCAGAGCAAGTGTTCTCTGTGAGTTGGAGGCTAACCTGGTCTACACAACAGGTTCCGGGTCAGCCAGGGATGAACAGTAAGACCCTATCTTAAACACAGCAACAACAAAAACAAATGGACCAAGAAGATTCACCACATATCTCTCTTCCAATTTGTCATCTTCATAGTACCCTACAGTCAGCACCTAGCAGTTACTGTGTGCATTTTTGTTAGGCACTGACAAAGCTAAAGATATCAACCAGATTGGTTTCTTTCCCTGGGTTTCAGCCCACTTAGTCCCTCCACCTCCTCAGACCCCTAGAGAAACACCACACAACACATGTCTTCCCATGATTCCTGAGCTGGACATGTAACATCACCAAGAGCAACTGCATTAAGTTCAGCACTGTTGTAGGCTGAGCTTGCCTTCTTACAGTCACGTATCTGTTCAAGGATCAACTGGTGTTTATTTAAAGCCTAGAGTGTGCCAGGTACTGCTTTAGGAAATAAGGATTAACGGTGAAGAAAACATACAGAAAGGCCTTCCTTCACTGAATGTGTCTGCTTGGGTGATCAAATTAATGTAGAAAAGCAAAACAGAGAAAGAAAAGTGTCGGAGAAGACAGCTGAACCTTTAAATAGAGTGTCTTCCAAGAGGCTACCATCTGAATGAAGACCAGAAGGGAAAAACGTTTGCCATGGAGATCTTGGGGAAAGAGGTGTCTAGGTAGAGACTGTTAAATGCAAAAACCTTCAAGGTAGGGTACTCTGTCCCTTTAAAGAACCAATAAGAAGTCCGGGGCCTTTGGAGAGGAGTGGTGGAGGCAGAAAGAAAGGAGAGGAGTTGAGAGAGAGAAGGGAGCAGGTAGAACAAGCTCACGGACAACACAGGGCTGAGACTGATTCAATCCCACCAGCTAGGCTGGAGCGAACCTGATGCAGAGGGCTCTGGAGGACTTTCAAAAGGGGTGACTCTACACCAACCTTTAATTCCGACTAGGGAGATTCAAAGGGATCACACTGCTTCCAAATGGCTTCCCTGCATCCCAGAATGAAGTCTGTGAGCATGTAAAGGAATATAAAAGTATTCAGTACCGAACAAGCTAAGCTTCACAATAGCTAGCACCTACTGAAGACTCTGCAGACTTGCAAACAAAAGAAACCAGATGGAAACAGACTCAGAAATTATACCTATGATAGAATTAGCAGAGATGCTCAGCAGAGCTTTTCTGGAATAGGACTCCCTGTATCTACCTTGTATCTACCTTGGAGGCCTACCTTGGAGGATGCTGCAGTTTGTTTGCCAGCAGTTTAAGATACGATTTCTTCATAATGTTAGTGCAGTGACTAGTCTTTTTCTTAGACATGTTTATTCTGGATACAAATTAGGTTTCTTAGTGAAAAGGGAAACAAAGGTTTCTTTAGTTTAACTGATTTTTTTTTCATTTGCCTTCACACATGGCCTTCTGTGTCTCAGCAGAGAGGAGCCCAGCAGCAACCATCATGAGTAAGGTACACACAAAACAGGCTTAGAGGCAAAGCTCTTCAGGAAGCATTAGGAAGACTGAGGGCTCAGAGGGAAGAACATGATTGTTGTAGTTTGAATAGTATGGCCCTGTAGATTCACGTGTTTGAATGCTTGGCCATAGGCAATGGCTCTATTAGGAGGTGTGACCTTGTGGAAGGAAGTGTGCCACTGTCAGGGCAGGCTTTGAGGTCATGTGACAACTGAGATACACAGCCTCCTGGGGATTAAGATGTAAAACTATCAACTCCTTCAGCACAATGTGGGCCTGGATGCTGCCATGCTCCCACCATGATAATGGACTAGACCTCTGAACCTGTAAGCCAGCCCCAATTAAATGATGTCCTTTATAAGAGTTGCTTTGGTCATGGTGTCTCTTCACAACAGTAAAATGCCAACTAAGACAATGATGTTCTGTAATTCAAAGTCCTGTGTTTTAAGTGTCACTTGACATAGCTGTCATTCAACACTGATGACCATGCAGCCTTTGCTTTCTCCTTGTTCACAGCTGGCTCTGAGAAAGGCTGCATTTGCTTGAGATGGAGTTCGAGATTCATTTTGACTTACAGAGTTCAACACTTAGGTTTGGGTGCTCTAGTAACTGTACTTATTTGGGTAAAATTCATTTCATTTCCCCAAGTGTGTAGGGCTTGGAAGACACTACTTTCATAGAGCTGAATGGGAACGCTTACCTCTTTGGATTTTCTCAGCTCCTGTATTTGCAGGATGTCTTCATCATGTTGTCTTAGGAGCTCCTGAAAACAATTGAATTTGGAAAGGTTAGAGAACAAAGAAGCCACCTGAGGACTCGGGAGTTTAACACTTACTGAACTGCAACATTATTAACTGATGGGTTTGATGAGCTCTAGGACCTACATAGAAGTGTAAAGCAATGGAAAACACATAGACCATCCTGGGAAACAAAACCAAAGCTAACAAATAAATTAACAAGAGGAAAATCAAAGCAAGGACTAGTAGCCCAGTCAGGCTGTCTGCCTGTACTAACTAGCTTTATGTGCCACCAAGGCTGTGCAGTGCCTCCTTGAGTGTAGAGAAACGATTAAGCAGAATGGGATGAGACTCTTGCCCTTCACTCAGAGGACATCAAGACGACTCAGGGAGGGAGGACATTTTCGTTTTTCAGAAAGGATGATGGAATAATTGTCTATTCATGTAGATAGAAAAATTTCCTATGACCTCTACTTCACTCTACACACAAAAAATTATTCAATATGGACCATAGACTCAGAAATGCTAAAATCAACAAGTTTCTAAAAAGAGAATACCCACGGCTTTATGATAGACAGTAGTGATATGGGGAAGGCAGAAAGAGGTTTTAATTCTAAAAAGAAAAGATGGATAATCTGCCTTTCATCAAAATTAGAAATTTCTGTACATTGAAAAATAACGTTTGCAAAATGAGAAAGCAACCCCCCCAGTGGAAGTTCTTATTGCAACATATATACAAAATATTTGCATTATCATATCTCCTAAGTAATAGAAGAGTTGAACAGAAAGAAAAGAAGATAGAAATCTATGCCCAACACTTTAGGAAAACTGGACATGTTTAGTCATCAGAGAGACTTAAAAAAATGACTGTCACTTCATATTTATCCCCACTACAATGGCCATAGTTAAAGACTGGGTAGCCTAAGTGTTCAGGATTCGGTGCAGTCAGAATTCACATATTTCAGATCTCAGAGTAAAACATTTCTACTGTGGAAACCATAGATTTCCTCTGTGCACCCTGGAGCTTCAGTAATGCACTCCAAGAGAAGGAAGAGAATATATCTATGAGTCAATATTCATAGAAGCTTTGTTTAAAATCCAACAAATGAAAATAATCCAAATATTACAAACCAGGAAACCAAGAAGCACATTGTGTGACCTTTCTACTAAGCGATCCTGCTGAGCAGTGAGAAGGAACACAGTGGGTATGGGCTTGGGCTTGGAAGGTCAGTGCCAGCAGGCCAAGGCCAGAAGGGCAGGCTCATCCTGGGTTGCACATCAGCTGGTTCCACCCTGGGCTACAGAGGAAGATCTGCCTCAAGCCACTTTTATAAAAAGAATGTATGAATGTGAAAAACAAATAAATAAATTTTATCAGTTATTTTTACGGGAAAACAATACATTAGACGTTAGGCATTCTATGTCCAAGTTAAGTTTTAAAACCTGAACATTGAGCAACACTGCTTTTTGGCTAGTTTGACCTAGGTGGGCCAGAGGTGGCAATGGAGTGTGTCCAATGTTTCTCCTCCCCCTCAACTGGTTCTGAGCAGATGTGGGCCCTGCTCTATCGTGGCTCTCCTCATGCCCTTCCCAGGTTGGGCAGGGTCTGAAGTTGGAGATGGGGGTGGTATCTGAGCACTCACTAGTCCATCTCTGAGGTGCAGGAATCCCACCGTGCTTCTGTGATCTCCCCATGGTCACCAGAGCTTTCTGTTGGATGGAGATGATGGTGGAAGGATTGAGAAGGATGAAAAAGCAGGGGTGTGGGGTAGAATGGAGTGGGGTGGGGATTGGGGTGGGGCTGGGGTGGGGTGGGGCAAAGATGCAGGTGATTCAGTCTGGGTCCAGACAAGGAGTCAGAAGAGAACACTGCTTACAGTTCCATCAGACAGGATGAGTCAGAAAATGATCTGGACAGATGCAGGGGGTTTCCACAAAGCACCCTGACTCATCAAGAAGGGAGGGTTGTTGAGAAAAGGAACAGGACTGCTGCCAAGAGAAAGTTCTGAGCAGAATCTCATCACCTGTGATAGGGCTGGGAGTACGGAGACATGTAAGAGATTATTACTGAAGAGGAGCATAAGGAACAGGCCAGCAGAAAGAGTGATCAGCAAAGCCTCTCTCCATAGCCCTGGCTATGTTAGAACTCACTCTGTAGACGAGGCTGGCCTTAAACTCAGAGGGATCCGCCTGCCTCTGCCTCTCCAGTGCTGGGATAAAGGTGTGCTTCACCATACCATACCAGGGTTGCTATTAATAAATATTAAAAATAAATTTCACTATTAGAAAACTCAGCAAAGAGACTGGAAAAGAGTGTTTGCGTGGAAGGGCAAGAGGGAAATATCAAGTGTGAGAAAGTCAGCCGAGGTCAGGGAGCAGAAAGGAGAAGAAGATGAACAGTGCAAACCAAGTTTGAGGAGGAAAGCCAAAGTGGGGGATTTAAGGTATGGCTGGAAAATGCAAAAACTAAACCTAGTCTCAGAGACTGACACGGAAAACCCATGGAAGGGTCCCAGGTATCCATGGTGGATACCTGGATATCCTAGCTGGATACCCAGCTAGCCTGTTGATAAGGAGTCTGAGGCCCATGTAAACAGACCACAGACTCCATCTAGATTATAATTGGTTAAATGTATTGATCCTGATGGCAGGACAACACTCTCTGAACCAAACTTGAAATTGCAACGCAAAGAGGACAGAGGGAAGGATTTTTAAATGTGAAAACCAGAAGGCGACCTAGTGTCTGCATAAGCAAGCCAAGTGTGGTTCTACTGTGCTAAGAGTCGGTGATCCTTGAATGTCTGCATAAACAGGTTACTGATGCTGATGAGCAGTTAGAGGCACAGCTGCACATTTCTGGGTGGGTGGGGCCACTGAGTCACCCCCAGGAACTGGAGTCTCACACAAATGCCTTGTGGGTACCAAGATGGATACCAAGCACAAAATGGAATTTCTTTACCCTGTCACAACTCTGTTCCACAGAAGCCCCTCCTTATGGTCCCTCCCAAAGAAGCCAAGGGTCTGTCAGAAAGACGAATAAACAAGTCATCATCTCCTGTGGCTCTAAAGGACAAAGCGACCTTTGCCTTGGTGGGCAGAGCTCAGAGTGTGTGTGTGTGTGGGGGGGGGGGGAGATGGCAGGCAGCCTTTTACCTGGAGTAGTGGCTCTAGCTATATATGTAGCAGAGGATGGCCTAGATGGTCATCAATGGGAGGAGAGGCGATTAGTCCTGTGAAGGCTCTAGGCCCCAGTGTAGGGGAATGCCAGGGCCAGTAATGGGAGTGGGTGGGTTGGGGAGCAGGGCAAGGGGGGAAGGGATAGGGGATTTTCAGAGGTAGAACTAGAAAAGGGGATAGCATTTGAAATGTAAATAAAGAAAATATCTAATAAAAAAAATCAAGTTGGGTGGTGGTGGCACATGCCTTTCATCCCAGCACTTGGGAGGCAAAGGCAGGCAGATTTCTGAGTTCGAGGCAAGCTTGGTCTACAAAGTGAGTTCCAGGACAGCCAGGGCTACACAGAGAAATCCTGTCTCGAAAAGACAAAAAAAAAAAAAAAAAAAAAAAAAAAAAAAAAAACAGCTCAACCATGTGATGATTGACAAACACTAACTTTTGTCTTCACATCTGTATTGCCCTTAGAAGTTTACTGAGGGGCTGGCGAGATGGCTCAGTGGTTAAGAGCGCCGACTGCTCTTCCGAAGGTCCCAAGTTCAAATCCCAGCAACCACATGGTGGTTCACAACCATCCGTAGTGAAATCTGATGCCCTCTTCTGGAGTATCTGAGAACAGCTACAGTGTACTTACATATAATAAATAATAAATCTTTAAAAAAAAAAAAAAGAAGTTTGCCGAGGAAGATGCTTTCTACATTTGGTTTTTATAAACTTTTAAAGGTTGATTTGGGCATGTTGCAAGGATAACTAGCAACTGTATTTGTGTTTATCTTATAATAAGTTATGCTATCAGACCAACAGAACCAACCTTTTTTTTAAACAAAACAAAAACTGATAAATTGAGTCTGTGGTGGTAGAAACCAGAAGAATGGTGGCCTGGGGCAGGTGAGAGGAGATGGGTTTAATGGAAGAGGAATTGGCACAATGGTTAGAAATGTACACATGAGTGATATAATCAAAATATTGACAATATTGCATAATTCTCCATTTGCATGAAAAGGATGGAGGAATCTAAGAAAAGTTATAGCTTGCATAATTAGGGTGATTGTGGGGCATTGGGCTATGCAAAGACAGTCTGGTCTCCAGTCAAGCTGAGATGTTGAACCCCGGGACCTGGTGGTGATAATTCATCTACATGGGATGGAAGTTCTCTCTTGTCTCCTGGAACCCTGGCTCCTGTCGAAGTTACCGCTCCCCTCAGCCCCGACAAGAGAAGTGTGTGGCTAGCAGTCAAGTAGGCAATGTCCCAAGCTTCTGATCTTCAGGCTAAACTCCTCCCCAGTCACCTAGCAACAGAAAAGATAGCAGCATACCATAAGAGGGGCTGTTTGGCCCCACCTCGCCCTCTCTCCTCCTCTCCTCTCCTCTCCTCTCCTCTCCTCTCCTCTCCTCTCCTCTCCCTCTCCCTCTCCCTCTCCCTCTCCCTCTCCCTCTCCCCCTCCCTCTCCCCCTCCCTCCCCCTCCCTCTCCCCCTCCCTCTCCCCCTCCCTCTCCCTCTCCCTCTCTCTCTCTCCCTCTCTCCCTCCCTCTCCCTCCCTCTCCCTCCCTCTCCCCCTCTCTCCCCCTCTCTCCCTCCCTCTCCCTCCCTCTCCCTCCCTCTCCCCCTCTCTCCCCCTCTCTCCCCCTCCCTCCCCCTCCCTCTCCCTCTCCCCCTCCCTCTCCCTCTCCCTCTTCCCCTCCCCTCCCCTCCCCTCCCCTCCCCTCCCCTCCCTCTCTCTCCCTCTTATTCTCTAGCCTTTCTTCTTCTCTCTCTCCTTTCCCCCTTCTTTCCTCTTGGCTATGGCCAGTCTCTCTCTTTTACCTTCTCTCTTTCCCCCTGCCTTTCTATAATAAAGCTCTAAAACCATAGACTGTCTCTGTGCTCTAATCAAGGCCCACTGTGCAGACTCTTGCCTGTGTGGGAACCTCTCTTCCCTCTTCCCTTAACCCCAGGGGGACAGGGAATAACCCCAGGGCACATTTTGGTTTCGGGGGGCTGTCCCTTATCCACTCCCCATCGAGTGGGTCAGAGGCTTACATGCCCACCTGGGCTGAGTAGAAAGCATCTGGCAGCCCTCCCGTATCTGCCTGCCCAGAGCATAGGTGGAGCTCTGGCCAGATGTGGGCTATCCTCCCTCTCTCCTCTTTTTCCAGGCCCATTTATAGTTCCCACAGGTGATGCCTAAGTCCTGATCCTGAAAGAAAATTAAATTCAAGGTTCATGACTCATGCGGCTTGCTAGTAAGGAGGGCTTTTTGGGCCAAGGGCAAAGACCAAAGGCTGTTGCTGTTAAGTCACTCCAGGAACTGGCTAGCCATAAAGATAGAGGTATACTATCTTTACAGACTATCTCAGCCAAGTTAAGCACCTGCCCCTCAGAAATGCTGTTACCTCACTCTGCATGTACAATTTGCTGATGTTTAAACTGTCCAATTGTGTGTAACCATGCCATTTCTTCCCCTGCCCCCAGCTTTTTTGTATATAAACCCCTAGCTTCTGAGCCTCATGGTCGACTCCTCTGTCTCCTGCGTGAGATACGAGTCGGCCCGGAGCTCCCCATCATTAAACTACCTTGTTTGTTTGCATGAAGACGGTCTCTCGTGATTCCTTGGGTGTGCACGCCATCTCGGGACTTGGGTGGGGGTTTCCCCAAGAGGGTCTTTCAATTCCAGAATGACCCTCTCTTCTGATAGGGAGGTGTGTGGCTGATGGCCCAGTTGTGACAGTGTTACAGAGTTCTGCCTCTCTAAGGTACCTCATTGGCTGCATCCAAGAACTCAGAGATGGGCTGTGCGAACTGGAGGGGGCTAGAATGCTAACACCTTTTGCTTAGTCAGTGTCTATCTGTTTGGGAAAACCTTATCTATGATGTTCTTATTGTCTAGGAGGTGCATGGAGCTTGCCTTACCTTAGTGTTTAGATAACCACTCTGATTTAGTAGGAGTGGTACATGACCAAACCGCCTTGACGCCAATGTCTTTTCCTTCCTTTATAGAAAGGACTGCAGGTGGGGGGTGGCATTCAGAAAGGCAATGTTGGCAAACCAGGTTTTGCACATTTAACATACTGCTATTCCCTACTAATTACAACTTTCATTCCAAAAATCCCGATGTAAGACAGCCTAGCTATAAAGGGCCCCAAGACAATCCTCCTCCAACTTGGCTTCAGCTGTCAACTTGACTCAGCCCATAGTTATTTCAGGGGGTTTCAGTTTGGGGACTGTACCCATCACATTGCTTGTAGGCATGCCTATGGGGCATTTTCTTGACAGCCAATGGATGTGAGATGGCCCAGCCTACTGTGGGTGGTACCATCCCTAGGCAGGTGGTCCTGGCCTGTATAAGAAAGGCAGCTGAATAAGAATGAGCAAGCCAGAAAGCAGTGTTCCTCTGTGGTTTCTGTTTCAAGTCCCTGCCTTGGTTGCCTGCATTGGAAGTTGAGGATGAACTGCCCCTTGTAAGATGAAATAAATCCTTTTCCTTCCATTTGCTTTTGGTCATGGTTTATCGAAGCAATCAAGTGCAAACTAGAACAGTCATTCTTTTTGTATATATTTCCAGGAAAGTTGAACAAAGAGGAGAGTAGGTCCATTGAGACCAACAAGTCACCCAAGTACATAGGCCCACTGGGCTCAGCTGCTCCACCTAGACCACTCTCAACTAGTTCCAGTTACCTCTTTCTCTCGAGCGACGTTATCAGAAACAGCACTGATGGACTCATTCATTTTCTTCTTTTTTTCTTCCAACTGTAACTCAAACTTTTTTTATTATTCTACATTCTGTGGAGGTGAGAAAGGAAAGACAGGTTTGTGTGTAAAATCTGGGAAAGCAGGCCAAAGAGAAACCTAGAATAACTGAAAACAGTACTGGTTCCAGACTGGACTGAACCCGAGAACCTTTCAGCCTGGGCTGGGCACTCTGACCTCTGCTGGGGAGATGCCTGGGGTGAGGTGGGTCTCCCGTGTGCTGTGACAGTAGCCATGTGGGATCAGTCGTCAGCATCTGTTCTTTCTTTGGTGTGTGGTTTAGTTTCTGTCTCCTGCTTGTCTTTCTGTCTTCTCTCCTGAAGTAATAGCTGTGCTTTTGGGGGCATTTTTTTCTTTAAAGCTCTTGGTTAGTCAGATTGTTCTGAAAGACCTCAAAAAGGAGACTCTCACTCAAGTCTTGGGATAATAGCGGACCCCCAAGAACATGAGAGACCAAACTTGATGCAAACCACACGAGGCTTTATTCAGGGAAAGCCAGAGCTCTGAGGACGACTCATATCCCACGTAGGGGTAGAGGAGTAGACCCCGAGGGGAAAGAGGTCCCAGTTTTTATAGGCCCTGGGGAGGGGGAGGAGGGAGTAGGGGATTTCCAGATCTAAACAATGTCTATTCTAAAATGATTGATTTTGCAAGAAATGGGTATGGGAGGGAAACAAGGAAGGAGTCTAATAAAGGTGCAGCAATTCCTGTGGTTGCTGGGGAGATTTTCCGACTCTATCCCAGCAACCAGTATCACAAACACCTGGCAGTGAGGTGCAGCAGTGGGCACACACCTGGGTTTAAGGAACGGTCAGAACATTGGCAGACACATGGGTTCAAGGAGTAGTCAGAGCATTGTGCACCTCTATTTTTCTAAATCAGTGAAGCTAGTTCTGCTAACAATGAAATCTATTTTGCCAATTTCAGGGCTTCTGTGACCTTTTACATTCTGTCAGGATCTTCCAGTTCATAATAAAATTTCACACTTAGCAGAGGTAAGTTCACCTGTTCTCAGTGTTGAAAGACTCAGCAATAGAGCCCTGAATAATTTAAATTCAAATTCATGAATTCTTCCTGGAATTTTAGGTTCTATATTTCATTATAGATGCCAATACCCATATTTGTTCCAGATCATGATGGGCAAACATGTAAGTTTTAGATCCTTTAATTCGTGTGTCTGAAATTCAAAAAAAAGAAGAAGAGGAGGAGGAGGGGAAAAAAAGGCAAGCCTTGTCCTCACTGTCCTGTTTCCTGTAACCTGAGGCACCTTTCATTCAGAAGTTCAGCATCTGGTCTTTGAGGCCCCTTCCCTCAAGTCAAGGTCAAGATCTATAGCCTGTTTTGTTTATGGTTTTTATTATCTTGTACTGGAAAAGCCAGCAGCTTCTGCATGACTCACTTTGTTTTAGCAGGATCTTTTCCTTCTCCATCTTCTCATCCTTCTCCCATTCAGCCTTTCGTTTCAACCAGTACTCTTATGTTTCCTCATAAAAGCTATCCTGTGGAGCACAAAGGCACCTGTGAGAAGAGCCATAATGACAGGGGAATGCTATGACAGGGGAATACTGCTAAGTTACTCACAGGGTCACAAGAGGCTTTGCTCTCCCCTGACTTGGGAAGAAAACCAATTCCAGCAAAGTTCAGAGGAGAGCTGGGATAAGCCGATAGGTCAAAGGCCCTCTAGGAACAGCATTTACCCTGCTGAATCTTGACTTCTTTGGAAGACAGATCGGCTCTCTGAGTCTGAGAATCAAGTCTGACTCTGCATCTCCCTGTAAGGCATCCTGCTCTGGGACTTCATCAAGTTTGGGGAATTGTCCACTTTTACTTTCTACTGCTGTGATAAAACAGTCTGATTAGAAGCAGCTTGGGTGGGGAAGGGTTTATTTCGCTTATATTTCCATATTACAACCCATCACTGAGGGAATTGGGCTGGAACTCAGGCAGGAACTGGTGCCAGGGGAGTCCAGGTTGGCTCCTGTGGCTTGCTCAGCCTGGTTTTTTTTTTTTATCTCTCTGCCCAGAGGCGGCCCCACCTGTGGTGGGCTGGGCCATTCCACATCAATTATTAATCAAGAAAACGCCCCACAGACTTGTCCACAGGCAATGAAGGCACTTTCTCAAATGAAGCTCCCTCCCCCCAGATGACTCTATTTTGTGTCAAGTTGACAACAAACTCAACCAGTACAGGGATGAAAGGAAATGGCTTCAGGTCTCAGCTTGTAGAATGTGGGATGAGATAAAATTTTTTGGATGGCAATTTGATCAAATCTGTGAAAGGCCTTAAATATGTCCACTGCTTTGACCAGCACTCTGATGTTTGAAGTTCTGTGTTCTGTCACCTCGAGTGACTGTAATAGCACGTGGTCAGTGAGAAAGTGACAATGATATTCTAAAGCCAAAGAGGCAGTCACAACAAAGGAGGGAAAGACCTCAAGTGCCCAAGAGAAAAGAGGATACAAAAGTGTAGATTCGCTCAGTGAATGGTTCAACAAAGTACTGCAGTTTGCATGGGTGCCTCTGGTGAGAGACAGTTCTTTCTTTTCCTTGTTACTATTGGTGGTTAGCTCCACTTTAAAAAAAAAAAAAGTCTTGTTTTATGAGTGTATGTGTTTTTGTAGGTGTGTATGTCTGTGTACTGTGTGTGAGCCTGGTGCCTGAGGAGGCCAGAAGAGGGTGTTCAGTCTGCTGGCAATGTAGTTACACGTGGTTTTGAGCCATCATTTGGGTGCTGGGAACTGAACCTAGGGGCCTCTGGAAGAGCAGCCAGTTCTCTTAACTGTCAAGCCCTCTCTCCAGCCCCTGCCCTCCTCTCAGTCTTCATTTTTAGAAGACAGTGAACAGCTGTTACACCCTCTTCTCAACAGGCCTCTTCAGACTTGAATGGCTGGTTTGGCAAACATGGAAGCCACTGGGCTCATCCCTGCTGGGCACAGCATTGACACTGTGGGTGGAAGTATTAGAATCTCTCCAGGTCTACAGTCATCCTCAAGTTCTCAGCCAGGAAGGAGCCTCACCTCTCTTGCTCTCAGAGCCTACCATACAGCTTGGAATCTCACCTGAAACACGTGGAACATACTCTTCAGATACTTATATTCCTTGCCCATCTTATCTGGAGGAAAAGAAAACAAGGATGTCATTATTCCTTCCGTAGGCACACTTTCCAAAACTCACATGAACTCCTCAGCACCACTCCCAAGCTCTCCCTGAGGTGATGAAACTGTCTTCGGATTCCCAAGTCGCTCTAGAAGTTTATCAAAAAGCTTATCAGTTATTGGGTCCCACCTGAACCAATGGACGAAGAGCTTCCAGGAGAGAGGCCAGGTACTTTCTAAATGTGCTTCTCCAAGATCTCAGAGCTCCCATGCTCTGTACAGCTGTTTTAGTAAGACAACCTCCCCCCACCCCCAAGGGTCATCTGTATCTATGGGAAGGAGGAACAGAACCTCCCACAATGCATCTGCTTCTCCTTTTAGTAGTGTTCCCTCCTTTACAGTGATTATGAAAACCACACATTCTCTTCAGGAAACTAGAAAACAAGCAAAGTGTAAATAAGACACTAACTTCCAACAGAGGAAGAAGGTTGTAGAGTGTCTCATTCTCTCTGTGGACATTAGTCTATAAACCCCAAATCTGAAGGGTGCACACTCTGCTTTTCCCAAGGGCAGTGAAAACAGTGAGATTCGGTCAGTACAGCCCTATGTACTAGTGAGCCTTGCAAGCACAGTAGCCCAGTGAGCATTCAAGAAATCACTGCCATTTTCCATGCAAGAAAACCTGAAGGCATCATAGTAATATTATAGTTTTAGAACTTTAAAATGCACTTTAAAAAAATTCACGTTCTTGCTTCAGTGAAGAGATCAGGAGTCCTAGATGCAAGCATCACCAACAGAATACAAGAGATAGAAGAGAGAATCTCAGGTGCAGAAGATACCATAGAAAACATTGACACAACAGTCAAAGAAAATGCAAAAGGCAAAAAGCTCCTAACTCAAAATATCCAGGAAATCCAGGACATAATGAGAAGATGAAACCTAAGGATAATAGCTATAGAAGAGAGCCATCTTAAAGGGCCAGTAAATATCTTCAACAAAATTATAGACAAAACTTCCCTAACCTAAAGAAAGAGATGCCCATGAACATACAAGAAGCCTAATAGATTGAACCAGAAAAGAAAACATCAAGTAACATATAAAGGCAGACTTATTAGAATTACACAGACTTCTCACCAGGTATTATGAAAGCCAGAAGATCCTAGACAGTTGTCATACAGACTCTAAGAGAACACAAATGCCAGCCCAGGCTATTATACCCAGCAAATCTCTCAATTACCATAGACTGAGAAAACAAGATATCCCATGACAAAACTAAATTTACACAATATCTTTCCTTAAATCCAGCCCTACAAAGGATAATGGAGAACACCAACACAAAGAGGGAAACTACACCCTAGAAAAAGCAAGAAAGAAATCTTCCTTCAAGAAACCCAAAATAAGATAGCCACACAAAAATAATTCCACCTCTAAAAACAAAAATAACAGGGAGTAACAATCACCCTTCCTTAATATCTCTTAACATCAATGGACTCAACTGCCTAATAAAAAGACATAGACTAACAGACTGGATACATAAACAATTTTCAAAGTAAATGGTCCCAAGAAACAAGCTGGAGTAGCCATTCTAATATCTAACAAAATTGACTCAATAGACACAGATATATAAATGTTGGGGTCATAGACAGATGCACTTAGCACCTAAAATGAGCAGAATGCATAGACACAAACACCTATCTAGGACTAATTGGCTACTCTGGGTCTTCTGTTGTTCCATATCAAATTGCGGATTTTCTTTCTATTTATGTGAAGAATGAGATGGGGATGTTGATTTTGATTTCATTGAATCAGTAAATTGTTTTGGCAGGAAGGTCTTTTTTTCACAATGTTAAGTCTACCAAGTTGTATGCTTGGGAGGTCTTCAAATTCTAGTATGTTTATTAATATCTTTTTCACACATTTAAAGTTTTCACTGTAGAGGTTTTTACCTCTTTTGTTATGTATATTCTAAATACTATATTTGATTTGAGAAACTGGGCAGAGGAGCATGTCCATGATCTCGTTCTCAGCAGACTTGTTACACATATGTGTTAAGACTGGTAAATTTTGTAAGTCGATTATATATCACAACACTTTGCTGAAATTATTGATAATTTCTACAATTTTTTAGTCAAATTTTGGGAATGTTGGATATAAGGTAATGTCTTAGTTAGGGTTTTACTGCTGTGAACAGACACTATGACCAAGGCAAGTCTTATAAAAAACAACATTTAATTGGGGCTGGCTTACAGATTCAGAGCTTCAGTCCATTATCATCAAGGTGGGAGCATGGCAGTATCCAGGCAGGCATGGCACAGGAGGAGCTGAGAGTTCTATGTCTTCATCCAAAAGCTGCTAGTGGAAGACTGACTTCCAGGCAACTAGGGTGAGGATCTTATACCCACACCCATAGTGACACACCCATTCCAACCAGGTCACACCTATTCCAACAAGGCCACACCTTCAGATGGTGCCACTCCCTGATCCAAGGATATACAAACCATCACAGGTAATATAAGCTTCAATTGAAAATAATTTGGCCTACTATTTTCCCATTTGTTTCCCTTCTCTTGCCTTACTGCTCCAGCTAATGCTTCAATCACACTATGGATGAGCAGTAGAGACAGTGGGCAGTCCTCTCCCATTCCTGATTTTAATGGGGATTATTAATGGTTTTCTTCATTTAGGATGATATTGGCCATGAGTTTGTCATACACAATCTTTATTATGTTGGAATATGCTTCCTACAGTCCTACTTGTTCTAGGGCTTTTATTAAGAAGGCATGTTGAGGGCCGGGTGTGGTGGTGCACGCATTTTAATCCCAGCACTTGGGAGGCAGAGGCAGGTGTATTTCTGAGTTCGAGGCCAGCCTGGTATAAAGAGTGAGTTCCAGTACAGCTAGGGCTACACGGAGAAACCTTGTCTCAAAAATCCAAAGGGGGAAAAAAAAAAGGCATGTTGAATCTTACAAAGACTTTTTCTTTTTCTTTCTTTTTTTTTTTTTTGCTTCTATTGCTTCATATGATCATATGATTCTTGTAGTTTTTGGTCCATATTTTTGGTTTATTACATTTATTTCTTATATATGTTTAAAAATAATATAAAATGAAAATAAATGCTCATTTACATTACAAATGCTTATGGAGTTAAACATGCTGTTCTAGTTTATGAATACAATGTAGAAATAATTAAATCAACATAGTTGACACACAGATGTCAACTCAATGATTACAATTTTTTGTAGTAAGAATGTTTGAAACTCACTTTTTTTTTCTTTTTGAAAAGTTGTTGGGATGGCGAGATGGCTCAGCAGGTGAGAACACTGACTGTTCTTCCAAAGGTTGTGAGTTCAAATCCCAGCAACCACATGGTGGCTCACAACCACCAGAAATGAGATTTGACACCCTCTTCTGGTGTGTCTGAAGACAGCTACAGTGTACGTATGTATAATGATAAATAAATCTTTGGGCCGGAGGGAGCAGGGGCTGAGCAAGCAGAGTTCCTAAAATTCAATTTCCAACAACCACGTGAAGGCTTACAACCATCTGTACAGCTACAGTGCACTCATATACACAAAATAAAAAAATCTTTAAAAAAAAAGTTTTAGTTTTGGTTGTTCATCTTGTTTATATGTATAAGTATGTGTGGGGTAATTGTGCATGAGTATAGTGCATAGGTTAGAAGGTACTAGAACCCCTGGAGCTGGACAAGTAATGATGAGCCACCATACCAGTGCTGGAAACCAAACTCAGGTCCTCTGCAAGAGCAGTATAAACTCGGGACAATTGAACCATCTCTCCAGCCTTAAAATGTACTCTTGTGCAATAAGAAATTAAGAACATAGTAGTATTATTATCCTAAGGCTTGCAAAGCTTTTAAAAAATATTTCTCCTGTCTGAGATTTTATATACTTTAAAACATTGCTATTTTATTTATTTATTTACTTACTTACTTAATTAGTGTGCATGGTGTGTGTGTACATCGACAATCCATCCATGCATGGAGATCAGAGTGTAACTTGAGAGACTCAGTGTTCTTCTACCACGTGGGTCCTGGGGAGCAAATCCAGGCCATCAGGCCTGGTCGAAGCGCTGGCCCAAATTCTGTACACTTTGACAGTCACCTCTCATAGGCTAGCCTAAGTAACCATCCATCAGTCTGGGTTCTGTTTTTAAGAGGTTTCTGCTGTGAGTGAGAACACAGAGACATTTCTTTTCTTTTCTTTTCGTTTTTGATTTTTTTTGAGACAGGGTTTCTCTGTATAGCCCTGGCTGTCCTGGAACTCACTTTGTAGACCTGGGTGACCTTGAAATTAGAAATCCGACTGCCTCTGCCTCCAGAGTGCTGGGATTAAAGGCGTGCACCACCACGCCCGGCTACACATTGACTTTTCTTTGACTGGTTTATTTCACTTCCACCCTTTTGGTCCGCCCATGTTCTCACAACTGGGAGAATTCCCTTCTCTTTTGGAGCAGAATAGCATTTTTAAACTCTCATCTGCTGACAGAACACAGGTCAATTCTACAAGGAGGCTGTTGTGCATGGTGCACAATGTGCCTGCCTGGGAGTTCAGACTCTCCCTTATTTTGCCAAGAACCTAAAACTATTCTTTAAAAATCAGAAAGAAATAATAAGCAAGCAGCGTGGATGGTGCAGCCAGAAGTGATTATCTCTCACCAAGATGTCCTCCAGGCTTTTAAAAAAAATGTTTGCCACACAGACAATACACAGCACACTTTCTTCTTATTCTCTCCCCCTGGACCCAACTTGCCATGGCCTGTCCCTTCTCCTCCCATCTCTCCTTCCTTTGTTGCCCAGGCCCTGAGCTAAGAGGTAGGAGAAGCAGGAGGGGGGGGGGGAGGAGGAGGAGGAGGAGGAGTGGGAAGGAGAATGTACTTATAACAAATCCCATGTGACAGAAGCTTCCTGGAGTGTAGTCTCCCCTCCCCCAGTGCTGTAAGATCGAGAATCAACAAATGGGAACTAATAAAATTGCAAAGCTTCTGCAAGGCAAAAAGACACCGCCAATAAGACAAAAAGACCACCAACAGATTGGGAAAGGATCTTTACCTATTGTAGTCTCCCCTCCCCCAGCCTGAAACCTGCTTGCTCAGGGGTGGAGCTTCCCGCTCAATCGTTCTGCCACGCCCACTGCTGGAACCTGCCACTTTGCTGTTTGGAGCCATACACGTAGTCACCCTGCTACTGGACCCCGAGATTATTTGGCGGGAATCGGTGCCCCTTCCCCTGCTTCATAACTGCGTGCGGAACAGTAAAATTGAGCTTTGATCAGAATGCCTGTCTTAGCTGCATCATTTTCTCTCTTGGCCTAGCCCCTCTTCTCTTCCAGGTTTCCAAAATGCCTTTCCAGGCTAGAACCCAGGCTGTGATCTGCTGGCCGGACACAACATTTGGCGAACCAACTCGGGACTGAGAAATGGCAAAGAATTTTTGGAAGAGACACTGCTGGTTTGGAGCTCCATGGAAGAAGAAAATAAGTAAAGGATTAAGGAAATTCATACCGGAGAAGGTATGGGCTAAGCTGAAACAGAGTCAAACCCAAGCACTAATTCACTTAGGTTCAGCAGTGAAGCTTAACAGGAGCTGGGAACTATAACAGGCAGTAGGCCATGGCTCTCCGAAGCTACATTTTTAGGCGTGAGAAAAGAAAGGGTTTATTAAAAGGAAATTAATAATCAGGCAGATTGCATCATGAGGGAGGAAAATGTCCCAAAAAGCAGAGAGAAATTTCAGGAGTGCCATGCTTTGTTCTCTCTGGGCCTTATAGCAGAAGTAGTACTGTGTCCCCTTTTGTGTCCTGTCTAATGTCTGGTGCACCAATCTGTTCTCGTGTTCAATTCATGTATGTTCCTGTCCAGTCTGTATGAATGAATGTTCTATGTTTTATGTTGGATAATAAAGATGGTATAAAAATCTTTATCTGCAAAGCCGAGAGCTGCCACGTGCTTCAGCCAGGAATCAGACACATGGCAGGAGGGCCCCTGCTGGAAAAACTGTTCGTTTTAGGAAAAAAAAGGGCGAGTGCACAGCCTCTTAGTTTCGGGGTAAAAAAGCTGATAAATGGTTCGTGACTAATGTGTTTGACAAATGGTAAAGTGCCTTTTATTCTATGATTGTAGCTACAAAGATTAATTCTCTGATTGGTCTAAAATTAACTGCTTCATTTGGTTCTTTTTTATTGATAATGTGCTCTGCATGTTTTCATATTCAGCTCATAAGTTGTTGGTTAAGATTAATAATTGTTACATTGCTACAGATGGTTAGTGTTAAATTTGATAATTCAAGTTTAGAGTCCTTCTGACACGTGGCATAAGGCAGGCTAAGAGGCTGGGTCTCTAAAGATATTTCTAGTTTAGATAATAATTAATGTGGTTCCTATCCTAAATAGTAAAACTTAAGATAAGATTTAAAGCAATGCCTCTTTATTAAAGCATTAAAGCTTGCTTTAATAGGTATTCATAGGTATTAATTGGCATCCAAACTTTGTAATATGATAGTAATGCTTCTAATATTGATTTTAAAGATGATAAATTGTTTTAAACTTGGGTTTTGCTTTCCCAAGGTTGTAGGTATTATTCTAACCTTGCACAAGAAACTTAAAAATTATGTAAGCTTTGAGATATAATATTGACTATTAATATACAAATTAAAGCTTGATTATTCAACACTTTAAAACACCATCAACAGCACACAACTTAATTATCTGTGCTGAAACAGGAGGAAATTCTAAAGAATAAACCTGTGATCTAATTCACATGTACTTATTTCCCATAGTGGGGTTGTTTTTAAACATAGTAACTGGGATGCATGCATGCATGAATTTATAGAAGATACAAACGCATGCATAAAAACAATTTTTAACTTATCTATAGATTAATGATTATCAATTTTATTTAAACTGATGATATGCAAGAGATCAAATATTGGTATTCTGTAATAACCAAATTAATTGCTGTTTGGAACAAGGAACAGACACTTAGTCAGGTTCTTAAGACACAATTTTTGTTATAAGTTTTCTAAAATATACGAATGTATCTTACAATTCCTTATTAGCACCACAGAGGCCTTAATAGGTGTTAAAACTTTACTTTGAGGTGAAGAAGGATGGTTTTTTATATATATATATATATATATATATATATATATATATATATATATATTAGGTATTTTTCTCATTTACATTTCCAATGCTATCCCAAAAGTCCCCCATACCCTCCCCCCCCACTCCCCTACCTACCCACTCCCACTTTTTGGCCCTGGCATTCCTCTGTACTGGGGCATATAAAGTTTGCAAGTCCAATGGGCCTCTCTTTCCAGTGATGGCCGACTAGGTCATCTTTTGATACATATGCAGCTAGAGTCAAGAACTCCGGGGTACTGGTTAGTTCATAATGTTGTTCCACCTATAGGGTTGCAGATCCCTTTAGCTCCTTGAGTAGTTTCTCTAGCTCCTCCATTGGGGACCCTGTGTTCCATCCAATAGCTGACTGTGAGCATCTACTTCTGTGCTTGCTAGACCCCAGCATAGTCTCAAAAGAGAGAGCTATATCTGAGATGATTTTACAATGTTTTCTCTTGCCAAGGAATTGCTGTGGGCACATAACTAAAATAAGCAGGTAATATTTACTTACCATTGATTATAATTGATAACAATTATAAAAGCTTTCTTATTTTCTGCAAAGCCTTATGTTCTTTGCCAGTTAATTTGCATCTCACTTAATAGCACCTAACAAAAGCTTAAGTTCTCCTGTGGTGAATTTAAGGTAAGGTCTTAGCCAATTAACATCTCCTGGAAGCTTTTGAAAATAAAATTTTGAAGCAAATCAATTTTTCATTCTTAGATTTTCTGTAACTCAATTTTATAGTATAACTGAAACCCTAAGTATTAAAAAGATATTGCCTCTGAATCTTTTCTGGAGCAACAGCTACTCCCCAGAACTTAAAAGCTCCTTGTGTGAGAGCAAGGATTTAAAGTAAACTTCCCTTGAGAGGCATTAGCTAATAACATACTTTTCACTTAGGAAACAATATACACTGAAAGATTCAAACTCTTAGCTTCTTATATTGAGGCAGAGATGGTAAGAATTTTTCTTATATAATATAAAGCCATCTTAGTGATACCTACAGGCAAAATTTTCCAGTGATCACCAGTTCACTAGAAGTAAAACTCTTTACAATTATCAGAATGCAAAGGAAAAAACAAACTCTTAAATCTATAATAACTTCACATGAAGTAGGCAAGTCAAATCACAATGTCCTCATAAATTCTACAGCCTGATTGATCCTTTTTATAAACTCAGAATTTAAACTTTATTAGAACAACATCCGGGTAGATCTGCAATGGTGTTCTTTCAGCTAAAAGAAAATTCCCCTGGTGGCAAGGAGAGGCAAGTTTCCAGAGCTTCCTTAGGCACCGTTTGCAAAACAAAAGAGTCACACAAACCGCGCAGAAGCTGCTCTGAGCTTAGTTCCTCTTGCCTTGAGGACAGATTTCAGAACTTTTAAGTTTCTTTGCAATATTAGACTATAACTACAACCTTGGGAAAGCAAAACCCAATTTCAAAACAATTTATCACCTTAGAATCAACATTAAAACTTCACTACCACATTGCGAGATTTGGCTGCCAATTTATACCTATGAATGCATGACAGTGCAAGCTCTAATGCTTCATTAAAGAGACATTGCTTTAAATCTTATCTTAATCCTACTTTCTAGGATAAGAATCACATTAAATATTATCTCAACTAGAAGTATCCTGAGAGGCCTAGTTTTTTAGCCTGCTTTAGGCCACATGTTTGAAAGACTCCTGAGTTGCCAACTTAAAACTTACTTTCTAGTAACCAGTGTTACACCTTTTTGATCATACCCAATAACTTAATACTCAACGATGAAGACATGCAGAGCATATTGATCCTCTAAGACCAGTAAAAAACCAAATGAAGCGGCTACACAAGTCTTATAAATTTAGACCAATCAAAGAATTTTAATTTTTCTAGCTATAATTATAAGATTAAAAAGCACTTTGTCATTTGCTAAACACATTAATCACAATTGCAGAGAACCCTCCAGGCAAAAAACCATCTAGCAGCTTTTTTGCCCCAAAACTAAGAGGCTGCAGACTCCCTTTCTCAAAAAACAGTTTTTCCAGCAGGAGCCCTCCTGCTGTGCTTGATCCTGGCTAAAGCCTGTGGACACTCTCTTGCTAAACCAGCAGATAAAGTTTTAGCCATCTTTATTTTCCAACATGAAGCACAGAACATTCAGTCAACAAAACAAAACACACATGAATCGACATGTAAACAGACCGGTGCACCAGACATGAGACAACACAAAGAGGGCAGAGAACTTCTGCTGTAGAGCCAGAGAGAATAAAACAGGGCGTCCCCCGAATTCTCTCTGACTCTGGGAGAGTTTCTAAATCTATTTTCCTCTATATATTTTACTCCATCATTTTAAGCCCTATTCCTCTAGCCTGATGCAGTTCTTAACTGCGGACAACTGCCTTTTTCATTATGTTAAACCCTATTCCTCTCACCTGAAACAGCTTTTAAAAGCTGCGGACAACCACCAGATTCACAGTTCCTAGTCCAACACATATTTCGCTGTCAAATCTTAAGTGGAAAAAGCTCCAGGTTAGCATTGTTCCAAACTTAGCCCGTATCCTTCAGCGCCTCCAGCAACACTTTTTTTTTTTTAATGAAGTTTAAAGCCAGCACTAGCATAAATACCTGTTGCTCGCCGTGCCTGATACCATCTCTGATTCTTTCCTTCCCTTGGAGCTCCATACAAGACAGTGATTCCCTCAGTGTTTTCCCACCGTTCCCAAGGTCCCTGGCTCAGACACCAATCTGCTGTATGCCTGCCCGCGGCCTACTTGAACCGGGTATACCTGGGAGGCAGGCTGGGGCTGAAAGAGACTTAGACGTCGAGAGATTGATGATGACCAAGACATGATTCTGTTCAAGGCCCTCCAGTTTACTAAGAGAGTCTACTTATAAGGGGGAAAGCCCATTCCCCACACCAGTCCATTCTTGGTGTCTGGAGCCAGCCTGTAGGTGACTTGCAGAATAGGATATTCCTCGAGAATGTCTCAGGGGCTTCTCAGCAGGTAGCAGTGTCTTGGAGAGAGCAGTGGCAGGTGACAGAACAAAAGCACCATCTGGGCCAGAAGGCTCCACCCTAGGTAATCTCCTTCTCAGTTGCAGCAAGGTCAAAGTCTGGATCAGCCTGCTTCAGGGCTGAGGGAGGCTACAGTCCTGGATATACCATCACAACTGAAAAGCAAGATTCGGGTCTAAAATCACTTCTCATGATGATGATAGAGGACTTTAAGAAGAACATAAATAATTCCCTTAAGGAAATACAGGAGAACACAGGTAAACAGGTAGAAGCTCTTAAAGAGCAAACACAAAAATCCCTTAAAGAATTACAGAAAAAGACAATCAAGCAGGCGAAGGAAATGAACAAATCATCCAGGATAAAAATAGAAACATAAAAATGGAAATAGAAACAATAAAGAAATCACAAAGGGTAGCTGGGCGTGGTGGCACAGGACTTTAATCCCAGCATTTGGGAGGCAGAGGCAGGCAGATTTCTGAGTTCGAGGCCAGCCTGGTCTACAAAGTGAGTTCCAGGACAGCCAGGGCTAAACAGAGAAACCCTGTCTCAAAAAAACAAAAAAACAAACAAACAAAAAAATCACAAAGGGAGACAATCCTGGAGTTAGAAAACCTAGGAAAGAGATCACGAGTCATAGATGATGCAAGCATCACCAACAGAATTCAAGAGATAGAAGAGAGAATCTCAGGTACAGAAAATAACACAGAAAACATTGACACAACAGTGAAAGAAAACGCAAAGAGCAAAAAGCTCTTGACCCAAAACATTCAGGATATCCAGGACACAATGAGAAGATGAAACCTAAGGATAATAGGGATAGAAGAGAGCCATCTTAAAGAGCCAGTAGATATCTTCAACAAAATTATAGAAGAAAACTTCCCTAACCTAAAGAAAGAGATGCTCATGAACATACAAGAAGCCTACAGAACTACAAATAGATTGAACCAGAAAAGAAAAGATCAAGTAACATATAAAGGCAGACCTATCAGAATTATACCAGACTTCTCACCAGAGACAATGAAAGCTAGAAGATCCTGGCAGATGTCATAAAGACCCTAGGAGAACACAAATGCCAACACAGGCTACTATACCCAGCAAAATTCTCAATTACCATAGATGGAGAAAACAAGATATTCCATGACAAAATCAAATTAAACTGAGGAAACTCTAATGGCCAAGAAGCACCTAAATAAATGTTCAACATCCTTAGTAATCAAGGAAATGCAAATCAAAATGACCCTGAGATTCCAGTCAGAATGGCTAAGATAAAAAACTCAGGTGACAGCAGATGCTATCGAGAATGTGGAGAAAGGGGAACACTCCTCCATTGTTAGTGGGATTGCAAACTGGTACAACCACTCTGGAAATCGGTCTGGCAATTCCTCAGAAAATTGGACATAATACTACCTGAGGACCCAACTATACTACTCCTGGGCACATACCCAAAAATGCTCCCAGATAACAAGGACACATGCTTTACTATGTTCATAGCAGCCTTATTTATAATAGCCAGAAGCTGGAAACAACCCAGATGTCCTTCAATAGAGGAATGGATACAGAAAATGTGGTACATTTACACAATGGAGTACTATTTACCTATTAAAAACGATGAATTCATGACATTCTTAGGCAAATGGAACTAGAATGGAACTAGAAAATATCTTCCTGAGTGAGGTAACTCAATCACAAAAGAACACACATGGTATACACTCACTGAAAAGTGGTTATTAGCCAAAAGCTCTGAATACCCAAGATATAATTCACAGACCACATGAAACTCAAGAAGAAGGAAGACCAAGTGTGGGTGCTTAGGTCCTTCTTAGAAGGAAGACAAAATACTCCGGGAGCAAACACAGAGACAAAGTGTGGAGCAGAGGCTGAAGGAAAGGCCATCCAGAGACTGCCCACCTGGGGATCCATCCCATGTATAGTCACCAAACCCAGACATTATGGATGCGAAGAAGTGATTGCTGACAGGAGCCTGATATAGCTGTCTCCTGAGAGGCTCTGACAGAGCCTGACAAATAAAGAGGGGGATT
Source organism: Mus caroli (assembly GCF_978045245.1). NCBI lineage: Eukaryota > Metazoa > Chordata > Mammalia > Rodentia > Muridae > Mus > Mus caroli. The sequence goes on from NW_028227256.1 coordinate 55,768,968, forward strand.
TTGTAGCCAACCATTGAACTGAGCATGGGGTCCTTAATGGAGGACTTAGAGAAATGACTAAAGAAGCTGAAGGGGTTTGCAACCCCATAAGAAGAACAACAATATCAACCAACCAGACCCCGAGGAGCTCCCAGGGACTAAACCACCAACCAAAGAGTACACATGGAGGGACCCATGGCTCCAGCTACATAGTAGCAGAGGACAGCTTTGTCAGGCATCAGTGGGAGAAGAGGCCCTTGGTCCTGTGACGGCTCAATGCCCTAGTATAGGGAATGAGATGGAGGGGGTAAGTTGGAGTGGGTGGGGGAACACCTTCATAGAAGCGGGGCAGGGGAGGAATGGAATAGGGGTTGGGGGGTGGTTGGGAAATTTGAAATGTAAATAAAGAGAGTATCCAATAAAAAATGCAAAAAGAAAAAGAAAAGAAAAAAAAAGAAAAGAAAGAAAAATGCAGAAAATAACTTCAAAGGCTTTTTTTAAGGGAGAAAAATAACAAAGTAACTCTCAAGAAGATGATTAGCAAGGACACAAACATTCAGTGAGTTAATCCTCCTGTATCAATCAGATGACATGGCAGAACTCTGGCAGAGTCAGTGGCTAACTTGGATACAATTGTAGCATCTAGAGAAGTGCAGAACACTTAGCAGTATGGAGACATCCTGGCCATTGTGGCGTCTCCTAAGTGGCTTCTCTGCATCACCTTCCTTTAAATCTTGCTCAGTCCTGGATCAAGTGCACAGCATCCTGTGCTTTGACTCTGAACGTTAGCATGTCTTCTAGGCTCTTCCCAACAGTTACCTAGCAACAGCCAATTAGGAGCCTGGCTTGCTATAAAAGGACTGTTTGACCTCCCCGCCCCCACAACCCCATGTTCCCTTCTTTCTCTCTCCTCTCTCTTTCTGTCCTTCTCTGTCCTCATCCTCTATTCTTTTCTCTGCCTCTAATCCCTTTTCATCCCCTTCTCATTCCCCCAAATAAGCTTCATTTTCTGCTAGACTCATCGTATGGCTGGTACCTCAAAGGATCCGGGATGCCTCAGCATTGGCCAGCTAAAGCACCCCTTCCCGCCATGTCATGTCACTGCATTATAAAACATAAAACTGATGACACTGTCCCAGCTGTCTGCACTTCCACTCATTTGCCTCCAATGTTCATAACCTCTCCACCCAATGGGGTGATTGTGGTTTTCTTTGCTTATTTTTTTCCAAACCACTAAAGTCCTTTAAAGGGCCGCACGATTCTTGTTTTAGGAAGGAGAAGGATGAATTGAAGGATTAAAGGTCATGCACCACCATTGCCTGTCGAAATTTCATTTTCTAAAATGTAAGTATAACCTGATTGTAGCCTCCCCCAGCCTTGAGTAGGCTGGCTCAGACTTCACTGCCACTGACAATAAGACCTCCTGAGGTGGAGCCTCTATGGTTCTGTCACTGTTGCTGTTCTTCCCCAAGACACTGCTACCTGCTGAGAGGCTGAGAGATTCCTGAGAGATTCCAGAGACATCAGGCAACCCAGTGATTGACAGCTTCTTGCCAAACCAGTGCTGTCAGACAGATTGCTTATAGACCGGTGACAGGCATCAAGAGTGGATCTGTGGGAGATGGGCTTTCCCCCTATATAAACACAGATTTTTAGCAAACTTTGGGCTTTGATCAATATTTTGTCTTGGCCTTGTCCTTTTCTCGCTGTTTATCCTCTTTTAGCCTCGGCCTGCCTTTCAGGAGGAACCGGTTCGTGTGGCTGTGGGCAGTCACACCTGATCTCACAATTGTGTCAGAACTGTGAAGACTCATGATGTGAGGCCAGTGTCCTGGCCCTTGACAGCCATAGGTGCCCTGACAGCTGCCTCAAGGTCTCTGGCTTCCAGTACACAGAGGGCTTCCTATATTGGCACATGAGTTGTACCCTAACCTACCACCATCTGTTTTCCCCCGGGACCTCCGTAGCCAAGGAGAATAGCTGAGGTTAGTTAAAGTTTGGCCACATAGCAGCCACCTCAAATGCATACCATTAATAATATAAGCATCTCTCTGAGGATCTCTGTTAAGATTTGGCAGAGTGAGTGTGTAAAAACTCTCTGCCTTTCCTGACTGGGCCTTGTCCCTGCAAGAGAGAAATGTGCTCAGAAAGCAGCAGAGCAGCAAACAGGTGGAGCTCAGGGAGCTGCACCCTGGTGTCACCAGCTCTGCCCTTCTGGAGGAGCACCCTGTGGAGCTGGGGTCACTTTGGCATAGGAACCCATTGAGGGAGCAGTTCAAATGGATGTGGGTGCAGTCTGGAGCTCTCAGGGCAAATTAACTCCATGCCTTTGCAACATTCAGAGCCTTCCCGTGTCCCCTGTGTTTGTCTGCACAGCGTTCACATCTTATTGCTGATTGACACTTTCTTTCTCATAAGTGCATTGGCCCCACACAGTTACATCTTAGGTCAGCCACCTGACCACCTCCATGTCTGTGCCATGTTCTATCTTCCCACTCTCCAGGGCTGTGGGCTCCTCTCTGCAGCCAGGCACTGCTTCCTTGCCTTCTCTGAGCTGAAATCACCATGGATTTGGTTTAGGGGACAAATCAATGGATTGTGGCAGTTTTCTGACATCCTTGGTAGCAAATTAGTTCAAGTCAGCCATGAGGTCTTGTGTGTGTGTGTGTGTGTGTGTGTGCACGTGCGTGCATGTGCGTCTCCTGGGCACCTAGGGTAATTTGTTGGTACAGGGCCTCAGTGAAGAAGTCCAAAGTGAATGGGAGCCGGGGTGTACTCTTTTGCTTTCAGAGAAAACTCATCTCTTTATAGTGTTATTATTTTATTCAATGCTTCATGGAGTTAAAAGTACTTACTTTGGGGAAATAGAATATTTTCCTGGTTGGGACAGGAGCAAGTTGCATTCTTTTGAAATTGGTAGAGGTAAAACTGGCCTGGAAACAATAAAATGAACACTGGAAATAAAAAAAGCTATCTCAATCTTCCCAGATAAGGACATGCCCATGCTGACTCCAGAGTGGAATGTGATCATTGGGATTGTGGAGAGTCAAGGCCTTTAAGACCTCAGGTTCAAGGTGTGGGTTTTTATCTACTAACTCCGGGTCATCCTGGGGAGGGGCAGCTGGCACCAAAGCTCTCTGGGTGTTTTACACACTTACACACACACACACACACACACACACACACACACACACACACACACACATTGTACTACAAAATTGCAAAGTTGGGACTTTACTGAAATGCCATTGAGTCAAACAGGTTTGCAAGATCAGGGCAATACCCAAGCTGGAGGGGAAGGCAGGAATGCAGGGCACCCTGTTCTGTTGGTAATTGGTGGCAAGCTCTCTACTAGGAAGTCTTGTAAGGCAAAGAGGACCACAAAGGAAAGGTTCACCTCCAGTACCTGAAAGATCCTGACAGAATGTAAAAGGTCACAGAAGCCCTGAAATTGGCAAATTGGATTTCATTGCTAGCGGAACTAGCTTCACTGATTTAGAAAAATAGAGGTGCACAATGCTCTGGCCACTCCTTGAACCCATGTGTCTGCCAATGTTTTGACTCTTCCTTGAACCCATGTGTGTGCCCACTGATGAAGCCCATTTGCCAGGTGTTTGTGATATCGGTTGCTCGGGAAGAGTTGGAAAATCTCCCCAGCAACCACAGCTGGGCCAATCCAGAGTTGCTACACTTGCACCAGACTCTTTCCTTGTACCCCTCCCATACCCATTTCTTGAGAATAGACATTGTTTAGATCTGAAAATCCCCTACTTCCCCCCTTCTCATTTTCCCCCGAGGGCCTATAAAAACTGGGACCTCTTTCCCCTCGTGGTTGACTCCTCTACCCCTGCGTGGGATATAGGTTGTCCCCAGAGCTCTGGCTTTCCCTAAATAAAGCCTCATGTGGTTTGCATCAAGCTTGGTCTCTCAGGAGTTCTTGGGTGTCCACTATTGTCCCGAGGCCTGAGCCAGGGGCTTCTCTCGGAGTCTTTCATACCTAGTCCAACCCAGCCTATCCTTACTTAAACTTCCCAGTGGGGGTCGTTGGAAGTGGATAAGGGGTCTTGATTAGCTTTGGTGGTCCCAATTGGAAGCAGTCACAGTAGGTGCAGTAGATGAAAGGATTGGGGTCCATGGTACAAGGCAGTCTTGCTAGGCTCCTGTTGAGATGTAAAAACAACCACAGAGAGTTAAACCACTCAGAAACCAAAGCAAACAGAGACAGAGACAACAGAGACAGGGACAACAGAGACAGGGCAGCACCCATAACAAGGGCAGAGGCTGAGCTGACACAGGCTCTCACTGGAGAGTGGCACCTTATGGTTGCTACTTGTGGAGAGCTGTGCCGCGAGCAATCGCCATTATAAGATGGCGCTGGCCTTCGCTGTGCCTAACTAGTAAACAAGCCTTGTACGCAGGTGCGAGAGTGAACTCACGCCTAGTCACTGCCCATCTCAGGGCGTAGTAATGGGGTGATGGGCAAGCAACAAATCAGGAGCTGACATGCCACATCAGGTGCTGAAACGCCATGGCTGAGGGCTATATGAGCAACGCCATTTTCTGGGGTCTGGGTCTTCCCTCCTGAAGAAGCAATAAAGCTTTATGCTGCAGAAGAATCCGGTTGTCCGAGTGTGTTCTTGCCAGCGAGAATGATAGCTCGGGACAAGTGGTGCCGAGGAACCCGGGAACTTTATACCATCACACCAGTGCAAGGGAGATCCCCCGTTCGCGGGGGCGGAATCAAAACTGCAGGACATTAAGGCTCTGTAAGGTATGTACAGTCTTGAAATTTCTCCAGACTTAGATGCCCTTTTGATTGTTTTCATGGCGATTGTTCCTTCCCTTTCAGTTTCGTTTTGCTTCCACCGCTGGTATTGCTGACTGGTTCTCAGTCGTGGTCAGGCCTGGACAGCGACCAGTATGGGAATCTCCCACTCTGTAGTAACAGCCTTACGGTCGGTCTTGAAGCAGTGTGGCCTGAAAATCGCCACTAAGACTATAGAGGGATTTGCCAGGGAGATAGACCATGTGGCACCACGGTATGCTTGCTCAGGATCATTAACTGTCACCTCATGGGACAAACTGAAAGGAGATCTAGTTAGGGAACAGCAGAACGGCAAACTTAAAGCAGGGACCATGCCATTGTGGAAACTGGTAAGATCGTGCTTAACAGACGAGGATTGTAAGCAAATGGTTGAGGCAGGGCAGAGGATCCTGGAGGAGGTTCAAGACAGTCTATCAGAGACAGAGCGAGGAGAGAGAGTAAGAGCTGAGAGGAAACAAGGTGCACCGAAGAATAAAGGCCTTTCCATGGGCCTTGAGCCTGAGGAAATGAAATATAAGGGAAAAAATGCCCTGGGAGAGCTTAGAAAAAGGGATGGAAAGGGAGAGAAGAGAGATCGAGCTGGGGAGGCACATAAGGAAAGGAGCCTCTACTTGCCATTAGATGAGTTCAAGGCACTGTCAGTAGCTCAGAATCAGATAAGGAACTTAGCTCCTCTGAGGAAACAGACTTAGAGGAAGAAGTGGCAGGCTATGAGGGAGAAAGATACCAGCCAGATGAAAGACGAGTTAGTCAGTTACAGAATAACATGAAAGCAGCTAGAGACAAATGTCAAATCGCTGCGTGGTCTCCGGGCCCTCGACCTCTGGGTCCTAGTGCACCTCCACCCTATGTGCAGAGGTATCATTCAGACTCATTCATTTCAAAAGAGGAACAGAGAAAAGCGCAGCAAGTGTTCCCAGTCTTTGAAGGCACCGATGGTGGATGCGTTCATGCCCTGGTGGGGTATATACAGATTAAAGAACTTGCGGAGTCAGTCCATAACTATGGAGTCAATGCCAATTTTACTATAGCGCAAGTTGAAAGGCTTGCTACTCTGGCAATGACCCTCGGCGATTGGAAGACTGTAGTGAAAGCTGCATGTCAAGCTTTACAAACTATAGAAAAGGCCTTACAAGATGCTCAATTACAACGCATTGACGAGTCAAAGTCATTTGAATTATGCGTATTAAAAACTGCACAGTTACCAACAGCAGTCTTGTGGCAAAATGGACCCTTATTGTGGGTTCATCCTAATGCTTCCCCTGCAAAAATCATTGAGTGGTATCCTAATGCAGTTGCTCAACTCGCACTTCGGGGGATAAAAGCAGCCATTACTCATTTTGGGAAGGAACCTCATATGCTAATTGTACCTTACACTTCTGCTCAAGTTCAAACCCTGGCAACAACAACTAACGATTGGGCAGTCTTGGTTGCCTCCTATTCAGGACAAATTGATAATCATTATCCAAAACATCCAATTTTACAGTTTGCCTTAAGCCAAGCCATAGTGTTTCCAGTAGTAACAGCCAAACACCCACTTCCAGATGGGGTAGTAGTATATACAGATGGATCCAAATCTGGTATAGGTGCATATGTAGTAAATGGCCAAGTAACATCTCAACAATTTAATGAGACATCACCCCAAGTTGTAGAGTGTTTGGTAGTTCTAGAGGTCCTTGAAACTTTTCCGGGACCACTCAATATTGTATTTGATTCCTTATATGTGGTTAATGCAGTTAATACGCTTGAAGTTGCTGGCTTAATTAGACCCTCTAGCAAGCTTGCTCACATTTTTCAGAAAATTCAGTCATCCCTGTTACATAGAAGACATCTTGTGTATATTACTCATGTTAGGGCTCATTCTGGCCTTCCTGGCCCCATGTCTCATGGAAATGACTTGGCAGACAAAGCCACTAGAATCATGGCTGCTGCTCTGTCCTCGCAGGCAGAGGCTGCAAGGGAGTTTCATAAATGCTTCCACGTGACAGCTGAAACATTACGCTGCCGTTTTACTTTAGCCAGGAAGGAAGCTCATGATATTGTCACCCAATGTCAAAACTGTTGTCAATTTCTGCCTACTCTTCATGTAGGGGTAAACCCCCGAGGCATCAGGCCATTACAGGTCTGGCAAATGGATGTCACTCATATTTCCTCCTTTGGAAGAAATCAATATTTACATGTTTCCATTGACACCTGCTCTGGTGTTATGTTTGCTACACCTTTAACAGGTGAGAAAGTCTCTCATGTTATACAGCACTGTTTAGAAGCATGGAGTGCTTGGGGCAAGCCCACAATTCTTAAAACTGATAATGGGCCAGAATATACCTCTACTAAATTTCAGCAATTTTGTCATCAAATGGATGTCACTCACCTGACTGGCCTTCCTTATAATCCTCAAGGACAAGACATTGTGGAACGTGCCCACTGTACACTCAAGTCTTATTTTATAAAACAAAAAGGGGGAGTTGATGAGACTCTGCCCTCAGTGCCAAGAGTAGCTGTATCCATGACACTCTTTACACTTAATTTTTTGAATCTTGATGAGCAAGGTCACTCTGCAGCCGATCGACATAGCTCAGACCCTGATAGACCAAAAGAAATGGTGAAATGGAAGGATGTCTTATCTGGTCTGTGGAAAGGCCCGGATCCTATTTTGATAACAGCCAGGGGAGCTGTTTGTGTTTTTTCACAGAGTGAAGACAACCCATTTTGGCTGCCGGAACGACTCACCCGCAAGATAGTAATCAAGGATGGTGTGGAAGATGCTGACCTCCCGAGGACTGCTCCTGATCCTGACAATGCTGAACTTGTCTCAGGTTCCTAGTATGATGGGCGAACAGAGATGGGCCATTCTCTCGACTTTCCCTAAACCAATGCCAGTTCGCCATGATGCTATAGTTTTTCCAAAATTCTTTACTACTAATAAAACATTAGATTTACCATATCTACCCTATGATCCTACCCGAGCACCATTAGGAGAAAATCCCTCTTTATTAGAACAGGGTTCTTTATGTTTTCAAATAAATGGACCAGGAAAATGTATTAACCTCACAGCTCGAGCTTTGGGGATGTTTAATGAGTACCGAGGAGGTTGGGTGAGCACAACCCAAGATACTTCCAACGCAGATATAACCTTTACAAATCGAACCTTCTGGCAGGAGGCAATTTGGGTTAATGGTACATTTCTACCACCAAACTTTTCAGACAAAGAACGTCCCCACCAACCAAAAGTAGCCCCTCATTGTAGCTTGGAAGATGAAGGGCTGATCCTGCCTTGGTCTGATTGTCAATCCTCCATCACTCATTGGGCAGATCAGAGTAAAACCTTTTCCTTTTCTCCCAACATGATGGCTGACCCAGAGAAGGAATTTGTTATGAAAAAGGGACTTTTCATACAGGACTTTAGAATGCATCCCTTTCACAAGTGGGTGCTTTGTGGAGTCAATGGCAGTTGTACAGAACTCAATCCTTTGATCTTTATCCAGGGAGGAGCAGTTGGAAAGTCTTCTTTTACTGGCATCTCAAGATTTGCTCAGTATTGGGGAATACATGCTGCCTCCCTGGACTCTTATGGATATACTAATACCAGTGTAGAGATCACAGGGTTCAATAAAACTTTGGTAAACCAGATTAATTATCCACCTTCCCCAGTCTGTGTTTACCCTCCTTTCTTGTTTATTCTTTCAAATGATTCATTTGAAGTCTGTTTCAATGATTCTTGTTGGATTTCTCAATGTTGGGATGTAACAAAGGACACCCGTGCCATGGTGGCATGGATCCCACGTTGGATCCCTGTTCCGGTGGAAACACCCTCCACCTTATCCCTGTTTCGACAAAAAAGAGATTTTGGCATTACTGCTGCTGTAATCATAGCAATTTCAGCCAGTGCAGCTGCTGCTACAGCTGCAGGGTACGCTATGGCTAGTATGGTTCAATCAGGCACAAAATTAAATCAGCTTTCAGCAGATCTGACTGATGCCATCACTGTCCAAACTTCTGCTAGTACCAAGTTAAAGGGAGGGCTGATGATTTTGAATCAGCGCCTTGACCTGGCAGAGGAAGATAGGCGTCCTATACCAGATGGCCCAGTTGGGTTGTGAAAGAAAATTGGGCGCTCTGTGTATTACCAGTGTCCAATATAAAAATTCTACTCATGCAGCTAATCTGTCTAGACAGTTTTCCTTGTTTCTTGCAGGAAATTGGTCTGAGGGATTCGATGAGACTCCTGAGGCCCTGAGGGTGGCAGTTTTAAAGATCAACTCAACGCGAGTGGACCTGTCATTGACAGAGAGCCTCTCCTCCTGGATTTCATCTGCATTTTTTTATTTTAAGGAATGGGTGGGGGTAGGTTTATTTGGTGTTGCCACCTGCTGTGGACTTGTGTTCATGCTCTGGTTGGTTTGCAAGCTCAGAACCCAACAAACAAATGACAAGGTTGTGATAGCTCAAGCACTTGCTGCCATTGAGCAAGGGGCCTCCCCCGAAATCTGGTTATCTATGTTCAAGAATTAGTTGACATTGGTGGCTGGCCTCTTTTGTAGAGTTCGCCCTAGGTCATTTAGTAGTTACTGTCACATGGCACTGCGGTATCCAGGGACGGGCAACTTTCCTCATGCACAGATCAACCTAAGACACGGGGCCCAGTGGCAATAGGGTTACTCTATGACGGGAAAGGCTATGACATTAGAGGAATGACCTAAAACAGGAGCCACAGCGGATGGGCATAATTACACAGACCTAGTCCAGCCTCATTTTAATAAAATAAAAAGGGGGAGATGTGGAGAGCCGTGCTGCGAGCAATCGCCATTATAAGATGGCGCTAGCCTCTGTTGTGCCTAACTAGTAAACAAGCCTTGTGAACTCATGCCTAGTCACTGCCCATCTCGGGGCGTAGTAATGGGGTGAGGGCGAGCAACAAATCAGGAGCTGACACGCCACATCAGGTGCTGAAACGCCATGGCTGAGGGCTATATAAGCAACGCCATTTTCCGGGGTCTGGGTCTTCCCTCCTGAAGAAGCAATAAAGCTTTTTGCTGCAGAAGAATCCGGTTGTCCGAGTGTGTTCTTGCTGGCGAGAACAATAGCTCGGGACAGCTACTTGACAGGAAAGCAAATACACATCTTGAATAACTGAGTCACGACTGGGATCCAAGTGTACAATCTTTGCCTAACTATTGCTGGCTAGGCTTACAGGTGACACGCAGGGATGTCACAGAGGCAGCACGTTGCAGAGTTGGGAGCATCTGCTCAGTTCCTATGACCTCAGTCCTCCTCAAGTTCACATAGCTTGCTCTGCATGAAGAGATTCCTCACAGCAGGTCCTGCACAGAACTTTCCGGGAAATTTGTTGTCCTTCTCCAACTGGAGCACAAATGGCCCTGTTTCTTAATTTGGGTCATGTGTCTGAATTGCAGAAGGGAACTAAAAACAACACTCATGATTGCTGCATGAGAGTTACTCTCGGGTGAGCCCAGACAGGGAGAGATCTGAATCCTGAAGACACTGATAGATACGTAGACTTGACAGTACATGGAGTCTATGGTACAATCAGTAGTGTCCCTGTCTTTTCAGGACACACACACACACGCCTGTACATAGAGAAAGAGACTGTGTAGTTCAGATACTAAAAGCTGAAAATAGGGTTAGAATGTTAAAATTATGTTTACTGTTCCCCTCATAGCATCTGTTATGAAAAATTTGGGGGTTCTTTGAAATCAGGTAGGCCTGACTTTACACATTAGACATGGGACTGTAGGAAGCCTGTTTTTCTGGGCCTATAAATTAAAAACTTGTTTTATTTAAAATTTAAATTTAAATGAGCTTCTTTAAAAGTATAGCTCGAGCTGCTCCAGGCTGGGTTACATTGCTGTGAACATTTACTGAGAACCATGTTCTCAGCCCTGTGCATGGAAAGGAATACCATGAACTACAATGGCATTTTACATATAGAAAATACTCTTTCTTTTTTAAAAGAATATAGGTTTATTTGTATGTATGTGTATATTAACTTGAAATCAGCTCATTACAGAGACAGTCATTACAGAAAAGATTAAGTGAAAAATATCAAAAATACACCATCCACAGATGACGAGTGAGAATACTTGAGTGTATGCCTTCCAGAATTTTCTGCATTCTAAAGGAACAGACTTACATAATTTCCTATAAACAGGAACAAACTATATTTACATCCTGCATATATTTTTAAAAATAATACCATGAGTTCCTATTATGTAAAATATGTCATCATTTTTAAATGTAAGGTTTTTTTTTTTTTTTTTTTTTTTTTTTACAATCAAGAAATTTAAAAATATTCCAAATGTAGAGAAAGAGTAAAGTAAGCTCACCTATCCCCTAGTTTCAACAACGTCAATGTGACTAATCTTGCTTGTCTATACCCCTCTTGCACTGGTGTCAGTCTTCCAGCATCGTATTATCTTAAAGCAAAATTTAAACAACCTTTTAAGTAAGTCTGGGATAGGTTTCTTCTGTATCATTGCAATTCTAAATTTTTTTTTTTTTTTTTTGTCTTTTCAAGACAGGGTTTCTCCGTATAGCCCTGGCTGTCATGGAACTCACTCTGTAGACCAGGCTGGCCTCGAACTCAGAAATCTACCTGCCTCTGCCTCCCAAGTGCTGGGATTAAAAGCATGAGCCACCACTGCCGGGCCGCAATTCTATATAAAAAAAAATGATTTATTTTTATTTTTGTGTATGTGTTTTGACTGTGTGCATGTAGACCGTAAGTATTCAGGAGTCCATGGAAGCCAGCGCCAGCATTAGCCACTCTGGAGCTGGATCTACAGGCTGTTGGGAGCCATTAGATGTGGTTTATGGCAACAAAACTTAGGTTCTCTTGAAGCTCAGCACACACCCTAATCCCTGAGCCATTTCTCTTGGCTCACAACTCTATATTTATATCAATTCACTTACTTATATTTTAACCGGTTTTGTATTAATAAATGTTTGTTTCCTTTTTTTCCATTCTAAAAAAACCACCTTAATATTTATTACATTTTACTCTTAAAAAGAAAAGTTACCTTTGCATCTATGGGAACCATAGTCAAAGCATTTAAAATCAGTAATGCAAAACTAATGAGCCCTTAGAACAGACTTGGGCTATTAGCAAATCCTGAGGTAGGTCTGAGGGTGTCAGGGTTGAAACTGAGGCGAGGAAGCTGGTAAGGACCACTTTTAGGGCCTTTTGATAAAGACCGTTTACTGGTTGGTGAGTTTGCATAGGTTTACGTGTGTGTGTGTGTGTGTGTGTGTGTGTATGTGTGTGTGTGTGCGCGTGTGTGTGTGTATGTGTGTGTGTGTGAGTGTGTTCCCTTCTTTTCGTTCCCTGTCTTATCTCCCTGGTGTTTCACTCACAGCCGGAAGCTGGCCCTGAGTGAGCAGAGCTTTAGAAAGGGTGGGTTTTCAACAAGCGGCTGGAAACTCTTCCCAAGATCTTACCTTAATTCTTTCAAAGATTCATTAGCCTTGTGGTCCCTTCCCAGGTTGAGTCTTAAAGAAACCATAATGTTTTAGGGACACTCAGGGGTCATTTCTCACCCAATCAAGATGTTTCAGAACTCGTGGTTGCTGTGTTTATTTCCAAGTGGTTGAGATGCCAAGGCAGAATCTCCAGACTGCCTTGAAGACTTGCAAACCCAGCCAGTGGCGTTTAGAAGGGTTCCATGGGCACCCATCCCAGGAGCTTCCCTTAGAAAACAGTTCAGTTGTCCCCAGTTATTATTACCTGAAAGTCACTTAAGGAGGAATTCACCCTTTAGCTAGTCCTTTGAGCCTGACTTGTGCCCCAAGACGGTTTGTTTCTTTTATCACTATGGAAACACAATGGCGGCACCTCATTGGTTCAAAGCTCTCTGTTCTTCCCAACAGAATGTTGGGGAAGCAGCCAGTTAAACTGTTAAATCTTCACACTCAAGTCAGTGTCCATTCTCAACAGTGCGGAATACATATAAGAGTTTCAGTATCAGATGTGAGACCCTAGAAGCTTAATTTCCACAACAATAGACTTACCTCAGGACCACTAACCTTACATGGCCACAGTCCCAGGATTTCTCAGAAACCTAGAACTAACTCTGCAGTGGGCACTCTTCTTCTTTGAAGCTCAGACTTTGAGACGTGTGGCAATCCACAGAAACAGTAAATTTTTAGCTACCTGTGGTTTCAGTTTTCCCTTAGGCAAAGTTGATCTTGCCAAGTCAAAACAAAAAGACAAAACAACCAAACCAAAAAAGTGCTGGCTTATTCATTTTAATTTTACTACAATTCACTAAAAGACACACATTTTATACTGAAGGTTCACAAACAATACCCTATTGTTTACTATTCTGTTTTTCTTTTATAAATCAAGACTGATTGCAATTCATTAGATTGACTTCCCGGTCCTGTGATGGTTCACACTTCATACAAGTGTACAAGAGCTGGAAGTTCACAAGCCTCGTGTATCCTCTGAATGCCAGTGCAGCTAGGCACGGGGCAAGACCTCAGTCCTATGCTCAGTGGAGCAGAAAGAAAGGCTAATGGACAGACAACAGCTGATAAATGTTAAGAGACTCAATTGCAGGCAGATTTCTGAGTTCAAGGCCAGCCTGGTCTACAGAGTGAGTTCCAGGACAGCCAGGGCTAAACAGAGAAACCCTGTCTCAAAAAACCAAAAAAGTGAGAGAGAGAGAGAGAGAGAGAGAGAGAGAGAGAGAGAGAGAGAGAGAGATTGAGAGATTGATTGATTCAATTGCCTTTCTGCTCTCTGGCATCAACAAGAACTTCAACCAGAGAAGGAATCTGATTAGATTTACATGTAAGATAAACCATGGCGACCAAGTCAAAGAAATAGGAGAAAGAGCCGTGGTACGAGACAGAGAAACCATGTAGAAATATCTTAGAGGCCTGATGAGCCTTAGATGTGGGCCAGCAGTGGGGATGACCAGAAGAAAACACAGGCTGGGACATGGGAGGGAGGGAAGGAGAGGCATTGAACTGAGTCTCCAATCCAGGGACCGAACTGCTGTTAATGCAGCTCACTGGTTGGAGTATGTTGGGGATGAACAGATTTGAGAAGAGACTGTGCATTCTGTTTTGGACATGCTGAGGCACCAGGGGGACAACTGACTGGTGATGTCTACTGGAGAATTTATTAAAGTCCCATAAGTTCAAAGAAGACTCTAAAAACAGATTTAGTGATTGATTGAGGGAGTGGGTGAACATGTAGGGGAGTGTGACATGTAAGACAATCTGGAGGCAGTGTGGTCAGTGAGTGAGAGGACTCAGCCACAGGCCTGCTAACTGGCTTCTCTTATGCTATTAACACGAGGACAATAGAGGGTGAAGGAAACTCCAGATCCTCACTCACCTCAAGCACCAATCGATCTGTTAGCATCACTTCAGTTGTTTCCTTGTGGTGGTCAGATAGAGGCAGACTCTGTCACCCACTGAGCTACATGCCCAGCACTAATGCCATATTGGGATGTCGGTACCTTCCACCCCAAAGCCCCACACCCTGATACACTCCAGCCTCAATACAGTTACACCTTTGTCAGCTCCAAAACAGCAGAAGGGGCAGGAATTGAAGGCTTTCAAAGGGAAGTAGTATTCATGCTGTCTTTCCTCAAGGCATGGAGGGAACAAGGGCTTAACATTCTAGTAGGTCTGCCCTTGCTATCAGTCTCGGTTTGTGTGATGTTGCTGCCCTCCTGAGGTAGCAAATGCTATGAGCCTTGAGCAGCCAGGAGCTTTGCATTTAAAGTGTGACTGTTATTTGCTGACTATATGAATGGACCCAAGAGGAAGGCAGTGTTCTCTTCAGAGGCATGCAAAGATCTCCAGGGCACTCAGCTGCCACTGGCTGCTTTTTGACTTTCGAGTTCTGATTTTAGGATGCTGTGCTAATTAACCCTCTTGGACTCATTCAGCTGCACCTGAAAGGTTCCAACCAAGGAGCTGCAGCAGTGTGAAAGCGCGTGCTCCTGTGATCACAGCCAGAGGGCCCACAGTTGGGATTTCAGTCCTCCATCTTCTCCACCTCACTCCCGACACAGCACAGGGAGGCTTTGGACAGACAGTCCCACGTCGGTCTCACAAATGTTGGGCTCACAGGCATCACCACAACTGGCACTTCCCTTCTTAAGAGGAAGGCTGACAGAGTTTGTATGCTTAGAGGGTTTGGCAGCAGGCAGGTCGGTGAAGAGTCCACTAGAGCACGCAGGAGGGACTGGCAGGGCAGAGGAAGGGGAGCTGTGCAAAAGGCAAGTGTCCCACGACTTTTCTCTTTCTGCTCTTTCTTCTTTTAATGCTTTAATTTCTAATTGCACTTGCTAAAATTTGTGGCCTATTATCAATAATGTCTGCACGTGATGTGACTATTTTTTTCCTTAATAATTTAGTGATTTCAGTGAAATAAGAAAATTAAGTTTTGTGAAATAATATTTGAGTTTATGTATTTTGCACTAACACCACATTCTTTGGCACACTTTGTGTGCTGAAAAAAATTTTTTTAGCTATTGCTAGTGACACCTCTTGCCAGCCTGTTTTGAGGGTTTTTTAAATTTGAAACTGTTGTGGCATTCGGTCCTTCATATAAAACAACGAGAAAACAATACGATGCGAGGATGCTAGCAGATGTCAAACAATACAGTGAAGACAGAAGCCAAGTCGACGCTCAAAGCCTCCAATCTTTTTTTGGGGGGGTGGGGGGGTTGGATGCATGGAATGTTGACTCATACTTAATTGTTAAAGAAAACACAAAGATACTGAGACTGTTACCAACATCTTTTGTCAAAAAGTTGAGTTTTAGCCCAGCATGGAGGTACATGCCTTTATTTCCAGCCCTCAGGAGGCAGGAGTAGGTGGATCTCTGAGAGTTCAAGGCCAATAGTCTACAAAACAAGTTTCAAGCCAGTCAGGCCAGAAACTCTATTTCAAAAAACACACACTCTCGCGCACACACACACACAAAATATAGTTTCATACTTTGTTGTTTTTTAAACAAACTCTCAATTGTCCAATTTTGCCAATGAAGACTCAGAAGCCAGATGCTGGGGTGAGAGCCTGCTAGCTCAGAGAGGCAGAGAAAGCACCCAGGTGACCTTCCTCCTCAGCCCATGTCCTAGCAGAAACCCTTACTTTTTAGGCCACCTCCAAAAAATCCCCCTTCAGACTGAATATACCTCCCTTCTACTTCCTGTGCATCTCTATCGTTCTCCTGACTCCCTCTTACTCTGTGGTTTGTTTTTTCTTCTTAATAATCCTATGTTCACGTCCTGTCACTGGTTGCTTGCTCTGCCTCTTGACCTCTGGCTGGCTTTATTTAATGCTGTTTACAATATTCAAGCAGAAAGCTCTTGGATTAAAGGTGTGTGCTAGGGCTGAGCCACAGCACAGGAAAGAGATTTTTCCTGTAAATAACACAATCTCAGGGTTCACAGTGTGATCAAATATCCTACAATACTTCATTCTCAAAATGACCATAATTCAGTATGGATATGAATCTTAAAAATACAGGAGGGGATATATTGTTTATTGTTTGTTTGCTTTTGTGGGTTTCTGGGGGCAGGGAAACACAAGCTGAGCTGTTGTGGAAATTGTAGATGAGGCTGATCTTGAACTCAGAGATCCACCTGCCTCTGCCTCCTGAGAGCTGAGATATAGCTCAATGGTGGGGCACTTGCCTACATACAAGTGGGGCCCTCAATTCAACCCCAGAACCACAAACAGAACAAACAATACAAAAACAAACTTATAAGGGAGATACAAGGATACTGAAAGATCTTTTCTATTGATTCTAATACTTAGAAACAATTTCTAAATAGTCATGCAATCAGAAAAGTGTGAATGATTGGAAAGAATTGCTTCATCTTCTGAATGTGTGCACATTTACTATCTGCTTAGCAATGACTTCATGGTTGGCTGGTGTGGTTCTGGTATGGGGCTACTGTGCCACATAGTCATGGTGTAGTCTAGTTCTAGCAAGACTAGGAAGGGCTGGCAAGGGGCTCAGTGGGGAAAGGCACGCGATGCCAAGCCTGACCACCTCAACTCCTTACCCACAAGTCACGTGGCTCAAGTCAAGAACTGACTCCTGAAAATTGTCTCTGATGCTCAACTTCATCCCCGTATTAATAAAAATCTTAAAAGAAAAATCTATAAATTATTAGATCTGTTTACTACTCAACTGTCAATGCTTTTTTTGGTATTAGTTCAACAAAATCTGGTATGCTTCCTTATAAAAATCAACAAAAAGACTCTGCTGGATTGTGTAGGGCTGAAACAAAAATCACAAGGAGACACAGGACAATTTAAGAAGCCTTGTGTTTATTATCTGATTTACAATTTATTATCTGATTTACAATTGATAAAGCAAAGGAAGGTGCATAAAGAGCTACTTGACAAAGTTGTGTTCCAGATAGCATTTTCCTGGAGCCCCTGGGATCCCATGCCTGGGGCCACACTTGGCAGTGGACTAGTGTGCATGCCTGCAGTACAGTACAAGCACAGGTCTGTACACACCTGACAGCAGACAAGGCCCCAGACGGACAGCCCTAGCTCCAGATGTCAAGCTGATGTGAGAACCACCCACTACTAATTATGCACTAGGGGCTTGGAATACTGTGTAAAATGTGCCTTCAACAGATGATAGGCTCTGTGAGCTTCCCTAACATCTTCCCCTGGCAGTCGGATCATTTATGTCAGACCAAGGGCAAGCACAAGACTAAAAAATAAAACCCACTTGACTAACAATGGCTATTTACATAAGATTTGGGATCTTCAAAAATTCAGGGCAGTTTTAATTCTGAGCTCAAGGAGACTCTCTGAATAGGTAACAGGCTACTTGGAAGTACCTGAGAAATCATCACAGAAAATCTTGAAGGAAAAAACAGTTGAGTTTTCCCAGGCAAGCATGAAAGTACATACCAGCTGACTCTGAATGAAAACAAAAACAAAACGAGAACAGTTAAGAGTCCTGTGGAGGAAGAACTCACTGGAAAGTTCCAGTTCTTGTTGTATTTTGCAGATAGTCCCATGTAACAGATTCTCAGGATGTACCCAAATCATCTTAGGTGGAAACTGAAAGTCAGCAAGGCCCAGCTTTAGGACAGGATTCATTTCAGCGACAAGCATGCGCAGGTACAATTTGTTCTGACAGAACATCAGGATCAATTTAATTTTCAAAAACCTATGTTTGGTTTTCTTTAATTGGCCGTATTCATCTGGCTTCCAAGGCAAAACTCTGCTTCCAGTGGCCACTTAGGCGATGACAGAAGGACAGAGTTATTGTCACCACAGAACTCCACAATTTCTAGCTCAGTAGAGTGGTTTCTGTCCTATGTGTAAACCTGGCTATTTAACATTTTACTGCCCCCTCAGCCCCAGGCTTCCCTACTCTGTGTGTTCCTTCCTTAGAAGCTGTAAATGTCCAAGTAGCAGGAAGAATCCTTTTTTCAGGAACCAAGGCAAAGCTTTAAGGTTCTGCTGAGGGAGGTACTCAGTTATTTATAGACTAGAAACGCAAATGCTGTTTTTAAAACAGGAATTGGAATATTTAGGAAATTTAAACAGTAGAATTCTTGTTAATGCCTGCTTGCCTGCTTCAGGCAGGATCACTCACTAACCCAGAGTCCTTCATAAATGTGTGTGTGTGTGTGTGTGTCCGATGAACTGTTGACAGCAGCTAGTCTGGGCGAAGGGGGTGAAGGTGGAGAAGGGAGGGACATCTCTCTCCACCCTTTGTTTCTGAGAAATTTAGAAAAGTTGTATTAAAGATTCTAGAAATATAGAAAACTCATATGCTCTTACCACTGTGTGGATGCTGGCTTTTCTAACCCTTTTGAGAGCATCTCTCTTGAGGAGACTCAAGAGAGAAAGACAAAACTCCCTGGCAGAAAAGAATTTCTCTGAAGCAAAATATTTGCAAGTTAAGCACCAAGAGGACCAAATAAAGGACTTTCTGCCTTGACAAACAAAACCAACAGTTGCCCCTTATCTCCTCCCCAGGTGCTTGAACAACCCCACAGAGACAAAGCTATGTCAGCTGCAGAGGCAGACCATGGCCTGCCACCTCAGAGCACAGATCTGCCCCCTGCCCCCCAGCGTGAGGCCTGCACCACAGGCTGAAGGCCTAACCCCCAGCCTCAGGCCTCACTTGCTTTTCAGCTTGTTAAAGAAATCAGAGGAAAAGAAGTCTTGGCTCTCCCATAAACAAACACCCTTCTCCACTTCTGCAGATACCAAGAGACAGGCAGGTGCTTTAATGTACACAAGGAAAACAATAAAATCTAACAAATACACACTTTCAAAGCAAGCACCTGGGTTTTACTTCAGTTTATAATTTAATGTGCCTGAGAATTTTTGTGCAAATACATGTCATCTTTCATTAAAAATATGCATAGCACACTTTGGAAAAAGTTAGTTACAACTAACTTTTCTTTAAAATTTTAAATATATAAATATACAACATAATCTACTGCCTACTGACTGATTGCACTTCTGGTTTAAACCCTTCTGGCATCCAAGGAAAACAGAGAAACACACAATCACGTTTGCATTCCTGGGCCACCGTATTGTTCAGAAGAAATATCCTAAAAAACGTTTTTGATTCGAATTTACCCCTTTTTCCTCTTAAATCCCTCCAAGTCCACTCATATTGTTATTTTAAATTTTTTTGTTGTATTGTACAAAAATACAAGCTTAAAAAACTGAAGATTTAGTAATCATAAATACCAAGGAATCTATCTGGGCGGTGTTTGGGTTTTCAGAGCCTCAAAGTCCCCAAATAAGAAAGTCTCCAGTTTTGATGGAAAGGACAGGATAACATTTCTTATTTTGCTAATGCTGAGAGTGCACCATTGGGTGGATGCATTTGACCAGGGACCAGCAGGGACGGGATCTCCCACTGGCTCAGTAACAGACAACTGCGCATGCGCCAACTCTCCGGGATCGGCTGTTCCAGGTTTCCTTCCTAGGCAGGCGCTTCTGGCTTGTGTTCTCTAGGGACAAAGGTGCTAGCAGTTTAGCATTACTGTCACATTTCAATAGAATTTGGTTTAGTTTTCTATTCACTTTTTACTTCCAAGGCAAGGAAACGTAGCTGAAGGAGCAAACTAACCCTTTCTTCCATTTGTCTCCAACTGGTCGTCACTTGTCCCCACTGTTTACTAGACTCCATCCTCAAAGACCCTCTTGCAAACAAACGTCCTATCCCTTCACTGCGCCCTCTCCCACATTCACAGTCCTTCTGCAACATCCCTTTTCTCTCAAGTTAGGCCGGTCTCCACTCTCAGTGCATCTCTCTCCTTCATGTGCTCATTTATACACGAGGTTTAGTTAATGGTGAGCCTCAGTCTTCCTTCAGGATACCCATTTTGGGTGAGGTTGTGCAAACTGGGGCTCCAAAGCTACCCATCATGACCGGAAGACTCTGATTCCTCCTCAGTCCACCCAATAAACTGCCACCTGAATTTAAATAAACAGCAGAGTCTGGTTTTTGAAGACCCATTTCTGCCTCTCGGCTTTTCCCGTTCTCCTGGGAATCGGGGGTCTTGACCACCCTGGCTATTCCCAGCCTCTTCAGCCTGTCTACCAAGTTCATCTTCAGCTGTCCAACATCAGGAGGGGCCCTTGAAGGTCTCAAGCCATACATTTCTTGCAGGAATGTTTCAGCTGGTCGGGAAGCCAAGAAATTCTCGGAGACATGCACTCGGGGTTCAAAGGGCAAGGGGGAGGAGCATGGTGACTGCGCCGGGGAATTTGGTGGTGTGGAGGGGGTAGCCAGGGCCTTGGGGCAAGGCTGCAGGAGGGGGTTTTCTGAAGCCGGGCTGTGGTACACTTTAGCAGAGATGCCTCGCTCCTGCAGGAGTTTGGCTAAGCTCCTGGTGCTACTGAAGGTTATGGTGGAGTCCCTGCGGTTTGTGATGGATTCGCCAATGCTTAGTCTATAGGACGCAGCAGGAGAGTTCACAGCCGTGTTGGATGAGCTGCTCGCACTACTGCCACAGGCCAGTGATGGGAAACCCGAGCTGGAAGAAAGGAGGGCAAGTGCTTAGGAGTCAGGAACACCTGCCCGCATGGAGCTTTCAAGGATGACCAACCAGCTCATCTTAAGGACAGCCTTTCCAACTTTGTTTCACTGACAAACAGTTAAACTGTCATTTTCTCCAGCTGTGTTAACTAAGTGATGGGAACACGTGTGTGAGCCCCTGACTTCCCAGGCCCTCTTACCTAGGGGTGACCTGAGTGATGTCAGAGGGATGTAAGATCCTGCAGGTGGTGAAGGTGAATGTCGAGTTGGTGAATGAGAGACACTTTCCTGGGTTCGAAGTTGCAACTGAAATAAGAGATGTTTAGAAAGCAAACATGGAATTGAAAGACTGGGTTAATAACATAAAAGGCTCATTGTTATTTTGTTAGCAATACAGCATTTATCAATTGCCTTTGAAGTAGAAAAGTTCCTACATATGGAAATGCAATATAAATACACTAGTATTAACTGATTAGATACAACTGAACTCTCAAGTGCTTTACAAACACAAATAAAAGGAGCAAAAAAGCTTAGAAATAAGAGAAAAAGTCACTGAAAAAGACATTAAAAAACCTAAGATCTAGTTATCTAGGCATCCAGGACAGCCCCTGATTCTTAGAGTATTGTATGCTGACTCCAGAACATGTCACATTAATGCAAGGATGAGGCCTCTTTTATTATTATTATTAATTATTATTATTATTATTATTATTATAATACTATTTGAGATTTGCATGTGGGCACAAAAACAGTGGTGGGTAAAAATTCTGTCTCCTTAGCACCAACCAAGATAATACTTGTATTCTTCATTCTTACACATTCAGTATTTTTTTTTCAAAGCCAAACTTATTAAAGAAGGTGCTTGATAAAAGAGTAAAGTTATCATGAAACTGTAATCTTTTCACTCTGCAGCACAGGGGCGTGGGAAGTGCTTGCTGAGAGCCCCTGCTGTCTACAGGCAGTCCACATAACAGTGGCTGTCTACAGCAAAGCACTGGTGCAGCTATCCTGAAACTGTATCAGGGAACACTATTTAGTCAAAAGTACAATTAACACACAAGTTATAATTATTCAGACTTGGGAATCTGGCAGGCATTTTCTTGGGGGAAAAAAAACCTGTCAATATTTTCTGTCAACGACAAACATAAGCTTCAAGTGAAAATCAATTTTAGGAAACTTAAATCACTTCTAAGAGTTTGGAAATCCTAACAGACAGCCTTTCACGTTGATGGACTTAGTGACACCAATATACCATCTAAGGCAGTGTCAACATCTGGGTATCTGTGTAACTGTCAACAACCGCGGCAGGGCACCAAACCATGCAGAGCAAACGTTCAAGGAGAAGGACAAGCACATTTCCATGAAAACCCATTGACGGTTTCCACACTGCTGTGACTATTACTACCACTTACCTGCTTCTCATCTGACTGCAAACAACATCCACAATTCCTTCCCCCTTCTAGCTACATACTATTCTGAGAATGTATTTTCTTCACATTTTTCATATAAAACACTGCATCAGACTAAATGCAGAAGTTCATAATGAGAATCTTCACTTAAGTCAGAAATTAGAGACTTGTAAAAATTGTAAAACAAAACCATTTTCTTACTATATCCAACAGAGTTGTTTTTCAGAAACCAGTATTTGCATGAGAACTTTTATTTTTAAATGGGTTATTTTTTTTTAAGTTCTCAGTTTTTATTTTAACTTAGTAGACATAACCTATAGAGACAGACCTGAGGTTCTCAGGGACTTTTCAATAGCATCAAGGACCCTGAGACCAAAAGGCTTGCAAACCACTGACTCGCCTGACCGCTCACTCTGCCTAACTTACTTCTGCAGGCTGCTAGGAGAGAGGGGAGGAATCAAATCAAAATGTCAGCAGTGCTGTGGGTTTGTATTATTTTATCTCCGCTAATGAGTAAACTCCAGTGAGACTGTGCACCGGTAGCCAGAAAACCCCAGCCAGACAATGTAGTGCCCTGGCTACGAGGCCATGTTCAACTGCACTTCCTCTCACCTGTACCTGGTCCACCCGCTGAGGTCATGGGCGGCAGGAAGATCCCCGTTACTGGCGTGGGCAGTGCAGGTTTTTGCTCCAGTTGAAGAGGCTGCTGAACCTGAAAAGTGATGCCCTCTTCTTCATCCTCCTCTAAGTCTGAGATGTGGTAGACAACATCCTTGGGCACCTGTGTGAATCCTTTAGTGATGACGCCTGGGCGTGGATCAAGAATGGTTCCCAAGTTCGGCTGAGCAAGCTGCTGCCAGTGATGCAGAGTCTGTGATCCTGAACAAGCAAAGTAGGACAGGCATGCTTTACATTTCCACAGATCCCCAATCTTGAAGAAGCTAGAATTGTGTGAGCAACAACAGTAACAATACAGATACTTATTTGGTTTTGACATTTTGTTCAAATTTGTAAATTTAAGCTCTCTGTAGAAAATTGACATGACATGGAACGGCTGAGCAATAAGTTTTCTATTTCAAAAAACAGTCTGCAAAGGGACATCTGAAGAAGAGGAGAAAAAAAAACCCAGTAAGGGTTTTAAACAAGACCCAGGCTGCTCAGGAAGGAAGGAGGCCACCCACTTCAGGGACAGGCTGCTCCTTCCCAGGTGGCAAAAACAATATTCACCCAGCACAGTTGATGAACTTGGAAGCAAAACCTGGATGCTTAGGTTGGGGAATAACTTGAATTTCCTGTGCACTTCTCTGCTTGCTCATGACCCTACTTTTCTTGGTCTGCCAGGAAGAAAGGGAGACCCGGGTGATAAAGTGGAGAACATGTCCCTTTGGTTCCAGCCCGTGTGAACTGATGAAAGAGCAACCCATGCCCTTTTACAGGATGTCACATCTAATTGTGTCACTGTGGTAATTTCATCCTGAAATCAGCAACGTTAACCAACACTTGGACCAAAGCAAGAGTCTACAGGGTACCTTTTTAAACCTTTGTTATAAAAGGAACCTTTAAGCCGAGAATGAGAGAATCATTCGTGGACCATACTATCTGATAAGTCAGGTATTGATTTTGAGTTTAAGCTGTGCTTTAGGAAGGAGAAGAGTACAGATGTAACTGTGTGCCTCGATGGCAGGGATACTCTAATTGCTCCTCTCCATTCATCTCAGCCTGTTGGTCCTACCATGCAACTGCTATTGACAGGATTCTGTAGCAAAAGTCAGGATAAGAATCTTCCCACTTCCCTGCTGCACTGATATTAAAATGTCAGAAAGGAACAAATAGCTGAAGACTTGGTGACTCAGGTCTTACTCACTGTCTGCTATGTGGCAGGCAGCACAGCACAGCACAGCACAGCACAGCACAGCACAGCACAGCCCAGCCCAGCACAGCCCAGCACAGCCCAGACCGACATCCTGCCTGTGCACAGGGTGCCTCAATTCTAGGAGAGACATCTAACATAGACACGGCTTCTAAAAGCTGTTACTGACTTCTTACCTTCCAGGGGCTTGACAATCTGTAACTTCTCTGGCATGAAGCCTCGAAGGCAGCCGGCACTGCCGAGGTCCGTGGTCTCCGACTGGTCAGTGCAGACTGAGGCAAGGTTCTCCGTGGGGGCGTCACAGCTGCTGACTTCTTCCTCCTGCTCAGCCAAGATCTGGATCTTCCGTTCCCATTCTTCAGCAAAGAACTGCTTCTCACTTAGGTAGTTCTGTCTTCTCAGGCTGAGGCGATGCAATGCAGTAGCCAGGTCACTATCTTCAGGGGATCCTGGGGGGTTTGTGGGCTGCGAGTTTCTGTGGGAAAATCACATTCGATGATGAGACTGTAGATCGTGAGAACAATCTAGACCTCTCCTTTCTATATGCTGGACATTAAAAAGGACTGACCTTGAAAATGAGCTGTTTTCTTAGCTATTTAAAATACAGAAATAACAAACAAAATCATCAACAATACTGTTATCACAACAATCACTGTAACATATTGTACTGGCTTGGTTTTGTGTGTCAACTTGACACAAGCTGGAGTTATCAGAGAAAGGAGCCACCCTTAAGGAAATGCCTCCATGAGATCCAGCTGTAAGGCATTTTCTCAATTAGTGTTCCAGCAGGGAGGGCCCAGCTCATTGAGGGTGGTGCCATCCCTGGGCTGATAGTCCTGGGTTCAATAAGGAAGCAAGCTGAGCAAGCAATCCAGTAAGCAGCATCCCTCCATGGCCTCTGTATCAGCTACAGCCTCCAGGTTCCTGACCTGCTTGAGTTCCAGTCCTGACTTCCTTTGGTGATGAACAGCAATGTGGGAAGAGTAAGTGGAATAAACCCTTTCCTCCCAGCTTGCTTCTTGGTCATGGTGCTTTGTGTAGGAATAGAAACCTGACTAGGACACACATCATTTCCAATTACCTTCAGAAAGTAAAATATGTTATTCTTGCTAACTTCTCCATCTCATTTCACTATGGAACTGCAGGTGTGGTCTACTTTTATGTTCAGGTCAGGTACTCCCAAAGTTACTATTAGCATAGTTCACAGACTCTATTACCGAGAGCAAGAGGTACCATTGCTTTATATAACTGTGAATGCTAGCTATACACTACTACATGCTTTTAATCACAGAAAGGATGAGTAGGGCATGGTGGCACATTTGCAGCACTCAGGAGACTGAGGCAGGAGAATCATATTTTGATGGCAGCCTGGGTTGTACAAAAAAATACCCTACCTCAAAACAAACAAATAACAACAAAATAAAAAAGACGGAGGGAGGGAGAGAGAGAGACAGACAGACAGACAGACAGGCAGACAGACAGACAACCAAGGCTGAGAAAGCTGAGAAAGGTGTGAAAGCATTCATTTTGGAGCCACAAACGTCTCTGAATATGCAGTGTATCTGAAAGAAAGCAAGGATTCTAAGTTACAAAAGACTGCTTCTCATAGGTCTTTGAAGCACTTCCACCTATGATGCAGCATTGAAATTGGAAGGTATTTTAGAACTGATGTAGAAGGAACACGGCAAGTGAATGCACACAGCCTCTTAAGACCACTGTGGCACGATGCAGGCATCAGAATGCAGTGCAAACTGCCGGCTGCAGCACCTTCTGGACAGTGTGGAGGGATGCTGGCCAGGTCTGAGTTCTCGAATCTAGCATACCAACACGATAAGGAATGCAGACCTACTGCCAGCCCCCCTCCCTTTCCCCGCCTTACCCTGGAACCTCTGTGCTGCTCCCTTGGCTCAGGAGTGTTTTGTCCTCTGCTGGCTGGACACCAGACTCAAAGGGCTTTGCTGTCATGATGACACTTGAACGGTTGGAGCCTGGGATCGGTAGCAGGACTGGGAATGTGACAGAGCGGCCCCGAGTGTCATTGGCAACCTTGACAGTATCAAACACCCGTTTCTGCTGGGCCCTGTCAGAAGGGAAGAAGCATCCACTCCTGTTAGTCTCACCCAGGGGAGCGCTTCCTGAGAGCTGTACACAGACACGGAGCCAGACACAAATCTGTCCCCAGGACTCTCGTTTAGGGAAATTGAGAAAAGTGATACAGGAGAGCTCCCTCGCAGGAAGACAATCTGCACAGCAGCAGATTCACTCCTGACTGGCAGTCATTGCTCTGTCCTGTGGCTCCTTCCTTCCATGCCGAGGGATCACACTGCTACGCAAGCCTCCACCACATGGGCCTGGCTTGACGCTTCTTTTACATGTCTGCTCTGAGGTGCAGCAACAGCCCTGTGACCTGTACTTACTTTTGTTTAGACACAGATTCCTCATCCAAACTCAGCTTTTTACGCATGGTCCCTTCAATCTCAGCTGCCAGCGACTCCTAAGAAAAGGAGTTCAAGTAGCATGATTACTATGTGTGTAGACAAACACAGAAGGCCTGACAGGCTGCAGACCAAGTCCTGTTCCTCTTGCTTTGCTGTAGTTTCTGGGCTACTGTTCCATATCCTCATGTGGTTTTGATGATCTACTCAGAGATGAGGGCTCAACCATCATGGCTCAGCGGGGTTGGACTGGGGATGGCTGGTTCTGACATCCACAGATACACAGTGGAGGAACTGATATATACACAGGGCTGTGTGTGAAACACATCCATGTCCTGACTTGACCATCTGAGAGAGTCTAGAGGCCACGATACTTGAGTGGCAATTGGCACTTTTGGCACAAGGTCTTGAACTCAGAATGCCATTTCTCAAAGTCACCAAAGCCTTGGAGAAACGGCTGACTCCTGGGCTGGGACAAGAAGTACAAAATTTGCATGAAGGAGATCCTATTGGTTGTATCTTGGACAACTTGAGAATCAAATAATAAAAATGGTTTATAATCCACTGAGTAAATAAGAGCCTATGCTACATACTGACTAAACAAATAAATGTGTCAGAAAAGCTCTAGTAAAAGGCCGTTAGTAGATACTGAAAAAAAAAAAGGATGGAATTAGAAAACCGCTACTTGGAAACTGTGCTGATTAGCTTTTTTCCTAGAATCATCTTGGAAAAGAGTCTCAGTGAACAACTTTCTACACTGGGTTGGCCTGCGGATGTGTCTGTGAGGGTACTGTTTCAATGAAGCTAACTGAAGAAGCCCCAGTACACTGTGGGCAGCACCATTCCCAAGGCAGGGAGTAGGGGTCTGAACTGTATAAAAGTAGAGAAACTTAGCTGAGCGCAAGCAAGCAAGAGAGTGTGCATCCTTCATTTCTGACTGTGGATATGATACAAGCAGATGATTTAAGTTCCTGCCTTGACTTCCCACAGCAGACTTGTAGACCTAGAATTATGCGATAAAACAAACTCTCCCCCAAGTTGCTTTTTGTCAGAGAATTGTATCCCAGCAACTAGAACAGTAGTCATCACAGAAATTACCAAAGAACCCTGGGTGGACCTGAAACCTATGGCTGAAAGTTTGATGAAGACATTTACCCTTGATAACCTGGTTAATGTAGCCTGTGCTAGCTTTCATTCATAGATAGTAAATTAGTAGTGCTAATTTACTTAGTTCATTAATAATATTAATCCTCAAGGGTAAAAAATTGGCAGATAACACTTTAACCAAAAATTCATAGTCAGTAAACACTGACAATAGGATGAATGTACCTTGTGAAATAACAACATTATTTCACACTGAAGTAAGCACATACAAAGGTATGTATTTTTAATTTCTCTGTGTATGCAAGTGTGTGCAGAGGTCAGGGACAACCCTGTGGAGTTAGCTCCCCTTCCAGTTCTATGTGGTATAATGGTTTGAATATGGTTGGCTCAGGGAGTGACACTATTAGGAGGTGTGGCCTTGTTGGAGAAGTGCATCATTGTGGGCATAGGCTTTAAGACTGTCATCCTAGTTCCCTGAAGCCAGTCATATCCTGTTTGCCTTTGGAAAAAGATGTAGAACTCTTAGCTCCTCCTGCATAATGCCTGCCTGGACGCTGCCATGCTCCCACCTTGATGATAATGGACCAAACCTCTGAACCTGAAAGCCAGCCCCAATTATTGTTGTCCTTATGAGAGCTGTCTTGGTCATGGTGTCTGTTCACAGCAGTAAAACCCTAAATAAGACATGGGTTCTGGGGATCGAACTCAAGTCTCCAGGTTTGTGTGGCAAAGGCCTTTTACTGACTGAGCCATCTTGTTGGCCCCCAAACACGTCTTTCAAAGGACATTTTTGGAGCAGTGTGCAGTGGCCTGCACATGTAATCTCAAGTAGGCAGGAGGCTAAGGCAAGGGGATCACTTGAACCTAGGAATTGGAGTCAGCCTGGGTAATGTAGAAAGATACCTTTCAAAATGAATGAATGAATGAATATATAAATGAGGAAATGAACACACACCATAGTTTACAAGTAATAGAATACAAGGCATTTTTGGGAAATCTGAGAGGGCTCTGCGGACGAGATGACAATGTTGTACTGAGTCAACTTCATGATGACAGGTGGGTGTAGTGCATGTCCTTATCTGTACTGAACACTGTGTCTATCTTTAGTAAGCACTAAGGGCTAATAGGGATATCTGAGTTTATTATAAAACAGCTCAGGAAAACAAAAACAATCAACCAACCAGCCAACCAACCAAACAAACAAAAACGCTGAGAGGAAATAGAGATATATTAATTAACATGTTTTAAAAAAAGGAAATCTATGTGAGGAATACATAAACATTCTTGGTATTACTATTTGGAATTTTATTGTAAGTTTCAAATTATTTCAAAGTTAAAAATTAAAGAAAAAAATGCTGAGGCTATAAACTGTGGTAAACAAATAGTGTTTAAAAAAACCCTAACAGAGCTGGGCGTGGTGGTGCACGCCTTTAATCCCAGCACTCGGGAGGCAGAGGCAGGTGGATTTCTCAGTTGGAGGCCAGCTTGGTCTACAAAGTGAGTTCCAGGACAGCCAGGGCTATACAGAGAAACCCTGTCTCGAAAAACCAAAAAAAAAAAAAAAAGAAAGAAAGAAACAAAAAACAAATGCAAAAAAACAAAAACCCAAAAGAACCAAAACAAAAAAAAACAAAAAACAAAAACCCCAAACAATGTGGTTTAGGGTAAAGGTAAAGGCGCACAGCCTAGACAACTGTCCTCTGATCCCAATCAACTATGACAGGAAAGAAAGTGGGAGCCATGAAAAAGATCATTACTGAAGAGAAGCATAAGGAACAGGTCAGCAGAAAGTTACTAGGAAATGAAAGAAAGAAAACAGTTGTTAACAGATATCAACAGACACAGACAGACAGACAGACTGACCGACTGACAGACACACACACTCACTCACTCTAAAATATAGCCTGGCCAGTCTGTGCTACCCAGAGAGCTGGAGGCCAGCCTGCAGTGAACACTGACAGTCTCAAAAGGCCAGACTTACATATACTCTCTCTGGGAACCAGGTGTTATAACAGCTCTTTGAAGCAATGTAACAAATTCTGGCATAGACTAATTTTTAATTGCATTCTACCATTCTCCAAATACTATTTATTAATGAATTAAAAAAAAATCAAGATTCCCACAAGAGACTTACAGTCTAAGTAGAGTTAAACCTACCAAGAAACTTGAGCTTTACAGAGAAAGGCTTAGATGTGTAAAGTATGCTGTAAAGCTGATGAGACTCCTGAAATGCACACTGCAGACAGAGAACCAACTCTGAGAGTTGAATGAGAGCTTCTGTTGCTGTGAAATCACCATGATCAAGAGCAACTTGGGAGGAAGGGGGAATTTCTCCTTAGATATTAGAAGTCCACCATCTAGGGCTGTCAGGGCAGGAACTTTGGGCAGGTAGTGAAGCAGGATCTAATGCAGCGCCATGGTGGTTTGCTCTATCCATCAATCACTAACAAGGAAAATACCCTTCAGGCTTGCCCGCAGGCCTGTCTTATGGAGGCATTTTCTCAGTCGAGAGTCCCCTTCCCAAGTTACCCTAGCTGGTGATAAGTCGGCAAAATACTAGCCAGCAAATGTTGTCCTCTGATCTCCATCAGTGCACATGATACATAAACAGGTACACGCACATGTATATACAACAAATGGGGGGAAAATCTTTAAAAAAAAATTTTGGGGTGGGGCTAGGAAGATGGCTCTTGGGGCAAAAGTGCTTGCTTCCAAGTCTGACAACCTGAGTTTAATCTCCGAGTTTAGTCCCACATCATTGTGGAAGGAAAGGCCCAACTCCCATAAATTGTTCTCTGACCTCCACAATTACACAATGGCTCATGTATCTCAAACACACAAAACAAATAGTTATAAAGACTGAAAAGTATGGCTTCCATAAGTGGTAGACGGTGGGTCTAAGGTAGGACAACCTCATTTGAGTGATTTGCGGTACACAGATCAAAACCCAATTTCCTTAGAGTTTATCTCCAACACCGCAGCATCTTGAGAATGTCACCTGAGGAAATAGAGTGCTGAGGAAGATGTGGGTGTGCAAATCACACTGTGACTCCATATTGTGTCCCAGAAACAAGAGCAAAGCACGTTCTGCCTTTTCCAGCTATCTTACAAATCACACTCTGGAAAACAAAATCTAAACTTTTCTTTTCTTCCTTTACGAACATGGTGTACTTCATTATTTCTTACCCCTGTAAAAACTCCGTAAGACTGGGAAAAGCAGAGATGAGCAGAAGGGCCGGATTTGCTACGAAGCTCTTTTATTTCTTCTTGGGATTCATGTAACATTCCCAGGCACTCCATGTTTCTGTCCTGTAACTCATGAAGCTGACAAAGAAAAAAGTGGGACATTTTATTGCCTCTCCAGTCAACCCTGGCTACCCCAAATACCCGGGAAAAGGCACTTTGAAGGGCACTGCTTTTATCCAGGCCCAGCAGACTATAGAAGATCATGTCAACAAGAGACTCTGAAGCAAAGTCAGTAAGAGCATCTTCACGCTGAGCTGCCAGGGCCTGAGACATAAAGATGTGACTTCTCAAACCTGAAATGTGGCACAGACCACTGAAACTGTCAATTCAGTATCTGATGGCTCATGCCCCAAACACCCATGGAGGAAATATAAAAGCGCTAACCAGTCAGCTTTAGCATAATAGTACAGTTTCTTACGAGCCTCACCCTGAGGTCTTTAGGAGGCAAGATTAAGAGTCTAGAAAGTGACTTATTTAATGTGAGAGTGTTCCATCAACCAAAACAGTCCCCACCCCTATCCCATTTGAAAACCTTTTATAACAGTCTAGCAAAATCACAAAACTCAGAGTGTGTTTTAACTGAAGACATTTCTCCACGTGTAACATGTGTCCAGTTCTTCAGATCTTCAGGGCTGGGGAAGCCTATCTAAAATGCGCACTGCCCTTCCTCCCATTTTAAGAGACCGGCAGAGGCTTCCTTTCTTTTCCATGTGCTGCAAAGCCATCCTGAATAAGGAAGACCTGAAACTTATGGGAGGTGTGGCCCACACACCCAATGCTGCATCTGGAAACACCAGAAGCACAAACACACACACACACACACACACACACACACACACACACCCCGTTAACATGCTTCACCTCGCCATCGACTTCCACAAACATTATGCAGGCGACTTTGGAAAAGCTGATGTGAGACATTCCTGCTGAACGAGGATCCGGAGCGTCTGTCACCCACCTGTCACCATGGTAATGTGGACAGCACTCAGTGCACAGACGCAGACATGGGCAAATGCTGCCCCTGAGAATCTGAAGTTGCTTCTAGCATTAGCATGGTGCAATGGAACTTACAACAAAGCTCAAGAGGAGGGAAAACTCTTAAAGCAGCCAGTCTTGGTGAGAGCTAAATGCTTAGGCAGAAGGGCTGAGGAGATTCAGGAGCTGGGGTCTGTCTACACACAGGGAGGGTCTATGCTAACAAATCCTCTAAAAACAAAATGTAGGCTCTAAACTGAGGTGGTGGAGGCACACACAGGACTGGGGAGGCCAATGAGCTCAAGTCTGAGGGTAGCCTGGGCTACATAGAGAGTTCCATGCTATCCTTAGGCTACATAGAAAACTTGGTTTCACAGTTAAAAAGATAAATAAATTAAAGTAAGAATGTACATGTAGTTCTCACTTGATAAACTCAGTATAAACTCAGAATGATATCTAGGAATCTATTTAAAACTTGTCGTTCCTGGTGATTATTGTGAATGCTGAACTGTCGCAAAGTTAAATCTAGTATATAAGTAAATAAACAGAATGTAAGAAATATTTGCTATTATGCTTACATACTTGTAAAAATACTTTTCAGAAATTATCTTACTAGGCTGGTTAACATATGTTGATAAAAAGTCTTATATTGAATGGAAGACCCAGATATAAACCAACATAATTATAGCCACTTTATTTTTGACAGATGAATATACATATTTAAGAAAAAACACATATTTAAGAAAAACAGCAACAAAATCATAAAAATCACAGCTTCTCTGACAAAACGGTGTTGGGAAGCTGGGTGTGCACAAGTGGAAGACAAGACAGGATCCTATCTCTCACCCTGCACAGAAATCATCTCCAAAACGACCAACAACCTGAACAGAAGACCTGAAACTCAGACTATTAAAGGGAAAGTGAAGAAAAGACTTCTAGATAGAGGCACAGACAAGGACTTCTTGAAGGGGACCCCAGTTGCTCAGGAGATCCACAGATGGGACCTCGTGTGAGCAAAGGACGTCTGCAACAGAGGAAGCAGTTAATCAGCGAGCAGACAGTCATGTGATGGGAGAAAGCCCTTGCCCAGCGGGAGCTGACACAGGGCTAACGTCTACAATGTACAACTAAAACCTGGACATGAAACTAAGCAAGCTGATCATCCAAGAAGCTAAGGAAACAAACAGTCCTCAAAACATGACACCCAAATGACCAATAGCCACATGAGAGATATTCAGTCTCACGAGCTACCGAAGAGCTGCACGCTGAAACAATACTGAGACGCTGCCTTCCCTAGTCAGACGAGGGCTGCTAAGGCGGTGGGCAAAGTGAGGCTGGAAAGGCAAGCCAGTCCATCTATACAGAATCACCAAAACCAGACCTACCATATGACCCTGCTGTCTACCCTGTGCATTTACCAACACGTGCCAAGCCAGCGTATCAGATTCTTGCTTCCCAATATATTGCAACACTATGCACAACAGATACAGTATGGAACCAACCTAAGTGTCTAAAACAGGCACAGTTAAAGAACACGTGCGTGTACAGGGTGAAACTCAGCAGTAAGTTAGAACAAAGGTATGTCCTTTACAGAAAAATGGATACAACTCGAGGTAATCATGTGAGTGAATTCAAACAGTCTTAACGACAAGTCTGGTTTCTCTCACTTGTGCTTGTTCTCTTACACATAGCTACATAAGATGCCTGTGTGTGACAAAAAAGCAGGGGTGAACCGATGTAGAGGGCAAAGGGGATGGCAAAAGTGGGGGAACAGGAGGTAATATGCTTAACATATGGTATATTCTTACTTTAAAATCTTTAAAGTCCTATACTTTTAAAGAAAGTCAAGGCTTTCTGTTACTCAGTAGGAAGGCTATCATGATTAGCTTTGGAAACAAACCTTTTCAAATGTTTTCTTAGATCTTTATACATCTCAACTGTTTGTTGTTGCTGCTGTATTCCAAATCTGGCAGTCCTTTTACTTTTTACATAAGTGGACGAACTCCTTATTCCGTTCCTGCACTACCAACAAAAAGGAAGTGTTCGTTACCTCCATCGTCAGCTGTCGCTGGGCATCTTTGGAAGCCTGCAGGTGAAGTCTTAGTTCTTCCTTCTCGATCACATGCTGACAACATACAAGAGGGACATGTGAGGCACTCCTTCCCAAAGGGTTAGCATAAGTACTTCCTCCCTTCAAAGACACAGCACGAGTGTCTCTGTGGGGTACAGTCTTAGCCTACAGCAGGGAACACATCACAAGCCGAGTAAGCGTGATAATTAAAAGTACATGTGTTCAGAGGGTATGGACCATATATTCAGCAATGACATCACAACCTTCTCAGGAAAATCTAATATATTTGCAAAAATAAATACAGCCTTGTTAGGTGTTTATGATATCCCAGCAGAGTAGCAGCACTGAGAACGAACTCTGCCCAGTGAGTATGCAGTGTCCCAGGACCGTGCTTAGAGAGCCTGTGCTGACAGTGAATGACCCACCTCTTTCAGTTTGTGCTGAAGGTCTACAATCTGAGACAGCAGGGAGGAGATCTCTTCTTGGTACCGGAGCAGCTCGTCGCTCTTTCCCGACAGCTCTTCAGTCATTCTGGACATCTGTGCATTGGTCTCACCTGGGGAGAGAAGGGACATTTAGAACCAGCATAAAGGTAGAATTAGAAGCAGACGCTGATTTACAACAAGCACTGGGGGGCTCTAAGTCAACATAGAAAAATAAGGGTTTTGCCACCACAAACTAATGCTGAATTAGAGAGAATGTTGCTAATGAGAGAGATTACTTAAAAAGGCAAATGCTAAGGAGCTGATTTAAGCTTTTTACTCATGAAAAAGATTTTTGTGACAACCATCATGAAAAGCTGAAGCTATTAGCTTCATCATGTATCTTTGCAAGTGTGCCATTAAGAACACTTCAGGGACATAAATAAAATCGCATAAGCAATGAAAATCAATTTTAGCAGGTCTAACAGAGGAAACCTAGAAGGGAACTGCCCAAGTCTAGGGCAGAACGTGAGGAAGCTACTGAAATGCTTCTGTAGGACAGACATTCAGGGACAGCCACCAAGCCGAGTAGGGCCCTAGACTAACAACAGCCCAGCGCATGTATATATCTAAAGCAAAAACCCTTAGAACTGGATTTGGGGAAATCTTTATTTCATATAGCAAATTTCACATCCAGATGTGAGCATAAAAACTACTTTTCACTTTTTAAATTGATAGACATCCTCCTGCTGTCAGAGGGTAGCAGCTAAGAATGGAAGGGATGGCAGAGCTCCTGGGACAGTCGATTCTCTGTTAAAATGGAGAAGGTGGGTAATGAGGTGGAAGGGAGTTAGGCGAGTTCCTTCTGGATCGCTAATATGCTGTCGATCAAGGTAATTTTGAGACCTACACTAATGAACTGATGTGAATTTATTGTCAGCATAAAAGGCCATATTATTTACAGAGTGATTCAACAATCTCTTTCCATGATCTAAAAAATTGTTTTTAGTTCACATTCCTTAAATACGAAATACACCCCTTAACAACACAGCCAGTACTTAGTGCTCACAGGTAGGCTGTGGCCATCTTTAAGCTCTGGCTCTACCACTTACGAGCTTTCTGACCTCAGCATAATGCATCCTCTCTTTCTTTGTCTATTCCTGCAAACAAAACGAGAGCTTTAGTTCTTTTTCTAAGATGCTATAGCTAATGTATAGAAATTCAGGTCTTTACCTTAATGATAATGGTAGACAGACTAGATACATATCTTAAAAACACTTATGTGTCTTAATTAGGGTTGTGGACACAATGTGATATTCTCATTTTCAGTAACTGAAACTTTGATCCTCAAAGTTTGGTTGGAAACTTGGTCTCTGGTGAAGCTTGGTGCCCAGTGTGGTGGTGCCGAGGGGACAGGAGGCTGTAAAGTACAGCTTAGCAGAGGACTTCTGGTCACTGGGTACTGTCTTCAGAAAGAATCAACTCTGGTCTCTCCAGGGGGATAGTTCCCTGACAGCAAGCAGCTGTAAACAAGACTGCCTTGCGTGTTTTGCACCTTCTGCATAACGTCAGTGCCCTGTCTGTTTCCCTATCAAGCCTGAACAATTAGAGGGCCGCACTGAGCTGCTGGACCCTCCAGCCACAGAACTGCGAGCTAGAGGGCTGCTTTAGTTTGTAAGGAACCCAGCAGCAGCTATTCTGTTGTAGTGACGCAAGAGCAGACCAAGACAGCAACCATTTCACACTGGTTCTATTGAAACTAATGGCCCAAGTCGGAGATAGCCTACCAAACTGCCCGAGAGCAGAGTATGTTGCTACTTACGAAGTTCTTTAACACAGTCATTGACGAGCTGTTGTTCCTTCTCTTCATAGGTGAATGTTTCTGTCTTGATATGACAAGCCTTCAACAGGAGAAAAGATAACCCACGTGACAACGGTTCTTAATGATTTTGAAGTCAATGTTACAAAAAGCTTTGCCACTTGAAGAATAAAGATCATTACTTATAAAAGAAACAAAGGTATCCCATCAGGTTTAATCTCTCATAAAATAGAGGACTAGAGAAGGTACGACAGACAAGGACCTCTGCCTTCACTCTGCTCAGGCCTTCCTTCGCACGTGCCTGCTCACGCATCTCCATCTGTGTGATGGTCCTCTAGCCTCAGCTAAGATGCCACCTGCTTGATTCCCATCACTTTACAAACCCAAAGAAATGTGTAGTTTTCTGACACAATTCTCCTCCAAGTTGGGTTCTGTTAATTACACAAGATGCACACCTCTGCTGCTGCTATTTTATCTGCCAGCTTCTCCTACACACTCAGTAAGCCCTGGGAGGAAACGGAAGCATGGAGGTGATGCTATGCTGGGTCTCACCTCAGCATCACCCAGAGCTGACCACATAGTGTTGAAGGAAAGGAAAGAGAACTGCACCTTGGATCGTAGGGCCATGTTCTCTTCTTCCAGTTCTCTGAGCTTCTCATGCAGCATGTCCAGCTGCAGCAGTCCCTGAGATAGGCTGAAGGACTCATTGAACCGAAGGGGCATGGAGCAGCTAGAATCCGTTTCACTCTCCTCGGAGGCAATAGAGACGATTCGGAGCAGCTCGTCTTTCTTGGATAGCTCGTGCTGCAGCTGATTAACCTGCACACGGAGTATGGTTAGAACATTACACACAGGTTTCATGCAGTATAGCTCCTAATTCATGGAACAATTGGTTTTCACCATGAAAGTCTCTCATCAGATGCTAGACAAGTGTGTAAAGAGAGAAACAAAACTACATGCATATTGTTTCCTAAGCTACCCATTTAGGCCAGTAACTCAGCAAATACACCTTTTCCAGAGCATGTATGAAGAAAGCCATATATTACTGTTTCCATACTCCATAAGGCAGAAATATAAGTATCTTCAAAGCCTCATAAGAGACCCCACTTTACAGCTCACCCCCATAGCGTGTACTTTTTGGTCAGCTAACTGGGGAGAATGGGAAACCTTACCGATGCTAAACACAACCACTGAGTTACAGCTACAGGCCCATAGGTTTTTCTTCTATTTTTAAAATTTATTTTATTTTATATTTTAATTTTTGAGATACAGTTTCCTTATAACTTGTCTAGGCTGGCCTTGAACTTGCAGTGCTCCTGTCTCAGCCTCCAGAGTGGGTATGACTTCAAGCTTGTGCCACTGAGTTTGGTGATGACTTAAGATTTTTAAGCTGTCTCTGACTATGCAAATCTTCCCAGTGTGGATGACCATGATTTTAAGAAATAGATATTTTCAACAGAAACGATCAAACGTACTCATAAAATAAAATTAAAAATCAGACAAAAACCAAGTTACTGCTGGGCATAGTTGTACATGTGTTTAATACCAGCACTGGGGAAGCAGAGGCAGGTGAATCTCTGTGAGTTCACGGCCAGCCTGATCCACACAGTTCCAGGCCACCTAGAGCTACATGGAAAAAAAAATAAAGAAAAAAGGAAAAGAAAACTTGAAATTTAATTACTCAACATAATAATAAGTTACTTACTACATTTACACACACACACACACAGACACACAGAGCTTTTTGTTTTGGTTTCTGAGTAAGATTCATGGTATCTTGACACCATAGGCTATCACATAAAAAGCCTACTACCTCTTTTGGAGTTGGTAAGTGAAGTCCCAGAAGCCCTCAGATACAGGCTGCAGCCACTACTCTTGATCACCCTCCAGAACTTGATAGTAAGATCCCTTGCTGACAATGAATACTGGAGTCATCAACAAGAAGCAATCGAGTTGGTACTCACCTGGGGTTTCTTCCCTACTGTCTAGTTTTCACAGTGCTGGCAGGTGCTACACACTGCTTGGGCACATATCTGAGGACCCTGCCACCATCACCACCAACCAGCCTAGTGAGACACGCCTGCTGCTGCAGTAGTGGCACAAATGTCACAGGAGTAACCAACCTCTCTCTGATTAGATTTAAAACTTGTTCTACAAGATGGAGCTCATGCATGACTGCACTGTTTTAGGGTCGAGAACCCATGGTCAGGTGGGTTGGGGAGAATGTACTAATATTATTCTGCTAAACAGACATAGTAGTAAACTAACTCCTAATTACCTAGCAGTATAATTTTACCAGAAAAGCTGCATTTTGCAGTATATGGAAATACATAAAGTCAATAGGTACTGGTGCCATTAACCATTGTCAACATTTCAGAAATATCCATGGAAATATACTTCTTGAGTAAATAAGGCCCAGTTATTGTTATTCCCATTGCAAATACAAAGGCTTACTTGATCAAAGGCTTGTCCCAACTGCTCCTCCAGAGCTTCATTCTGCTCAGATAAGACATGGTTTCGCTTTAAAAGAGCTTGCCCAATTCGGGCAGCTAGCTCTAGATCTCGGTCCCTCTGGAAAGTAACAAATACACATTTTCTTTGAGTATATAAAAAAGAGCAAATTAGAAGTTCTGTAGTGAATTTTGCTAATGATAAGAACAAGTCTCCTATAAAGCATAGAGATTCATTTTACAACCCTAATAAATGAATGAACAGGGGCCAGAAACACAGATAGTGCTTAGTAAATCCTAGTCAAATGGGGGACTGTAAAGTTATGTAAGTAAGAGGTCACCTCTTGCTATCACATTAGGTTTCATTTGTGGGAAGCCATTGCAGAGTGGCAGTTACAGAGTGGCAGTTGCAGAGTGGCAGTTGCAGAGTGGCAGTTGGCTACTGTTGGCCACCACACATACATAGGCAGTAAAGGTTCTTTTGCCAAGATGAGGTTTTGAGAATTAACTAAAGTTAACCAATCAGATGAGAGACAAGTTAACCAATCAGATGAGAGACAAGTTAACCAATCAGATGAGAGAGAACACCTCTCCTAGGCCTATATAAGCAGCACCAGTTCTGGGCTTGGGGTCACTTCGCCTCTGCAATCAAGCTCTTCCAATAAACGTGTGCGGAAGGATCCTGTTGCAGCATCGTTCTTCCTGGCCAGTCGGGGTGCGCCCAAGATTCATTGACATTCTATTCATTATGATCTACCAATCCAACTTTGTACATAAAACCTTAAGAAGCTAGAAAACCAATGTAGGCTTTAGAGATGAGGGTGGGGCTGTGAGTGTGGCTCAATCAGAAGAGTTTGCCTTTAATGCTTGGGGCTCTTGGTCAATCTCCAGTGCATCCCCCATACCCAAGGAAAATACTAAAGTGGATAGAGCCTGTCCAGTAAAAGCTGAGCCAACGTTTGTTGAGTATATCAATATGGCAATGACCCAGATTAGGTATTTAGGATATGAATCAGTTATGTATACTGGGACAGTTCCATTTAGTGTAGACTATACGCATTTAGAATCAGTAGCATGGCCTAGAGCCTGGTTTTCAAATAGTGCAAGAATGATAGCATTATAGACTGGGAAGTATGAGGTCTTAGGACTCTACTTCAAGCATGGAGAAGAGAGCCTAAAAAGCTGGTGCTAATGAGCTGGGCATGTGGGGATCCCCATCTGGTGATAATGAAAGCCTCATTTGTAGAATAGGAAACTGTTCATACACGTTTAATTGCCTTTATATGAATATGAGTTCTTTTTACATTAATATTAGATGAATAACACTAAGCTTCTAAACTTTCTCTGTCTAATCCATGAAAATCAATCAGTTATCCCCATACTTCAGGGCAACTTATAATTGGCATATATGGAAAGCATTCTGAGAACAGGCATATGTGTCAGGGAGGAAGTCTTCTATATGATCAACTAAAACTGAGCTATAGGAGACAATATGTCAAGTGCAAAAGATATGCTATATATGGTAAAACTTCCACATGGGGCTGGAGAAACACTTGGTGGTTAAGAGCATCTGGCTGTTCTTGCCCAATACCCAGGTTTGGTTCCCAGCATACACCTGGTGGCTACAAACCATCTGTAATTCCAGTTCTAGAGGATCTGACACCCTCTCCTGACCAGTGCAGGTACTTCACACATACAACCAGACAAAAAAAACCACACACACATGTTAAAACCCAAAAAACCTTAAAATTTCCACAGGCAAATGTAAGCTCAAATAACAACAGCCTGAGCTGGAAGTACAAAGAGGAGATGCTTCAGACTGTGGGTGGTGATGGAAATATAGCTTTCTCAATGGGCAGCTGAGCTTAGACTGATTACCAGCAGGACAACTTAAAAGTAACTTTCTGGGGGCTGGAAATATGACTCAGTGATTATGGGTTTGTACTGCCCTTGCAGAAAATCCACATCCCAGTTCCAAACACTCATATAGGCAGTCCACAACCACTTAAAACTGACACCTCACACCAGTCAGAATGGCTAAGATCAAAAATTCAGGTGACAGCAGATGCTGGCGAGGATGTGGAGAAAGAGGAACACTCCCCCATTGCTGGTGGGATTGCAAGCTTGTACAACCACTCTGGAAATCAGTCTGGCAGTTCCTCAGAAAACTGGACATCGTACTACCGGAGGATCCAGCAATACCTCTCCTGGGCATATATCTAGAAGATGTCCCTACCGGTAAAAAAGACACATGCTCCACTATGTTCATAGCAGCCCTATTTATAATAGCCAGAAGCTGGAAAGAACCCAGATGTCCCTCAACAGAAGAATGGATACAGAAAATGTGGTATATTTACACAATGGAGTACTTCTCAGTTATTAAAAACAATGAATTTATGAAATTCTTGAACAAATGGATGTATCTGGAGGAGATCATCCTGAGTGAGGTAACCCAATCACAAAAGAAGTCATTAGATATGCACTCACTGATAAGTGGATATTAACCCAGAAGCACAGAACACCCAAGATACAATTTGCAAAACACAAGAAAATCAAGAAGAGGGAAGACCAACGGGTAGATTCTTCATTCCTCCTTAGAATAGGGAACAGAATACCCATGGAAGGAGTTACAGAGACAAAGTTTGGAGCTAAGACGAAAGGATGGACTATCCAGAGACTACCCCACCAGGGGATCTATCCCATAACCAGCCACCAAACCCAGACACTATTGCATATGCCAGCAAGATTTTGCTGAAGGGACCCTGGTACAGCTGTCTCATATGAGGCTATGCCAGTGCCTGGCAAATACAGAAGTGGATGCTCACAGTCATCTATAGGATGGAAACAGGGCCCCCAATGGAGAAGCTAGAGAAAGCATCCAAGGAGCTGAAGGGGTCTGCAACCCTATAAGTGGAACAACAATATGAACTAACCAGTACCCCCAGAGCTCGTGTCTTCTAGCTGCATATGTAGAAGATGGCCTAGTTGGCCATCACTGGGAAGAGAGGCCCCTTGGTATGGCAAACTTTATATGCCCCAGTACAGGGGAAGGAAGGCCAGGGCCAAGAAGTGGGAGTGGGTGGGTAGGGGAGCAGGGCGGGGGAGGGTATAAGGAACTTTTGGGATAGCATTTGAAATGTATATAAAGAAAATATCTAATAAAAAACAAAAAACAAAAACTCCAGCTGCCAGGATTCACAGCCTTCTGTGCCCAAGAGCATCGTTCCCCATAGTTAAAAATAAAGGCTTTTTAAACAACTGCTTTATCCTAATACAAGGAGGTCAGACGACACTATATATGCCAATCCACCCACATCAAAATCATGAGCTTCAGGGGCCCTTCTACTCAGGATGCCAGCTAGTATATCACTTATAACAATCAATGCAAAACAGTCTAGAGAACAGGCTGACCATCATGTTTTATCTCTGCAAACCCGACACATTCCAAACGACCCTCAAGCTTTAGGTTTTATACCAGAGAGAGAAAAGATACATGCCTACCTCTGCCAGGAGATGTGTGACCATGTCAATGTCATTGTAGGTTTTGGTCATCTGCTCCACTCTGTCTGTGCCTAGAACTAAGACAGTTAAAAACAAGTTACTTTAGGAAGTAACTGGGACCAGAGGAACCCAGGCACCCAGGAACACCACCCAACCAGTGGCACGAGTTTCTTCAGGTCTGGACCGGTGCCCTGAGCAGATCTTGGATTCAAACTCCACAGCCAGTCCCACAATACCCAGAGGAAGCTCCATTCCCAGGCTCTCTACTACGCCCAGGATCCCAGGAGCTTGGTCACACCAGAATCTCAGGGTCCCAGGATCACAGAGACAGCTGGATTCTGAGGAGTTTTGACACAACCAAGATCACAGGAAGGACAGTTCTACTCAGATATAGCCAGGGCAGGTAGCACTAGAGATAAATCAGATGGCGGGAGGCAAGCATAAGAACATAAGCAACAAAAATCAAGGTTACTTGGCATCATCAGAACCCAATTTTCCAACCATACCAAATCATGGATCCACCAATAACACCTGAAAAGTAAGATTCAGATCTAAAATCACTTCTCATGACGATGACAGAGGGCATTAAGAAGGACATAAATAACTTCCCTTAGAGAAACATAGGAGAGCACAGGTAAACAGGTAAAAGAGGAAACACAAAAATCCCTTAAAGAATTACAGGAAAACGCAATCAAACAGGTGAAGGAAATGAACAAAACCACCCAGGATCTAAAAGTGGAAATAGAGACAATAAAGAAATCACAAAGGGAGACAGACCTGGAGATAAAAAACCTAGGAAAGAGATCAGGAGTCACAGATGCAAGCATCACAAACAGAATACAAGAGGTAGAAGAGAGAATCTCAGGTGCAGAAGACACCATAGAAAACATTGACACAACAGTGAAAGAAAACACAAAATGCAAAAAGATCCTGACCCAAAACATCCAGGAAATCCAGGACACAATGAGAAGATGAAACCTAAGGATAATAGGGATAGAAGAGAGCCATCTTAAAGGGCCAGTAAATATCTTCAACAAAATTATAGAAAAAAAAAAACTTCCCTAAACTAAAGAAAAAAAAATGCCTATGTACATTGTCTTAGTTAGGGTTTTACTGCTGTGAACAGACACCATGACCAAGGCAAGTCTTATAAAAAAAACAACATTTAATTGGGGCTGGCTTACAGGTTCAGAGGTTCAGTCCATTATCATCAAGGTGTGAGCATGGCAGTATCCAGGCAGGCATGGCGCAGGAGGAGCTGAGAGTTCTATGTCTTCATCCAAAGGCTGCTAGTGGAAGACTGACTTCCAGGCAACTAGGGTGAGGATCTTATACCCACACCCACAGTGACACACCCATTCCAACCAGGTCACACCTATTCCAACAAGGCCACACCTTCAGATGGTGCCACTCCCTGGTCCAAGGATATACAAACCATCACATTCCACTCCCTGGTCCCCATAGACTTGTTCAAAAACATGAGTCTATGGGGGCCATATTTAAACATAGCATAATGCAAAATGCATTTAGTCCAACTTTCTAAGTCCTCATAGTCTATAGAAGTCCCAACAATGTTAAAAGTCCAAAGTTCAAGGTCTCTTCTGAGATTCATTCAACTTAATTAACTGTAATCCCCAAAGCAAGGCAGGAAACCAGCTGGGCAAACTCCAAACTCTGCATCTCTATGGCTGATGTCAAAGCGGTCTTCAGATTTCCACTCCT
Source organism: Mus caroli (assembly GCF_978045245.1). Lineage (NCBI taxonomy): Eukaryota > Metazoa > Chordata > Mammalia > Rodentia > Muridae > Mus > Mus caroli. Next base: position 55,812,817 of record NW_028227256.1, read on the forward strand.
TTTTCATCTTTGTTGACTGCAACAAACTGCTTTTCTCCTGGGCTGGTTCCACTCCCTGTTAGCAGCTTTCCTCAGCATGTATCCCATGGCTCTGGCATCGTTAACATCTTTGAGTCTCCAAGGCAATTTCAATGTTACAGCTTCTTGTTTCAGTGTCTGGAATTCCACTTGATCTTTTGGAATCCTCCTAAGGGCTTTCACCACTTTTCCAGCTCTGCCCTCTGTAGCACTCTAAGCTCAGGTTGATCCACTCCACTACGGCTGCTGTTCTTGGTGATCATCCCATGGTACTGACATCTCCAATACACTGGGGTGTTCCACTCCAACTAGGCTTCACCAATAGCCTCTCATAGGCTCTCTTCAGGGTGCCAAGCCTCAAATCCTTTACATGACCTCTTCAGTCCTGGGCCATCAACTACACTGAGGCTTCACCTTCTCCAATGGCCTTCCTGGGCCTCTCACAGTGCTAAGCCTCAGCTTCTCTCCATGATCCCTTCATTCCTTCACAAGCAGTACCACCTGAGTGACTCTTACACATTGCCAAGTCCAGCTGCAGCATGAGGTACAACCTTGGGTATTTCTGAAACAGCTTCTTTGTGTCCCAGAAAACAATTTCCAGAAGATTTCACCTCAGTGATGCTGGTCTCTTCTTAATCACTGCTAATTCCTTAGCTCCAGCTAACCAGCATCAATTGTCCCAGTAGTTCCTTCCATTCTTAACTCTAGAGCTAGAGCCACATGGCTGAAGCAGCCGAGTTTTGCTGCTTACAGGAATTAGAACATGATCCCCTTGTACTATTACATTATCACTAGCTTTATGTTTTCTAAATCCTTCACTGCCTAAGCTTGGCTATCCTGGTTCTTGCTCTGTAGATTGACCTTGAATGCAGAGATCAGCATGCCTGTCTCATGGGATTAGAGGTGTGTACCACCATGCCTGGATTTAATTTAGCTGGGTAGGATCTTGCCCCAAGGTCCCACTCCCTTAATCTGTTATCTCCTAGAACACAGGATTTTGCTCCATTTCACTTCCTGGTACTCCTTTAATACTCAAACCATATATTTTATATTTTTCCTTTCTAAGCTTGCTATGCTTGTTCAGACTTCTCTTTGTGAGACTTAACCAGAGAACAGAGTCTCTGCTGGGCTTTTTTGAAACTTCCTTTGTCAATGCAGTTAATTCAATTAATCCAATTCTCTTCACCTTAGCCTCAGACAGACTTTTCAGACAAGGGCAAAAAGTAGCCACATTCTTCACCAAAATACCACAAAAACAGTCTTTATGCCACAGACTGAAATTCTTCTCCTTTGAAATCTCTTGAGCCAGGTCAACACAGTTCAAATTACTCCCAGCAACAAAGTCTTCCATATTCCTACTAGGATGACACAGTAAGCCCCATTTAAAGCATTCCACTAAGTTTCAAATCCAAAGTCCAAAAATCCACATTCTTTCAAATAAAAGCATGGTCAGGCCTATCACAGCAATACCCCACTCCCAGTACCAACGTCTGTCTTAGTTAGGGTTTTACTGCTGTGAACAGACACCATGACCAAGGCAAGTCTTATTAAAAAAAAAACAACATTTAATTGGGGCTGGCTTACAGGTTCAGAGGTTCAGTCCATTATCATCAAGGTGTGAGCATGGCAGTATCCAGGCAGGCATGGCGCAGGAGGAGCTGAGAGTTCTATGTCTTCATCCAAAGGCTGCTAGTGGAAGACTGACTTCCAGGCAACTAGGGTGAGGATCTTATACCCACACCCACAGTGACACACCCATTCCAACCAGGTCACACCTATTCCAACAAGGCCACACCTTCAGATAGTGCCACTCCCTGGTCCAAGGATATACAAACCATCACATACATATAACAAAAATAACAGGGAGTAACAATCACTTTTCCTTAATATCTCTTAACATCAATGGACTGACTCAATTCCCCAATAAAAAGACAGAGACTAACAGACTGGATATGTAAACAGGACCCAGCATTTTGCTGCATAAATGCACCTCAGTGACAAAGGCAGGCACTACCTCAGAGTAAAAGGTTGGAAAACAATTTTCCAAGCAAATGGTTCCAAGAAACAAGCTAGAGTAGCCATTCTAATATCGAATATAATCAACTTTCAACCAAAAGTTATCAAAAAAGAAAAGGAAGGACACTTCATACTCATCAAAGGAAAAATCTACCAAGAAGAACTCTCAATTCTGAACAACTATGTTCCAAATGCAAGGGCACCCACATTTATAAAAGAAACTTTACTAAAGCTCAAAGCACATTGCACCTCACAGAATAATGGTGGGAGACTTCAATACCCCATCTCAGCAATGGACAAATCATGGAAACAGAAACTAAACAGAGACACAGTGAAACTAACAGAAGCTATGGACCAAATGGATTTGACAGATATCTATAAAACATTTCATCCTAAAACAAAAGAATATACATTCTTCCAAGCACCTCATGGTACCTTCTCAAAAATTGACCATATAATTGGTCACAGAACAGGCCTCAACAGATACAAGAAGACTGAAATAATCCCATGCAGTCTATGCACCATGGCTGTCTTCAATAACAACAACAACAACAACAACAAAAACCAGAAAGCACACATACACATGGAAGTTGAACAATGCTCTACTCAATGAAAACTTGGTCACGGAAGAAATAAAAAAAGACATTAAAAGCTTTTTAGAATTTAATGAAAATGAAGATACATCATAAAAAAAAACTTATGGGACACAATGAAAGCAATGATAAGAGGAAAAACTCTTAAGTGCCTCCAAAAAGAAGCTAGAGAGAGCTTACACTAGCAGCTTGACAGCACATCTAAAAGCTCTAGAACAAAATGAAGTAATACACCCAAGAGGAGTAGAAAGCAAGAAATAATCAAACTCAGGGTTGAAATCAACCAAGTAGAAACAAAAAGAACTATACAAAGAAACCAAACCAGGAGCTGGTTCTTTGAGAAAATCAACATGATAGATAAACCCTTAGCCAGACTAACCAGAGGATACAGAGACAATATCCAAATTAATAAACTCAGAAATGAAAAGGGAGATATAACAATGAAATATACCTTAAAACAATTACTCTGTCTGCTGAATATTAACAGTTGAAAATATTAAAATTATGGTCTACAAACATCATGGAGATAGTATTGATAATTTTTCTCACTGTGCTTGAAATTAGCATTTTCTTAATGTTTAACTTCAAAGAATTTTTGCTATTTTGAAATTTTAAAAATATACTTAACTGAAAAAGTAATTTCTCTCCTAGAAACACTAATAATCTTTTTTAAGTAAACTGATTGTTAGACGATGTACACAGATATATATATATATATATATATATATATATATATATATATATATATATATATATATTTCTGTACTGGCTAGTTGTGTGTCAACTTGACACAGGCTGGAGTTATCACAGAGAAAGGAGTTTCAGTTGGGGAAATGCCTCCACGAGATCCAGCTGCAAGGCATTTTCTCAATTAGTGATCAAGGGGGAGGTCCCCTTGTGGGTGGTGCCATCTCTGGGCTGGTAGTCTTGGTTCTATAAGAGAGCAGGCTGAGCAAGCCAGGGGAAGCAAGCCAGTAAGGAACATGCCTCCATGGCCTCTGCATCAGCTCCTGCTTTCAGACCTGCTTGAGTTCCAATCCTGACTTCCTTGGTGATGAACAGCAGTATGGAAGTGTAAGCTAAATAAACCCTTTCCTTCCCAACTTACTTCTTGGTCATGATGTTTGTGCAGGAATAGAAACCCTGACTAAGACAATGTCTTAATGATTCATTTTTAATATTTTATGTTTTTTACTATGCTTAATTCCCAAAGAATATTTTGTATGTTTTGAAATAATTTAGTATTCAACATCAGATATAGGATCCTCAATTATGGATAGTATTAAATTTCATTAATGATATTTTTAGGGTATAAAAGGATATGATTATAGAAGTTGAACAAATCTTTTATGTATTACTTGATTCTCAAAATACTCAATATTATTAATATCTTTGATGTATAAAATGCATTTAAATAATAAAAATTTAAGGAAAAAAATTGTTGGAAATCTTAAAAAACAAAAAAGGCAAAAAAACAAAAAACAACTCTATAAGCTTTAAAAACATCAGAAATCTAAATCACTCATAAAAGTCCAACATATCCACAAACCCACAGAGGGTTTATAGAAGTCATTGTGAAGAATGAAAATACACATGGAAAGAGAAAAAGAACAAGTGTTCATGTTGCACATAACCCTAGATACAGCACCTTTCTGAACAAAGCACACACACAATAAACTGAGAGAGTACCAGTGGTCCCCAGGCCTCCTAGACCTGACTACTTCTGCCCCTCGGGAGGTAGGTCTGGTTCACTCACCTCTGAAGGTGGGAGCTGAGGAGGGGAGGGATTAAGTCACCTCCTTTATACTCTAACCAATTCAAGTTACTGATGGGTTATGCTGCTACCACAGAATTCAATTACAAAGTCCTCACAAATTTAAAACTTAAGATACAAAGCGAAATGGTAATACAAAATAGTTTTCCTGTGAAAATTTTCCAGAAAGCATCAACAATAAGAGCAACACTAAATGGACCCAGTATGGTGTATACACACACACACGCAATAAATATAACAAAAATTATAGAATAATAAGTTACGAACTCATAGAATAAGAGGGGATCCAGGAGTTGAGGGAGTTACAGCAAGGGATGGAAATAACATAAATCATTACTCGTGTGAAAAGCTATAAAAACATTCAAAAATTTTAAATAGAAAAGATAACCTTGAATGCCTTGATTTAACTTACTTCAGCTATTTTAACTATTATGGGCAGAAATACAACCTTATTTGGCCTTCTTGATATTTCAATTCAAGTTTAAACTCACTCTCTTGTTTGTTTCTCTCTCTCTCTCTCTCTCTCTCTCACACACACACACACACACACACACACACACACAGAGAGAGAAACAGAGAGAGACAGAAGAGGGACAGAGACAGAGAGAGGGAGAGAGAGAGAGTTAGTTAGGTCTAAGAAACTGCTTGGGTTCTAGAAAATTGCCATTCAGAGCAGGTTAATAATTACTAAAAATAACCATTAAAAAAAAAAAGAGGAGAAGAAGAAACAATCACTCTTCAATAACCTGTCATTAAAAGATGGCTGAGTTGGCTAAGGCCTTGTTGCCAAGTCTGATGACCTGAGTCTGATCCCTGGAACCCTCCTGGTGAGAGGAGGAAACCAATTCCCATAAGTTGCCTCTGACCTCCTCCACACATAAATGATGGCACCCCTCCCTACTATAAATAAATAAAATGTAATTTAAAAAAAGGCTAAAGTGCTCACTGGGAAATGTGTAAGACCTGAGGTAATCTCCTAAGTAAGTGAAATGATAGGAGTTTCACAAACAGACCAGTGCTGGGATCAGAGACTACATATTCTAACAGCTACTATGTACAGTACATTTTTACACTGAATAAGTAGTGAAACAAATTTTTAAACAATCCGAAAAGGAAGCCAAACTAAAATTCCATGGAAATAGGGCTCTGTATGTGAGGCAAGCTTGGCTCAGTCGTTCGTCCTCTGGGGGCTACTGAGTAAAACTGAAGATTACCATGTAGCTCGCATGTGTTTCTCCTTGGCATGATGGGAAGTATTCAGAAGCCTGCCTGTAGTCCCTAGCACATAGGTGGTGGAGGCAGCCCAATCAGAAGTTCATACCAGAGACACAGTATGTTCAAGGCTGCCCGCCCAGGCTACCTAACACCTTGTCTTTAAAAGATAAAATGCAGTGTACTTATGTATCTAAGAACTGTGCTCTTTAAGGAATGGCATAATTCCTGGGACTGTGTTCAATAAGGAAATATGGGAACTAAAAAAGCTAACACTCAAGATACCAAAATACTAGGATAATAAATGTTGGCAGACAATATACAAATATACAATTATAGATAATTGCACTACTTTTTAAATAGTTCTCCTCTCTCCTCACCCTGAGGAAATTGTCAAGTAAAATGTTTGCAATAATCTTTCTCAGTCATAAGCATGGCAACAGGTCGCTCAAACATAACAGCTGTAATCTCTCCTGTCAGGTCAGGCCGAGCAAACGCAGGTGAACACTGAACAATGGCTTCTAAATGCTGTTTTAAAAGGCTAAATACCCCTCATCTTTAGTTTCATGCACAAACTCTGGACAGGCTGAAAACAACAAACAAACAAAACAAACTCACTCATGTAGCGGAACGTCTCTTCAGCAAGGACTGGAGAGAGGGTCTCAGACGCATCCTGCTGTTGGTGTGATGACTGTGCCCAGTCTTGGTTTTCATAGAGAAAGAGAGAATCTACTCTTAGCTTATACTGTGGCAGCTGTTCTTCTAGCAAGTTCACCAGCTCGACTTCAGGGAGATCCTCGTTGGAGCAGACATCTAAGAAGGAAGAGTCCCTATAAGTGAATCTAGTATGTTCCACTTATCAAGCTGTAGTGAAAATAGTTCTTTGAAAGTAGGCAACCAGATAAATGTTGGACAATTTCATTTTTTCCCTGATTTTTGTATTAATATATTCTAGTATCTCAGTTTGCTTTTTAGATTGCTCTGAAAAGAGAACTTATAAAGTAAAAATCATATTAATAATTTAAATTAAATGCTGCCTAAAATATATTGCTTATTGAATATAAGCATGTTTTTGAATTTTAAAATGAATCAGAATATGTTTTATTTACTTCTTTTTAGAACTATTTCAGTCTATTTCAGTTTATACATTTGGGGTTAGGAAAGGGAACAAGAAAACCAGAGGAAAACAGTCAACTCATAAGGGATAGAAACTATATTGTCTTTCGTAATAAAATCTGGACTTTGTGAGAGGACTCTTCAAAATCTGGAAACATTACATCTTAGTGTATTTTCACAGCATGTAGACACAGGAGGATCATTAACATTTACTAAGCACTGCAAGTGGAATACATATTTTATCATTTTTACTCTTGAAGACGGATATATGTAAAGTACTAAGTATGTAAGAAGAAATATGAAATTGGAGCCCTTGCATTTGGTGTGATGCATGGGAAAGCCCCCCTGACCTGTAAGTCAGCACCTGTTTGAGTCTCCTGAGTGAGCTCTGTACATCCCATGGGACCCTGAGGAGGCCATCTGACTTCTAGCCTCCATTCTTCCATCTGTAAAACTGAGAGGATGACTGGAGGTACTTGACCTCCATGGCGGTTGTGAGAACAAAGTGATAATCTATGAAAAATACTTATATTGTGAGATAATGCCTGGCTTTGGTGGAGACACCACCTAAAAGGGAATTTCCTGTCTCCTTCACCTCTCACCTCCTCTTTGAAGTTCCTCCTGCATGGTGCGTGACAAGAGCTTTGCCACTGAGCCCTTGCCCTGGCTTAGCGCTCTTTATTACTGTTTTACTGCTGAGTCTTTAGACCTTGTGGTGGAGGCCAGTGTTAATCGTCAACTTGGAGAGTCTACAGTCACCTGGGAGACAGGCCTCTGGAAGTGCCTGTGCAGTGGCTCCCCCACAGATTCTCACACAGTGTCTCTGACATACCATGCATACTTCTATCCAGAGCCTAAGTTCTCCAGGTGCTGCCCACTGTCCTGTTTGTCAGACTTAATATTTGAAAGTACATGGGCTTTGGCATCAAATTTAGTTTCTAAATCTGACTCCCCCAAGCATTCCTGATGGGATCTTAGATACATGACTCATCTCTCCTGAGCTCTTATTCCTCACACATTTGCAAAATGAAGAGCATCATCTATTACACCCGGGGCTGTGCTTGCCACAGAGTAGATACCCACTGAATACCGCTGATGTCACTAGTCTCTTACACACTGGCTCTGAACATAGTAGCGGCTTTCTTATGTGTCTGCCCCGGCTTCATGTTTACAATATTACCAAGCACTAAACACCTTCCAAATTTAGTGTTTACAAAGAAGAGGTATCTCTTTTAGCACAACTAAAATACTAGGGCTTAAAAGAGAGGAAGTAGAGGGTGGCATACCCACCCTCCTACAGCCGGAGACCTGGCAGCGCTCTGTGGGTAGTATAAAGAAACATGCTCTAGCTGGCAAAGAACCAATTTAAGAACACATACCTTGAAAAATCACATTTCTATTAGTAGGCCTGAACTTACAAAGGACAATTTAAAAAGTGCAATACAAAGGCTGGCACTATCACACATCTCCATTCATCCAGAAGATAAGCACTGGCTTCATAACCACAGAGGAGATGCGGTCCATTTAAGCCTTAATTTAAGGAACCCACAAAACTATTACAGAGAGCCCTGAGAACGTATTCACAGTTGTGATTATGTCCATTCTGCTTGCTGCACACACGTTACAGACTGCCATTCTAGGCCTCCCAGAGAGACACTGACTACAAACACACGCAGACGGGGTGCTGCAGGACCCAATGGCAGTGAGATCCGGAGCAAACCATCACTGCTGATGTCCTTCCCACTCACTCCCTTCCAGGTACACTGCCTCCACTTAGGTCCAGGGCCTCTCTTTGGTTTTCTTAAATACGACTTCAGAACCGGGCTACCCTGAACACACTCAAATCGTCCTCTACACTGTACTCCTGTGGCTCTCCAGAATAACACACACACACACACACACAGCTCTACTTCACTGAATACCTGAGGCAATCAAGCTAACTCTAGAATAAAGAATACTAAAATATGAGCCCATGTAAAGCAGATGAGACACAGTCCTGGAATAAGATTCTTATCGCCAGATGATTTCTCAACACAAAATTAAACTACGGAAAATCCCTTATATAGAATATATCAAGATCACATAATTCAACAGGATTTCACATAATTCATATGATTTTTACATAGACTGCATGAATTTGTAAATGGGCAATAACTGCGCATGAAAGCACACTCAGTGTCATTAGTCATCAAGCAGATTACAGAAATGGTTCAAAGCAATGGACTGACCTTACCAAGTGAACATGGTGTGAGGCAGCAGCCAGCAGGGCAGAACCTACAGCCTTTGCTGGTCTTAAAGACAAGTTTAGTCAGAACACGATCATACTTATTCTTTCATGGTTAATCTATGACTGCTTTCCTGTTACAATAGCAAAGAAGGTTAAAAAAATAATAATTTTAAAAGCACAAATTAAAAAATCTTGTGGGCATAGTGACACATGCTTTTTTGTTGTTTTTTTCAAGACAGGATTTCTCTGTGTAGCCCTGGCTGTCCTGGAACTCACTCTGTAGACCAGGCTGGCCTTGAACTCAGAAATCCGCCTGCCTCTGCCTCCCAAGTGCAGGGATCAAAGGCGTGTGCCACCACTGCCTGGCCGACACATGCTTTTAATCCCAGCAATTAGGAAGCTGAGTCAGGCAGGTCTCTGTGAGTTCAAGGGGTACAAAGAGAAGTACTATCTGGAAAAACCAAAGAAAGGAGAGAGAGAGAGAGAGCGAGCTATGTTTGGGTCAATCAGTAGATATGTTTGGGTTAATCAGTAGAGGCTGAGAAACTGTTTTGAGACTGTTTGAACCTTGAAGAAATGTTGTCTCTCTAGAGAATCTGTACTTGGTGCTACGTGAGAGTGTGCAGCTAGAACTAACCTTGGTCCTAGGGTACTCCTGGCAAACCTGTGGTTCTTACTTTGTTTAAGGGTAGCCAAGGACTGAGATCTGTGCTCATTGTCTGCTCTCAGGGACAGCAAGGGCAAGATAACTTTGGTAGCTGGAACCTTTCCCAGCCTCAAGTAACCTTGTATAATGTTTGAATAAGGTAACTAGAGTGAGCTGGCTGAGTGTCAGTCTTTTCCAAGAAGGCTGAACCCCTCTGCTCCTTTGGAAAATGAAGTCTGGTCCTTATGGCAGCACAGCAAGCTCTCTTATGTTCTTTTATTTATTTTTTAAAAATTATTTATTCTTGCAGATATAACATCAAGGGCCTACAACTTTGTCTTCCAAATCCATAAGTCAGTGAGCTAGCTTACAAGTCCTGCTCACAGGGGTTCAGTGGATATATGGGAGGCAGGCACAAAGAACTGCACAGAAGGCAGACTTTGCTAATGTGAGAGGAGACAAGGATGAACTGATTTAAGTCACTCTGTCTCGGGTCACCAGGCTGCGGAGGGAGGCTGGGGTTTCATCACAGCAGGTCATGCAGATCAGACTGAGGAATTTGCACTTTGTCCTGTAGGAAATAGCACTTCAACACTATCAAAGTGAACTCACCAGTGATGCTCTCCGAGTCTCTATGATTGCTACTCATGAGGTTTGCTTCACCTGTTCGTGATTTGAAAATGGCATTCTGGGATTGACTCATGCAAAATCCTTTCCTGCTTTGGTTGAAAGGGGCAGCTTTCATAGGAATCGCAGTAAAGGAAATCCATTAAGCCATTTAGTAAAGAAATGGGCGTGGTCATATGGATATTTTCTATAGAACAGATTTTCTTCGATGAATCAGGTGACATCTGCAGCTGTAAGTGCTCTCATGTGGTTACCAATCCTGGACAGTCATGGCCTAAAACAAAGAACAGAGAGGGTGGTCAGAATTCAGCATGCTCTCTAATAACAGGACTCTAATCACCTGCCATTAAAAATGTTTTTCTAAGATATACACAACAACATGAGTAAACCTCAATGCAATTAGGTTGGGTCAAAAAAGAAAGAAAAGAAAAGAAAATCAGCTCATGGTTTATGATTGCATTTTTGTAAGACTTCTAGGAAAAAACCCCGCCACCACCAATATATCTACAGTGCCAAAGAGCAGATAACTGGCTGGGTGAGGGAAGGACTTGGGCACAGGAGAAGAGTTTGGGAAGGACACATGTAGCCCGAGTGATGGCTTCAAACATGCATGAATGATGCCAAGTGTAATCCAATTCCACAGCTGAAGCATGATGTCAGCACATGTTACATTTCAAAATGGCTCTACATTTTTATAGAAAAATCAACTCTTTACTGCAGTGCCCTATCATGGAGAACTGCAATGCAGTGCAGCAGCGCACAGGCCTGGAGGCACATGGAGGCACATGGAGGCACAGGCATGCCAGGCCTTTATGCTGTATGTAGAACAGTGAAACGCTACCTGAAGGCAAACTGCGACGGAGGAACCATGTACACGACAACCCAAAAGCAAATAATGTAATAACTTAACAACTGTAGATAATAACCAATAAAAGAGATGAAATGGAGTAAGTTGCTCGGCTCTGGCCACTGCTGGCACTTGGGTCATTTGTGTGGCCCACACTGAATGAACCTTAACAACACTTGCCCTGTCCTGACTAGATGCTAGCAGAATCTCCTTTCTAGGCCTTCTCCTAGATGCAGCAGGCAAAATGTCTCCAGACACCAGGCAAAACTACTCCTGGTGGAGATCCACTGATAAAAAAGAAATTCAGCATCACTCAAATATTTATCTGCTGGACCATGAAACTTAGCTAAGCTTTACTCACTATTGGATAGACAGGGCCTAGAGAAAAGGCTGATTCAAAGCTCTACCGATAAGTGTAAATTGCTATAAGGTTTTAGAAAGGCTTTCCCAATGTCTACCAAGCTTTCGATGCACAGGAACTGCAACTCAACAATTCTACCAACAGAATTCATACAATGGAGATATTCACAAAGCATGCCCAGACATAGGGACAAGAATACCCACACAATACTGACTTTTTTCAGAAGCACACATGCAAGTGGAATGTCCATAATGATATGTTTCAGTAATGCATACATGTAATGCATAATGTTTGGTAATATGCATGAAAGGAGTCAGAGTCCAGGCCAGGAACATGTCATCCAGCACTCAGGAGGCTGAGGCAAACGACAGTGAGTTGGAGGCCAGCTTAGGCTACAGAAAAAGTTTCAGGTGAACCTACACAACTTAATATGACCTAGTTTCAAAACGATCGAAGAGCCAGGCATGGTGGCACACTCCTTTAATCCCAGCACTTGGAAGGCCAGAGGCAGGCGGATCTCTAAGAATTTGAGGCCAGATAGTACTATATAGTGAGACGTCATAAAGACATAAAGAAACATCAAAACAAAATAAACAAAGGTTGCAATGCAATGCATTTATATATATATATATATATATATATATATACACACACACACACATGTACATATATGCCTACTTAAAACAAAGAACAGATCAGGAACTTATTCAGCTGGGTGTGGTAGTGCACACCTGCAATCTCAACACTAAATGGGAAGAGGCAGGAGAACCGTGACTTCAAGGCTCCTGTGAGAGATGGGAGTGGAAGGAAGGGGGTGTTCAGTGCTAACTAGATGCTTTGCTTTGCATAAAGACATCTGTTGAGCAGTCATAGCTGCTTCTGTTAGGGCTAGTGCATCTTCATGAAGTTGTGTCTTATGTCTAAATAGAGATCACAGAAAAAAACAGTCAGTGAAGAACAGAGACACAATTAGAAACACGAGGGATGCAAGTCTCCGAGACAAAGTGAGCAACAGAATTAGAGGAGTCAAAGGGGAAATTAGGCTTAAGAATTAAGTGACCTTTTGGAAAACAATGTAATTCAACAGTTAGGCCTCAAACCAGGCTGGTAAACAAATTACCAAGTAAGAGAGGCGTTTAGTGAATACAGATCAGAATTTCCCATTACCTAGACTTTCAGATTTCCACAAATTGGCACACTTTAAAAACTTCTGTGGCCACTGGCACAGGATTTCCATTTCTGACGGTTTCTATTACCCTCCTTTCCTTTTGAGATTTTATTTTTATTTAATGAATGCAAGTGTTTGCCTGTGGAAGAGGGCATCTGATCTCCCTGGAACTGGAGTTATAACAACTTCGAGCCGCCATGCAAGTGCTGGGAACTGAACTCAGATCCTCTGGAAGAGCAGCCAGTGCTCTTGACTGCTGAGCCATCTCTCCAGCTTCATTCTTTTTATTACTTCCTAAAACTTTTTATAAAAACCCAAACCAAAACCCAGAATAAGCAACAGTCCTTTTCCTGCAAAAAGCTTGCTTGCATAACAAAAATTCAATTTTTCTATAATTGAATGCTGATAATTTTAATAAATACTTAACATTTCTTTTACATGTACAACTATTTTACTGGAATAAGTTTGCAATTCAGTAATGTGGATTAGCCAGTACAATACTAAGCAAAGCTCACAATACTTGTTAGGTACCATGACTCTCGTCATCGAAGATCATTTTCAAGTTCTAAGGGCACTCTACTGTATATACTTGGGTTTCCCCATAGTATCTTGCTATTCAGAATTGTGATTCCCAAACCAACCACCACAAAGGAAACAGAAATGTATTTGGATGAAACCAATAAAGATTTACATCCTGAACTGGAAAGGAAGAAGAAAGAAGCCTTCTCTGGGTATAACACATCTAGGAACATAGATGAAATGTTAATGACACTCTGTCAACATCTGTGATTTTTCTATGTTGTGTTCATGTCAGAGAAACATTTTAATTAATCTCTTCTAAAGTTAAAAATACCCCAAACCTGGACTTGAAATAAAAGTTAGAATCTAGGGGCGCAGGAGGTAACTCAGTCAGTGACAGCCTGCTATGTAAGCCTGAGGAGGAGGCCCATCAGAAAGCCTGGCATAGTGGTACTTGCTTATAATCCCAGTGTCAGGAAGGCAAACAAAGCTGGATCCCTGGCGCTTCACACTCAGCTAGCCTAGTCTACAGGGTGAGTTCTAGGCCAGTGAGAAACTGTCTCAAAAAAGAAGGTGATCAGCTCCTGAGGAACACCCTCTGCCCCCCTCCAGGCACAGGAACCTGCGCACCAGTGAACACAACATATACACAAAGAATCCAGTGATGCACTTTAAAAGCTAGAATGGCAGTGCAGATGTAAGAATGACCTTGTCATTAGGCAGGCTCATCTGGTGTGTGACCAGCAAAATAGTACCCACATCCATATTCAGTCTGTCACCTGTTTTTGCACAGCGTGTGAGCTAAGAATAGCTTTTACTTTTAAATGACTGGAAGAAAAAAAATCTACATGATGTAAAAACAAGCCAATTTAATTTTCACTGTGTATAAATGAATACTGTCCATCGATTGCATTCATACTTCTTGACAGCTTAGAAACTGTAGTAATTTGTGCCATTGGCTGTACATACACAGTTAGCAAGATATTAGGCTATCACGCTATCTCACACACACACACACACACACACAAATGTGATACTTGACAGAAAAAGGTTCCTAACCCTTGATCAATATTAAAATAATTCAGTCATCAAAATACTATTATGTAAGACTAAGTTTTCCAAGATCAATTTCTGAAAGCTACATGCTAGGTTTCCTTTTTTAAAATCTATCTATCTATCTATCTATCTATCTATCTATCTATCTATCTACCTATTATCTATCTATCTATCTACCTATCTATCTATTATCTATCTATCTATCTATTATCTATCTATTATCTATCTACCTATCTATCTATCTATCTATCTATCTATCTATCTATCTACCTATCTATCTATCTACCTATCTATCTATCTACCTATCTATCTATCTATCTATCTATCTATCTATCTATCTATCTACCTACCTACCTACCTACCTACCTACTATCTATCTATCTATCTATCTATCTATCTATCTATCTATCTACCTACCTACCTACCTACCTACCTATCTATCTATCTATCTATCTATCTATCTATCTATCTATCTACCTACCTACCTACCTACCTACCTATCTATCTATCTATCTACCTATCTATCTATCTATCTATCTATCTATCTATCTATCTATCTATCTATGTATCTATCTATCTACCTATTTATTTGGTTTTTTTCGAGACAGGGTTTCTCTGTGTAGCCTTGGCTACTGGAACTCCTGGAACTCACTCTGTAGACTAGGCTGGCCTCGAACTCAGAAATCCGCCTTTGCCTCCCATGTGCCACCACTGCCTGGCCCCTAGGTTTCCTTTTACATTTATATACTTGTTTTTTTTTTTTTGTTTTTTTTTTTTTTGAGACAGGGTTTCTCTGTGTAGCCCTGGCTGTCCTGGAACTCACTTTGTAGACCAGGCTGGCCTCGAACTCAGAAATCCGCCTGCCTCTGCCTCCCAAGTGCTGGGATTAAAGGCGTGCGCCACCACGCCCGGCTCATTTATATACTTGTAATTAGACTAAAGGAACAGACTTCTACTCTCTTCATCTATTAAGTGCATTTAAAAGTTACTTTCAATTTCTAGGAAGAACTTTTTGAGAGTGTAAGTTACAAGCTTGCCTGTGAAGGAAGGGCACTGGGTAGTGAGGAGGAAGGGAAGTGAGGAGAAATGAAGGATCTCTAACTGGTCCAGGAACCTTTAACAGAGCTATGTTTTTTCTTCTTCAAATCATGACTTGATCAAGATCACTGTGAAAACTCTAACTGTAACTGAAGCCGGCTGCTGTCACTCTGTAACATGGCAGTTGCTTTATTCTTACACTCATGCTGTCATTATGCCTCCCCAATTCTACTGAAGATGTTATTTCCAGTGTTCCTGGCTTACTCTGAACTCACTACACTGTGGGTAAGGATGACCCTGAACTCTTCATCATTCTGATTCCATGTCCTGGAATTACAGGTATGAGCTACCACACTGTTTCCATTTCTTTCTTTATTCCTTTTTGCATACCCCTCCCCCCCCAACACACACACAAAGGCATGTAATGAGTGTTCTGTCTGCGTGCATGTCTGTGCACTATGTGCATGCCTGGTCTCTGACAAAGTCAAAGAGGGCGTCAGATCCCTTGAAACTCAAGTTCCTCACAGCTGTGAACCTCCATGCTGGGGATTGTAGCCAGGTACTTTGAAGAGCAGCCAATGCCCTTAACCTCTGAGCCATTTTGCTTTTTTTATATTTATACATATCACTTAAGAATACAAAAGTTTATATACAGGTTTTCATCATGGGTTGCAGACCTGTGCTGTAGAGATTACTGTTTAACTCTGGAGTTTGTGGGTGATTTGTTCTCAACACTTGTATAAAAGAATAGAGAAAACTGGAGTAAACACAGAACTAAGCCCATGGTGAGAGTCATGCAGAAAGAATGCAGCCCTCCAGGGCGATCCGGGAGCCTGCACGGGGCACACCAGGTCAGGGGTGATTTAGCAATGCAGCGTTTTCCTGGGAACACAGCAGAACACGCCCCGATTAACTTCTTAGCAAGGGCAGTTCAGAGTGACAGAATGACTGCAGTACTGTTTATGTATCTTGATGTTAGAGCTGGAATTTTACTCTGATTTACTGTGATTCTGACCTTGTGCTCATTATTTAGTATTTCTGAATCTTATTTTAATTTTTTTTTTTTTTGCCAAGATGGGGGTATTTACAAATAAGTGGGATCAGATATTGAGACTAAATATAAAATAAAAATTCCTAGTTGGGCAACTGAGACACTCAAATGCTCACTGTCTCTAGCTTTTCTCTATCCCGTAAGCCTGAGGAAAAGTGTCTCTCTCTGAAGGTCCTGCATGTCTGCATACAGAACTGGTACATCTGAAAGAGGCAGGGACCAAGCAGACCCAACAAATGACCTAAGGCTGGCCACTGGGGCTTATCACTAGAGTTCACTCCCCATGGACTTGCAGGAAGCTTGTTAGTAATGGCAAATCTCACAAGTCCATAGCATGCCAGCGAACTGCATAAGTGCTCCCTGATGCTCTAACTTAATGCTTAACCACCATCAACCTGTGACCTCCAGTTATGGAGGTCAGAGGCAGGAACCAGTTCCACTGCTTGGTACCAAGGTGTCACCGAGGCTGTGCTCCAGTGAAAGGCTTAGTCCCTTGCTTTCTAGCTGCTGCAGCTGCTTCTCTTGGCTCTGGGCCTCTTCTACTATCCTGAAGGCCAGCAGCATGGCATCCTTGAGCCTCCTCCTCTGCTTCTATTGTCACACTACTGGCTGTTTTCCTTATAAGGAACCTATAATCAATGTTTAAGCCCAACTGGATAACGCAGGATAAACTTCTCAAGATCGAGACTGCAAAGTCCCTCTGCCTCAGGTAACATTCACAGGTTCCAAGAACTTAGATCTTGATGGCTGTGACTCAGGAGGCCACACTGGCTCAGAATACAAATCCCAGAACCAATACTTACTGGTTGTATGACCTGTCCTCTCTTCCCTCATGCATCCCCAAGGGGTAGAACTCAGATGACAGGCTTGGGGAGGGGAACACGTGTTCTTTCCAGCTAAGCTATCTTGCAGCCCTGGAATTCTGCACAAACTACTTTACCATGTTTCTTCATCTGTGAAATGGGCTTAATAACAGGATCGACTTCCCTGGCTTTGTGATGAGGATTAAGGGAGTTATGAGAACAGCAGTCTCAGAGAGTCATTGGGGCAGTCACACAGCAGCTGCAGTTGGTATGCTATTACTGTTTCCACCACCACCAATGGAACAACAGAAAGGCTTACCATCCATGGCTCAATGGCATCTCTCTCAACATAAGAAGTCATGCTTCCTAGCTGTCCTCTTGACAGTGAATCGGTCTGGGGACAGCCATTTTCTTTCATTTCTGGGGAACAGGAACTCTGGGACACACTGACAGCGCCTCCTTTAGCTGCGCAGTTCTGTGTTCTCCCTGTGGCACTGTCTTTGTCTGGTGGCTCTTTATTTAATCTTTTTAGAAACAACTGTGTTTTTCCTACAAGCTACCAAGTCAAGTATGACACATTTAACAAGAAACAGACCTCTGTAAACCACGCACATTTAGGAGAAAATCAAGTAAAACCACCAACTAAATTGTTTAAAGAAGAACGGGACTGAAAATGAACCACCTAACCCGTCACTGTCACTGCTGGGAGAACACATTATGACCAAGAACTGAGTTAGCTCAGCCACAGAATTCAATGGCCGACAGAGAGAGCCTAAATATAGGCACTGTGCCTAAAAAAACAAGTAGATACTTCCTTAAAACAGGATACTTTGGACAAAACAGCCCCATGGAAAAGACTAGAAGCTCAGGAAAATCCACCTTATGAGAAGGCAGAGCCTGGAATTACAGCAAATGCAGATTTAATAAAGCATATTAAAATATATCTCAAATTTGTATTTACAAACAATACTTTGGGGATTAATTAGAAACTCATGTTGGCTGCTAAGTTGTATGTAAGAGTGGGAACAATGCCAATCACTGACCTGCAACAGCTCCTCAGGCAGAGGTAAACCAAGCTGGACCACAGATAAGCTTTAAAAATGAAATAAATTTATCTTACTTCTATATGAAATAATTAACTTTTGACCAAGACTAACTGGTTATACCGTATCTGGCCATACTTTGGGCAAATCTACCAAAACTTCACAGGAATTATAGGACCACACCAGGATTGTCATGACTTTAGTGCTATAAAAGCATGGGGAGTATCAACCCCAAATCGAAGGGGACCAATGAGCAGAAGACATCTTGAAGGTGGAGAACGCACAGTGCACCCAGCAGTGAGGTAGCAGCGAATGGGCTACGCCCAGCACAGCTGTTCTAGCAGCTATCTGTCCGTGTTCCTGTTTCCTACTTTCAATTTAACGGCCAGTAGTGTTTTTGTAATATGACATATATGGAAGCCGCTTCTGATTATAGACACACTGGACCCCAAAGTCAGTTGAATCCATGACTTAAGCATCCCAAACCATGAATAAGATTCAGGCTTCCTACAGGATATATTTTGGGCTTATTTGTCTGCTAACATCAACATCTGCTGAGGTAGGTAACTCCTCCCTGCCACAATCTCCATCACCAGAAGGGAGGTAACCTCTGGCAAGGAAGGAGTCCACACCAGAGTGTCATCTGGAGATAAGAACGGCGTGAGCCCAGGGCACCGTCTGCAGTTTTGATAAGTTCCCACAGATGCTCTCTGTCATCCCCTATGTACACTTAGCCTTTAAGCGCTTACATCCTAAGCTTGACCTGAAGTACCCTCTGAGGAGGCAACTGCTGTTTGTATGGTCCTCTGCCCATACCACGTCAGATCATTCTGTTTCTTCACCCCTGGCTGCTGACCATTAATGGCAGAGGCCTCTATCTTCAATCGCCACAGAACTGTCCTTCATTACCATCTCTATTATGTACAACGTGTGTGACCTGATATTTTAATTTTGTATGCTAGTCCTACATGAATCCATGAATCCGTATTGCCACTGCTTTTAAGGTAAAGGGAAACTTGTAATATTTGTATACTTTTTGAAACATGGTCTTGTGTAGCTCAGGCTGGTTTTAAACTTGCTCTATAGCTGAGGATGATCCTGGATTTCTGATCCTCCTGCTTCCAGCTCTTGAACGAAGGGATGACAGATTCATGCCACCCTGGCTAATTCACTCAGCGCTGGGGTTGCCCCCCTGCCTTCCTTCACACACGCCCATCAAGCACTCTACAATGCAACTTCACTCAAAACCCAGTTACAGGTTGTAAGGTGAGTCTGCGCTTCAGGAGATTTGTAAGAAAGTTAATCTACAAGGCCAGGACAGGACTTTCTGCCCTGCCCACTGCAGCATGTAAGGGGCTGCTGCTTGCCACACACCTAAGAAACTTGGAGAAGTTTGGCCTGGTAATTCCTAAACAAAGATATGCGCATTATCTGTAGTTTTGAAGTTGTCCAGCTCAACTACCCAAGTAGCAATGGATACTGTTTCTCTGTGTTTTGTTCAACAAATGAAATGGGAAGAAAATAGGAGACTGCTGATAAGTATCTGTGATTCAAGACCTTCGAATGACTCCATGATTCTGTCCTAAATACAGTTGAAAGGTCTAAAAAGCAACAATGAGGCAGGCTTTGCAGGCAAGGCACATGAGCTGCTCACTCACAGAAAACAAGCTCTCTATGGTCACTTTCATGTCCACGAGGGGAAAACCCAAAGCAAAGGGCTATTATGAACTTTTCCTCCAAAAGGCAGTGTGGTCCCTACTGGATATTTAAATATTATATTTTATCCATCTTGAAAATTCAAATTCCAGGTGTGTTGAGCACTAAATATTGCATTTAATAGAGATTACTACTACCTTTGGATTTTATTTTTTATACTATGAACTCTTAATACCATAAAAGCCAAACATGTTAATGCATGCACATATTGATATTCAAAGTCGAAAGTAAGAAACATTAAATACAGTCCCTCTTTTACCAGCTAAGCCATCTCCTAGCCCCATTAGGTTTTAAATAACTATAGTGTAAACTTAAGCACTCAGGAGGTAGAGACATAAAGTGGAGACAAACCATTCCTGGCACCTGGCTGTCTGGACAAGGAAGATGCATAACTCAGAGCAGCGCCTCTCCATCTACCCTGCTAAGAGCCCTTCTCAAATGCACACCCCTTTTACAGTAGCCTGCTATGCAGTCTCTGCACCTGCCACTAGCCATAATGTAGGGCTCAAAGAAGAACCACATGGCTCTGTAACTAGGGCTCTAAAAGAGTTTCTTATACAAAAACTTTTCCAATAAAAAGCTCACCACAGAATCTAGACTGGTGCAGCCATTCAAAGACTATCAGTAGTGACTTGGCATCTTTACACCAAGAGCTTCTGCCCCTAGGTTTATTATCTACTCCAAAGAACTGTGATGCCACCTACATAGAGACATGGCTGGAGGTTGTTTCCTGTAGCACTGTTCATGACAGGAAGGCAAAGTCTACTCTTCAAAGTGCAGGTACAATGGGGTAGAGACACACTGTAGGGCAACATGCACCAGAATCAAATGCTAACTGAATAAAGCAACAATCAATTCCACTTATATGTGTGAAATATTTTCCATATTTAATTTGCACACTTAGTATGTATAAATATATTGAAATGTTTACCTTTAATGTGAGGAAAATGAAACTTTGATGGTATAAGTTTAAGAAAGAAGTATTAAAAACCCATGAATTGTTTAAAGCCCACTGCTCTTTTATCAGTGAGCCATATAATTACTGTTACATCCCTTCCGTTCTTAAAGGCTAAGCTTGTTCCTGGACACACCAACATGCACACACAGTTCTGCAATGCGAACTCTGTGACACACTTCCTGGCACATTTCTCAAAACGCCATCGCATTTCCTGATGTGACTTAACTGCTCCTCAGCAGTCAGGTCAACTAACGTAAGAGGCAAAGCCAGTGCAAAGCCGCAGGGCGGATGCTCTCAGGAGTTATCAGCCTGGCTGCCGAGGAAGTGCTCTAATGCACTGTTTGCCAGGTTTAGGTCGAACGTGCTAAGGGTTTAAGAACGAAGCATAATAAAGTGTATTCCTCTATTTCATCTACCAAAATTGGCTACCAACTGACACTGTGCATTTCTGTTCAGTTATTTTACCTTTCCAACACAAAAGAAAATAACATGTACATACTCAAGTACGTATTTTTGTTTCTCACTATAAATACAATAATTGCATCTAAAAATTTAAGGCAGCATACAAAGAATCAAATGAAAATGATTCATGATGTTTCACCATCATTCACAAGATACAATGTTTAGCTGCTAGAGAAATATTTATCTTTTTTCCATGTTAACCTAGACATTGTATTTACGAGTATCCAGTATTTAGAATATTTAATTATATAATCAACAATTATTTCCATTGATGATCTCCAAACAATTAGTGGTTATTAATTCACTTTAAAACTCGAGAATCTGTAAGAAGACTCAGCAAACATTTCCTGTTAAGAGTCAGGTACTGAAAGCTTTAGAAAAGCCATATACCATTTGTTGTATGAGATTGCTGTTCTCTTTTGCTAATTCTTTAAAAAAAAACAAACAAAGCAAAACAAACAGACAAAAACCCCTAAATCTTCATTTCTAAGATGAGCTAACTCTGACCCAAGTTCTTCCTGGCTGCCTTCGGATCTAGAACCAAAGCCATGGTATGTCTGCACACAGATTAGAAGGCCACCAGGATACTACACCTACACATCACGTGGAAGCAGACTGAGGAAGCCATGCTTTGAAAACTACACTTCTCAACAGGAATTTCATTTGACGCTTGATGGCACAGAGTCAAGGACAAGGAGTTATATTAAAATGCTTAAAACAACCAGATGTGGTGGCACATGCCTGTAATTCCAGCACTCAGGAAACAGAGGTGACAGGAGGGGGAGAGGCTGGAGGAAGATACTAAAACAGACTTGCCTGCTATTTATACATCTTTAGATTCATGCCTTTCTTACCTCTATCTCCTCAGTCTCACTGTCATGAACGGTTAGCAAATGGATGACCATCCAGACTTTTGGTAGTCAAGTTATTTAGGGATAGTCATATGATAGCTTACTCAAAGGAAATGGGATGGAAAACAATGTTAAATATAGACTTCAAATGAGCAAACTAGTGTCGCATTCAGCAAACAGTGGTGCATTATTTTTTTCAAGAAAAACAATTTGATGTTTAAATTCTATCCTGTTAAATAGGCATTATCTTCTCTGTGCCACTTGGCAAAAGAGTTACATATGGCATATAGTATAAAAGTTACATTTTAATCAAAGTTTTTCAAGATAGATTTCTTACAAGTTTAGTATGCAATATTTAAATAGCTGTAAGACTATTTAACTGAAAAAGTTGTTACTAAAAGCAACTTTTATCATTAAATTTTACTAAGTCCACACTGTCCACTGCTAAACAGTAAAGCCTCGCTCAGGAGAAAGAAGTTGGGAAATGTTTAGTAAGTGCCTGGGCCAAGACTGCCTTGCAGCCCAGCCCAACCACCAGGGAATATGTGGAAAGGTCATTCAGGGTTGAAGGTCAAAGGAGGCTAAGCTGCTCTGCATGAGACTAGGAGAGCAACTGGCCTTTCTTTTTCCTAAGCAGAGGGAACAGAAATCAGCACAGGTAGCAGCTTAGAGGCCACAGGAATACCAAGACTGCAGAGAGCTTAGGGAGGGTTTTGGCTGTCTATTTAGTCTTGGCGGGTCTAGAGCAGCAGTCCTCAATCTGTGGGTCGTGACACTTTGTGGAGGCTGTTAAATTACTCTTTTTAGGGGCTGCATATCAGATATCCTGCATGTCAGATAGTTACATTATAATTCCCAACAGTAGCAAAATTAGTTATGAAGTAGCAACAAAAATAATCTCATGGTTGGGATGGGGGTCACCACAAGATGGGGAGCTGTGTTAAAGGGTTGCAGCATTAAGAAGGTTGAGAATCACTGCTCTTGACAGTCTGCTGACATGTGAGTCACAGACACGTTAAAATATTAGCTCATAGGGTACTTTTGTCAAAATCTACATCACAGGATATTAATAAAATCATCAGTTACCTCAAAATCTTTTTAAACAAGGAAAATGTATATCTTTTACTACAGCAACAGATAAAATGGATAAAATGGTAAAAAATGGATAGAGGTCTTTAAAACATGGGTAACACAGAGTAAGTAGTATAAAATGTTGGTGGAGTCCCTTAACCAAAACCAGAAAACATCTCGAGTGGAGGCATTTTATGTGACAGGTTCTGTAGGTATTGTAAAAGGTCTGTACTTCTAGGAAAAAACAAACCCATCCCAGCAAGCCAGAAAGCACTATCAATGTTGAGTGGCAAAACTAAGATACTAGATTACAAAAGGGGTTGGCAGCTGAGCTTCTAATGCCACAGAATACTAACAACTAACTAAACAGATGCAATCAGCTGTCAGACTTAAGACTGTCCTGTGAAATCAAACAGCTAAGACCCCTTGAGAACAGCAATTTCAGTGCAGCAGTAAGGAATATCAAAATGCTAAATACAAGAGTGAGAAGAAAATGTATGCTTGTCTATTCTCTATATCCTTTAAGAATAAAAATAATTTGGTTTTGGTATTAAAATCATCACAAATCCTTCAGTTACTTAAAAACTGCAGAACTCGGTGGTTTTAGAAGCGGAAGCTCCCCTGCATCAGGTGCCCAGAGCACAGGGTCAGGTGCCATGCTCTTCAAACACAGCAGGCTGAGTTCATTGCTGCCTGTACAATTTAAAGAGAGCTGGGTGACGCTCAGGATGCAGGCATGTTTACTATAAACATCTTTATAAACACATGCAGCTCTGCATATCTAAGACACGTAAGTATTTTAATGTAATTCTACCACACAAAAGAATTTTCAATTATATTTGTCATAAACCTAAGCCTTGTTTTGCAAAGCCAGTTGTCAAAGATCTTTAGAATTTTAAGACAAGATTTTTTTTAGATTTATTTTATTTTTATGTGTGTAAGTGTTTTGCCTGGTTTGTGCATCCCATGCATGCCTGGTGCCCATGGAGCTCAGAAGAGGATACCGGATGCCCTAGAGCTTGAGTTACAGACTGTCTTGAGCCACCATCTGGGCTGGGAATGGAACTCTTAACTGCTGAGTCATCTTTCTAGTCCCTAATGTTACTTTTTGAGTGAAATTTTATATGTAATGGATAATTTTTGTTTAACAATAAAATTCAGAGAACAAAGAATAGATAACTGTTTGAGCTGTGGCTGTTAACTCGGGAAACAACTGGGTTCCAAGCTTGAGGGACGCAATTAACTGGGGTGTCTGAGTCTTTCTCTACCTGCCTTTAACAGTCACTATCCCACATTTCAAGATTTTCTCACGAGCCCTCCTCTTTCTCACCCTAGGAGTCACATTACTTTGAAGACCTTCATTTCCCACTCCATGGCAGTCATAGCTCATGTTTCAATCTTTAGCTCAAACTGGCATTTCATAACTTTAAATTAGAAATGTCCGTAGCATTCAACAATATGAACTAACCAGTACTCCCCAGAACTGTGCCTCTAGTTGCATATGTAGCAGAGGATGGCCTAGTCGGTCATTAGTGGGAGGAGAGGCCTTGGTATTGCAAAGATCATATGTCCCAGGGGAATGCCAGGGCCAGGAAGCGGGAGTGGGTGGGTTGGGGAGCAGGAGGGGGGGGGGGGAGGGTATAGGGGACTTTCAGGATAGCATTTGAAATGTAAATGAAGAAAATATCTATTTAAAAAATGAAATTAAAAAAATGTCAGTATCAATTTATATGGGTACCATAAAGCCTCCACATCCTAAACTCAACTTTCCCCAATCTCCCACCATACTTGCTCTATTATGACTATTATTAGCTTTTTAAAAGACTTATTTTTATTTTATATATTTTGCCTGTATGTATGTGAAGGTACCACGTCCTCTGGAATTAGAGCTACAGAAAGCTGTGAGCTGCCATGTGGCTGCTAGGAATTGAACCTGGGTCCTCTGGAAGAACAGCCAGTGCTCTTAACTGACGAGCCATTTCTCCAGCCACTATTGGA
This sequence comes from Mus caroli, assembly GCF_978045245.1. NCBI lineage: Eukaryota > Metazoa > Chordata > Mammalia > Rodentia > Muridae > Mus > Mus caroli. The sequence goes on from NW_028227256.1 coordinate 55,837,988, forward strand.
ATTTTTTTTTTTTTTTCCTGAGACAGGGTTTCTCTGTGTAACTCTGGCTGCCCTGAAACTCACTGTGTAGACCAGGCTGGCCTCAAACTCACAAAGATTCATCAGCCTTTGCCTCCAGAGTGCTGGGATTAAAGGATGTGCCACCTCTATTACTCGTTTTTACCTGCATCTCCTTATAAGCACATGTGGCTCTAGAATTATCTGCATCCCTCAAGATCACCCACACTTCAGAGTCCAAAACTCAGTCACCGTCCCTTCTATTCTGCTCTCTATCTGGTCTCTAGTTCCTATGAATTTACTCTCTAAGACACTGCCACTGCCTTCAGTCACACTAACTGCTGCAATAGGTGGCTACTTGCCTGCTCTGTGCCCACTCGTTCTCTTTGCTTCCTACTCCTATGTAGTCAACGCCCTCAATCTCTACACTTGAAGCACTCTGGGTTCTTAGGCAGATATTCCGATAAAGGGAAATGTGCTAAGTATGGAGACAGATCTGTAATTCACTTCCCAAGTTTGTTCATCATTCTGTTTGTTGTGACACTTCCTCCAGACCTGGAAACGGAGCACACAGAGGAGGTGACTTTAATAGACAGTTCTGCACAGCTAGAGAGAGGAAGAGACTTCAGAGCAACACTAGCTCTTTGACCCTGAAGGCATGACCCCAAACATTCCAGTGAAATTCCAGACTTTCCTAAAGAGTATGCCAAATGAAACTAGACTCAGAAGTTTCTAAGATCCATTTCTAATGTAAACAATTCATAATATCGTCGTAAGAGCTTCCTGAGTTTCAATGAAAAACTATATTCACATCTCTGTTCCAAACTGGCTTTCCTACTACAGCGTCTAGCGTAGGCTGTACACACTCTACGCCTTGGCACTGACTTCAAAGCTTTCCACCCATAATCCTCTTTAATCCTCACAGCAGCCCCAGGATGTGGACATCATTGTCACCATTTTATAGACAAGGCCACTGAGGCTTAGTAGTTGATTATCATACTGAAGCTAGTGAGAGCCAGGGATGAAACCCAAGCCTATTCTACAGTTGATACCTCTAACCTTCGAGGTCTGACAAATGACTGGGACGGACAAGAAGTGCATGTCATTTGAAAGGCTTTAGAGATAACTGTAAAACAATTTCCTCACTTTAAAAACACACACACATTGATTCTGGGTTAAAGAAGAGAAAAGCAAACAAATCCTCAATTTGTATATACACATACACACACACACACACACACACACACACACACACGTTATCTGAGGTCACAGAGACGGCTCAGTGAGTAAAAGTGCTTGTTGCCAAGCATGACAACTTGAGTTTGATACCTGGAAACCCCCATGGCGGAAGGAGGGAACAACCCCTGAAAGTTGTCCTCTGACCTCCACACAGGCCCTCCCCCTACTCATACATTTCAACAATAATAATAATAAATACAAGCACAGATAAGAAGATAATTTTTACTTAAAGTTAAGACATAATAGTAAGGAAAGGCGAAAACTGGCTAAAGGAGAGGGAAATGGCCTGTTGCTGACTTGGGTGACTACTGTGAGCAGCAATGTGCACACACCTAATGGTGTAATGTGAAGGCCTCTAGTGTCGGCTCCCAAAGACTTCTTTCTCTCTATAGTCAGTGTACAAATTGCTTTCTTTAGTTAGTTAGATAGTTATTTTAGATGTTGAAATTCACTTTTAATCTTGTTCCTTCGTTCCTCGTGAGGCTATCAACCATCATACATGCTGGTGCCAGCACGCCTCTCCCTTTTCTAGCTCGATGTTGGGGTGAGAAGCCAGATAGCCAGGCTATCAGAGAAAGCACAAGGTATCTGTTTGAGACTGACCCCAGGACTTGTTTTCCTGCCCCAAGCACTTTCTCAGGTGCCTGTTCCTTATCCTCTGAGCACAAGGGATTTAGCTGGCAGCTTCTCTTCCTTTGGCACTGCTGCCAAGCGCTTCTCTCATCTGGCGTCCTCTTTCCTAGGCTGGTTATGAACACTCTGCTCTTTCTCTACTGCCTCCCAAGGAGAGTGGAGGTCCTCCTTTCTTCCTTTCTAAGCAGTTTTGTGTTAATCCATAGAGAGACCAGGAATGGATTATAAACAGAGAAACCTTGCATTTTCTAATTGTGATTTTGCTAGTGTTTATAGAACCCTCTTCTGTAGACTAAATTATCCCAGAAGACAATGATCTCATCTGTTGTCTTTCCTCCCTGTGCTCAGAGCTCTTTGACATGTCTTATTATGCACAACCCAAACCTAACAGCAAATAACACGTAGAGATAGCATCGCAAGCCTACTGGATCATTGATTAAAAGTAAGCAGGCTAGCCCTATGTGGTGGCACAGAGCTCCCAGCACTCTGAAGGCAGAGGCAGGCAGCTCTCTGTGAATTTGAGGTCAAGCTAGTCTACACAGTGAGTTCTAGGACAGCCAGGACTACACAGAGAGACCCTGTCTCAGAAAACAAAACAACTAAGTAAGCTATTAGAAGCAATTTAACAAATAAAGTTGATTACAATTTCAGTCTAGTAACAATTCTGAAGAAATTCTAAAGAAATGCTGTACTGGCCTTAGGAAAATTACAATGGGCATAGTGGTTCAAGCCTGTTGATCTGATCTGGGAAGGCGAGACCACAAGACTCTAAGTTGGAGACTAACCTGGGCTACACAGTGAGACTTATTAATAGCTCCAACTTCACATGAAAGGGTTTAGTGTTGAATGGCCTATCGTTGTGTAGCAATAACACTACCTAAGTACCTACTTTTCCTGTAGTAAGGGGGAAGGACTGGGTTGGCTCATCGCTTAGACTTAGTATGCTCTCCACTAAGACGTGCAGCTGACTGACAAAGCATTTCAAACAAGCCCCACAGGAGAAAAGAATCAGATAGCTTAAAAACTTCACAGCTGCTAGTACAAGCCTCACTTGTAGTCTTTCAGTTTTGTGACTAAAAGAGAACGAATTCAGTAAGACAAAAAGCTGTGGTTGCTTGGTTAGGGTTTTAGTCGTTTTCCAGTTGTTAACTCTATGCTTTGGGAACAGCAGTCCATCTCAGACACATGGCTGCTGGCTTCTAGGCTCCTCCTCTCCTCTCCCAGACAGAGTGCTCTTTCTTAGCCAACAAGCTTCCCTTTGTTGTGATTTATAGCACTGGCCCTCTACGTGGCATGAGAGCAGGGCTTAGGTGCTGTACCCCAAACACCACTCACTCTAAATAAGTTATCAATCTTCGAACAGATGACTTTTTGAAATTGACTACATTTTAAATACAAAACAGTTAAATTCCCCCAAAGTATCACAAAACCACACTGTGGTATGGGGTTACTGCAAACGTAGTCAGCAAGTATGAACATCACGCCATGGGCAAGCCCTCCATGGCCTGCTTAACTGTCCCTTCTCTTTGGAGACTCTTCTACATCAGCTCTTTCCCACCCATCTCTGACTCCCCACTCCACCCCACCCCAATTCTTAGCATCTCTCACTCTTCACAGCAATGCATGCCTAGGGTCTACAGCTTTCACCTGACTGGGGTAAAAACTCATAATCTCAGAAAAGAGGAGCTAGAGCAGGGAGTAGTCATGGACCCCTAAAATCCAACATGGGAAGCTAATGCAGGATGACCCCAGGTTTGATGCCAGCCTGGGCTATATGGCAAACTGACTTAAACAACAAATAATGTATGTGTGTGTGTGTGTGTGTGTGTGTGTGTGTGTGTGTGTATTTCAGCTTTTCTGCTATGTACTATTACAAATTATTACATGTAAGCAAGTCACTTAACCACCCACTCCTACCTTCTCTGAACTGTGGTCCACTGGATACCCCTGCCTACTAACTTCACTACCTTCTATAGCTTACCAACATGCTCAAAATCATCTTTACGATTTTTGTAGTCAGGGTCTCACTTTTGCTTGGAACTTCATAGGTAGCTCAGGCTAGCCTCCAATGTGTGATTCTCTTATATTTTTGGTTGTGAGCCTAGCCTTTAACGGCTGAGCCATCTCTCCAGCCCAAATGTGTGATTCTCATGCTCAGTCAAAATCTATTATTAAACACGCCCTTCCCTGGGGCTTGGGGACTGCTCACAACCACTGCCCTCTCAGGAGAGGCGCATTCAAGAGTCTTAGAAAGCATTTATTCTCATTTTTTTAGTCCCTCATCCCTCATTCATAACTCCGTACTGGCACACCTGAACTCTCCAGAAACAGCTCTTGTTTTTCTACCCCCTACCCCAGCCAACCAAATCACACTCAGGCACTACATCATTTCTAGTTCAGCAATGACACCCTTCCTCAGCCACCTTCTTCCCATGCTGTTCTCAGACTTCTCGATAAATTACCTGGATACTTTGAATGGAAAGTGTCCCCCCAGGCTCACTTGAACCCTTGTCCCCCAGATGGTAGTTGCTGTTTGGGAAGCTATGGAACCTCTGGGGAGGGGCGTTGTAGGGCCTTACTGGAGAGAATATGTCACTAGGAAGAGGTTTTATAGCTCCATTCTACTTCCTGTTTCTTTCCCTCTCTTCCTGTCCCTTCTTTTTCTCTTCCTCCTCCCCCACCCCAATCTCAGCTTCCTGTGTTGCTGGCTCCTCCCCTGCCACAGAAGCCTCTATGTCTCTGGAACTGTAAGCCAAAATAAATTCTTTAAGTTGTTTGGTCATAGCAACAACCACAACAACAAAAACTAATGCAATGACCCCAGCTCCTGTGGATCCGCACATCTGGCACCTGTGGAGATGACCCCAGCTCCTGTGAAGCTGCACATCTGATACCTGTGGAGTTTGACTGCAACAGTTTTTGTTCTTGTTGCTATTTCTTTTTCTTTTTCTTTTTTTTTTTTTGACTTCATTTGCCTGGTATATTAGCACACCATTACCACAATTAGCAACCTCTTCAGCATTAACTGCAGAAGATGTCTGGCTCTCAGCCCCTTCCTGAGTTCTATTCTTATTTCCTCCATCTTAAAGGGAATCCATGGACTCTTCCTTCCTCAGCACACCAAATTTGATCCATGAGCAATCCTAGAAAGTCTCTTGCCACGGGGTGTCTCAGACCCACCGCCCCCATACCTTCCTATTTCAAGCCATCCCATCACCTGTTAGCCTTCAGGGGTCCGGGCAGGACTCCAGGCATGATCTCTGCACCCTTCCTCCTCTGAAAGTCAGCAAGATTCATGTTTGCAAAACCAAACTACTTTTAAAAAATAGGCTTTTTTTTTCCTTCTTGATGACAATCATTCTGATCAGAGTTAAATGGACTCTTAAAGCAGTTTTAGTTTGTATTTCCTGCTGGCTAAGGACATTGAATAACTTTTAAGATACTTTTAGCCACTTTTAGTTCTTCTTTTGAGAACTATTTGGCTCACTAACACATTTATTGATCCTAAAATTTAAATTTAATTTTGGAGTTCTTTATGTATTCTATTATTAATCCCCTGTCAGATCTATAGGGCAAATATTTTCTTCCATCCTAAAGTCTATCTCTTTTCTTTGCTGATGGTTTCCCGTGGTATGCAGAAGCCTTTTCATTCCATGGAAGCCCAATGCTAATGCTTGGGGTTATTTCCTCGTGCTGTTAGGGTTTATACAGCTCTCGAGTAAACACTCAAAGGACTAACAACACATCACAGAGATACCTGTACATCTATGTTCATTGCTACACTGTTCACAATAGCTAAGAAACAGAACCAAATTAAATATCCATCAACAGATAGGTGGATAAACAAAAGATGGAACACATATACAAAGAAATTTACTCAGCCATCAAGAATGAAATTACAACATCTCAAAGATAGAGATCATTATTAAATAAATTGTTATTTACTTAACATAGTGTTAATATATTATATTATTTACTTAATATATAGTATTAGGATATATTAAGAAAAATAAGCCTGACTCAAAAAAGGTAAGTATTGTGTGTTTTCTCTCACATGCAGAATCTAGATTAAGTGTATGTTACTGGTTGAGTGCCAGGGAGGGTAGAGGTGAGGAAGAAATCTTAAGGAGGTAGTGGAGTACATGTGACATGAAGGCAGGAGAACCACTAACTGGGGAAAGGAACTAGCAAGGAGGAGAGCAATGGAACAGGGTGTGCATGCATATACACACGTATATACACAGGTATGTAGCATGAAAACGACATAAGGGAGTCCATTACTTTGTATACCAACTTAAAAATTTCATTAACAAAAACTCCAAAACAGGCCCTTGCCTTCACATCTCTCACTCTCTTCCATGCTTCACTCGTCCACAGAAACTCATCTTCAGCTTCCTAGCACCTCCCTCTCACACTCCTCTCTTAGCCTCAGTCACTGGTTGGCTAAATGAACACTCTTCCTTCCTGCTCTCTATAGCTGACTATCACTCAGGCCTCAGCCCATCCGATGCCTCAGTGTCTGGTCTGTTACATTCACATGGATATTATATTCACTTCCAAGTCCTCACCCTTTGTTTGTCCTGTCCTTTGTTTGATGACCAGAATGGGAATTCAATGCTAGGAGCTCAAACAATTATTTATACATATATATTTAAATTAGAGTGTTTTTTTTTTTTCAGTGTGGGGGAGACTAATCTGGTATTCCTGCAAGTACCCTACACTAGCTTCTTCTCCAGGCCTGAGGTGAAGAAGCAAATAAATTGTTGGTAAATTCTTTCCCCACTGACTTCCATAATATGTCAGCTTTGTTGTTGTTGTTGTTTGGTTTGGTTTGGCTTTTGAGACAGGGTTTTACTGTGTAACCCTGGCTGTCTTGGAACTCACAGAGATCCACCTGCCTCTCCTTCCCAAGTGATGGGATGAAAGGTGTGCACCATCACCACCCAGCTAATTTATCAATTCTTAAATTATGTCCTTTTAAAAATATTATTAAACAGTTTTTTTTCCTTTTTTATCTGATTTAAAAAAAAAAAGCTTTGTAAAAAAAACAGAACTCGACATCTGGCAAATACTAGCAGACAAACACAGATAAGCTCCAAAGACCTCAGTGACCTTTACTTTACTTTTAATTATTTAAATTAATTCCACTTTAACACTGGCAGATCTGTATGCTTGTTTCCTAGCACAAATAAGCTACAATTCTGGATGTCCTCAAGGTTCTGTGTGTCAGCAGTATGGCTAGGAATGAAGTATGCAAGTTACATATTAAGTTAATTTTAAAATCACTTCAAAAATAACTCTATTAAGAATTAGTCAACAGGCGATATACCTAACAACTTCCAATAAATGCTTCTTGAATTAAACTAAAGGTATTAAAAAATAGATACAATATTGTATACAATAGTCTCTACCAAAAAGGACATTAAAGAGCTAAGAAATCTGAACTCTAACAGGGAAAGGGCTATGATCTTGTGATCTAGATGGTTAGAGCTAAGATGTAATGGTCTCAGAAATCTAAGAAAACAAGATAATAAATTTTTTTTTTTTTTTTTTTTGGTTTTTCGAGACAGGGTTTCTCTGTGTAGCCTTGGCTGTCCTGAATGGGTATTACAACATTTCTATCCTATAGATAGATAGTAGGGGAGGGGAGGTCATTTCTAGCTAAAATGTTTGTCTTCAGGCTTGAAAAAAAAAGTTTGTGTTCATACTAGATTTAGGATTTTAGTGAGTTTCTTAAGTATGAAAGATTTGGCTGAGAACAAGGGCATCTATAGAACAAAATAATCAATCAAACAAGCAAACAACAAAATCAGAACCCCACAAAAAGGAAAGGTGTTGGTTAGAGAAGAGGTCCCAAAGCATTTAGCTATTAATGTGTATGTGTGTGAGGGGAATTATCAGCAAATAATGTGTTTGGAGATTTAAACCTAACTAGTTCAAGTTAAGAAGTCTCAACTTGATCCCATAGCAGAGTGGCTTTCAAGAGCAATCAATCTGGAGGCAGAATACAGGATAAATTTCAGGAAGAGAAGACCAGAGACAGAAAGATAATTGGGGAATTTTTAGCACATTTCACACAGATTATTGTAAGAAAGGCCTAGGATGGTGAATGGCCACAGTGGGGACCCGTGTGACAGTATAAACAGAATCAGTTAACTGGGGAACTGAGACTAGATGCATTTTTCTTCCTCTTATAAAAAAAGATAATGACATCCCGCATATGCTTCATTCATTCAGGCTTAAAATGGGACTGGAGAGATGGACTCTCAAGAACTTTTTGTATTTGTGGAGGACCCAGGTTTGATTCCCAGCATCCACATGACAGCTCACACTGTCTATCATTCTAGCCACAAGGGATCCAATGCCCTCATCACACTTCCAAGGACACTAGGCATGCGAACGGTGCACAGATGTGCGTGTGAGCAAAATGCAGAGACACATTAAAAAAGAAAGAAAGTCATCCCCTCCCCACAAGCTGACTCCTCCTCCTCCTTCCTTCACCAACCAGACAACATATTCAGCCAAAACAAAGGACAGCATTTATTAGCTTTCTAAAAACACCAGGAAATCCTCAATCCTATAATAGGTCATGCAGTTTCTTTGAAATTCCCATGTCCTCTCTCAAGTCTTCAAATCCAAACCCTAACCAGGTCAAAAGCCCCCTTTCCATTAAGTCTTCCCAGGAGCCTCAAAGTCAGCATTCCCTCCTGTCATTCTGTTTGTCTGCTTTTAAAATAAACCCTTTAAAGGCCCCTTGACAGTTACTACTCATCCCCTCAGATGAGCTGTCCATTCCTTACAGCACGCACACTCTTTTCAATCTCTCCCTGCTTTCCCTCACACTTGGTAGAAGATCTTAATTTTTTTGTATATGGCAGTAGCAGAGTGTACAGTTAAGAAGACAGATAACGAAGATAGAAATAGTTGATTTTGAATTTCAACTTGGCTCTTCATTAGTTGTATGCCCTTGGAAAAACTACTTAACCTATCTTCCTATATATTTATGAGTTCAGAATGGAGGTTAACAGTACATATTTCATAGGCAGCCAGAGGAAGGGATTATAAGAGTATAAATACCATAAAAGAGTCCTAAAGATAAAAGATACCTTCAAAAATCACTTCATAGGGTAGCAAACTACTGAATATGTTGTGATAGTTGTGTAAAGCTTTACAATCTATGCAGGCAAAGGTAAAAAAAAACTAATCATAAAGCCAAAGTTTAAGTCAAAATAGATACATGCAAATTCTAAGTCAGCTGGCCTAAGGTGGTCTATGACTTTTAAAACAAATTTCTGCTATATTTGTTTATTTGCTGTGTGTATGTGCTTGTCCATGACAAGGCACACAGGTGATGCCAGAGGACAGACATCCAGGGACCATGAAAGCAGCAGGTGCCTTTACCCCCACATGTAGCTGGGCCTTGTATTTTGAGATTTAAGTTCCTTATAATGAGCAGCCACCTGAACTGGTGTTGCCTCTTCAGTATTTCTCCCATTGCCGCAGCCTTTCTAAAACGCACATGTAATGTTTCCCCACTGCCACCAAATCCTCCATTTTATCCCTTCAGTTTAAAGCTCCTTGGATCTCATACAAAGCCGCCCTTATCTTTCCAGCTCCGGCTCCAGCTTCAGCCCTCAAAGCTCATAGTGAAACCTGAATCACCAAGTCACATCTCAAAGGCTTTTTGTACATCGTGCCCTTCGCCTGTGACACCTGTTTATTATTTACTGGGGCTACAAGGACAAAGTACCACAGCCTGGGCAGGTTAAATAACATTCTCTCCTAGTTGAGGGAGTTGGAAGTCCAAAATGAAGGTACTGGAAGGTCTGTTTTCTCCTGAGGCCTGTCTTCTTGGCCTTGGTGATAATTTTGACTCTTCCTATGCAGGTGTAGTGTGTGTTCAGAAGCCCGACACAAATACAGATACGTTTTCAGGCAATGAGGGTTAGGTTGGGCTACCACCTAAGAATTTGGAAAACATAATTCAGCCCTTTACAGCTCTTACGCCTCTGCCTTCCCCTCCAGCCCCTTCTCTGTTCCTAGCCTCTGAACAGTGCTATCATAGTGCTCAATACACTAACGGAACTCTGGCTTCTCTTCTCTAGGACACATTTCTTAACAGTGAAGATTATCCTTATCATCTAGGACAGCAACCTACAGAAAATACTTAACAAACATTTGATGAGAAGCAGAGGGAAGAACATGGACCTTAAAGTAAAGATCTAAATCCCAGCTCTATTGTTCCCCAAAGAGGTAGGGAAGTCACTTAATGTTGAGTTTCCATCTAAATAAAGAGTTGCAATAGTGCACAATTGAATTAGAATAAAACTACTCAGGTTTTGTTACCAAGTTAAGTGCTTAGATGTTGAAGTAAAGGTTGGATCCTGGTTGGTTTGACAGCCACTGCTATCACTCAGTAATTAAATCATTTTGAGTACATTTCATCTGCTGCTTTAGTTGCCAACCTGTTGAAACCAAACAAACAAACCAACAACAACCACCTCGGGTGCTATTATGGCCATGATAACTAGGTAAAATGTTCAGCTGGGTGTGCAACACACCGTATTATTCCTATGCTTCCTATTATTGATATTATAAGAACATTGCAGGTCTGAACAGACGTGACTAGCTGTTCCATGTGACTGTCACGTCAATGACTCAGGTTTCTTTCCAAGTAAGTAGGATAACTTAATGAGGTTCAAAAGCTGGTCCAGGGCCAGCAATGTGGCTGAGAGACAAAGGTGCATGCCACCAAGACTGACACCCTGAGTCTGATCCCCAGGACACACATAGTAGGAAGAGAAAACCCAATCCTACAAGTGGTCCTCTGGTTTCCACATGCATTCATGCTCCCAGGCACACACACACAGCAACAAACAAACAAACAAATGTAATTTTAAAAACGATACAGTCATGGAAGCACACAACTTTAATCTCAGCACGCAAGAGGCAGAGGCAGGCGGATTTCTGCGAACTCCAGGTCAGCCAGAGCTACATAGTGAAATTGTCTCAAAAGAGTAAAACAAGAAAAAACAACAAATCCAAAACAAAAAAAGGAACCACACAGATGATGTAAATGAGCTGTAGACGAGAATGAGCAAGAACTACAGTGCTACCATCCACCATCCCTCAATGTTGGGGATGCTCCACTGCTCTAAGATAGTCTGAGCAGTGATGTAAAAACATTAAAAAGCCAATTTCCATAGTCTTTATGTCTATGAATGTTAAACATTCATAGGGAAGAATAACAATGCTTTGTGACTGTGGATGTTAAGCATCTGCAGTGAAGAATAATAACCATAGAACCATAAAACCGTGAACTGGAAAGCACCTTTGTGATACAGGTCCAATCCTATCATTTATTTTTTTTAAAACACATAAAGGCATCCAGGTGGATTTGGAATGAGCTCTTAGTGTCTTAATGAGCAGTTCTATGAGGGATGAGACTAGCAGACAAGAGTGTACAATTTGTTCAGAGGGCTAAAGTGGGAGTTTCAGATGCATTCATAGTCAAGGAATTATGGAGCGAGTACTAGCAAATTATGAACATTCTTCTTAACCGTCTTTTAACCTGATTCATAACTTTGAGGCAAAGCAGGTATGGGTGTAAATCTCGACTTGTTACAGAAAGTCTCCAGAGCAACTAGTGAGCAATGTACGTGGTGAAGCGAGCCGTGTACATCACATCAGTAAAAATGGGTATGGTTAAGAGCACTGTCTTTCACATAGGTCTGTATGTGCTGGTTAAACGTCTGAGGCTTGCCAGATACTACCTAATTTTAAAAATAGAAAGCTGGATAGTGGCTGAGATGATAAAGTGCCTTTAATTTTGCCCTTTCCCACCACCAAATGTCCTTCACAATTCGTTTTCAAGTGTCATGTCACCACCATTAATATGCTATTTGGAGCTCACTGTAGCTCAGACTTTTAATAGGACAGCAAAGATTTGAAAGGTCACAAACATTTTTACTAAGGTAGAACAAGAACTCTGAGTCTAGCTCATTTTGTTAAGTGATCCATATAAGCTAGGTGAATTTCCAGCGAAATATTACCATCTTTCCTGATGCAGAGAAAGATGCATAAGCAGGCAATTGACTTCACTGCCATAATTGTGATTTAAAAAAAAAAAAAGTGTTTGGGACTCAAAAGTGCTGGCACTGGAAAACACACCTGCCAATATTCATTCTTTTCGCTTCAACCTAAATCTGTCTGTCTGTCTGTCTTCCTTTTTTCTTTTAAGACATGTGGCGTCTGGTTCCAAATCAATTACAAAGAAAAGCCCAATAAAGAAAGAGCTCTTTCTAGTGTCCTTTCCTCCCATTTGCATCACAGATGGCCACCGAGAGCTTAAGGTTTAATGTTCAGACACTAAAGCCACTCATCCTAAAACGACAGAGCTCCAGATGGACGCTGTCTGGCAAAGGATGGGAAGCTGCCAATCTTCAGAGGTGCAGATAGGGTGAATCCCGGAGGCTAGCGCCCAGTTCCCATCAGTTTGCACCCACACTTGGGAAACATCCCTTTCCCATCTCGGGGCGGGATCCTTCCGTGAGTGACCTCTGGGGACCAGAGGAACACGGGACAGAAAGGCTTCTCTGCCTTCGAGAGAAGTTGACAAGGGCAAGTTCGAATAGCACGCGGGAGCTTACTCACGGGAATGGCCCGGCGTCCTCGCTCTTCCGCCCACACTCGCTCAGGAAGAAGCCCCTAACGCGCGGCAGCCTGAGAGCAGCAGCTGAAGCTGCCGCCGCCGCCACCGAGCTAACCCCCCCGGGCGTGGCAGGAACTGGCAGGCGCCCTCACATCATCACCGGGCGACCTTGGAGCTGCAGTGACGCCGGTTCAATGGCAGCCCCCACCCAGCTAGGGAAACTAAAAGGAGACCCACTCTCCCAACAGCCTTTGCGGCCCTAGCGCAAAGCCTTCTGGGAACTGTAGTTTGCTTTCCGTCCCGCCTACAGCTCGAGGGCCCCGCCTCCTCACTCCTGAGCTAGAAGCTGGAGGCGCGGTGGGGCGGAGCGGCGGGCCCCGACCCCGCTGGGGTGGGGCGAATCCCGTCCCGGCCGGTTGCCCCGGGCTAGGGCAGAGGTCCAGGCCGACCGGCCTTCTCGAGGCCGTGCTGCACTTCTGTGCCTTGAGGCTCACCCTGGAAGCCGGCCTAGTGTTTTCGCCTCGCCCCTCCGCGAGGCAGGTCCCGGGGCTCGCGCGTGTCGCCTCCCCTCAGCGCCCGCTGTCTGGAGAGTCGCTGGCCTTGGTCACCGCCTAGGTAATGAGGGGAGGCAGGCCGGCAGGGGATGGTGTGGGGACCCGCGGAGCGACAGGGAACGCAGCTCGGTAGGTGCACCGCGGAAGGCTACAAGGCCAGTCCTCGCCTCCGCTCCTTACCGGAGTTGACACGGCCGGCCGAGCAGCCGCTGGAGTCTGCGGGACGCCCGCTCCCGCTCTCTGTGCCAGCGCACCGGGGGCCGGGGCTCCCGGGTGCCCAGCGGCGGTGCCAGGTGCAGGAACCCAGCCACCGCCGCCCCGCTCCCCCAGCTCTCACCTTTGGTGGCGCACACAGGCCTGGCGACTTCCCAAGTTGAAGACACTCTGGCCCCAGACCTGTCTGCTCAGAGACGTCGAAGGGACCTTTTCCCAAATTAAATGTCCAGGCTTCGTTTTGTCTTCAGTGTTTACATTTGATGTCTTGTTTTCCCCTCGTGGGTTTGTTATGTCAAATACCTTTTCTCCAAACTTGATCATGATTTGTGACAGCACCTACATAGCACAGTGCTTGGCACTCCGTAAATATTTGTTGTAACCATGAGTCATGATACTAAGTTTGGAAAATTGGATTAAGCTGTGTGCTTCGCTATGATCTTTGTTAAGGTTTTATGAGATTTCAAGATCACCTTGAGAATTACTGTAATTTTGAAGCCTAACAAAGAGTATTGGTAGGTTTTTTGTTTTTGTTTTTGTCGGCATTTCCTGTAACAGTAGACCATTGAAGACCTCGATTAACGCAAAACCCAAGTCTTGTAAATACATAGCCCTTCTGGTGTCCATTTAAAGTGTTAACCTTTCAAATGAAAGGCCTGGGTATGACTTCTATATTATGCAACAAATTAGATTATTTATAAAGCTTTATTGTGGTTTGCTTTTTAGGTACAATTGCAAGGGACTACACTGAAGTACTCATTATGTTTAGGAATACAGGTTTCTTAAGTATATATATATATATATATATATGCACACATTTATGAATAAATACATACACACATATTTTAAAGATGGGGTCTCACTATGTTGGTATCCCAAGACGGCTTAGAACTCACAAAGATCAGCCTGCGTCTGCCTCTGCCTCCTGAATGCTGGAATTAAAGGCATGTTCCACCAAGCCTCAGCAAGCTTCTTTATTTTTTTTTAATTTACTTTGAAGAATTTATAATCTTAGCATAATAGCAAACACTAACAGCAGATCTTTCGTGCAACTCCTTTGCCAGGTGCAGCTGCTGCCCTGACCTCAAAATGTCTTGAAAAATGATCTGTTAATAGTGTGGCATACCGAAAGTAAAACTTCTGAGATTAAACCACCCCACTGGTAGTAACAGTTCTAGAAGACTGTGGCCTGACTCTTTTCAAATTGTTTTGTTGTTTAAAACAACAAACCCAATAACAACACAGCGCGCTGTAAAGCAGATACAGAGTCATGGTAACCACAGAATTAATCACCAGACCTTTCCGCCTCAGGTGAAGTCAGCAGCAGGTCAGGGCCTGGTGTTAATTGTGTGTGTGTGCGTGTGTGTGTGTGTGTGTGTGTGTGTGTGCGCGTGTGTGTGTGCGTGCGTGCGTGCGTGTGTGTGTGTGCGTGCGAGTGTGTGTGTGTGTGTGCGTGTGTGTGTGGGGGGGGTGTCTTCCGGACTCACCAGCTCCCATCCCACACTGGCTGTTCATTAAGTGTGTTAATACAGACGTTCTCTGTGCGATTTCCTTCCTTATTTGGGTGTTACCTTAGAATAGATTAATAAAAGTGAGCTTTTACTGGGTCACACGCTGTGAATATTTTCATTGTTATTCACAAGTCCCCAGCTTGCTTTTCCTATGATCCTCAATATTTTGTCTTAAAGTGTTGCACTTGTCTTTGTTGCTTTGTTTGTTTGTTTGTTTGTTGAGACAGTTCCCTTGTGTTTCCCTGGCTGTCCTGGAATTAGCTCTGTAGACCAGGGTAGCCTTGAGTTCTGGGCTTAAAGGTGCATGCCAGCACTGCCCTGCCATGCCTGTCTTTTTTATATCTTAGAGTGTATACAAAATGTCATACATCCGTTTGCTCTCAGTCATCCTGGAGGACAGGCAACCCAGGCATCGCTCTCCTCATCTCATACCCAGCCTCCGACCCCCATGCCTTAAGTTGGCATTAATTCTTGGCAGGTGGCAAGAGTGTGTTTTCCAGTCCTTCTTTTCCTTCCTCTACCTTTGGCTTACAGAGGTTCTCCTGAGAAAATCTACTTCTTCCCTAAGCAATAACATTGGATAATACTTTATAATATCTATGGCCTGTAAACGCTTCCTTTCCTCATTTTGTTTAGCTATTTGTGGATGCCTTGATCAAATATGGGCTTTGACTAAGATGAAGTACTGGAACCAGTTTCAAGAGGTGATGTTTAGAAAGGACCAACCAACTCTAGCAAATACTGCCCCTCTCTACTGGAAAAGACCCAGAAGATTTGGGTGGTCGGTTTGTAGCTCTGTGAAGCTGAAGAAGTTACCGTGCTGAAGTTCTGAATCTATCAGTGAAAATGGACAAGAGTTGCTTGCATAATAAAATGCTTAATTTTGAGTCTGTCAACAGTTGAGAACGTCATCTTTACATTAAAACTACAAAGTGTTTTTCTTAGCCCATTACAAACCCTGTTTCAAATTTGTGGATCCTGGACCTCAAATGAGTTAGTAGGTGGTTAGTCAGAAATCTGCAGAGATTCTCAAAGTCTACTTGTAAATGGAATCATTGGAAATTCTTAGGATTTATTTTCAAGTGGCACTACTTATATAAAGACGATCCAAAACTGCTTCTCTGTATTGCCTTCATGTTTGTTCAGGGCAGAAAAAGATAGGAGAGAGGCAGTATCTTGCGACTTTGGAAATAGAAACTCTCTTTAGCGTTCTTCCTTTCAGGAGCCGGGTCAGAACAATGCTTTTTTCCTGTCTTTTTTTATTATTGTTGTTTTATTTATTTGTAATCCAGCCATTTCATCCTCCCCACTGTCTCTGAAAGGATACTCCCCTGATGCTCAGAAATGGCACTGGCCTTTGTGCCAATGAGCAGCTGTCTAAGTATCTGATAAATTATGACATCTAGTTCTTCAAGGAGTTTATGTAAATCTAAATAATTTTGCTTTTGTTTTTATAGTGGGCTATATCTGCAACTTGAAGGGAAGATAAAGGAAACATCTTCTTTGGAATAGATGGGATTTTTTTTCACTTTCTGTGAACTAAAGCGATTCAATGTCTCTTTTGGTAAGTTTTGTTAAAATGTTATACCATCAGAGTAGTTTGATCTGGAACAAAAGACATTCAGATTTAAGCTCTGAGATGCTTTGACCTGAATAACCTGTGGTCTTAAGAATGATGTTAAACTCTCAGTGAGTTTTGTCTTTTTCAAAATAAGTTTCTCCTACACTGTCTTTAAATATACCCACTATTCCAATTCTTTGTCCCAAATCTATTTGTTTTCATATATTTTGCTTAGATGCCAGTCATATCTAGTTAGCTCTGCATTTTTTTTAAAACTTCAAAAATACTTTTATAAATGTTCATGTGTCCTAAGGCAGGTAAGATAACGTATAGCATTTAACCTTTGGCTTAATCAGACAAAAAAAAATTGAATTATTACATTATATGAGCTACAGATGGAATATATTTGTCTGTTAGATACATGGCATCTGCTTTAGATTAAGTAGCTTGGGACTTTCTGTTGTATACAGTATAGTGTTTGGAAGGGATGGGTTAATATTAAGTCATCGATCTTATTCTTTAAATTGTGGGACCTTGGCAGGACAAACAGCATCCTCATTTAAATTTGCTCATGGTCAGAAGCAGTGTGGAAACTCACACCTGACATTGTGTTCTCACAGCCACGCAGGCTGAGAGATAGAACTGTGACATCAGGAGACTGCAGATGCTCTTTATGGGAAATATATAACACAGCGCTTTAAATGTGTGTATCTGGAAAATGTGTTAAAATGCTTCATTCTTTAAAGCAGAGTCAGCAAATACTTTGTGTAAAAGCCAGAAGATGATAAAGCATGCTGCTCTTCTGCCCCAGTAGCTCAAGAGCAGCCGTCAGTCAGCAGTGTGGAAACGAAAAATAAAACAGCTAAAACCTGAATGTGAGGTAGAGCAGAGTTTGTTGATCCCTGTCCTAAAGGAATGTGAAGACTTAGTTTTACATCATGTCGCAAATGAGAAAAGACGTGTAGTACCCTTCATTAGTCCCCTAGTCTGAGTGACAATTCCGAGACTCCCAGTTCTGAATTCACTTTAAAATAATTATATTTTGGCCTGGCTGGAAAACACTAGTTGTTGAGCAGTTTTGGTGCATTGTAAAAGAAAGGCCGTGGTTACTCCTGTAACTGACAGTAGTGTGAATAGACATGAGTGCACTCTGAGAATCACCTGATGCAGTGTTTGCTGCTCACACAGGCTGGGGGCAGGGATGGGGATGAGGCACTAGAGAATCGTTTACTGTAAACGCCTCTCACATACTCCTAAACTTTTTCCTTCCTAAATAGAGCAGTATCATTCCACTAATTGATGATGGGAGAGATAATGTAGATATTACATTTCATTATGGGCAATTCCTGATAGTAGAACCATGAATTGATATTCAGGAAAATATAAATTTTGCTAATAGAAGCAAGTCTCTTAATTTGCTTTGAGTTGAACATGTTTGTCACCTTAAGAATAAAAATTGGTTACAAATATATTCATTAAGTTCATAATTAAACAAATGGTTTAATGTAGAAAAGCATGCTTCTTTATATTCAAAACTATCTGAAAAAAAGATAAAAACTGTTGGTACAGCAAAATAGATTTTAGCTTAATAGTCAGAAAATGATCATTTTTAGCCAAATATTTAGGAATTTGGCAGATGTATGAGGTGCTAAAAGACTTATAAATGAAGACCAACAGTTAAAATAGATTCATAACCTCAAGAAAAGTGAAGGCAAGGCACAGAGATGGCACTGAGCACAACCTTAACGGAGTGACGTTGCCATCTGTGCGCCTGACTGCTTCCCTGCCCCATCCCCATCAGTACCTCTACCGGGTTGGCTTTTGATTCTGCTTCCAGCCCTGATCCTGGATCTTTTGCATACACAAGCCAGGCCTGTATGTGTGCCATGCTTTTCACTTATCTCAAGTATTTCTGACTTCCAGGATTGTTTCTGTGCTTCACGAACACGAGTCGAATCACTCAGACCTGAAAAACAGTCTGAAACCAGTATCCATCAATACTTGGTAAGAAAATGGTTGACCCCAGACAGTGCTTCTCCTTTGCCTTCTGTGATGCTCTTGACTGACTCTTCTTTTCCCTGCTGCTCTCCATGAGTTTGTAACTGACCTCTTCGTAACCTGCTCTTTCTGAGCAGTGTCACAGATTCCTGTGGTTTCCGTTGCTGAGGTTTCTTTCACGTTGTCCTGGAGCTTTCTCGGGTGTTCTGAGAGGAGCATGGTTGATATCCAGACTTACTCTTCCCAGGGTCCTGGGATATCTATAGAATACGTCTGATTAGATTGTTTTCCCAGGGCATTTCTACTGATGTGAGTGAAACTTTAATCTTCATCCAAATCTTTCCATCCCCTGTACCTTTCCCTTTGGCTAATGAAAGCACGACTATTTCTTCTACATGCTAGGATGCTGGCGTTCTCCCTACGCTGCCTCTGGCCTTCTCCCCACTCCCTTGAGGAGCAGGGGCACTCAGGCTCCACCTGGCCTGTAGTCTGTGCACACTTGCAGCCTTCAGTTCTATTCCAAGACGCCCACTCATGCCACTTTGAAGCCAACGGGTAAAGTCCAAATCTCTGAGCAAGACTCTCAATGGTATTGTGTATGACCAGTATTTGAGTTTCCTTTCTTATTGGGAATATCTTCTCTCTGCTTGAAATACCCTTGTTTCTGCCCTCCCCTGAAATTTCTCCTCATCTGTAAAGAATTGATTCCATTTTGTATCTGTAAACTCTTCCCCAGGTCTTTTCATTTCATTGTGCTGTCACTGTCAGGACATTCTCATGGGATACTTGTCACCATACTGTCTTACAGTGAGTGGGGTCTGTGTCTCTTCCAGCATAATGTGATCCCCATATAAGGGGCACCCTAGTCTTATTCATCTTTGTCTGACATACTAAGCAATATAAAGGGTTGTGTTTGGTAATATGTCTCTGAAATCTTTACTCCTCTTTTTTTTTTTTTGTTTTGTTTTGTTTTTAATTAGATATTTTCTTCATTTACATTTCCAATTCTATCCCAAAAGTCCCCCCATACCCTCCCCCCCACTCCTCCCCCCACTCCCACTTCTTGGCCCTGGCGTTCCCCTGTACTGGGGCATATAGTTTGCAAGTCCAATGAGCCTCTCTTTCCAATGATGGCCGACTAGGCCATCTTCTGATACATATGCAGCTAGAAACACGAGCTCCGGGGGGGGGGGGGTTCTGGTTAGTACATCATGTTGTTCCACCTATAGGGTTGCAGACCCCTTTAGCTCCTTGGGTACTTTCTCTAGCTCCTCCATTGGGGGCCCTGTGATCCATCCAATAGCTGACTGTGAGCATCCACTTCTGTGCTTGCTAGGCCCCAGTATAGCCTCACAAGAGATAGCTATATCTGGGTCCTTTCAGCAAAATCTTGCGAGTGTCTTTACTCCTCTTAATTCTTAATTTATACTACAAATTTTGCTATGCAGTGAAACCTGCTTAGAAAATTTTGTTACAGCATAAAGTAATTCCAGTTATTTTTACTTATAGTTTATCTGAGGCCTATAGTATGAATATTTTAATAAGTACTGGTGGTGTTCCCTCCTGCCACTAACCATTTAAGTTCTTGAAACACACACACACAGAGCTTCTATATTGGTGGCCAGCATGTAGCATTGCAATGGACAGCAAAAGATAAAACCTCACACAGGCCTTCCTTTAACCAGTGTCATGTTTATTCACAAGAATTCCGTCTTCCGTTGTGTGTAATAGGAGGTGGTCTCTAACCCTTTCTTCAGACTGAGGTAAGTCAGGCACATGACTTGTCTCTGTGCTGTTATTGAGCCCCAAAACTCTAGAAATTCCCATGCTAGTATTCTTCTTAACCTCTGGGTTTGGAGCCCTTTTGTATTTTAAGTTGGACCCAAAAAAATCTTCAGTGAGGGAAAGAGAGGCCTGACTTGAAGTTCCATGAGGAAAAGCAAACTGGAGAAGTTCTGGGATGGAAACTGGTGCCTAGAGCTTAGCAAGGCCTCCTGAGTGCTCCCTGGGCTGATGCATAAGAGCAGTATCAGTTGTCTCCTACTGACAACTTGTAGCTTTTCGTCAGGAGGGATACTTACTGTACACTGGATTAAATGTTAGGTTACAATGATACCAATTTAAGTACTTTGACATCTTACACTAGTTTCCCATTATAAACTATAAAACTTCTAATTATGATTTTGTTTCCCATGAGACTTCACTTAAGCCTGATGATGCTAAAGATATATTAGCCTAAACAAAACAGTTAACAAGAATATACCCTAGGTTTGCTGGCTAAATCCAGTTTCTGACTCTGAGATAACTAAGGAACAGACTTCAAAGCATGGTTTAAAAACCAAACCAGTGAAACCATCTTCCGTGAAGTGTTTTTAGAGATATCTACCAGATTTTTCTGCTTAAATTGGGCCTTTTGCATCTTCAGGAAGTCATTAAACATTCTACTGGGATAAAGATAGTTGTATTTTGAATATAAAATATCCCCATAGCTTATGTGTTTGAGCACTTGGTCCTTAGCTGTTGGTGCTGTTTGAGAAGGATATGGAACCGACAGGAAGTAGGGAGCCTTGATAGAAGGGAGCCCTAGGAGGGAGCCTTGAGGTTTTATGGCCTGGTGTTGGCTTAAAATTTTTTTAAATCCTACTTTTAATATGGGTTTTTAAATGCTTTACCCTTCCTAGCCCGCCAAAGGTAGTAGAAGAAAGGGTATTAGGATATGGGGGAAGTGGACGTGTTTAGAACTAGTTCTTTGGAGCAAATCCAATCTGCTTTGTCAGAATGTATAGCAGCAGCCCAGTTCAATAAT
The DNA here is from genome assembly GCF_978045245.1 of Mus caroli. NCBI lineage: Eukaryota > Metazoa > Chordata > Mammalia > Rodentia > Muridae > Mus > Mus caroli. The sequence goes on from NW_028227256.1 coordinate 55,859,151, forward strand.
GTCGGGGTAGCAAACACAAATCAGCAGCAGTGGCATGACCCAGCAGAAAGCCAGGCCTCCACCGAATCAGCACAAGTCAGCACAGGGACCATGACCAGCACGGACAACAGGAGAAGTTCTCTTCTGTGCCTCTCCACAAAATGAAGATCAGTGAAGATTAAGACATGAGACCAACGAAGTGTTGCAAAGCTAGCTATGCAAGCCCTCATCACTGTCCTTTGACTCCTATTTATATTCCCTCCAGACATCATGTGTTCTCCCAAGGGTCTTGCCTCACCACATGAGTATGTCTTAGCAAAACTCTACGTGAGTCTGTATCACTCTGCCAATCAGCCTGAGTCCACAGAAGCAGCAAGAAGCTGCCAGAACACCACCAGAAGTTTTTTGGTACATTTCTTTCTTATGAAGTCACAACAACAATGACCATTAAGATTAAGGTATAGCAAAATGTACCAATACCACCCAGCGTCGTCCACCATCTGTTGGATCCTTCTTGGCACCGTGTGTCCTTTCATGTATTTGCTTTAACTAGACATTCTTTCATCTGTGTCTGCTTCAGGAAAACACTCCTTCACAGGCCTGCCCCAGCAAAACACCTTCAGATACAGACTTTCCCCAAAACCCCTAAGTTTCCACTTTAGCCTCATCTGCCTTCCTGCTCTGCCTCTGCCCCTCACCTCTGAGGCTGTGTGATGAGCTGGCCTCTTGCTTCTCCAATGCTGCTTTTCTTGCTGTGGTAGACTGTATTCCTTTGGAACTGTAAGCTAAAGCACACCCTTTCTTCCTAAGTTAGCTTTTGTCTGGATATCTAATCACAGAAGCAGACATGAAACTAGGACAGGGAGCAAGCCATAACTTCGCTTTGTAGTTCTCTAGTAGTAAAATTAATAAGAGAAGTGAGGTTAGTTTGAGATGAGTTTCTGTCAGCCCATGCTGACTTACTGTGATTACGGTGACATTTTCTTCATGGTTCATATTTTCACTGTCAGTTTGATCTCAGCCTCTCTGGGAAGAAACATCAGACTTGCTGCTTTATTTATTCTACTTTTTGAAAATTGGTCTGTTGCCAGGTATAATGGCTTGTGTCTGTACTACTAACTCTTAAGAGATTGCGACAGGAGGATTGCCACAAATTCAAGGCCAGTATCTGGGCTAGGAAACCTTTCCTAAGGAAGGAAGGAAGGAAGGAAGGAAGGAAGGAAGGAAGGAAGGAAGGAAGGAAGGGAGGGAGGAAGGAAGGAAGGAAAAGGAAAACTAGAGAAAGAAGAACACTAAAAGAGTTAGACATTCAGTTGCTCTTGAGTGAGTTAGGAGTTCACTATGGGTTCATAACAAGACAGACTAGGACAGGAGGAGACTTTGGGTTGAAGAGCTAGACCCTGTCTCAAAAACAACAGACAAAATTTAAAAACCTCAGCAAATAAAAAAGACCCATAGCCTTTGAATATTTGCTTGTAACATCTAGTTTTAAGAAGACTATTTCCCTCCTGCAATAGATGGAGGGAATTAGAGGTGGGGTGGTTAGCTGATTTCAGCCCATCATCATGCACATATTTTATGTGTGTTTAGCCTGCACGTATGTCTGTGTAGCACATACATGAAGTGCCTGCAGAGTCTAGAAGAGACCATTCGATTCCCTGGAACTGGAGTTACACTTATAACCCCAGTTATAGTTAGCTGCCATGTGGGTGTTGGGAATTGAACCTGTGTCCTCTAGAAGAGCAGCCAGTGCTCTGAACCACTGAGCCATCTTATAAGTTATAAGTTTTATAACTGCCATTTTATAAGTTATAAAAATAAACCTTGGTGCTTTATGTGTCTAGCATTTCTAACAGTCTTACAGATTGATAACACTTTAAAATTTTAAGACATTGTTATACACTCTTCTTTTTATTTTATGTTTTCTTTACATCTGTTTAGCTGAATGCTCCCTATTCTAAAACAGCCAAATTAGCTTATGGTATCATCCCACCCCAAATTGGGCTTACTTTCAACTGTATGATAGAATTCTCTTCTATGCCCTTTTATTTGTGCTTCACCATAAGTAAAGGGTTACCAGTCTGTTCTCAAGTTTTGGAAACATACTTGTCACCATCTATATAACTCCATCTACTGGCTTTAACCTGTTTCTCCTGATTAAAGAGTTAGATATAAATGGAGTTAGCACAGTTCCTCACACATCATACTGTTGGTTCCCCCGCTTCCTTCTCACCTCCTTAGAGGCAGTAACAAGAGCCTTGCCACCTGCTGGTTCCCGCAAAGGCTTCTTAGTGTCCTTTGGGGCCCTGCTGTCCTTTAGGACATCCTCATGGATATCATATTATGCTAGTAGGTCAGGCCTCCTCTTTCTCCTTCCTGTGTGCTATTTCACTGCTGCTATAGTTAGATACAGACCTGCCGCTGACTCCAGAGCACCCCACGAGACCTCACACTGCTACGGGCACCTTCAGCTGGCAGGCCTGTAGCACTGACCTCCCGTCTCCTTAGGGTTATATTTCTATCTGACCTTCTCTTCATTTTATCATATGAAAGACGTCTTTACTGTTAACAAAGCATATACCTCAGACTCAAAGCAAGAACACAGCCTAGAATATCCTCACAGGTCCTTGCAGTTCCTCCCTTAAACACTTAACAATTATCATCTATTCTTAGAACCTTCTAGAAGTTTTACTGAAAACGAGATGGGAAGTATGTCTCGCTCTTGCCCATCTGTTTTTTCTGCCCTTCTCTCTTCAGGCTGAAACCTGACATCGGTTAGCAAGTGCTAAATTCCTTCTAGATCTTAAAATATCCTTTTCAGTCACCTTCTAGTGCTGTCAATATTTTCTGTCGGGATAGGGAGATCAAATTGGGGGACTAATATGTTTATTCTGTTTTATTTTTATTATGTAAAAACAATGCAGGTTGATGAGTCAGCCATTTCCCGGCCCCCTCCGTCTGCTAGAGCCAATGAAGTTATATGCTCCACTAACGTGTCTCACTATGAACTGCAAGTGGAAATAGGTAATGATGCTGGGCTTGTCTCCCTTGCCTCTTCCATGCTACAGAGGAAACTGTGGCACACAGATTATTTTATAGGCATGCCTTTCTTCCTTGTTACCTACAGCATAAAATTGGATTTTAGCTGGGTCTGTTAGCTGACTCTAAAGCATTTTATGTCTGTTTAAAAATAATCACTCATATTTTAAGATTTCTGTCTAGTATGACTTTTCCACTGAAGTACATTTAGGAAAAAAAGAAAAGAGAGAAAGAGAAGTTTAGATAACCTAAGTAATACTTGAATCTTTGTAGGAGGTTTTTAGTTTTATGGGTTTAATTTTTACAGGGTAGGAATTTAAATCAAGTCATACAATTTTTTTTTCAGTCATGACACTTAATCCAAATTACTCGTTAATTTATATTTTATCCAAATTTTATTGTAAAAAAATTCTCATTTAAGTATAAAACAAAATCAGTTCCTGTTTATAGCTTTATGTTGTGAAACATTTGCTCTGAACATTCAGGAACACTAATTAATCACTAAAAACCAGTGACACTGTTGGCTTGAGGCTATAAAAAAAAAGCTCTGACTTGAGGTTTCTCTTCTCTGGGATGCGAACATGGAGAAGAGTACGTGTGAGACATTAGAGGGCATTAGAGGAGAGATGTGTTAAAGGAACCTCTTAAAGATGTCTATCCCTAGCTTTGAAGACTGATTTATAATGTATGTATGCCTTTGAGTATAAAGATTACCTAATGTAGTGGATGGGAACCAGTTAACTAATTTTAGTTCATCACTCAGTAGCAGAACAGAGAAAACTGAGTAGCAAGTCAGCAGTTCTGGGAGTGGAGAATAATGGCAAAAACGGCATGCCTCTTAAGGGGAGTTGTGGCTGCTTGTTGTTGTTTAAATACAAACTACAGAGAGCAATCTTGGCTGTCTGAGGAGGTTTTGAATAATATTGCTAACTCACAGAATTGTTGGCCAGAAGAAAAGACTTGCAAGAAACCAAATGAAGCTGGGCAACCAGAGTCAGAGCCTTGGCAGCGCATTGCTGCGCGCGTGGGTACTCTGCCACAGGCATTAGGCTTTGCCGAGTCAGGAATGAGTCCAGTGATCAGACAGAGGTGGAGCTTTCGAACATGGTGGCTTATACATTGTGAAAGGATTGACTGATTTGTGGGATGGTATCTTATAGGCTTTGGGGAGTGAGTGGGCCAAGCACGTTCAGCTCTCATGCATTGTTTGTAAGAATGCAAAAATAGTTCAGCCACATTAGGAAAGAGCTTGGCAGCTCTTAAATTCAAACCTGTATTGACCACATGCCTTGGAAATCTCAAGTGCAGGTACTTACCATAAAGAAAGGAAGATGTGTCTTCTTACGGACCTGTGTAGGGGTAGTCAGGGAAACTTCAACTCAAATGCCCACCACCTAGGAATACATAAATGGCTCCTATGATGGAGCCACTTAATGCATTTTTCCAGCAACACGGGAAGTCAGATACTTGGAGCACAGGTAAATCTCAGAAGCATTGTGCTAAGTGAAAGAAGCCAAGCACAAAAGACTCAAACTTTTTTCTTTTGGTACCCTCTGTGATATACATCAGGCAGATCAGTAGTCGCCAGGGCTTGTAAGGAGAGACTTGGGATTGCTGAATAGCATTTCATTGTTTGCCTATATGACAGTTTGTTCATCAAGCCATAATTTTAGCAGTTACTGTAAATATGCAGTGGTGTGATGTTGTTTTAATATGCCTTTCTCTAGATTGAGCATCTTTTCATATGTCTATTATTATTATTATTATTATTATTATTATTATTATTATTGAATTGCTTTCTGTCTTATAAAATTCCAAGAGTTCTTTATAAGTTTTTAATGAAAATCTTATCAGATATAAACACTCTTAATGTTTTCAGTCAATGGCTTATCCTTTATTTTTTTGTATATTGGTAAATAAAATATACACTCCTGATAAAAAACATTTTAGTACCTAAGTAAAATCTTAATGACAAAAGAAAGTGCACTGATAAATAAAAGTGTACACAGAACAAGTGAATAGAGTCTAAACACAGTTGTCAGTCTGACAGACACCGTCCATCCAGATGTGTGAGGCATCGCACTGTACTGACCTGTACTCTAGTCTGTGCTGCGGTGCAGGTGTCTTCACTAAAGTCAGAGATTGCCTTCCTTTCCCATTGCCTGTTACATGACCTTTGAAACAGTGAGTCTGGGCAGCTCCAGGCCACTAGAAGGAAAGTGTGAGACCTGAAAATGTATGGCATGTGACCCTTTGTGCAAAACCTGCCCATTAAGTTATATAGAAGTCTTTTGGTTCTTCCAAAGATGTTTCCTTAAAATGGATGGCTAGAAAGTCATGGAGAAAACTCAAAGTTGAGTGGACAAGAAAGTAAGGGTGGTATGAAGAAAAGAACGCTTAATGTCTTTTTGAGGGTGGAGGAGGAGTTGGAAGGCTAAATATGACAAAGATGCACTAAGGAAAACTTCAAAAAATTAAGAAAATTTTAAAAAGATCAAGGGCTGTAGAGATGGCTCAGCAGTTATGAGTACTGGCTGTTCCTATAGAGTTTGAATTCCCAGCACCCACGTGGCATTTCACAACTGTCTATAACTCCAGATCCAGGGGATCTATGGCACCATGCAGGAGGTATACATACACATGCATGTGCGCAAACCCCACACACATGTAAAATAAGATGTATCTTTTAATAAAAAGAAGTCCAGGAGGGACACACTGTTGAAGTAAGGGTCATGTCTGAATCACATACCAGCAGGCAATTTGAGTCGTGTGAGTGGAGACCTGAGCTTGGTACCATTGAGAACTGCTGGTAGGCAGGCTACATCTCCTACATGAGGGAGCTCCCACCTCCCTGAGCAGCAGTGTTGACTACCCTAACTGGGTAGTAATGGCCTCTCTCTTGAGTAGCTGGGAATGGCCTGGGTTGAAGTGTGGGGAGTGAGGAGTTTGAGTTATGGATATCACTGTGATGCTGAGGATACCTGAACCTTTTCATTTTCTTAGTAGTTTTGGAACGGCAGGGAGTTTCAAATTTTGCTGAAGTGGATAGTGTCCACTTTTCTCCTGCTTTGACTGTTACCATGGGTTTTCTGTGTGACTGCAGGAAGAGGGTTTGACAACTTGACCTCTGTTCATCTTGCACGGCACACTCCTACAGGAACACTGGTAACTGTAAAAATTACAAACCTGGAAAGCTGCACTGAAGAACGTCTGAAAGCTTTACAGGTAATGATACAAAGGAAGGAAGTGTTAGCTGGGATGTCTGTTTGAGAGGATTGTGAAATTTTCTGTCCCCAACTGATAGTTCTGTTAAAGAAAGTAAATTTAACTAAGTCATGCAGTTACCAGACTGGGAAGAACACATGAAAGCAGATGTATTAGCTGATAGATCAAATATATTCAAACGTTGGTAAACACTACGAATTCTTCAAGTGAGTGGCATATTTCAGTGTTACACTGGAGACTGACTGACAACACCCTCAGTCAGTCTAATGACAAACAGGAAAGAAGTTTTTCTATCATTTAAGCAAAATTAACCTCAGAATTGATAAATTTTAATGGGATTATATTTCAGGTATATATAATTACTTTGTTGTTTCTAATCATTTTTTTTTGTGCAAAGGGGGAAATTTATTTTAGTATTGTCTCAAATTCTAAACTCTTTCTAAGAGGGTGAGGAGATGTCTCAGCAAGTAAAGGTGCTTATTTCTAACCTCATGGCCTGAGCTTGACCTCAGGAGCCCACGTGATGGAAAAAGACGAGCAAGTCCTGCATTATGTCTTTGGTGTCCACGTGGGTACTGTGGCATGTGCATGTCCCTCCCCAGCAAATAAGTAAATAAATGTAAAAACATTTTAAAAACAGGTCGGCAGGTAAGTAGGTAGGTAGGTAGCTTGGGGTGGAAAAGATTGGGAGAAACTCTGCTAAAATATTTACAGTGGTTCTCTCCATAATGTGTTAGTGATTTCCCCTGTCCTCATTTTCTACAGCAAAAACTTATACAGTATTTAAATGTATTCCCTTTGGAGGTAAACTAAGTCACATTTCTTTTTCACTGTGTGCTTCTGGACAAGTTTTCTGACATTTTAAAAGTGCCTTATAAAACACAAGTCAGTGTCATGTATTTTCTGGAACAACTATGAAATTTAGAAGCAAAAGCTAACATGCTCCCTTGAGTATTAGGCACAATCACTGCTATTTAAAAAGAAAAAGGTGACTTTTAAACGTCTTTTCTCTTTTATATTTATCCTAGAGAGCAGTGATTCTGTCTCACTTTTTCCAACATCCCAATATTACAACTTATTGGACAGTGTTCACTGTTGGCAGCTGGCTTTGGGTTATTTCTCCATTTATGGCCTACGGTAAGAAAATGGTTTTAAGTAAAACAACTAATTGTTTAACATGAATGGTATCATTGTAAAAATAGAGTGGGGTCTTGTATCTATCATTCACTACTTTTAATTTATAGATTTAGTGGCCAATTCTAGATTTCATACTGTATTTCTGCTGCTGCTTTTTTAGAGCAGAATGGGAATGGTAATCCACCAACCACCACTGATTCTCTGAAAGTGCTGTGCCCTGGGACACAGTGCCCTCCCTCAGCTTCCTTCCCTCTCTTGGTAGAGAGTAGTGGCTGTCTTGCAAGCAGAAATAGTTTCCCGGTGTAAGCACAGTGTCTGCCTCTGCTTTGCTGTCCTATGAACTGATCTCAGTGAACTGTAGACCCAGGGGAGTGCCCGGCTTCCTTACCTGTGCTGCTTACAGGAGGAAATCACTCACAGTTTCTATCAGCCCTGGTGCTTAGCACAGCTCATTTTCCAGTAAATGTACTGAACTCATAGCAATGGATTCTAGAGCTTTGGGGTTTAGAGCAGCTCTTGTGAATTACTTCTAAATTTAAAATATCACATATACACATTTTTATTCAATACTGAAAAATTCTATTTTTAAAAGTCACTAAAAGGAGTGTGTGTGTGTGTGTGTGTGTGTGTGTGTGTGGTGTGACTGGGGTTGAATACAGGGCCTTGAGCAGGGTAGGCAAATGCTATATATTATATGTTATATTCCCAGCCCCTCCTCCAAAAAAGAAAATAGCAAGGAGGGAGAAAGAAGGGGCTAGGAATTAGGGATTAGGATTAAATATTTCTAGCCAGGTCTGGTGACACAGGTGGCACAAAACTATAAGCTACTTAGGAAGCTGAGACAGGAGGATCACAAGTCAAGGCCAACCTCAGCAACTTAAATGAGATTCTACGTTAAAATAAAAAGATGGATAGAGATCTGGGGACAAAGCACAGTAATACCATGTATGAGGTCTTAGATTCAAGCCTCAGTTCTGTTTGTTTTGGTGATGATGGTCATGATGATAATGATGATGGTGATGATGGTGATGATGATGGCAATGATTCTTGAAGGGAAGTTGTGTCTGCGTGGGAAATTGGCTATACTCAAAAAGTAAGAGGCACATGTTTGTCTCCTTATGATTGAAAAGAGTACTTAAAGCATAGTTGAAAGTAAAATCACTTTAAATGTTCATCTGAATACATCTGGGCTTTCTTTCAGGTTCAGCAAGTCAGCTCCTAAGGACCTACTTTCCTGATGGAATGAGTGAGACTTTAATAAGAAACATTCTCTTTGGAGCAGTACAAGGGTTGAACTATCTGCACCAAAATGGCTGTATCCATAGGTATTTGCTTACTTACAGTCTACACAAGAGAAAGAATTTTAAAGAAGTCATCCAGAGAAACTTTTGTAAAGATAAGTGTTAGAAAAGAAGGGATAAGAAACTAATAAATGAAAATTGAAGATAACCAATAGATATCTGACCAGTAGATAACAGTGGTGCCTACCATTCATGTCTGTTCAGCAGAAATGTTCATGCCACAGTGTGCATGCTGGGTTGGCACTGGTGTGTGCACACTGGTGTGGCGGGAGAGTAGAGAGCATGCTTAGTGAAGTTGGGGGTTGGGGGGGGGGTAGGGAGCAACTCATGCCCAGATTATCAGCTGGGATTTTGTTGTTGTTAGTGGTGGGGTTTTGGTTTTTTGTTTTGTTTTGTTTTTGAAAATAAAGAGCATCTTTAGCTACTTTCCAGCTTATGTCGTGTTTCTATCTTGTGTGAGTTATACAGTTCTTTCCTCTGAGTGGTCTTTAGACCTGCAGAGCACCATACTACATACCAGTTCTCCCTGTGCTCCTCAAGAATCTTGTGTTTCACTGTAGATTAATTTTGAGTAGATTTGCTTGTTGGTTTTGTCTCCTTAACGCTTGCTGCTGGGTTCCTTGTTTGTCAGCAGCGTTCTGACTGAAGATTCCAAGTTGGATGTATTCAAATGGAGGTTCTTTTCACCTTACCAGATTATTGGCTGTCCCACTCTGATAATGTCCAAATGTAGTGTTTTAGATGGGAAAACAAGGCTCTTGCATCATCTATAGGACAGTTAGAAGAACTTTAACATGACATATCTTTATAAGTGATGGTATCCCACAGAGACTTTATTGTTATTTCATTGAACCTTGAATAACTACTGTAAACTTGAGTGCATCCTCAAGTAGCAAAATTGACCCTTTCATTTCATTTCTTTGATAGCCCCCCTGTTCTGGTGCTATGTTAAGTACCTAACGAGTTCTTTGACTCCTTGCAGGTGTCATGTATTTTCAGTTCCTATGGTACACTGCTGTGTTATAAAGGGTGTTTACTTTCCAAGGGAGGATGAGGGTATGTTCTCAGCACACTTTTATTCATTCCTCATGGGCCAGATCCCTAGTTCTTAGGATTGTTTCTTTTTGTTCTAGGAGTTTTAAAGCCAGCCATATCCTCATTTCTGGTGATGGCCTGGTGACCCTCTCTGGCCTGTCCCACCTGCATAGTTTGCTTAAGCACGGACAAAGGCATAGGGCTGTGTTTGATTTCCCACAGTTCAGCACATCAGTGCAGCCGTGGCTGAGTCCAGAACTACTGAGACAGGTCAGCTGTGGCTATTGCTGTTGTGTCTGTGCGTCTCAAATGTCTTTGAGTTTGACTAAAGGACAGCTGTGTCCTTGGTTATTTGGTGAATGGCTGCCACAAGACCTTTTCTCTTCTCACACGTGTGTTAGGAATTTAAAATTGTGAAAGCATTTACCAGGTGGATCTTGATTTTGTGCTTTGGGGGCTCTTTTTCGTGGCTCACCATCCTTAATCAAGAGAACGCCTGGATACCACTCTGCTGTTTGTACTAAGGCTCCCTGTTGTGCTTACAGGATTTACATGGCTATAATGTGAAGTCAGATATTTACAGTGTTGGCATCACAGCCTGTGAATTGGCCAGCGGGCAGGTACCTTTCCAGGACATGCACAGGACTCAGGTAATGCCCCGGAACTTAGCTGTGACAGCTTTCTTAGGTCCAGATAACTTGTATTCACCATGTTTGTTGTAGACTCTAGAGCTTTATTAGCACTTTTGTGTACATGTTTTACCTATAGATGTTTTCCTTTCTCCTAGATGCTATTACAGAAACTGAAAGGTCCTCCGTATAGCCCACTGGATGTCAGTATTTTTCCTCAGTCAGACTCTAGAATGAGAAATTCCCAGTCAGGAGTAGACTCTGGAATTGGAGAGAGTGTGCTTGTCTCCACTGGAACTCACACAGTCAATAGTGACCGGCTCCATACGCCATCCACAAAGACGTTCTCTCCTGCCTTTTTTAGCTTGGTGCAGCTGTGTTTGCAGCAAGATCCTGAGAAAAGGTAATCCTGGTCACCTCCAAGTAGCATAAAACATATGTGCTTTACATCTTATAGTAGTTTTACGATATTACTCTTCCCATAAAATTAATGTATCTCGATCAGAAAACTTAATCTGAAGAGGGTCAGTGCAAAGAACAAGTCCAGGTGATGAGCAGGTATGGAGAGCAGTTGGGCTCCTTTCTTGGCCATGCCACGCCCAGCTGAGCTGCCATGTACAAATCAGTTCTTAGTGTGTCTGCTAAGGCACCTTTGGAAACTCCTAAGAAGTTAAAACAGTTTTGTGTGTGTACATACACACACACACACACACACACACAAACACAATAATGTACACATACACACATTTTCTGATGTTAGGTTTTATTTTCTAATAACTTTTTCAAAAATTTCAGGCCATCAGCAAGCAGTTTGTTGTCCCATGTATTCTTCAAGCAGGTGAGCTGGCCTATTATCCATTGTTTTAAATATTTTAAAATATTATTTTTAAAAGCCTTTATTAGTTGGCTTCATAGGACACCTGGGTTACAAAAAATTTAATAATAACTTCCCTATAAAATAGAATTAAAATAAGAACATTTTTAGTAGTTAATTTTAGGCTCATTTTAGTGTGTGTGTGTGTGTGTGTGTACATGGTGTATGTTCATGAATGTGTCATAAGGACACTTGTGGAAGTCACTCTCTCACTCCATTGTGTGGACCCCAGGATAGAGCTTAGATTTTTCAAGTATAGGTGTGAAACACCCTTGGCACCTTTGCCTGCTGAGCCATCTAGTGCCCTTAATTATATATAGAATATTTAAAAGATTTTTATTCTTCAAAAACAAAGCAGTAAAGATAACATGTTACACACACTATATTTTTATTAACTTAAAACTGGTATCTGTCTTACCTAGAAATAATGACAGGGCAGAATAATTCTGCTTAAAATTAGTTTATTTAGCTTTTAAGTCTTTGGTTTTCTCTGATTGTCAGAATTAGAAGCATTTAAAAGGAAAAGACCTAAAAATAATTTTAAAGTTTTAAAATGTCTTTAAAAGTTATTTATTGCTTATAAAATTTGTGTTGAGTCTCTGTGCCCACGTCACTATTTTAAGTTTCTTTAACAGATGAAAGAAGAAAGCCAGGATTCCATACTTCCCCTGTTGCCACCTGCTTATAACAGGCCATCAGCGTCACTGCCACCAGTGTCGCCATGGAGCGAGCTGGAATTCCAGTTTCCTGATGATAAAGACCCAGTGTGGGAATTCTAGGGTTGCCAAATCATTTCATGTCCTCTATACTTGACAGCCTCTCCTTGCTGCTTGTCCTCTGTCTTGTTAGGTACAAATGACAAATCTATACTTGAAAATACAGTTGGTGCACTGGAGAATTGATCAGTTAAACCACTCTGTTCCTGGGGCGTGGATTTACCCTCTCTGCCCAGATCAGAGCACCCGCACGACTTCCTCGTCAGTTTCTGCCCAGCTCAGCTAGTGTCCACTTGCCCGCCCTTCCACACACCCCCCCTGCTTTTCCACTTTTTAAGCTGTGACTGGTACTTTCTGGATCTCAGTGTAACTTTTGAGCTAGTTAATTTTCTTCTACATTTTATTGTTCTCTGAGGAATGAACCCTTCCTCAGAGGACAGTGCCTCCAGAGCATCTTTTCTTCCAGATTCACTAGCCTTTTTGATCAGCTATTGTTAGATGAACAAGCTGGTTTATTTTGGTACAAAGCCCTTTTTTGGAGAAGGGAAAATGTTTGTACTATTCCTTTTACATATGGCAACATCAAACTGAGCCTTGCTCACATTAAATAATTCACTTGAACTATAAAGAGAAGATGCAATTTGCATTTTAAAGGGGAGGGGGCTAACATAACACTTTTCTACCTGTGTAAATTATAGATCATTAATTCATGCACCCTGTGGGAGCTCAATAAAAATGTATTAAATTAAACATCTCTTTTATATATATTTTGTGTGGCTTAACAAAGCTAGAACACAGATTCTAATTTGGTTTGCTGAGAGAATCTCTTTTTTACACATAATTTACATAACATGGTATAAACTTCAGGCAATCTCTTAGAGACAAATGGCATGTTGGCCTTTTATATGCTTGTTTCTGTAGTGGGGTAAACCTTGAAGCCCATGCTGTTGTTAATGGCCCTGCCTCCCTAGCAGGAGATGTTGTGTTTTAGTTACATTTTTGTTGCTATGATAAAATCCCACAATCAAAAGAGTTGCAGAGGGCTAGTTGTCCTTACTGACAGAGAAGGCAAAGCAGCAGGAGCAGAGAGCTAAGAGGTCCTATCTCAGCTACATCACAGGAAGCAGAGACGGGGAACTGGAACTGGGCCAAGCCTACAAGCTCTCAGAGCACCCTCTGCAGCATACTTCTTCCTGTAGGGCGAAGAGCATCACCGAAGAGCTGATCACCAACACCAACTAGGTGTTCAGCTGCATGAGACCATAGCGCACATTTGTCATCCAGACTAGCATAGTGTTTTAAAAGTGGTTTGTAATTGAACTTGTAATAAACTGGGGTCTATGTCAGTTGGTTTTCTTCATCTATATGACTATATAGATTGGAAGTTAATCTATGTGACTATATGACGTTGAAAGTTACTGTAAAATGATGGTCTTGAGTCTAAATAGGCAGTTAGAAGCAATTCTGTTCATGTTTGTTGGCTATGCCTCTGCCTCAAGTATGAACATTAGAGTTTCTCTATCGACACAGCCGCCAAGACCCGCGGAGGTGGGAAGTGGAGGTGAGAGAAATTAGAGTGGACCATAGAGGAAGGAGACGACAGGTCCACTGGAGCACTGAGCGGCTGCCATAGAGGGAGTTGTACTTCATCCCACTCAATGCCTTAGCATCTCCCAATCTGAGAAAGTCCTGCATGTGCCAGATGCCAAAGGTAGGAGGGGTGTCATGGACGTTGCCTGTCAGAGCTCCTACTGTTGATATGTTACAACTTGGTTCGTGAAATTATGGAGGCTGACAAGCCTCAAGGTCTGCCAGATGGGCTAATAAACAAGTGCTGGTGGTAAAGTTCTAGCCCAAGCGCTATCAGGCTTTATCAAGGCCAGGGTAGTGTTGAGGTTGAGCACAGTGGCTATAAAAAGCTAAATCCATGTTCAGAGGCAGGCAGGAGGGTATTATTTGGGGAATGTTATTAGGGATAATAATAGTAATTGATCAGGGAAAACTTCAGAGATATCAATGGTGAAATGTTTTAGATACTGCTTGCAAGTGACAATGTTGTCATAAAATCTTAGTGGGGTACAGGAATTTGAGATGTCCTTCTGGGAAATATGCCTTTGCTAAAGCCTGACCAGTGGTTTTCTTCCTTTCGATTGACCAGTGGCCTGCTACCTCCCAGTGCTTTTCTTCACTCTCCTCTGCTTCACTACAACTGTATTTCTTGTGCCTACCTTGTTCCTCTGGCACAGCTAGAATCTCTTTTGTTATTTTGAGTGGTGCTAGGGAGCTGGGCCTCACAGTGACCTCACCTCTGCTCTTCCTGGCGGCAGCTGCCTCTTCCTTTTCTGAAGTCTTTTGGAGCGCTGGGAGCACTTCTTTTTTTTACTAGCTTTGGGCCTTTCTCACTGTTCCTTTTGGCTTCTTAGCCTGGACCCATCACTCAATAAAATTAGTCCCTGCATTTTTTCTACCTGGAAGAGCAGTACATGATATTAAAGTGAACAAAAGTTCTACCAGCTCAGAGAACTACAGACTGTTGAATCTAGAAATGTAACTAGCGCTAAGTTAAGTTCCATTGCTAAGCACAGACAGATGCAAATGGAGAACTGGCAAACTAGGTGGGTAGCAATAACCAAGTGCCACAAATGCTAAGGAACTTAAAGACTACTTCACCCCAAAAGAGGAGCACTGGGGTACAAAACTTTGCTAATGAACACCAACTGAATATACATTTTTTAGTTTGTTCTGGAAGGCTTATAAACAAAAACACGTTTCCGTAGACTGTTTATTTTTCACTTTAATTATAACAAAATGGTCTAACAAGATGAAATTTAGTTGCTGACTTCTATCACACAAGGATAGATCTCCAAACCATTTTGTTAATGGAGAAATTATATTCTGACTGGTGGCCTCTCATATCATTCTGCATTGTCTAGCATCTGGATAATCTCACTAATGAGTGGACGCTTTTCAATATCCTCTTTTAATTTTCTTTTGGACCGCACTTTACGGATTTCATACGCTGGGGTGGCATATAAGTGAACTAAGCCCGCTGAAACCATCCGAGGACTTGCAAATTTCCAGGCGGCACTTTCTCGTCGTTTGTTAGGCTCTGGAGCAGTGTATGGTCGTGCACAGTGTTTTGCCTGATTATGGGAATCATCTGGACTCTTGCCTAAAAGTCTTGCTCCTGATTTTGATTTTTTAGGACATTTAACTGAGGGTGCGTGTAAATCGTCGAATCTATCCAAACAATCCTAAATATTGAAACAAAATATCAAATTGGTAAATTAGGCTTCTTAAAGACACATTGTTTCATTATAAGAACTCTTTGTAATAGCAACAGTTAAGAAATGAATGCCCTGATGTCTTATAGGCAGTCCCAGTGCATGCTCTGTACCCAGCCCTTGCCACTAAATACTCCCTTACAAGTCGTGTTTAAAAAACAAATAAACCAAACAAACAAACAAAAAAAAACCCTCACCTTTTTAGAGGACTTGATGCTTCAAAAGGGTAAAAGATAGGAAACTTAAACTCAGACATACTTAAGGACCTGTCCTCTGGGGTCAGACTCAGGCAAAGCTGGTCAGCCCAGTCTATAGTTCTTCTAGTCCAAAATATCTTTCCCATGACCTCAAATATAAATAATCAATTTTGATATTTTACTGTAATAACATCTAAACTTGTACTGATCAGTCTATACAAGTTAATAACCATCTTTGTTAGCATATATATATATATATATATATATATATATATATATATGCATAGGTACAGCATAACAGTCAAGAATATGATTGTAATATTTGTTTCTATGGGACTTAATCTCAGTATATAGTCCGAGCTGGCCTCTTACTCAATCTTCCTGTCTCAGTTGCCTGATTGCTAGTTTTCTAAGTGTATCTCACCATACACATCTTGATTATTATGTTTACATTAAAAATAATTTGCAGCCTGGGCTGTGGTGGCATATGCCTATAATCCCAGCACTCAGGAGGCAGAGGCGGGTAGGTCTACAGAGTGAGTTCCAGGATGGCCAGGACTACACAGAGAAAGCCTGTCTCAAAAAAACAAAATAATATCAAAATATATTAAAATTTATATATATTAGACCATATGTAACATTAAATATAAATAAATATATAAGTAGTGTATAATAGTTTTATATATTATTTTGGTTTTATAATTTTTAACAATATCATTATTATTATTTCCAAGTGTAGTCCCATCACTCAGAGGGGAGAGGAAGGAGGATTGCCATGAGTTCGGGTAAAAGGAACAGCTCTCCTCTTTACACATTTTATGGCCTCATTTTGAAATAAAAATATGAAGACCTACATGCACCCCCTAAAAGGCTATGGTGCTGTTAGCTATACAGTGGTGTGAGCTAGTTTATTCACATAGTGGTTCATCCTCTCTGCGAGGTTGGAATATGGCAGCCACCCACAAGAATGGCTACTTTGATGAGAGAGAAGGTAGGAGTGGACCAGTTGAATTGTAGGTCAGAAAGGTTGGATAGGACTAGTAAGTATTTGAACAACCAGAGAGATGGACACCCATCCTCTTCTATCATTTTGGGAGGCAGGGGTGGACAGGATCTTACACTCTAGTTCACACTATCCTGGAACCCACTGGTTTGGAGCTCACTGTGTAGTGTAGGTTGGCCTAAAACTTGAGATCATCTGGCCATTGGAGTGCATGGTTTACGTACATGCCTAGTGATTCTTTTCCCTCTAGTGTGGGTGGAACGAACCCAATCTCATTTTTAAAGAGAGTTTCTGCTGGGTTAATAATTATTAACAAATTTAGCTCCATAGCTGATAGCTGGGGCATCAGTAGAAGGACAGGAGAGCCTCACCACTGGTTCAAAAGAAGTGCCTTCTATTCCTAGATTTTAAAGAAGGACTTGCTCCTTCAAAAGGAGTGGGAAATATGAAGTTGAAAGCCAAACAAACGTAAGGGGCTGTCTCTGGGGTCAGGTCCAACAACACAGCCTTTCCTGTCTTCTGACTGATTCATTTTAGAAATTCTTCGATTTCAGAAAATAAAAGGCCATCTTTGCGATCATCTGGCAAACACTCTACTGTCATGCAATTCTGTTGTGCACTGGCTATAAAGATTTAAGCCATGAAGTCCTCATTAGGGAGATAATGAAACTGCCCTTCCCTGCTCTCATGGACAGGGTTGTGAATGCTGGGGAGAATTTCAGCTGGGAAATGCAAGCAGTAGGACCTGAACTGAATCTCCAGGATCCACATTAAAAGACAAAAACAAACAAACAAAAAACCTGGGCATTTTTTGGCAAATAAGAAGCAAAAACTAAGCATTTGGATTCCCAGGTCCAGGATGTGGATATAAGATTCCTGGAGCTTGTTAACCAGCCAGCAACTCTAATTGTCAAGTTCCAGACCAATGAGATACCCTGTCTCAAAGCAAAACAAAACAAATAAAAAATGTGGATAGCAGGGAGGAGCAACAGCCAGGGTTGACCTCTAACCTCCACAATATGTGCATGTGCACCTATACACATACACACATACACTCGTACACGCACAGTAGCTCAATACTAAATTACTGTATTTAGATAGAAAAATCTAAAATTAACGATATAAATTCTTATTCTACCACTATACAACTGTTAGAATACTTACATGTGGTATATAGCTGTTTGCCCTACCACTATAAAGTTACTAGTTTGCTGTGTGAAACAACCTTAAAGTAACTATTCAGAGATTAGATTTATTTTCCCTTTCAAAGGCAGATTTACACAAAATATTAGATCTGAATAGTTTTCCAAATTATGAGTCATGGCTATTATATAAATTAACAGGGAAAAGCCATGATCCAAAGTATCAAAAGACACAGCCTTTTGTTTCTGCATTTCCTAGCTTTAGAAGGTGCACATACTCCAGAAAATCAAATAACCCATTAAAAAATGGGGTACAGAGCTAAACAAAGAATTCTCAACTGAGGAATACCAAATGGCTGAGAAGCACCTGAAAAAATGTTCAGCATCCTTAATCATCAAGGAAATGCAAATCAAAACAACCCTGAGATTCCACCTCACACCAGTCAGAATGACGAAGATCAAAATTCAGGTGACAGCAGATGCTGGTGAGGATGTGGAGAAAGAGGAACACTCCTCCATTGCTGGTGGGATTGCAAGTTGGTACAACCACTCTGGAAATCAGTCTGGCGGTTCCTCAGAAAATTGGACATGGTACTACCGAAGGATCCAGCAATACCTCTCCTGGGTATATACCCAGAAGATGTTCCAACTTGTAATAAGGACACATGCTCCACTATGTTCATAGCAGCCATATTTATAATAGCCAGAAGCTGGAAAGAACCCAGATGTCCCTCAACAGAGGAATGGATACAGAAAATGTGGTACATTTACACAATAGAGTACTACTCAGCTATTAAAACAATAAATTTATGAAATTCTTAGGCAAATGGATGTATCTGGAGGATATCATCCTGAGTGAGGTAACCCAATCACAAAAGAAGTCATTGGATATGCACTCACTGATGAGTGGATATTAGCCCAGAAACTTAGAATATCTAGGATAGAATTTGCAAAACACATAAAACTCAAGAAGAAGGAAGACCAAAGTGTGGATACTTGGTTCCTCCTTAGAATGGGGAACAAAATACCCATGGAGGGAGTTACAGAGACAAAATTTGGAGCTGAAACAGAAGGAAGGACCACCCAGAGACTGACCCACCCAGGGATCCATCCCATAAACAGCCATCAAACCCAGACACTATTGCATATGCCAGCAAGATTTTGCTGAAAGAACCCTGATATAGCTATCTAGAGTGAGGCTATGCCAGTGCCTGGCAAATACAGAAGTGGATGCTCACAGTCATCTATTGGATGGAACACAGGGCTCCCAATAGAGGAGCTAGAGAAAGTACCCAAGAGCTGAAGGGGTCTGCAACCCTATAGGTGGAACAACAATATGAACTAATCAGTACCCCGGAGCTCGTGTCTCTAGCTGCATATGTAGCAGAAGATGGCCTAGTTGGCCATCATTGGGAAGAGAGGCCCATTGCTCTTTCAAACTTTATATGCCCCAGTACAGGGGAACGCCAGGGCCAAGAAGTGGGAGTGGGGTGGGTAGGGGAGCAGGGCGGGGGGAGGGTATAGGGAACTTTCGGGATAGCATTTGAATTGTAAATGAGGAAAATACCTAATAAAAATATCTAATAAAAAAGATAAAGAATAATCATTTTAAAAAGAAATTAATAAGAAAAAGTAAAATATGGGTAAAAAGAAGAAGAAGGAGGAGGAGGAGGGGGAGCACATAAGGCTCAGTATCGCAGTCATGGAGCAGGAAGGGTTAAACTGGAGAGGGATTGGGGGTGGGGTAGAGGAGGAACATGGGATATCTAACACTCAAAAAAAAATTTAAAAATTTAAAAAAATTAAAAAAAAATCCATATGAAAACCTATCTGCTACCTTAGAAGTGTGTGTGTGTGTAATGGACACAGTTCAGAGAAGAAGAAACTGTGGAATGCTCAACTCTAAATGGGACCTGTGTATCCCATTCTCTCTTCTCAAGGCTGTAAGAGCCAGAGGCAACAGATGAATACAAGGAGACAATGTCCTCATGACATTAAGGGGGCACCACTTAAAGCACAGTAGTTGTGATCGCTAGCGTGTGTAAGGTCACACCAGACAAAAATCTCAGAAGAAGGAAGATCCCCTACCCAAGGATACTGGCAATTGATAGCTGCTAGAGGAGGGAAGAGTCGTTTTTCTTTAAGAATATAGCCCCTAGGAAGTTGTCCACACTGCACACATCTAAGAGGTATATGGGCAGCACAAATAGGACTTGATTGGGGGGCGGGGAGACACAGTGTGGGTAGGCAGGGAAGGAGGGTGGATCTGGAAAAAGTTAGGGAAGGGAGGGAAGAGATCAAAACACTATAAAAATTTCTAAGTACTAGTTAAAAACAACCTAGAATTTAATTTTCAAGATCTCAGAATGTGATATACCAAAAAGGGTAAAAGACCAAAAAGTAGATATTTAAATTTAAAATGTTGAATTTATAATCCAACAGGGTAGGTATAAGCTATATATATTCTTAACTCCTAACAGAATCAGTAAAATCTTCATATTTATTTATTTAAAGAAAAAAACCCAGCTATTTGAAAAAGCCCTGTGTACAGTTCTCTCTCTGGAAGAAGAAAATCTCATGTTTCAGTGGTATCTAGCTACTACTCATGCTGTGCAGGCTAGACTGCATAGAACCCTAGGCTAATTTCAGCCAGGGTGGTTAGTCAGCCAGGCTTTCAAATACATACAGGGCTGGGTGCCTGGGCTTCAGATCTGTCAGCATAGAGGGCTTTCCTAGAGAAAAGAGCATCCTTTTCTAAGTCAAGGTGCCCTCTTCGTACCTCATAAAAAGCACTCTGGTTTTATAATTGTATTTTGAATCAGTTGAGATATTTGGATTTCAGAAGATTTTTTAAATGTGGAGGTCTGCATTCCATGGGACTACTAAAGTTACACACACACACACATACCTGCATTCAGAAGGCATAAATATTCTAAGGCACATTATTTACAAACTGTTGACAACTACAGAAGCGAATACTTAGAAAAAGCATGATTACATGTATAGTTCTCCTTGCAGTCCAGTGAAGTAAATTCCGTGGTGCAGACTTCCGGAGATGAGGTCTTGTCGTGGGCAGTGTGGCTGGTAGTAACCTGACTATCTTGTGAAATGACTTCTTTGGTTTGGTGGCGTGGTCTCTTTCTTTTCTTTTGGATTTCATGTTTTCTCTCTTCAATACTTCTGGGAAGAAGAATGACCTTGAGCTTTTCTCGCTTTCTTTACATTTAAATGACTGTGATTCAGAGATCTTGGCACGTTTTTCATTGCAAGCTTCATATGGGTTTCTATAAAGAGTTTCCATTTCATTTTTGAATTGTGCAAATGTAACCAAGTGTTTTTTATTGTTATTATTATTTCCTTTCAGTCTCTGATAATAGTGGTCTAATTTTGATTGCTCCCCGATCTCTGGTTTGACATGAATGAAGGTGTTAGTCTTCCATGTAGGGAAGGAGAGCCTGCTTATGGATTCGTTTTCTTTTGGTATTTTGCAGTTAGGGAGCTTTAGATAAGGTGAAAATTCTGCATCAGGTTTTTCCTGTGCAGTCAATTTATAAAAGTTAAGGTTTTCCCTCTTGTCAAGTAGCTTCATTTTCAGTGTCTTTTCTAAGCAAGGTTTGGATTGAATTGTTTTTGATCTACTATCCCAACTATATGGATCTTGAATCTCTGTTTTGTAGACAGAACCTTCAACTTGAGTAAACTGCATGAAACCATGATCTTTCTTCTGTTTCTTGAGTGACATGTCTGAAGGTCTTTCTGGTGACCTAGTTAGTGCGTTTGCTTGGTTATTTTTGTTGAGGAAAGATTGCATTTGTATTATATTCAGTGTTTCTTCTTCCCTGGTATAAATATTTTTCTGTTCCCATATTGCTGGTAGGTTTTCTTTTAACATTTGTGAGAAAGAGCATTCCCTTTCTTTCTTCCTGGACAGTTCTGTTTCTCCGCATTTATCGTTAAGCAGCATGTGTAAAGCCACATTTTGACCATTTTTTAAATATTTCATTTGCTCTTCTGAATCCTCCCTCATAAAGTAACTTTCATTTCTAAAAGGTAAATTTGTTTTTATGTGTTTTAATGGTATGGAAGGTGAATGGAGTGAGATAATTTCCTGGCTGATCCCCTTTAGCTGCCTTTCTGACACCAGTCCTGACTTATAAAGTTTTTCTATAAAGAGGACCTGGAGGTATTTGCTCAAATCAGTTTTTAGACTTAATAATTCATTTTCTGATAAATCCTGAAGATAATTTTGTAGAGATTTGGTTACAGGGTATTGCATGTTTATTTTAAGGCTTGAACCAAAATTCCCATCTGCAATGTCTTGTCCTAGCTCACTCTTACTTCTTACAGGGGACATGCCAGCATGGAGAGCCATAGCGTCTGTCTCATTGAATAAGTTGCTCACTGAAAGATTCTTCAGGAAATAATTTTGGAGAATTTCACTTAGAAAACCTCTAAGCTTTGTTTCTAGATGTTTATCTATGAAATGATGGTTAAAATTGTTTACAAAAGACATGATTTCTTTTACAGTTTCTGAGTATTTCTCCTGAAAGGGACTTTGCTCTTTTAACTCGACTTTCTCATTCATCAGATAGAGCTTGTGATAGATTGTCGGTAAGTCCTCCTTGGTGATGTGGCCTGACTCTGTAAGTCTTTCAACAAGGTAATGCTGAATGTGTTTACTTAACTCAGACTTCAAATTTTTTACTTCTGTCTCTGAGAGTTTCTCTAGAAACATACGCAGCTTTGGATTCAAAATGGGTTTCCTGTCTACTTTTTTGTCTGCTTTGTTAAAAGTCTCTTGAATTTTTTCTAAGTGTTCTGTACCACTTGATGAAGAATGTTTAATTAGACTTTCTGAGTCTTTTTCTGGTTGTTGTCTTCTTTCAGACTGATTGTATTTGAAGAAAATACTGAAGATATTTTTTAGGATGTTTTTTAACTTTGCTGTGTCGGTGTCTTTAACTTTATCTAGTGAGCTACTTGAACTTTCTAAATTAGAACCTAGCTCCATCTCCTCTGTATCCGTTGGTGAGTCTGACTTTGTATCTCGTACTGGATATTTTGACTCTTGTGTGGATATACTTTGACAGTCTTCTGTATATTCAGCTCCACTCACAGGAGAGTCTAGGGGGTTGATGCTAGATGTATTCTGCCTGGAAAGAAGTTTTATCTGGCTTCTGCTATCAGAATACTGCTCTGTGGAAGAGGTTGTCTGTGAGTCCAACAAAGAGCTCTGATGTTCTTTATCAAGTTCTATCACTTTGATTATTCCAGATTCTAACAGAGTATTTACAGGAAAGGACTGTATTATTTGGCTTATGATCGATTTGGACTGTAACAAGTTAACGTCACTGTCCTTTTCTTCATAGTTGATAATGTGTGAAGATACACTTCTCTCCCAAGGTGTCAGCAACTGATCTTGTGAGTCCATCTGGGCCTCACTTGAGCTCTTTATTCCTATTCCCAGTTGTGAGAATATGGGTGCAGTGAATATTTGCTTGATAACGTACTCATATATGCTACCACTTAAAACATGTTCAGAGCTAGATTCTTCACTTACTAAATGTTTTTTCTTGAAACTACTCTTTCTGTTCATTGGAAAATTTCTTCCAGCAGCCTCTAAGAATTTTTCAGAGACATAATCTTCTATGTCTGAAGATTTTCCTGGTTCACCTTCTGGGAGTAAATCTTGAGGGCTATTTTTAACTACAGGACTTAAAAGAACCTGGGAATTTAGAAGGTCTTTTGATGAACGCCAGCTGTTTAGATCTTGGACTTTTCCAAATACTCTGTCATCTGTGCTATCAGATGGCCTGCTCTGCACACTTGGAGGTGGAGAATAGCCTTCATCATTTGTGTAGAATTCTGATTTAGAAAATAACTCATCTGAAAGGTCTTGCAGATTTTTACTTAAAATTGATTTGAGTACTATTGACTGTTTTAAAATTTCAATATCAGACGTAAAATTTACCGAGTTTGAGGAGCGATGTGTGTTTACATTTTCAGTCACTGGTGATGCTCCTTGGACATTTGGGAGCCAGTGTAACTTACTCTGTTTATCTGAGGAGTCTGTTGTGGAGACAGCAGGATCCATCATGTTCTTAGTATCTGGAGGTTCCGCTGCGCTGCTGGTAGTATCTGAATTGACAGTAGGACTGCTACTTGCCGAACTATTGTTACTATCTAAAGACTTTGCTGAAATGATATTGGGATCATATGACAACTGATTAGTATCTGAAGACTTACTTGCATTGATACTAGACTCACGGCTCAACTTACTCAGATCTGAAAGCTTCATTGAAATGATGCTAGGATCATGGGATAACTTATTAGGATTTGAAGACATTCCTGAAATGATGCTAGGATCATGGGATAACTTGTTAGGATCTGAAGACTTTGCTGAAATGATAGTAGGATCATGGGACAGCTTGTTAGGATCTGAAGACCTTGCTGAAATGATACTAGGATCACGGGATAACTTGTTAGGATCTGAAGACTTTGCTGAAATGAAGCTAGGATCACGGCATAACTTAGGATCCGAAGACATTCCTGAAATGATGCTAGGATCACGGGATAACTTGTTAGGATCTGAAGACTTTGCTGAAATGATAGTAGGATCATGGGATAATTTGACAGGATCTGAAGACATTCCTGAAATGAAGCTAGGACCACGGGATAATTTGTTAGGATCTGAAGACCTTGCTGAAATGATACTAGGATGATGGGATAAATTGTTAGGATCTGAAGACCTTGCTGAAATGATACTAGGATCATGGGATAACTTGTTAGGATCTGAAGACCTTGCTGAAATGATACTAGGATCATGGGATAACTTGTTAGGATCTGAAGACCTTGCTGAAATGATACTAGGATCATGGGATAACTTGTTAGGATCTGAAGATTTTGCTAAAACAAAGCTAGGATCACGGGATAACTTGTTAGGATCTGAAGACTTTGTTGAAATGATACTAGGATCACGGGATAACTTGTTAGGATCTGAAGACCTTGCTGAAATGATACTAGGATCACGGGATAACTTGTTAGGATCTGAAGACCTTGCTGAAATGATACTAGGATAATGGGACAACTTGTTAGGATCTGAAGACCTTATTGAGATAGTACTAGGATCATAGGAAGGCTTGTTAGGATCTGAAGATCTTATTGAGATAGTACTGGGATCATAGGAAGGCTTGTTAGGATCTGAAGACTTTGCTAAAACAAAGCTAGGATCACGGGATAACTTGTTAGGATCTGAAGACATTCCTGAAATGATACTAGGATCATGGGATAACTTGTTAGGATCTGAAGACCTTGTTGAGATGATACTAGAATCATAGGTCAGCGTGCTAGGATCTGAAGACCTTGTTGAGATGATACTAGGATTATAGGACAGCTTGTTAGGATCTGAAGACCTTGTTGAGATGATACTAGGATCACGGGATAACTTGTTAGGATCTGAAGATTTTGCTAAAACAAAGCTAGGATCACGGGATAACTTGTTAGGATCTGAAGACTTTGTTGAAATGATACTAGGATCACGGGATAACTTGTTAGGATCTGAAGACCTTGCTGAAATGATACTAGGATCACGGGATAACTTGTTAGGATCTGAAGACCTTGCTGAAATGATACTAGGATAATGGGACAACTTGTTAGGATCTGAAGACCTTATTGAGATAGTACTAGGATCATAGGAAGGCTTGTTAGGATCTGAAGATCTTATTGAGATAGTACTGGGATCATAGGAAGGCTTGTTAGGATCTGAAGACTTTGCTAAAACAAAGCTAGGATCACGGGATAACTTGTTGGGATCTGAAGACATTCCTGAAATGATACTAGGATCATGGGATAACTTGTTAGGATCTGAAGACCTTGTTGAGATGATACTAGAATCATAGGTCAGCGTGCTAGGATCTGAAGACCTTGTTGAGATGATACTAGGATTATAGGACAGCTTGTTAGGATCTGAAGACCTTGTTGAGATGATACTAGGATCACGGGATAACTTGTTAGGATCTGAAGATTTTGCTAAAACAAAGCTAGGATCACGGGATAACTTGTTAGGATCTGAAGACTTTGTTGAAATGATACTAGGATCACGGGATAACTTGTTAGGATCTGAAGACCTTGCTGAAATGATACTAGGATCACGGGATAACTTGTTAGGATCTGAAGACCTTGTTGAAATGATACTAGGATCACGGGATAACTTGTTAGGATCTGAAGACCTTGCTGAAATGATACTAGGATCACGGGATAACTTGTTAGGATCTGAAGACTTTGTTGAAATGATACTAGGATCACGGGATAACTTATTAAGATCTGAAGTATATGAAGATTTATTTCCATTGATACTAGGATTATGGGATAATCTATTAGAACCTGAAAGCTGTGTTGCATTGCTACTAGGACCTTGGGACAATTTATTGCTACTAGGATCACTAAACAGTTTAGTATCTGAAGGCTTTGTTGTACTGGAACTAGGGTCACTAGACAGCTTCCTATCTGAAGGCTTTGTTGTACTGGAATTCGAGTCCTTAGACAGCCTCCTATTTGAAGGCTTTGTTGTATTAAAACTAGAATCAGTTATCAGTTTATTATCAGAATCTGAGAGCTTTGTTAGGCTGACAACAGGATTATCACTTGCAAAGATACTCTTTGTATTTAAACTGTTTGCTGAGTTGAAAACACTATCAAGCGACAGCTTATTCTTCCTGTCTGAAATCACTATTGTGGCTGTTATCAGGTCAGGAGGCAAGCTGTCCCTGTTTACCATCTGGACTGTGACAGGGCTAGGGTTTTCAGCCCATGTTGCATCAGATCCTGCAGACCCTGAATGTCCTGGGTAAGGAGGATCTTGATCTTCATGCTCTAAAATCTCTACACTTGACGTGCTTAGATTTCTGTATCCATCATCGTGATCTTTCTTCTTTCTGAATGACATTTTGCTGTTTATGTTTCTTAGAAAAGGATCAAGACCACTCTTGCTGAGTTTCTGAAACTACAATATAAAAGAAGAAAAGAAATTCCTTAGTGTTTAAAATTATAGTGACTTTTCTAGTTAGTTTTCATAGAGCAAGTTGTCAATTGACTCATCTTTGTTTATAAAGGGGAAAAGCCAACTTTATTTTAAAATACTTTTAAAGTTTGAATCAAAATGAATTTTTAGTGAAAAAATTAAATTCTTAATTCTAACACTATTTATATCTATATGGTTTTTTGTGTTTATGTTTTTCTAGTTGGAGTTTTTCTGGTGAGACACTGCCATTCCTAGCTTTTAAAATTAAATTTCTTTTGCTTACTTATTTATCTACTTACTTTCAAGGTGGAACCTTGTGTTGCCAGGTAGGCTTGGAATGTCCAGGTCCTAGTGATCCTATTATCTTAGTCACTCTGTCTACAGTGACATCTTTAAATACTTAAAAGCC
Source organism: Mus caroli (assembly GCF_978045245.1). Lineage (NCBI taxonomy): Eukaryota > Metazoa > Chordata > Mammalia > Rodentia > Muridae > Mus > Mus caroli. The sequence continues at coordinate 55,886,140 of NW_028227256.1, forward strand.
ACTCATAAATACTTTTTTCTTTAATTGCTAGATTTAGTTGTGTCTGTGTAGATAGTATGTGGTAAATGCCAAGGTCAAAATCTCATCTACCATAAATATTTACCATTTAGTAGTAATTTCTGAATTTTAAAAAAGTGCATGCAAGTGGTAAATGTCCATGATGTTATTCTGTAAAGGCCACCGCAGAGACATCTAAGTGTCAACAGTGAAGGCCTCCACGCAATCTTTAATATGTCACAGGAGAATCTTGCTTTGTGAGTATACAGTATTATGACTTCAGATATGGTTAAGAGAATAATTAACAAATTTCTGGCTTACAGTGAAATTTCAGTAAAATAGCCATACTAAACTGAGACTTACGTATTCGGTCATTGAAGCAATCTTTAAAATCTTTGTCTATGTTTTACGGAAATCCATCAACGTAATCCAGTATATAAACAAACTCAAAGACAAAAACCACATGGTCATCTCGTTAGATGCGGAAAAAGCATTTGACAAGATCCAACACCCATTCATGATAAAAGTCTTGGAAAGATCAGGAATTCAAGGCCCATACCTAAACATGATAAAAGCAATCTACAGCAAACCAGTAGCCAACATCAAAGTAAATGGTCAGAAGCTTGAAGCAATCCCTCTAAAATCAGGGACTAGACAAGGCTGTCCACTTTCTCCATACCTATTCAACATTGTACTTGAAGTCCTAGCCAGAGCAATTCGACAACAAAAGGAGATCAAAGGGATACAAATTGGAAAAGATGAAGTCAAAATATCACTTTTTGCAGATGATATGATAGTATATATAAGTGACCCTAAAAATTCCACCAGAGAACTCCTAAGCCTGATAAACAGCTTCGGTGAAGTAGCTGGATATAAAATTAACTCAAACAAATCAATGGCCTTTCTCTACACAAAGAATAAACAGGCTGAGAAAGAAATTAGGGAAACAACACCCTTCTCAATAGTCACAAATAATATAAAATATCTTGGCGTGACTCTAACTAAGGAAGTGAAAGATCTGTATAATAAAAACTTCAAGTCTCTGAAGAAAGAAATTATAGAAGATCTCAGAAGATGGAAAGATCTCCCATGCTCATGGATTGGCAGGATCAACATTGTAAAAATGGCTATCTTGCCAAAAGCAATCTACAGATTCAATGCAATCCCCATCAAAATTCCAAATCAATTCTTCAACGAATTAGAAAGTGCAATCTGCAAATTCATCTGGAATAACAAAAAACCTAGGATAGCAAAAACTCTTCTCAAGGATAAAAGAACCTCTGGTGGAATCACCATGCCGGACCTAAAGCTCTACTACAGAGCAATTGTGATAAAAACTGCATGGTACTGGTATAGTGACAGACAAATAGACCAATGGAATAGAATTGAAGACCCAGAAATGAACCCACACACCTATGGTCACTTGATCTTCGACAAGGGAGCTAAAAACATCCAGTGGAAGAAAGACAGCATTTTCAACAAATGGTGCTGGCACAACTGGTTGTTAACATGTAGAAGAATGCGAATCGATCCATTCCTATCTCCTTGTACTAAGGTCAAGTCTAAGTGGATCAAGGAACTTCACATAAAACCAGAGACACTGAAACTTATAGAGGAGAAAGTGGGGAAAAGCCTTGAAGATATGGGCACAGGGGAAAAATTCCTGAATAGAACAGTAATGGCTTGTGCTGTAAGATCGAGAATTGACAAGTGGGACCTCATGAAACTACAAAGCTTCTGCAAGGCTAAAGACACCATCAATAAGACAAAAAAACCACCAACAGATTGGGAAAGGATCTTCACCTATCCTAAATCAGATAAGGGACTAATATCCAATATATATAAAGAACTCAAGAAGGTGGACTCCAGAAAGTCAAATAACCCCATTAAAAAATGGGGCTCAGAACTGAACAAAGAATTCTCACCTGAGGAATACCGAATGGCAGAGAAGCACCTGAAAAAATGTTCAACATCCTTAATCATCAGGGAAATGCAAATCAAAACAACCCTGAGATTCCACCTCACACCAGTCAGAATGGCTAAGATCAAAAATTCAGGTGACAGCAGATGCTGGCGAGGATGTGGAGAAAGAGGAACACTCCTCCATTGTTGGTGGGATTGCAAGCTTGTACAACCACTCTGGAAATCAGTCTGGCGGTTCCTCAGAAAATTGGACATAGTACTACCGGAGGATCCAGCAATACCTCTCCTGGGCATATATCCAGAAGATGTCCCAACCGGTAAAAAGGACACATGCTCCACTATGTTCATAGCAGCCCTATTTATAATAGCCAGAAGCTGGAAAGAACCCAGATGTCCCTCAACAGAGGAATGGATACAGAAATTATGGTACATTTACACAATGGAGTACTACTCAGCTATTAAAAAGAATGAATTTATGAAATTCCTAACCAAATGGATGGACCTGGAGGGCATCATCTTGAGTGAAGTAACACAATCACAAAAGAACTCACACAATATGTATTCATTGATAAGTGGATATTAGCCCAAAACTTAGGATACCCAAGATATAAGATACAATTTGATAAACGCATGAAACTCAAGAAGAATGAAGACCAAAGTGTGGACACTGTGCACCTTCTTAGAATTGGGAACAAAACACCCAGGGAAGGAGTTACAGAGACAAAGTTCGTAGCTGTGATGAAAGGATGGACCATTTAGAGACTGCTGTATCCAGGGATCCGTCCCATAATCAGCTTCTAAACGCTGACACCATTGCATACACTAGCAAGATCTTGCTGAAAGGACCCAAATATAGCTGTCTCTTGTGAGACGATGCCGGGGCCTAGCAAACACAGGAGTGGATGTTCACAGTCAGCTATTGGATGTATCACAGGGCTCCCAATGGAGAAGCTAGAGAAAGTACCCAAGGAGCTAAAGGGATCTGCAACCCTATTGTTGGAACAACATGATGTACTAAACAGAACCCTGGAGCTCTTGTCTCTAGCTGCATATGTATCGAAAGATGGCCTAGTCGGCCATCAATGGAAAGAGAGGCCCATTGGACTTGCAAACTTTATATGCCCCAATATAGGGGAATGCCAGGGCCAAAAGAATGGGAATGGGTGGGTAGGGAAGTGGGGGGCGCTATGGGGGACTTTTGGGATAGTATTGGAAATGTAATTGAGGAAAATATGTAATAAAAATATTAAAAAAAAATATTTAGTTTTCTTTTTTATTTGTATGTGGTTGCCTGCAGAGGGCAGAAGAGGGCTTAGATCAAACCAGGTAGTTGGGAAGCAGCAAATGTGAGTCCCCAGAACCACACTCAGGTCCTCTGAGAGAACAGCAAGGACTCTTCACCACTGAGCTGGAGCGATAGCTCAGCTGTTAAAGGCTTCATCTCCTAAAATCTTTTTCTAGATGCCTCTTGTTTCATATCTTTGTGCAACTTCTACATTGTCAGATTGGAAAAAATGCAAAATCTGAAATAATCAGTCTAATATTTCACTTCAACTCACTTCAAAATGCAAGTTAGTGGTTATAATTTATTACAATTGCTTTTCAAATGCTAATAGATACTCAGGTGAAATATTAAGAATCTCCTGGGGTTTTCATTTGTTTGTTTTGTTTTTATTTTTCAGAAACACATATTCCAAGATTTAATTTTCACATTGAAATTTATTAGGTCAAGTGAGTTTAGAAATAAATATATCTAAAGGTAGCCAGATATTTCTAATGAATAGTTCTGGTCTGGGAAATTCATGCTATCTATCTATCTATCTATCTATCTATCTATCTATCTATCTATCTATCTGGAGAAACCTAGTAATTGATTATAATTTTGGTACCAGACTAGGATAACAGGACTCACCTGATGTTTGGGTTTGAATTCTGTAGTTTCTGCTTTGCAAACTGGTATGGTGTAGTCTTTTTGTGCAAAAGCCACCTTGTAAAAGAGGAAGTTTTAATTTTAGATAACTTGTAATACAAAAATGTTTTCCAAGATCATTTTACTCTCAGTAGTAAAGATATAGAAGTTGTTTAAAGCTAAGTAAGAATTCTGTCTCATACTTAAATTGCTTTTGAGATTATCAAATATCCAGTGACCTTCTTTATGTGGCTTAAGTTTGTTTGTCAGATATAGCTACTCCTATTTGCTTTTACATTCCATTTGCTTGGAATGGCACTTTCCATCTCAGCCTTTGCTCTCTCAATCTGCATATGTCTTTGCAGCTGTGGTGAGTTTTCTGGCAGACAGCAGCAGCACTGAGATCTTGTTTCTCCTTCAGTCAACCACTCTGCATCTTTTAATTAGAGTTAAGACAGTTTACACCTTTAGATTTGTTAGTAAGCTGTCTGTGCTAACTCTTAAGCTCAGGTGGTGGGCATTTGCCTGACTTGTTAAATAGGTCAGACTGGTGCTCAGGACTGCACTGTGCTCTGACCACTGAGCCATTTTCCTAGCTCCCTCAGAATAGTTCTTATTAAATTTTTGAGAACCTATTATTTTGTCATTCATTAGCTTAGTTATTTCCAAACATTAAGCAACTACTGTAAACAAGGCCCCCTCCCCTAAGTTCTAGCGTGGGATAACATTTAAGCAGTAACCAACTTTAACATGCAGTATGTTCATTTGGCTTTGAGGACATCAGTGGATTTTATGGTGCTGGCTTTCAAAGGATATACTTTATTAAAAATTAGAAATTTTCCATTAACTATGAATTCTAAAGTTTAGGCATAGCTCATTGTAGGGACTCCATGCAATCATGACTCCATGTTGGCTCTCATGTAAAGGCATTCTCTCTTCACTGGGTAGGAAAACAACTACCACTAACTACTGATATGAAAGGAGAAGGCTTTTAAACATTCTTTTTTTTTTTGGTTGGGAGCCAAGCCTTTAATGGCTGAGCCATCTCTCCAGTTCTTTAAACAGGCTTATATAGATTACATGCTACCAGTTTTTTCTGGTGACAACATAAAGAAAGGCTCACAGATTGCTTAATCACTAGAATGCACAACCCACTGGGGTTGTGGTAGTATGCTAACTACATGGATGGTTTTATTAAATAACACTGGGACAATGATAATCTTTTGTTATATAGAAAAATACAGATTGTTTGAAAGATATACATGAGCTGGTTATACAGCTATGTTGGTAGAGCACTTTCTTAGCATGTGTGAAGACCTAGGTTCAAACCCAAACACCACACACACACACACGAAAAAAGAGGTAAAGATAAAAAATAATAAAATAGAAAATCTGGAATACTGATGTCATCTTGGGGAGAAGAAAAACCTTCTAAACAAGATATTAAAGCTAGATATAATCTAATAACCACAGAAGAAAAGCTACTAAATTTGACCACATTGACATTTAAATTAAAAATCAAACAGCATAAATAACAAAGCATTATATTTTAGAATATAAAAATATTTTCCCATGTAAGTGAATAGGTATTTAACCTTATTTGTAAACATGGACAGTTGTAAACAGTCAGATAAATAGCAACACAAGGGCAGCACACATGTGAAAACTGTTCACTCTCATTAATAACCAAAAGTGAAATGCAAGTATTGGTGCAATATCATTGTTATTCATCAAATGAAGAAAAACTAAAATGTGGACGATGGGTGGATGGATATTTGACTATCTATGCATGTTAGTACATCTGGCTTAAATGGTAACCTTGCAGTGTCCACTGACATTAAATATACTCATAGTCTCTGATGTACTATTCCTACTCTTTCTTTTGTGTGAAAAGCTTGCTCATACAGGGAATAAAAGGGTGTTTACATTAAAAAATGCCTGTAATGTTTCAAGTCTGTTGACGTTTCTTGAAATAAGTGATGGCACACAGCATAAATTACTCCAAGTTTTATGACCATGAAAATGGAAGAATATGGATATGAGTCTAGGTATTTCTGCCAAGCTCCTGGTGGTTACTTGCACCAAAACCTGCACAAGATTCGACCTCACAAGATTCGATCTATTGACATTCCTGGCTAGAGCTAAGATAGAGGAATGCATAAGAGAACCTTGCCCAGATGACATGTCAGTGACTGTAGTGTGGCCTTTACCATGGGTGCCATGAGCAGTTGTATCTCTTTCAAGCTATCAGAGGTTTTCAAAATTCTTAAATGTAAATAGTATACTAAGAGGAGTTAAACAGCTAAAACTCAGAGATCCACAGTTAATGGAGTAGTTTTAGAGTCTGAAAAGAATTGTTTTCCACGGAGAAAAAAGAATCAGTGGGATTCCATCTCTAGTGGTGCCTTAGCAGGAGGCATAAGACACTTCTCGCAGAAGTGGACTGGGGCCATGGCTGGGTCAGCTGCAATGCATTCTCTAGCTTTACTTGAAGGAGCTGTTATCTTGTTGACAAGAGTTGTACCTGCATAGTTTCCCACGACCCTTGGTTTCCTAAAGACCCTTCCCAGTTGCTTTCCAGCCTTACCTTTCGGAGACTACAGGCAACGTCAGTAGGATGTCTTTCCCAAGATTTCCTTAACTCGATGGGCTGCATTCAAGAAAGGTTTCAGAAGATCAAGTTACAGTCTATTTAAACCATACATGGGACAACTGTGGCTCTGCAGGCCATGAAGAGACATTTAGCACTTTTTTCTACTTAAAAGGGAAATGGAGAGGACAATATGTGCATATTTATTCATACTTAGATTGCATTTGTGATCAAAATGTAAGTCTACCACCATTTAAAGACCATTTAAGCTAGACGATGAAAGACCAAAGGGCTAATAATAAGACTGACACATGACCATCATTTTCTTGGTGACTTTCCTGCCTTTCTTCTTGTTGTTACTTGTTTGTTTTTGAGTATGTTACAGATATTCAGTGATGAGAAACTCCCGGGATTTTGTAACTTGAACTCCCAGGACTTCACTTTTAAAATTGTAGAGTTCTTCTTTTCATACTGAACACACTTTATGTAATGATTGTATATGCCAGCCCCTCATATTGCTTTATATGAATTATATGAGAATTACACAATCAGCATGAATCATTTGACAGTCTAAGACTTTATGGATTTAAACATATGCCTAAATATTCATTCTTTACTTTGAAAGTAAAATACACTATGTCTTCATTTTGAAGATGCTGAATATAAAACTCTCTTTAAAAATATTGGACCTATCAACATCTGTTATGGATGTGGGGAGACACCCATGAGGCCCCACTCCAGAGGAGACAGGCAGGTAATTGTCTGGGAAGAGACATTTTCTTCAACAGTGTAGTGACTGGTAAGGTACCTATACTCCTGTAATAGCCTCTCACAGGTTCCTGTAAGGAATTGCAATGAGGGGTTGGGGATTTAGCTCTGTGGTAGAGCGCTTGCCTAGCAAGCACAAGGCCCTGGGTTAGGTCCTCAGCTCTGGAAAAAAAAAAAAAAAGACAAAATAACAAAAAGACAAAAAAAAAAAAAAAAAGGTAACAGGAACTGCAATGAAACTCCTAGGCCACCAAAAAGTATTTGCAGACATGAGCATATAAGGGGGACTAGTAGGAAGAGCAAGGGGTCAGCAGGAGGAGAACAAGGGGTGACAGTGGATATGATCAGAACACCTTACAGATGACTAGGAATAGAATGGATCCCATCTCTGTGTATACTTAATATATGCTAATAAATATTTTTTATTCTAAGTTGCTTTGTTTATAATATACTATACTACACCACACAATACCAATTTCTCTTGTCATTAGCAAATACTCTGTTGAGCAAAATTAATTCCCATTTCTCCGAACCTTTCATGCATCCTGACTATTGGAGAAGGCTTTAGGACCAGTCAATGCCAGTGTTAAAATGGAAGTTAGTTAGCCATATTGTCAACATTTTAATTTATGAAGGGCTCAAAAACCATGAAGGTGCTACTGAAAGATGGCCACCTGGATGAGCTGGGCGTGCAAAGGGGTGCAGTCAGTCCTTCCCAGTTCAGATTTGTACTCCAGGCGATGGTCTCAAAATAGAACATTTCTTTTAACACACCGTCCACCTTGGTTCATAAAAAAACTCCTTTTTCAACTTCAAATTACTCCAAAGCTTATTTTCCCATAGAATTCTGAGGATTTTGTAACTTGCTTATGAAGTTTAGCTGTTTAGGAATTTGTTCTAGAATTCTGAAATGTCTTCAAGTTATAAAGCTGTTGCCCTGGTGATAGATTCTTTCAAACTTCTAAATCTGACATAGCTAGTCTGCCTTATAAGCTATTCTTTACATTTCTCTTGGTTTTATGTGTGTGTATAGATTTATCATCCTTAAGAAAGACATTTAAGGTAAGTTTTCTTTTACTTAAAAAATGCTGAAGAGTGTTATGAAAATGGAATCATAGACCTTATAATAGTTGATAGTAGTCTATTTTACTTAGTGTAATTCTCAAAAATAATCAAAAATTTTAACTTTATGTGTCAATAATTTATTCCTTTTCCTGATTATTGTTCCATGGTTTGTTTATGAATTGGTGACATCTGATTGTTTCCAACTTCCAGTGGTAAATAAGGCTGCCGAGAACAGTTTTCAGGCTTTTCTTCATAACATATAAATCTTAATTTCTCTAGGAATTCAACTACTGGCAGGAAAGATCGAGTTTCCGACTTTTTTTTTTTTAAAAGAAACTATTAATCTGTTTTAGGAGTGACTTCATTCTATTTTAAACTTTAGATGAGACTTGGTCCATGATTCATTTTAATTTCTGTCTGTGAATGTCCAGTTGCTGCAAACACAGTTGTTGGAAAGGCATCATTATTAGTCATTTCATCGTACCTGTGGGGCTGTTGTTGGCTTGTTTTGTCCTGAAGATTTTATTTATTCTATATATTCATTTTACTTTTTGAGAGTTTGCTCTCAGGCTTTATGTGTACCATGTGTGTGATTGGTGCTTACAGAGGTCAGAAGAAGGTGTGGGATTTCTTCTGCTAACCTTCTGGAGTAGACTGCAATGTGGGTACTGGGAATTGAACTCAGGACCTCTGTAAGATTGACAGGTTCTCTTAACCTCTAAGGTATCTCGCCAGCCCCATGAGTATGTTTATTACCTCCCACTGCTCCATGTACCTGTTGTTCCTCCAAAATCACACTCAGTCCTCTATTCAAAATAATGACTCCTGTGTTGTTTCTTGTAAAGATTATTTTAAATAATCTGTGTCTTTCTACCGACATATTTTTGGAGTGATATTTTCTTTACAAATCTGCAGTTTAGACAGAATCTACATTGAATCTTTGGAGCAGCTAGGAGAGAACTAACAACTTGACTGTGTTGACCTTTCTAGCCAAGAGTCCAGTGGGTCTCTATTTATTTAGGTGTCAGTGTTCTTCACCATCAATCGTCATTTTTACTATATGTTGTACATGTTTTGTTACATTTATAACTATTCTATGTTATTGTTACATTGTTATTTCTTGGGATTTTTATTGTTAACATATAGAACTACTACTAATTTTTTCACAACTGAAAAACTATACACACACACACACAGTGTGTCATCTGAAAATGCAATTTATTTCCTCCTTTCTGTTCTGAGTGACTTTTGTGTCCTTATTTCTGATCTTTAAACAGTCTTTCACTATTTGGTATAATATAGTTTATGAGCTTTTTTAGAAAGTTAATTTTTATTACAACTTTGTTCAGAGTTTTATATAATGGCTAGGTGTTAAAATTTCTGAGAAGCTTTTTGCTCCATTCATCCTTCTGCATTAGTTCATTCCTATAATCGGTTGATACACGTTTTTTTAGTACTCATAAGACTATTCAGTGGTCTACTTTATGTGGCTGAGAGGGAGCTTGTGCCCATTCTGTGCTATGACATTGACTGCTACAGTTATTAACCATACCTTTTTGGTCACTAACTAACCACGTACATGGCAGTGGGCTTAAGATTATATTTCCTAATGATGCCATAGTTTTTATAAGTATACTCTGTGGGTCTTTTTAACAATAAAACTGCATTTTCCAGAATGTATATCCATCATTAAATGGGATGTAACTGAATATCTAACTCCTCAAGGTGAGCAGGCAGATGTAACCATATACTCTCTAGGATCAAATCCCCAAATCCCTATGCAGTTTATTTAAAGTCAGCTTCAGTATCCTCACCTGCAATTAAAAAGAGTAGAAATTCTGACTTTGTGAGCATCAAAATAAAATAGTTCTCATTAACAGCTTAAAAATGGTGCCCATTATAGCATAATCTCATTAAGTGCTAGTTTCTGGGGCCTGCTGAACAGTAAGTATTCCCATATGTGTATCATGAACTGAATCAACTTAATCACAGCTAATAGTGAGAAGACTGGTGCCTGAATCCACATCTTCACATTGGAATCTTGGGCTCCTGTAACAACATGATGCTATATAGAAACCATGCCCTTCCAGGCAGATTATAGAGTCAGGTGGAATTTCTGTGCTATTTTAGATGCAAGAGTTAGTATGAAGATGTAAACACCAAACATTAAAATTTCTAGGACATCTTTTAATGGCTTACAGGAACAACTGGTTGGAACATTAGAGTCAGCAATGTCCTAGAGAACTGAAGACTGCAGACTTTACAGTGATTGCTACATTCTGTTGCATGGGATCCAATAAATTCTCACATCAAACCTACTCTCTATGAAAGACAATAGTGAGAAATGCCTGTGCCCTGGATCCAGTATTAGTTAATCATTAAATGCTATAAGAAAAAGTGCTGATATTTCCTTAGGGCTTGGACGTTTTCCTCTGTGAGCATGGTTCTTCCCTTCTGAATGTAAAATCTGAGGTAGGCAAAACTTTTCTTTCTCATTGCCTTTCATCTAGATAGTTACTTCTTGCTTGATCCTTATTCCAAGCCACACAATTCCTATTCTATTTCTGAAATACTTGTTGCTGTTAGCTTGACATATGTATAAACAAGAGAAATACAAAAAGTGCACTTGAAATATAAATGGGCAATTAGGATAAGAAAATTATTGCAGGATATTTGATCATATTGAAGACCCTAAGATTGTGCTATTGTTTACTTAAAAAAAAAGTTTATAGTTGGGTATGGCTCAGCCCTTAGTACATACTTTTAATCCCAAACAATGAAGGTAAAGTTAGTTTGGAAAAGGAAGCAGCCATATTTGAAAGTGATGACTAATTGAGTGGCAGACAAAGAGACAAATCAGAGAAAGACTTGACAGAATAGGATCTGCCCAACTCTCACGAGAAGAGAAAGGAAAGGGAAGCTACTCAAGAGAGCAGTGGGGTGGGGCAGTCTTACCTGGACAGTTGTACAAAGAGAGAAAACAAGCCAGACACAGGTGAAGACAGAAGGAGCCAGAGAATGAGAAGGACCAGAAGATTAGAACAGATTGTCAGAGTTAGTTTGAGGTCAAGCAGAGCAAAAATTCAGAGTCTGAAAGAGAAGTCAGATTGAATCAGTCAACTTGAAGAGGAGTTTGAGCCAGAACAGCTGAGTTGACCAGCCAGCCAGAGTTCAGGAAGAACAAGAAAGGTTCTTGTTCAGCAGTAAGTCTCAGAGGCTGAAAACATTCTAGGCCTAGATAGGACTGTATGAAGGCTAGATGCTTCCAGGACATGTTGCCTAGGTTAGTAGCCAGAGGCAGGAAGACATTGAAGATGACAATCATTCAGGAGAATAAAACATACTATTACAGAAAATTGCCTTTTAACATTTTTTTTAGATTTATTTATTTAATTTATGCCTACATTATGTACATGCCCCACATTCCTACTTGATGTTCAGAGAGATCAGATGTTATCCCCTGAAACTAGAGATATAAGAGATAGCTGTAAGACACCAAGTGGGTGCTGGGAATCTAACTCTGATCCTCTGCAAGAGCAGGTAGTGTTTTTAATTTCTGAGCCATTTCTCAAGCTCTGGAAATGGCCTTTTAAAAAGATGCTCATATCACAAGAGATTGGCCTATACTTCAGCTTCCTAGTCTTTGTTTTACTAGCTATGTGGCTCACTTTTTAAAATAGCATTAAAAATGAATTGAACTGTAGGGCTTGCAAAAGTCAATGAGACATTTATATTGCTCTATAAATGTATAAGTATAACCCTAAAATTGACAATAAATGCATTCATGCATATTGTAGAATGGTGATAAATAATAACTAAATAATAGAAGTGACAATAGTTTTTAAAGGATATATCCATCTACTTACGGGTCTCCCTTTCTTATTTGTGTTTAAATCTTCAAAGGGTTTATCAGGCATTATTAACACATCTGAAAAAGAATGAAAAAAAAAAACCCAAAAGTCATATCAATTGTTTGGCACTTGTAACACTTGAGAAGGGAAGTGGGCTTTATAAGTACATCTCTTGGCCAGGAGTAAAAGCAGAGTGGCTAAAAGTTCAGGACCTGGACTTTACAAGTCCATTTAACTGGGCAAGTAACTTGCCTCTTCTGGCCTTGTTTTCCTGATCTGGCAAGGGACTGAGACCTTATCTGGAGGAAGGTTTTGTGATGTAATGTCTAAAACATCGAACACTGTGCCTGGTGCATAAGAAGCATGAAAGTAATGTGACTGTTATTGATACCTTACCATCATTAGTGCCCTCTTTACCCTGATCCCTGGATACACTGTGTAACTCTATGATTTTCAGTACTGCTGTTGGAATGTGTGTGCGCTCTGTACATTCCATGCACATAAAACATTAATTTAGGTTAGCGTAGATGTTTATGTTAAGTATTTCTGCTTCTAACTCTGGCTCTTGATGGCAGTTCAAAAATATTAATTAAAACTTAATTAAACATATCATTGTTATGCTCCTACCTTCTGTTGGGAAGGGGCTGCTAAATACTGTGTATTTCAAAGTTGTGCTTCATGGCTTGCTCAATAGGTAGCGTTTACACACCTTTGGAGCTGTGTCACTTTCTCTAACATTTGGGTAATTTTCCATTGCTACTTTGCAATCCATACCCAATTCTAGGGAGACAATTTATGTTCTAGATACCTATCATGAATAATACATATTTTCTTAATAATTCAATTTGTGACACTAGAGAAGCATCTTCTTCAGAAACCAAGAAAATTATAAGGTGGAGAGCATAATGACCATGCATTTCAATGAATTATTCTGCTGTCTGACTGTTTATGCACAAATACCAGGACTCAGACGTTGTCAGTGAAAGGTACTCAAAAGTAATCGAACTAGCCTGGCATAGTGGAGCACTCCTTTAATCCCAGCACAAGAGGCAGAGGCAGGCGGAACTCTGTGAGTTCAAGGTCAGCTTGTTTGCATAATGAGTACCAGGACTGCCAGGGCTATGTTGAGAGACCCTGTCTCAAAAAAAAAAAAAAAAAAATTGGTGTAGCTCCATGCTAATTTATATACTGATTATAATAACTGAAGGAAATTGACAGGGGTACCCTGTGAATGTTACTAAATAAACTCTTTAATACACTATAAATATGCCATGTATAGTATATAATTTATTATGCTAATTATAGAAGAATGGTATGTATAAAAATTGAATTGAAATATAATTTGCTATACCTATATTGCAAGGTATAGCAAAACCACTTTTTTGTTGTTTTTGAGACAGGGTTTTCTATCTCTGAAGCCTTGGCTGTCCTGGAACTTGCAATGTAGACCATGCTGGCTTGGAACTCACTACGTAGACCAGAGTGGTCTAGAAATTAAAGAGATCTTCATGCCTCTGCCTCCTGAGTACTGGAATTAAAGCTCTGTACCACTATGCCCGGAATAGCCACTTTATTTTTATTTTTAATTTTTTTTTGAGACAAGCTCTTATGTAGGCCAAGACTGTCCTCCAATTGGTTTCATAGCTAGTGACAATCTTAAACTGATTTTCCTGCCTTACCACACCCAGCTATTAAAACCACTTTTAGTACATAATTAGAAATCCTATTTAAGTAGGGTGTTGTTGTTGTTGTTGTTGTTTGGAGATGAGTTTTTAATGTAGTCCAGGTGGGCCTCGAACTTGCCATGTAATAAAACTGACCTTTTGATTCTCTACCTCCCAAGTGCTGTGAGTACAAGTGTGCTCACACTACACCTGTTTTATGCTGTGGGGAGGCCTGAACTCAGGGTTTCCTGCATGTGCAGTCAGCCTTCTACTAACTGACTACATCCCCAGCCTCAGTGACCTCACCTGTAACATACAAGTGTTAGCTTCACAGGGTTTATTGGATAAGACAGATATGTGAAGTGTTTACAGAGTTCTGGAGACAGACTAAGTCAGTTTAAAGCAACAGAAAAAATAGTAGTTGTAGCATATAGCTCCATGCTTTGTTTATTTGAGGCAGAATTTCACTAGCTAGCCTGAAACTCACTATGTAACTAAACTTGGACTCATAATTCTCTTAACTGCCACCAAACTGGGATTATAGGCTTATGTCTCTGTCTTTAACCCACTCTTTCACTTTAAAAATGGGAAAATTGAGGGGATAGGGATGTAGCTCAGTGATAGGGCACTGGCTTAGCCCTGGGTCTGCTCTCCAGATCCGGGGAAATTTGAAGACTTTACAAAATGGTGACTTAAGATCACAGGCACAGTGGCAAAGCTGAGATAGAACCTCGTTTATAACCTCGCTTTATACAAAAGAATAACTTCCCATTCTGACATAGTTAAAGATAATGGAATATGAAGTCTGTTTTCTCCAGTTTGCCTCAAAAGTTCTTCTATGATTAGGAGAATCCAAAATAGAGGGTTTCGAGGTATCCATCGGTTTTGTGCTACTAAAACAGAATGCCCAAGGCTGGGAAAAATTATAGGGAGCAGAAATGTATTTCTCAGTTTTAGACGCTGAGAATTCCAAAATCAGAGAGCCAGGGTCTGGCGAGGGTCTTCTTTTATTACTTCACAGCAGAAAGCAGAAGGACAAGACAGGAACTGGAGATTCAAAAGGTGCCAAGCTCCCTCTATTACAACACAGCCACGCCTGCAAGAACAAGCCACTCCTGGATAAAGCCTAGTATTAAATCATTCACCCTATTCTCGTGGCAGAATACTCTCTCATTAGGGCCCATCTCCCGGCACTTCTGTCTTGTTAATAATGTTTCCAACACATGCTTTCTGTGAAACACATTAAACCCATAATGCCCTGCTTCTGGCCCTCAAGTGTGAGGCATTTCACATGAAGAAGAAAACATTCTATCCAGTGCCCCCAGAGTGTTAACTTCTTTTGGCCAGCAATCCAAAAGTCTAAAGTCCAAGGTCTTGTCTAATTCAGACTTGGGTGAGACTTAAGATATAATTCATTCTGTGGCAGATTTCCCTCCAGCTGTAAGCCTGGAAACAAGTTACCTGCTTCTAAAATAAGAAGTCTTATTAAATTAAACAACACTATAATTGTGCTGTAGCTGGGCTGGTGGTCCCAGGTGCTATAAGAAGGCAGCGTGAGCAAGCCATGTGGAGCAGCGTGAGCAAGCCATGTGGAGCATGCCAGTGACCAGCACTCCACTGTGGCATCTGCTACAGTTCCTGCCCTGACTTCCTTGGATGATGAAGTACAAACCAGAAAATGAATTAAACCCTTTCCTTCCCAGGTTTCTTATAGTTCATGATGTTTTATCACAGCGATAGAAACCCTAACTTGACAATTTGTTGATCACATTTTTGATTTGATTCTGTTCTTCATAAGCCCTTCAATGAAGGCTATTCTTTGCCCCTTACAAACATATAAAAGAAATAGTTACTTGCTCATCTTCTCTCTGCAGCATACTCTACAGTTATCTTGTTATTTGTAACTTCATTTTTATTAATTCCTGTTGTCTCTTCTGAAGGAATACATAGTCACTGCACAAACTCTGACTGTCCAGGTACCACTCTGACATACACTGTGTTGACTATCTTGATTCCTTGGGTACACAATTCCTCGGGGAGCCTCTGTCACTCTGACTCGCCAGTATCCTATGCTCTTAGTTTTCTGTGTTTATGCTGGATTACTTGACAAATATTGTTATTATGATAAATAATATTGTTATTATGATACCACTGAGGAAAGAAGCTCCCTGAAGTTGGGAACTGTGTTCATGGGACGATGGATCCAGCAGACAAGCACATTGGAAACAAATAGATGTAATATGCTATTCCCTAGTTATATCCAAACATATGTTGAATGAAAAATATCTGCGCTCCCACTTTTAAGCTCGTTCATATTTTGTTTTGATCTGCTACTGGGAGGCTGTGTTTTTATAATAAGAGGAAAATAGTATAATTTATATCTTGAAGGAAATTGTGATAATCATTATTTTATGAGAATTAGTGTTCCGAACTTCAATGGCTCAATATTTGAAAAATATAATAATTTATAAATAATAGCTTACCTGAAAAATGTGGTGATTTTTCCATTTTACGCCTATTCTAAAATAAAAATGAATGGAGAAAGTGGATAGAAAAACAATTAAATATCAATAAAATATTTAAAACAGCATTACTGATGGTAATACATGAAATTGTTAACATTTGGCTGTATATTATATTAACATAATTTAGCCAGTGCAATTAAGGGTTGTACCACACATGCAGGGCCAAAGCATTGTGTAATTAGGCTACTAAGAAGCAAAAGCTTAGTATTAAAAGAAAATAAATGATATTACATATATTATTACATAGTTTTATTTTTCCAAGTCTCAGGAAACAAAAAAAATTTAAAGAATAAATAGAGACAAACTAAATAGAAAATAAAAGTGTATATCAGAAAGATGCTTAAAGAATTGGTCCCTCCACTAGAATGAAACAGTCAAACCCTGATGTAGTAAGTATTTTAGAATGCTAGACTATAACCCAAACCTTGCAGCAAAGGACTGCTGAGAGAGGGAGGAATGTTTTTAAAGGCAAGTTTGATATTTCACAACATATTGACTACAAAACTAATTCAAAATAGGAACAGCCTTTGCAAAACTACTTTCAATCAGTCAGTAAACATCTTTCAACAGTTAACAACAGCAGCAACCCTTGAGGGAGAAGTGATTCCTATAGTTTAACACGTTATATTTAAATGATCCAATTTTTAACAAAAAGTTACAAGGTATGTATGGAAAATGGCCCACTCAAGAAAGAAAACGAGTAAACAGATAAAATAATAAATTACAAAAAATGTAAAATATATCCTACAAGAAAAAACAGAAACCTCCTCCTCCAAGGAAGGCCAGGTTTTTAACTTAGTAGGCATGCGTTTTAGAGAAACTTTTCTAAAGATGCCCAGAAATCTAAAAAGAACCGGAGACTCCGAGAAGACAGAGTAGAGATACCTACCACCTCCCAGGAAAACCTGGTGGCTAAGAACCCATAGTCATCTCAGAAGAAGCAAAGACTGAACAGTATTATGCCACCTTTATTCTTATTTTCCTATTTTTAGTCTGTGTGCCAGCTTGACTCTGGTTTTATTGAGTCCTCTCTTGCTACTTCTTATGCCTTCATTACATAGGCTTTTCCTCTCATTCGCAGCTGGCTTTGCCTTTTCCTTTACCCCACCTCATTCTCTTTAAAATAAAAATATATATACATTTTTAAGTTTATGCATGTTTTGCCCACATGTTTATCTGTGCCCCGTGTTCAGGCATTTCCCACAGAGGCCAGAAGAAGGCATCCCTGAAACTTGAGTTACAGAAGGTTCTGAGCTGCTAGTTTAGATGCTGGGAATTAAACCTGGGTCTTCTAGAGGTACATCAAGTATTCTTACCTACTGGGCCATCTCTCCCGCTCTTCATTCTCTTTTATTTCTTAGTTATAAAAACCATTAACTTTAATACTCTTTACAGTCCTGGTTTATCCTATTAGCATTCATTCACAGCCACCCCTTTGGGAGAGTGTGAGTACCCAGTTGCTTTTTTACTGCAGTTTCACTATTTTTTCACTAATTGTTTCACTATTGCTGACTGCCTTCTCTCTTCTACACGCAACAGGAAGCACCAGTCCAACAGAGGACCTCCACTAAGAAAATACAACACAAAGCAACAACAACAAAGGCATAGGACAAAACAGACAGACATATCCATTGCAGCAGATGTATGAGTTATAGTGTAGAAAAACACACAAAAAGAAGGCGCATAGCATCCCAGTAGCTGCAACCAATGATCACTGTTGAAACACTGAACAAGCAATTTTTTTAAAAATCAATTTTTAAAAATGACCAATTACTTCAAAAGAGATTTAAACGGATGAATGAAATATTATCACCCAAGGATGAAGATGGCCCTGGTTTTGACAGCTTGGAGCCCAAGACCAGTGGTAGAATAGCCCCTGAAACGACTTACCTGTTATTCACTGAGGATGAGCCCAAGATCTGAAGTTCCACTTCAGTTGTACTTGATACCCACAGTTGCATCGTAAGTCACGGTTATTGATATTTAGAGAGTCTTGAATATAAGAAGACAGCCTCTGTCTTTACTGATCACCCTGCTGTGGTTGCTTCCCATATTCCCAGTGCATTTGGGAGACACTTGCCACTTAAAACATTAGTTATCTCAGGAATTATTATCTGGGGAGTCTTGGGAGGATCAGAGAGCCTGTCTAACCCATAGACAGCAGAACTAAATGTGTGAGCAGAGGCCCCTGGTATACAACGGAAATCTATCAAAGGGAAGACAGTATCTGGTGTCTGGTGACAGCAGCTACTTGTCCAGTATAAATTCAACAATAACATAAACTATAGAAAAGACGTGAATAGAGCCCAGAAGTTCAGCTGAGACCCAGCCAACCAGCATCTGTAGAATTGGCAATCTCCAAGTTTTGAGAACACAGAAAACTATTCTAATACACATCCTTTTTCCTCTGACTTCTTGTTGTTATTGTTGTTGCTTATTTGTTTTTTGAAACTTGTCTAACTGTGTAGCTTTGGCTGGCCTGGTAGTCACTGTGAGGCTCAGGCTGTCCTTGAACTTGGGAGAGATCTGTCTGCCTTTGCTCCAGGTGCTAGCATTAAAGGTTGCACCACCATTCCTGGCCTTTCTCTGACTCCTTTGATCCCTCCCACTTTTCTTCTTTTACTGCATTTCTGGCCATATTTCACTTGTAGCTCTTTTTTTTTTTCAGTTTTTGTTTCTTGCCTAGTGTTTCCTCTCTCACTCTACATTTAATAGTATTTTTATTTTATCTTATTATTTTATTCCTGTCTTATATTTACCTAATTTTGCTTTTGAACTTATTGGAAAACATTTTCTTTCTAAATTCTTTTTGAATCCTTTGCTGTCCCCCTCCATATTATTATCCTCCACCTTTCTCATTTTCTTTCATCTTCCTTCTCTTCTTCTCTCTTACCCTATCTCCTCCTTTTATCTCATTTATTTACTATTTCTATACTTATTGTAAATAGTTTTGAACCTGATATCGACATCTATAGTAGTTTGCCATTTTCAGTCCTGTGGTCACAAGTGCTGTATGAGCAGCTTTGATTGATCTCAGGCTAAGTGCATTTCTGTATCTTGAATGGTTTCACACTGTTGCTGTTACATCCATCCATTTTCTCCACAGTAACTTACAGCAGTGCTGATTGCCAGTTACACAGGTGCTGGTTGCCTGGGGTACAGCTGAACTTCAGAACTCTACTCATGAGAAGGCTGCTTAATAAAAAGATGCCTAAGTAAAACCAGAAAAGATATCTAAACCAACAGGTACACAAATTGTAACACAGAAACAGACATTAAAATATGAAAAAGTAAGACAATATATGCTTCCAAAAGGTCAGAACTCAGCAACTAATGAACTAAAAGAAATACTTAAATATGCAAATTTCAAGTTAAGATTTCAAAGTTTGCTGGTAAAATTCGATCAACAATCTTTCTGAAAGCAGACACATGCAAACAGATGATACAACACAGCACTTGGAGAGCAAAGGAGCAAAGTAGAGAAAGTGGGTGAGAAAGTCAGATTATGTGTGAAAAGAATCAAAAACATGAAAGAAAAATTTGACCAGGAAACTGAAACTGTGGGGGACAAAATGATGGAGATGAAAAACTCACTTAAATTTAAAATACAGTGGAAAGCATCCCCACTAGACCAAACCGAAGAATGTCGGGGACAGAGGACAAGACTGGTGAAATACTACATTCAGATATCAAAAGGGGGGAATCTGTGAGCACAACCTAAATGTCCAACAACCCTGGGATCCAACTAAGAGAGCAAACTCAAGAATCTACAGAATAAATAAGGATAAAAACAAAAAGCCACAACAAGGACAGAGAAGCTGCTCAATGACATCATAACAGAAAATTTCAAAAATCTAAGGGAGAAATATGCATCCAAACACAGGAGCCATTTAGAGTCACTAGATATGACTGAGAAGAACCTTCCCTACAACACAGTGAAAATGTAAACTACATGAAGCATGAAAATAATATTACAAGCTGAAGGGGAAACCATCAATGCCTAAAGAATAAACTCATCAGAGAAATAAAGTAGAAATAGCAAAGAATCATGTTCAACATAGTAACCTGGGAAACTGAGGAGAAAGCAAAGACCAAACCATCCAAACCAGAAGACAAAGCAGAACAACCACCAACAAGAGGAGACACTAAGAAACAGCCTTCAATTATGACCATATGTGTGAACAACTTGAAGTCACCAATACAGAGTCTCGGGCTAGGTGATTGAGGTAAAAAAGTTAGATTCAACTATCAGCTGTTTCCAAGGGACACACCTCATCAGTAAAGACAGAGATTGGGAACCAGGTAATAGAAGTGGCTCCCTCCTGTCCTCCAGTGTCATTCCCTTGTCCCATCCCCAGCCCTGCAGCAGAAAACTTTCAAGGGGCCTCTGTCTTCCCACTCTACCTCCATTCCCTGGGAACTCAGTCAAACCTTGCTGTGGACCCAGCTTCCCTCTTTCCCATCCCTTTGTGTCAGCTGCTAACACTTCCCACCTGGGAACCCAGCTGCCACACCAGCCTGGGAAGCAGGTAGGCCATCTTTACTCTTCTTCCTGCCCAACATTGCAATTCCTGAATTCTCGTCCCCAGCCCTATAGCAAGCACACTCCTGCATGGGTCTGTTCTCTCTCTCTGCCTCCATTCCCTGGAGATTCTGCCTAACCTTGTGGTAGTCTCGCCTTTCCTCATTGCTGTGGACCCTCTCAGCATCCACTTCTAGTCCATCGCCTTTACTTTGCATAAGTCCCCACCCCATACCTAAAGACACTTTCTACCAGAGACTTCCACTGGCCACAATGCAGGAAAGATCCAAATAAGAGAATCGCACTATTTTTCCTGTCCTCCATTTCAGTCTCTCCATTCTCACTTTGAGCATAGTAAACAACCTGCTTACATGTGCCCTTCCTCCCACCTCAGCTTCATTCACTGAAGACTCCAACTCTTGTTTCAGACCCAGGGTCCCCGTTGCCCTTTCATCCCCATCTCTCCAGATTATTGTTTGCCTTATGATGACTTACTTCCCCTCTTACCACCGTGCCTCCAACTTCCTGTGGCTCCTGCCTCTGGATATGAACAAGAGCCCCTTAAGTCTTTCCTGAAGCCTCTCTCAGCCTTTCCCCTAGCCAGCTTTATTCCACCCTGTCACCATTGGCCTGCAGAAGCACTCCCTACCAGGCAACCCACAGCCTCTACACTTCCCTAAAATCTAGAGAGGGCAGCAGACACCAAAGAATGAACAAGATCATTGTCATTCAATGACAATGATCAGCTATTTCAAGACTCTAGAGTCACAATGATCCCAAACCCAGATGCCTAGACACCAGCACAAAAATACAACCATTAACAGTCAAAACAATGTCTTTACCAGAACACAGCAACCTCACTACAGCAGGCCTTGAGACATTCAACACGGCTGACACACAAGACACAGACTCTCTGATAACTAATATGAATATGTTCAAGAACTTTAAAAGTATATGAATAAATCCCATGATTAAGTCTGTAAAAACACAAACCATGGGATGGAATGATGAAAAGAGTTCCAGAAATGAAAACAGAAATAGAATTGCTAAAAGCCCAAACTGAGATTAAAAACTGGATGAAAAGGTGGGGAAGTCAAATAAAACCTCAGAGGTAGAGCCAGGCGTGGTGGTGCACGCCTTTAATCCTAGCACTTGGGAGGCAGAGGCAGGCAAATTTCTGAGTTTGAGCTAGCCTGGTCTACAAAGTGAGTTCCAGGACAGCCAGGGCTATACGGAGAACCCCTGTCTCGTAAAACCAAGAAAAACAACAACAACAACAAAAACAACAACAACAACAAAAAAACAAACTCAGAGGTAAATCTTCACATACAGATGTGAAGAGAGAACCTCAGGCATTGAAGACCAGGTAGATACCTCAGTCAAAGAAAATGTTAAAACAAAATTCAGGTACAAAACATCTCAGAAATATGGGAGAGACTATGAAAAGGCCAAATTTATGAAGAATAAGACTAGAGAGAGGAGGAGAAACCCAGGTCAAAGGCACTGAAAATATTTTCAACAAGACCAGAAGAAAACTTTCCTAACCTACAGAAGGAGGTGCTGATCAAGGCCCAGGAAGCATGCAGCACACCACATAGACTGGACCAGAAAAGCGGCTCCCCACAGCATACAATAATCAAACCACTGACTGCACACAGCAAAGAATATTAAAAGCTGCAAAGGAAAAAGTCCAAGTAACATATAAAGGCAGATCTACTAGAATAACACTTGGCTTCTCAGTGGAGACTCTAAAAGCTAGAAGGGCCAGTATGGATATGTTCTATAAACTCCACGAGGTCACAGATGCCAGCTCAGGCCACTATGCTCACCAAAACTATCACAATAGATGGAAAAAAAACATGACAAAACAATTTAAGTAGTATCTGTCTACAAATCCAGCTCTATAAAAGGCAGGAGAAGGAAAACTTTAATCTGCAGAGGTAACCTCACCCATGAAAACACAGGAATAAATAATTTCATTCAAGAAAGAGGGGAAATCCACACCACAATAATGAAATAAAAGGGATCAATATAAAGGATTCATTGATAACTCTTAACATTAACAGCCTCAATTCCCTAATGAAAAAAGACACAGACTAACAGATTGGATTAAAAACAAACAAACAAACAAAAACAAGATGCATCCTTCTGCCACACCCAAGAGCCACATGTTAACATTAAGAATAGCTATCAGGTCTGAGTGAAAGAACCCAGATGTCCCTCAACAGAGGAATGGATACAGAAATTATGGTACATTTACACAATGGAGTACTACTCAGCTATTAAAAAGAATGAATTGATGAAATTCCTAGCCAAATGGATGGACCTGGAGGGCATCATCTTGAGTGAGGTAACACAATCACAAAGGAACTCACACAATATGTATTCACTGATAAGTGGATATTAGCCCAAAACTTAGGATACCCAAGATATAAGATACAATTTGCTAAACGCATGAAACTCAAGAAGAATGAAGACCAAAGTGTGGACACTGTGCCCCTTCTTAGAATTGGGAACAAAACACCCATGGAAGGAGTTACAGAGACAAAGTTTGGAGCTGTGATGAAAGGATGGACCATCTAGAGACTGCAGTATCCAGGGATCCATCCCATAATCAGCTTCTAAACGCTGACACCATTGCATACACTAGCAAGATTTTGCTGAAAGGACCCAAAGATAGCTGTCTCTTGTGAGACTATGCAGGGGCCTAGCAAACACAGGAGTGGATGCTCACAGTCAGCTATTGGATATATCACAGGGCTCCCAATGGAGAAGCTAGAGAAAGTACCCAAGGAGCTAAAGGGATCTGCAACCCTATAGTTGGAACAACATGATGAACTAACCAGTACCCCGGAGCTCTTGTCTCTAGCTGCATATGTATCGAAAGATGGCCTAGTCGGCCATCACTGGAAAGAGAGGCCCATTGGACTTGCAAACTTTATATGCCCCAATATAGGGGAATGCCAGGGCCAAAAGAATGGGAATGGGAGGGTAGGGAAGTGGGGGGCGGTATGGGGGACTTTTGGGATAGCATTGGAAATGTAATTGAGGAAAATATGTAATAAAAAAATAAAATAAAATAAAATGCAAAAAAAAAAAGGATAAAAAAAAAAAAGAAATAGACTTCAAACCAAAACTATCAGGAGGGATAGGGATGGGCACTACATTCTCATCAAGGGAAAAGCCTGCCAAGAAGATATTGCACATCTAAACATCCATGACCAAACACAAGGGCATCTATGTTTATAAAAGAAGCATTGCTTCATCTAAAACCACATCTTGACCTTCTCACAATGATAGTGAATGCTCTATACTACCATAAGACAGGTAGGTAGGCCATCCAGACAAAAACTAAACAGAAATTCCGGAGTTAAGTATTGTCACCAATCAAATGGACCTACCCTCTCGGCGGCTCATGGAACTTCCTTCAAAAGTGACGACATATTTGGACACAAAGCAAGCCTCAACAGATAGAATAATACTGAAATAACACCTGCAGCCACCATATATTAAAGTCAAATATCAGCAAAAGTAACTTTATACATTTATGGAAACTGAACAACTCAGGACTGAATGCAAAATGGGTCAAGACAGAAATTAAGGAAATTAAAAAACTTTTCATTTCCTCAGCATAAAACCAGAAAAGCTAAATCTGATTTTTTAAAAAGTGGGGAGTAGTTTTGAACTCATTGGCACAGGAAAGGAGTTTTGGAACAAGACACTGTAGCACAGGCACAGCAATCATACAGTGGGACCTTCTGAAACGGAAATGCTTCCTTATGGCAAAGGGGCCACTCAGGCAAAGCAGCAGGCTATTGGATTAGAAAGAAGTTTTGCCAATTACACATCTGATAGAAAGGTGATATCTAAAATATATCAAGAATTTTTTTAAAACCCTGGACATCAAGAAATCAACACAATTAAAAATGTGGTACAGATATGAGAATTCTCAAAAGATGAAATACAAATATCTAAGTAATACGTAAAGAGTCGTTCAATGTTCTTAATTATCAGGGAAATGCAAATCAAAATCACTATGAGTTTTATCTTGCACCAGTCATTTTGACCAAGATTAATAAAACAAATGACAGCTCATGTTGGCAAGGGTAACACTCAGCAGTACCTCTTGGGTGCTCACCTCAGGGCTCTATCAGCATTCCACAAAAACTTGCATCACTGTGCATACCATTGCAGCTATCCTATTACAGTAGTTAGGAAATGGAACTGGTCAAGATGCCCAAGTACGTAAAGAAAGTGTGGTACATATACAATGGAACCTTGTTCACTCACAAGCTAAAATGAACCCATGGCATTTGCAGGAAAATGGTTGGAACTGGAAATTGTTTCTGCTGGATCCAATAAGACAGACTCAGGAAGACATGTTTTCTCTCATACACAGAACCTAGATTAAAAATCATCTGCGTATAAAAAATGCTAAGTAAAAGCCAGAAACAAAATACTATATATCCAAATAGCTTTGTTTATATTAAGTATTCAGAAAGGATAGATCCGTAGAAACAACACAGATTGGTAATTTTCAGGGCCTTGGAGATGAGCAAATACATAGATAAAGCTGTTTTCTTAACTGAAATAATTCCCACAGAGGGCTGAGGGATGGGGGCTTTCTTCTAGAAGCATGCCACCAGATCGGGATGAAGTCCTTCATTCCTAAAGGTAGACACCCACAAAAGTCTATCTCTTGTGCTTTGGAAACCCATTTCCTGTGTGTGTACTGAAAACAGATCCTCCGGGATTCCCAGGGGTCTCTCTTCCTAGGTGAGATCTAGAACATTAGTGAAGTAACTAGAGCTCCCACAAGTGCAGCTGCTTTCAAGTCAGCAGTCAACACTCTCCGTTGCTAGCTGTTTTAATTTCACTAGCCTTCATCTCACACCATCTCATCTTCATGCCTAATTCCTTCTGGGACAAGGTAAGTAGCTGGTCTGTTATCAAAATTTGAGCATGGATTCCTGGGCACCAAAGTATATCTCTTCTATGTCTCACATTTCCCTTCAAGCACAACTGCCCAGAATGCTCAATCTCTTTGCGCTGACATCTAAAATGGCTACTAATTCCCATGCCTGCTGGTATTTGTCATAGTAGAATTGCCTAAGCAGTGGTCATAATTTATAGTTTAATGGATCTCTTTTTTCATCTCCTGATGAGAGTGTCCTCCATTTGGGGACTAAGAACTTCAAACCTATAGAATCTAGAGTCCTGGGATAGTAAAAATTATCCAGATGATGGGTTACCAGATGAAATACAGGAAGTTCAATTAAACTGACTTTCAGATAAACAATATATTAAAAGTATGTCCCAAATATTGGAGGAGACAAATTGTTCATCTGAAGCACAGCCAGATTTCTTATTTCTATATTCTAATATGATCCTAAGTGGCTACTTTTGTTTTCTTTCTGAGACTCATGTACTCTACTGATGGGAATTACACATGTATATACAGAACAGTGTACCTGGCAAGGTAGAGTCTCTGAATTGTCGCTGTACAGTCTGGACAGGTCATTTCACAACTCATCACTCACTATGTTTTTAAAGATAGGATCTCATGTAGCTCACGGTCACCTCTAAAGTGCTTTGTAGTTGAGTATGACCTTGAACTTTTTATCTTCCTGCTTCAGGCTTCAGTGAGTGCCGAGGTTACAGACATGGTGCCCTCTACGGTACCTTCTTTACCATCAATTGGGTCTGATTAAATGTTATAGGATATCATGAGATACTAGATCACCCCCTGCAAGTGATATCAATGATGATGAGTCCAATAGGAATTAAGGGAAAAATCCATTCTTAAAATATTATTTGTATGTGTTAAAAATAAATTATCAATACTTTCAAGGGGGGAAAGGTTCTCAAATAATCAACCCATGTCCGGTGACCAGCTGTATCCTTCAAGAGACAATATGGTCTTGAGGGGTTCAGCATTGCTCATTGCTGCTGGCAGATCAGACATCAGACAGTGTTAGCAGCTAAATCAACATTGGTAAATAAGAATTGGGACTGCTGAGCACCTGCAAATCTCTGTTGCAGACACACTTGCTACTTCATTACTTCATCTATCGTGCCATTCTTGCAGAATCTGGTGACAGAAGGTAGGTGGCATTGGCTGGCTATCTTTTGTGTAGCTGGCTACTCAATAGCTCTCCCATGGTAGACAGTTGCTAAATCCATTACCCTCAGACTTTATGCCCATTCCACTGTGTCCCATCTGTATGTCTCTACTTCCAGACTCTTGACTTTTGACTTCTAATATTTTTTTCTCCAAGACTTCCTAATTGGCTGGCCAGGATATTTGTCACTACTCACAGGTTTCTATATAGTGGAACCTCACTAAATTCATAATAGTATTTGCCACTGAGTCAAGAATAGTAAATGAAATCAAGACACTGGAGATAAAGGAAACTTGAATGTTATGTAATTTTATTTATTTTTATTTTTAAAAGGCTCACAAGAATAGAGAAATTGAAATAATATATTATGTTCTTTTAGGACTTTATCATATAGAAAGACTCAAGAACCCCACAGCCCCATGATTACTGCCATCAGCACACCCAGGCATAGTGGGAAAAGTGCCCATATAGAAGACTGAAGAGTTCTTTGTGGCGCTGGGATGGCAACTCGGTAGTAAAATGCTTGCCTCACAAGCACGAGAGTCTTAATTCAGTCCTCAGACCCCAATAAAAATTCTGGACATAATGGTGTGCACTTGTAACCCTAGCATTGGGAAGGCAGCAACAGATGGGTCCTTTGGGCCTGTTCACCAGCCAGCCCAGCCTACTTGATGAGTTCTAGGAAAATGAGAGGCTTTGTCTCAAAGGAGGTGGATGTTGTTCCTAAGTGACATCCGAAGCTATCATCTGACTCCTACACATGCATGCACACAAGCATACATAAGCTTTTGTACACAATCCTCCACACACATGTGCACGAGTATTTATACACAAAAATTTAAAGAGGCATAATGTTGTGCCAAATATGTAAACTTTCATAAATTTTTGGGCAGTCAAGTATGACATATTTTGCCTAGAAAATACAATTTCCAAGGCTCTGTCAAACAAACAATTTTTTTTCTCTTTCTTTCTATCCCTGTGAAAAGAATGAGATTTTTTTCCATTTGCCACAACATGAAATAGCCTAAAATACATTGTTTTAAATGTGTCTAATCTAGACACAAAGAAAGGTTTCATATGATTTCACTTGATGTGAAATCTAAAAATTAAAAATTCTAATTATACATAAATAGAGAATAAAACAGAGTTTATGGGGATGGAACATGCACATGCAGGGAGAGGATTTAAAGTAGTAGATATGAACAATTGACATGGTAGAAATCTAAAGTACAACATACGAAATAAATACAAATACAGATGACTCAGTGGGTTAGAGCATGTAGCTCCTCCTGAGTGAAGGAAGGAAGGCATGGTCCTCCTGAGCATAGGAGGAGACCTCCAACGCTCACCCCCAAAGTGACACATTTCCGCCAACAAGAACACACCTCCTAACAGCACTACTCCCTATGGGCCGAGCATATTCAAACCACCACATTCCACCCCCGGGTTCCCATAGACTTATTCAAACACATGAGTCAATGGAGGGCCATACCTAACTATAGCATAATGCAAAATACATTTAGTTCAACTTCAAAAAGTCCCCTTAGTCTATTACAGTCTCACCAATGCTTAAAGTCCAAAGTTCAAAGTCTTCTGAGATTCATAAAATCTCTTAACTGTAATTCCATATAAAAATCAAAATGCAGATCACATACTTCCAACATATCAAGGCACAAGATACATATTACAGTTCCAAAACATCATAGTAAGGAAATAATGGACCAAATCAAGACCTAAAACTAGCAGGTCAAACTCCAAACTCTGTGTCTCCATGTCCAATTTCAAAGTGCTCTTCAGATCTCCAACTCTTTTCATACTGGTTAACTCTTGTTGGCAGATCTAGCATTCAGCAGCAACAGACTTCGTTCTCTTGGGCTGGTTCCACTCCCTGTTAGTAGCTTTCCTCTGCAGGCATCGAATGGCTCTGACATCTTGGCGTATCCAAAGCAACTTCAATGTTACAGCTTCTTGTTCCAATGTCTGGGGATCCACATATGATCTTTTGGGCTCCTCCAAACGGTTTGGGGTCATTTCTCCAACTCTGCCCTCTGTAGTACTCTAGGATCTGGTTGACTCAACTCCAATGCTGCTACTGTTCTTGGTGATCATCCCATGGTATTGGAATCTCCAATTATCTGACAGTCTTCTGCTGCAACTAGGTGTCACCAATAGCCTCTCATAGGCTCTCTTCATGGTGCCAAACCTCAATCCCTTTGCATGACCCCTTCATTCCTGGGCCATGAACTGTAAATGAAGCTGCACCTTCGCCAAAGGCCTTCCCTGGCCTCTCGCAGTGCCAATTCTCAGCTGCTCTCCTTGACCCCTTCATGCCTTCGAAACCAGTACCGCCTGGGTGACTCTTACACATTTCCAAGTCCAGGTGCAGCACAAGGTACAACCTTGGCTATCTCTGGAACACAGCTGCTTTGTGCTCTCAGAAAATAATTCCCAGAAGATTTCACCTCAGTGATACTGGTCTCTTCCTAATCACCACTAATTTCTTAGCTCCATCTAACCAGCACCAATTGTTCCAGTAGTCCCTTTTATTGTTGTCTCTAAAGCCAGAGCCAATGCCTTAAGCTGCTGAATTCTGCTTCTTGCTGGAGCTGGAACTTGGCCCCTTGTTCTATGACATTATCATCAGCTTTCTGTTTTCTAACTCCTTCACTGCTTAAGTTTGTCTGTTCTGGAACTTGCTCTGTAGATTGACCTTGAACTCAAGAGATCTGCATGGCTCTGTCTCCTGAATGCTGGGATCAAAGGCATGTACCACCATGCCTGGACTTAAGTTTTTCTTTACCTGAATACTGCTCTGTTATGGGCTGACCTTGAACTCAGAGATCTGCTTGCCTCTGTCTCCTGGGATTAAAGACATGTGCCATCATGCCTGGACCTAAGCTTTTCATTATAGATCTTAAGTTGAAAACTGAGAATAGACATCACAATCAATCCCTTGTCAATTGGACACAGGGTCCTATCTCCTTATGACCAAATAAAAACAATAACCGGTCATAATAATGCCTAACGTGATAAAACTCTCCCTCATACAACTGCATATGCTTACATTTAGCTGGGTGGGATCTTGCCCTGAGGTCACCACTCACTTAATTCCATTTATATCCTTAAACATAGGATTTAGCTTCATTCTACTTCCTGGTGCCCCTTTATTCTTGGTGCCATACATTTTTGTATTTTTCCTTTCTAAGCTTGCTGTGCTTGATCAAATCACTCTTCATGAAAGTAAACCAGAAGACAAAGTCTTCTAGGCTTCAAGATTTCCTTTGTTAATGCAATTAATATAAATCTCTTTACCTTATTAGCTCAGGCAAACTCTTTGGAAAAGGATAAAAAACAACATTCTTCACCAAAACATTATAAGAACAATTTCCAGAGTTCAAGTCAATTAAAGCACCAATGTCTTCCATACTCCTACTCGGATGGCTCTTTAAATTCCACTTAAAGCATTCCATGGCTTTCCAAATCCAAAGTCCCTAAATCCACCTTCCTCCAAACAAAAACATGATCAGGCCTATCATAGCAATACATTGGTCCCTGGTACCAACTTCTGTCTTAGGATTTCCATTGCCGTGAAAAAGCACCATGATCAAGACAACTTTTATAAAGGCAAACATTTAATTGGAGCTCACTTACAGTTTCAGAGGTTTAGTACATTATCATCATAGAAGGAAGCATGGCAGCATGCAGGCAGACATGATGCTGGAGGAGTTCAGAGTTTTGCTTTTTGATTCAAAGGCAATGGAAAGGAAGGAAGACTGGCATTCTCAGGCAAGTAGGAGGAAGCTCTCTTCCACTATGGGTAGCTCCTTCTGAGCATAGGAGGAGACCTCCAAAACCTACAGTGACATACTTCCTCAAACAAGGCCACACCTCCTAAGAGTACCATTTCCTATGGGCCAAGCATATTCAAACCACCACACCCAGAATCCACAAGATGGTTTACAACTGTCCTAACCCCTGTTCCAGGGGATGTGACACCCTCTTCTGAACTCAACAGGCACAAGGCATGAAACACACACACACAAGCAAAACATTTATATACATAAAGAAAAAATAGAAAAAACCTGGATGCCTTTAAAAATAAAATGATACTGCATATGAGATCCATGCTGAGTAGATTTTAGCTACTCTTACCACAAAAAGGTAATTATATAAGTGTATTTAAGTGCTTCACATAGTAACCTTTTTACTTTCTATATGTGTCCCATAACATTATGTTATATACTGTAAACATGTATGATGAAAAACTACATGTAAAGTAATGGCACCCATGTTAATTAGCTTAGTTTAATTATTATACATATTAAAAAACCTTATATGCTATAAGCACATAAACATTTTTGTCACCCAAACCTTAATGAGGCTGGAAAACAATCAAATGACAGAAAGGAGAGACTTTTGGTGAGAAAAAAAAAATCACTCAGTGTCTGAGGAATCAAGCACACTTAACACTGATGGCTCACTACAATAGAGGGCAGCCAAAGGGCTAGGGGGTGGAACAGCTCCAGAAACAACACTGCCAACCAAAAATGAAGTATCTAGCAAAACTGAAGAGATGGCTCAGCGGGTAAGAGCACTGACTGCTTTTCCAGAGGCCCTAAGTTCAAATCCCAGCAATCACATGGTGGCTCACACCATCTGTAATGGGATCCAATGCCCTCTTCTGGTGTGTCTGAAGAGAGCAACAGGGTACTCATATACATAAACAAACAAATAAACAAACAAAAAACATTGTGAGAAATCCATAGTCTTAGATTTAAAACAATGGCAACAAAATCCCACCCCCAAATCAGGTTCACATTTCTTCCCTAAATGTGAAGGCCAGCTGCATTTCAGTGCATCCAGCACTGTAGATAAAACACAGTTTAAGAAATGGCATCTCTTGGGTTTACTGGAGCTTTCGGCTGACTAGAGTTGAAGCACACAGGTAGTAATAAAAAAAATTACATGGGTACAAAACCGGAATTTGAGACACTCTCCCCATGACTGTTACAGAGAAACTTTATCTGAAGGCTCTAGAGAAACTAACATTCAGTGAAGTCTAAAGGTGGCCTGGGACGTTGTATCGACCATGCCAACCAGCCAAACCCAAAAACATTCACAGGACTTTGAGTTCATAAGTCAGAAGTGGATCTGATTTTCTGAATCATTTGAAAGCACAGTTTAAAAGGGAGGAATTATGGTAACAAAGACATTATAGAGTTTTGTAATAATGAGATTAAAAAAAAAAGCCAAAATGGGGCTTTCTCATTCTTGTTTGCTCAAAATCAAGACAGAAAAGAAATTTAGGCTTATGAGCAAAGTCATACTAAAACTGAAGACCACATAGTAAAAGATGTATAAACAGGAAATGGGAATGGATCTGAAGGCTCCATAATGAACGCTAACCTCACATAAATACCTACTCAAGCATTCCACAAGTGAAGCGACCATGACCCCAAGGGTAGCTTAGGTGGCTTAACAAGTTTTTCTACCAAGGCTGACTAAGGAATGTTGAGTGGAAGAGCAGACATACCCAGGGAAGAGCATACAGATTAGTAGTTGAATACCAACGAGTCAACCCTGAAAACATATATCTAAGTGACACCATACTGACTGAGTTTATATTTAGGAATATATATCGAGACGATGCCGGGGCCTAGCAAACACAGAAGTGGATGCTCACAGTCAGCTATTGGATGGATCACAGGGCCCCCAATGGAGGAGCTAGAGAAAGTACACAAGGAGCTAAAGGGGTCTGCAACCCTATAGGGGGAACAACATTATGAACTAACCAGTACCCCGGAGCTCTTGTCTCTAGCTGCATATGTATCAAAAGATGGCCTAGTCGGCCATCACTGGAAAGAGAGGCCCATTGGACTTGCAAACTTTATATGCCCCAGTACAGGGGAACACCAGGGCCAAGAGGGGGGAGTGGGTGGGTAGGGGAGTAGGGGAGTGGGTATGGGGGACTTTTGGGATAGCATTGGAAATGTAAACAAGGAAAATACCTAATAAAAAATTAAAAATAAATATATCAATATGCATATCTGTATATACTGACAATTGATGAAAATAGACCAGCAATTTTAAAGAGAGAAAGAAGGGGTGTCCTATGAGAGAGAGAGAAAGGGGAAATGATGCAATTATAATCTCAAAAAGTAAAAAAAATTTTACAGGAAAAATTTTTTCTAAAAAATAAGATAAGACACAACCAATAAACAGCAGATAGAATGTTCTAGCTTACAGAAACTCCAAGCAGCAATGTCTAGAAGAGTATTGAATAGACACTCAAGTGTTTCTTCGCTGTTAGCTTCACCATGGGGAAGCTCAAGAGAGGACATTATGAATATGTATAAATTTAGAGTTCATCAGCACCAAAGGTACAATTGACAAGATAAAGAGCAGCATTTATCCTGGTTAATTATCTGGGTAGCCCAGTCTTCAAGTTCAGCAAATTCTAACATCCTGTGGGGTCATCAAGTATATTTTTTAAAAAAATCTTTAGTATCAAGAAAGAGCACTCTCGCCGGGCGTGGTGGCGCACGCCTTTAATCCCAGCACTCGGGAGGCAGAGGCAGGCGGATTTCTGAGTTCGAGGCCAGCCTGGTCTACAAAGTGAGTTCCAGGACAGCCAGGGCTATACAGAGAAACCCTGTCTCAAAAAACCAAAAAAAAAATAAAAAAATAAAAAAAATAAAAGAGTGCTCTTTATTTTTATTTTTATTTTATTTTATTTTTCGAGACAGGGTTTCTCTGTATAGCCCTGGCTGTCCTGGAACTCACTTTGTAGACCAGGCTGGCCTCGAACTCAGAAATCCGCCTGCCTCTGCCTCCCGAGTGCTGGGATTAAAGGCGTGCGCCACCACGCCCGGCTTTTTCTTTTTTTTTCTTTCTTTTTTTTTTTTTTTTTTTTGGAGCACTCTTTTAAAATCAGATTGTTTTACACTGAAAGAAATTGGTACCCGGTAGACCCATTGTTGTTGCAATCTGCCACGCAACCAAGATGTGGCCTATGAGCCTAAAGAATACACACAGACTAAACACTCTATGTGTAAGAAGGAAATGAAGAAAAGAGAGGGAGGAAAGGATCAATTCTAGCACATATTGCTAAAAAATATTTTTCTATAACACTGTTACATGTTGGATATGAACTGTTTCCCAAAATGTTTGCATGTTCAAGGCATGATCAGTCTTCAGCTAGCAGCTCCAATCACTGAGAGGTACTTATGTCATGAAAACTCATCAGTGAATTGATCCCTGTATCCATTCACACCCGAATGGAGTATTTTGAGGTGATGGAAACCGTGGGAATGGGGCCTGAGTGAGGACATTTGCTGGGGCATGCTTTTCAAGGGTGGAGCTCATCTCCGAACTCACTTGTCTTGGCCTCCTGGCTGACAGGAGGTAAGCAGTGTCATAAACGACGTGAGATTCAGACCTAAAGCAACAGGCAACTCTGGACCTCTAGGACTATAAGCCCAGTACATACTTTCTCTTTTATTTTTTTCAGGTACTTTGTCACAGCAATGAAAAACATGACTAACACACACTGTACTTGCTTCGTGTGCTTGCTATAACAAATTACCACATATTTGGTGACTTGAAACGATCAAATTTATTTTCTCACACTTCTGAATGTCAGAAGTCCAAAATCAGTTTTACTAGGTTGAAATCAAGATAAGGAGGGTCATGCTTCCTCTGGAAGCTGTGGAGGACGGGCAGGGGACATCCACTCTTGCATCAACCAGCTTCTGGTGAAAGAGGTGCTCCTTGACTCCAAATCCCAGTGCTCCATCTTCACATCACCTGCTCTTTGAGTGTCTGTGCCCACCTGAGTCTCTCTTACAAGGATATTATGATGGCATTTAGGTCCACCTTGGTAGCCCACCATTATTTCCCACCTTAGCATCCTTAATCACATCTGCAAAGCCTTTGCCAGATAAGATTAACATTTACAGAGATCAGGACTTGTTATCTTTAGGGACCACTAGTCAGTTTACTACAGCATATTTAAATTCAAATAGTTGCCCCTTAGTATCTATTGGAGATTGGTTCCAGGACCTTCACAGGATACTAGAATCCTCAAATAGCCAAGTTCCTTACACAGAATAGGATGGTGTTTGCATATAACCCATGCATATCTTGCTACATACATATAACACTCAAAATAGTAAGCTATAAAAATATTGTTATATTCATTTGCATAGGGGAAACATACACTGCATAAGACACATTTTGTAAAACAATTTTAACGTGCAGTTGGCTGGATACGCACTGTGACATACACATATGGAAAGATGATTAATATTTGCATACTAGATATGTGCTATCCTAATAAAGATTCTAAGCTATTATAAGAGAACTGTTTCCTTTCCTATTATAAACTTGTGGAGAGGGAGACACTCTGAGACAACAGAGAGTTCAGGGCTCAGCCATTCCAGGATCTTAAGTGGTACCAGTCTTCAGCCATTTCCAAAAAAGGCACCAGACAATTAGTGTAGCCATATTGGGATGACAAACTCCAGGATGGCATTTCTTCAGTTGATATTGTGTGAAACAGAACTTCCCAGAGAAGTATAGACTGTGAAATAAAAATGTTTCCAGATATATTAAGTTTCGGGATAGTTGCTATGTAACTATTTAGAAATGGGTACCAAGAGATAAATTGCTGATATAACAAAACCCCTAAAATGTGGAATTTGTTTGGGAGCTACCTCTTGGGTTAAAAAAAAAAAAAAAAAAAGGAAGATCCGCAAGAAAACAGATGATACGAGAAAGATGGGAAGGTGATTTTTACTGGAAACTAAACATGATCATGGTGACAAAGCCTGGCAGCCTTCTTACTAGTCTCATGGTAGACAGAACTGGAGTATCTGGCTAAGAATTCTAGGTTTCATGCTGAAAGTATATAAAGTGAACTAGAAGAGGGGCTGTTTTTCTAGAAACAACATCCACAAAATAAACCCTGAACCACACTTTGCTGGTGTACTTCTAATCAATGAGTCTCAAAGTAAGAAATGTTCTCAAGGCAGAAACAAAGATAACAAAGGCTTTAACATTATTTAAAACCAAAAAAAAAAAAAAAAGAATGTCATTAGATGCCTACATATATTATTTGAATCTTAGGTGGCAATTTATGCTCTGTCTTATAGACAAACTCTTCAACACTTCAGGCTATTTTGCCACAAGTACTAAAGGAAATGCCCAAGGAAATGCAGGCCTGTCTTAAAACATATGGGAGTGTGATAGTTAACTGTTAAATATAGTTATATAGCCGGGCTTGGTAGCGCATGCCTTTAATCCCAGCACTCAGGAGGCAGAGGCAGGTGGATTTCTGAGTTCAAGGCCAGCCTGGTCTACAAAGTGAGTTCCAGGACAGCCAGGGCTATACAGAGAAACACTGTCTCGGAGGGGAAAAAAAAGTTACATAAGAAATCCACACTTTAAATGAACAATAGTATCTCACATTGAAATATCTTAAAGTGAGTAGAGCAACTCAAATCCACAATTTCCTCCACAAAAAGACACAGAACACAGATACTGAAATATATAAAGTCATTTCTTATTTAAAAAAAATAAAAAGCATACAGCCAAGTCCCGAGGACACCATCACCAATGTGAGATAATCACATTTCACTCTGCTTTTGAGACACTGGGGGTTTTCCAGCTTGCAGAACATACAAATTCTGTTCCTGAGTCACTACTGTGTGGTGGACAGATAATTGAGAGCAGTCATACTTAAGGGGCCTGTCACTTGTCCCCGACTTAAATGTTAAATTTCAAGCCTGAGTCTCTTAAAAGTATCAGTGTGAGACCGAGGATCTGGGAAGGAAGGGGGGATATTATACATGTAAAGGGGATGCTGGGAAGTTAATCTATGGTACCTTATATTCTAACACGGTCCCCCAACGACAATGCTTCCCAAAGTTCAATCAGTCTGGGATGCAGTGGAAGTGAATCTAGACTAAGTTTAAACCTAAGTCTTATAAACTCCTATGGCTTCTGCTCTTGTGTGTTAGAATGCCTGGGTTGCCGCCGCATAAGTTCAGATGCCTTGTTGAAAGAGTACGTGAAGAGGCCTTATAAAGACAGCCAGGCAGAGTGTGAGGGATAGATACTGCCTGACATTACAGAAGGAGGCACAGACGAGCAGAGCAAGTGAGGAAGGGTAAAACTATCATAGTCAAGGACTATGTAGCCTAAGCATGTCCCATGACTGTCAGTCACGTAAGTGAGTTGTCATGAGTTCCAGCCCAGTCAAGTGTGGAAGTGATTTTAAGTCCAAGATCTCAGGAAGCAGAACTGTCCAACTAAGCAAATTAACTCCACTGAATACTGAGAGATGAGGAACGGGTTGTTTTCAGCCCCTGATGTTTGGAGTGACTGGTTATACAGCAATAAATGACTTACCACACACAAACTGAATACTTTAGCAGTAAGACTGAATATGCTACATAAAGAGCAAACTATGTGTGTTTGTCCATGGCAAACTACAGGCTTCCCCCCCCCCCTTTAGACAAGGTCTCTCTATGTAGTCTTAGCTGTCTTGGAACTGCTCTGTAGACCAGGCTGGCTTCAAATTTATAGAGATCTGCCTGCCTCTGCCTCTCTGCCTCTCTGCCTCTCTGCCTCTCTGCCTCTCTGCCTCTCTGCCTCTCTGCCTCTCTGCCTCTCTGCCTCTCTGCCTCTCTCTGTCTCTCTCTGTCTCTCTGTCTGTGTGTGTGTCTCTCTCTCCCTCTCCCCCTCTCCCCTTCCCCCCTCCCCCTCCCCCCTCTCCCCCTCTCTCCCCTCCCCCTTCCCCTTCCCTCTCTCTCCCCGCCTCCGCCTCTGCCTCCACCTCCACCTCTGCCTCCCAGGGCTAGGACTAAAGGCATACATCACCAATGCCACCCAGCAAAACTTCAGATTTCTAAATGATTAATATTCCTAAGTTAAAATGGACTCATTTTGAAATTTAAGAAAAACCTCTAACTCTTCAAAAGAGAAATGTATTTACAGGAGGAAAACAAAACTGACTACTAAGCACTAAATTTTTCATTAAAGGACCGTTAATATTTAAATGCTTTTAATGAAAATATAAAATATCATCAAAGAATATTCTACATCATAAAAATTTCTGAGATTAAATTCAAGTATAATGTTTAAAGTATTAAGTCATAAAAGACATTGTGAGTGTGTGCTTGTGTATATGTGTGTGCTCTTCTTTGGTGTTAGAAGGAAGGAAGGTACTAAGAACGTGACTGGAGGAGTAAAGTTGTCACCAATGTATGGCCCAGCGGTGAACTCTGTAAGCCACAGTAACAGCCACCCTACACAGACATGCCCACTGGAAAAACAATGGCATGGTATAAGAGGAATCACCCACTTTATGATTTAAAAAATTTTGATCTATAAATTGAAACTCACACCTGATGCAGATATTGGTACCAAGAACACCTAGAGAGATCCTATCCTACTCTATGTGGATATGGTATTAAACCAACGCCTAGTGACTTATTGTTATACTTACAAATTACTACATATTTCAGCCTTCATTGAAGAAGGTTCTTTTTGTAGTGTATGGTGATTAACACAGAGACTTAAAACTGGTCAATGTACATAGAAAAGGAAACTAGAATGTTCAGTCCTAAATGGGATATCACTATCACTTCCCCCTCCTCCCAAGGCTCAAGGATCATTATGCAAGAGAAGATGGAAAGATTAAGAGTCTGTGTGGATGCATACAAAGAAATGCTGTTTTTAGGACACAACAGAGAAGTTTTACTGTGGTCCGCGTTTAGAATTGCAAACCCCAAAAGACCACCAAGGAACCAATTCCTATGCAGTCACACTAGGGCGGCCCCCACCAACTGTGACACAGCAGGACAGAGAGCGCAGCCCAGAGCCCTCAGCAGAACAAGGTTGTATAGGAAATGCAGAGTTAAGTGAGGGGGTTTCCAGCATGGCAGCATCTAATTGAATGACTGTTGTGAGCCTAAATGTGGGTGCTCTGAAACAAAACCATGAGCAATCACAAATGGTCTGAAAGTATGTCTGGAACTATCAGACTAATCTTGATTGGCTGTTGCTAGGGAGCAGCTAGGGAGTAACTCTAGGACAAGCCATGGGGTCCTTCCTGGTACTTGGATGCAGCTTGGGTCCGACTGCTAGTCAAGTTCTCAGACTCTTTTTCTTTTAAAATGGAGGCAGGTCCCAAGATAAAGTAGGTTTGGCCTCTCAGCACATATGAACACACAAGAGGTTACAACATCATACAAAAAACTTATGCCAGTTCAAATCAGACCACAATTCCATCCTAGAAGACAGATAAGCATGAACTCCTACCCTAGCTAAGGAACAATTGGAAATGGATAGCAGCGGAGAGAGGGAGAGTCAGTTTTCCTTAAGGCCCTTGTAGGTTGACCATGTTCCAGTAGGAACCCTCACATTGAAGAGTACACTAGCAGTGCAAATGATACTTGATGAATTTAACAAAATAAAAAAAAGAGTACATAGCATTCGGTGAGTAGGGGAAGGGTGTAGACATGGGAGGAATTGGGGAGGGGTAAATATGATCAAATTCATTATAGAAACATTTCAAAGAACTAATTCAAATAAAAAATGAATTTGATTCAAGTATGAAAAATAAGGAATATATATACATATACATAAATATATATGCATAACAAAGATTGAGAGAACTAAAATTGTTAGAGTGGTAAAGGATTTATAACTACTTGTATTTAGCTTGTCTTTTGTTTGGGTTTGTTGTTGTTGTTGTTGTTGTTCTTTAAGACAGGGTTTCTCTGTATAGCTCTGGCTGTCCTGGAACTCACTCAAAAAGACCAAGCTGATCTTGAACATACAGAGATGAAGCTGCCTCTACGTCCTGAGTGCTGAGTCTAAAGGTGTGTGCCATCATTGCCGAGTTCAGCTTGTCTTTTATGTTTTGCATTTTCCAAACCTTTTTATGAGCATGTATTACCTTTACAGCAAGTAAATAACATTATTCAAATTATATTGCTTTAAGCTATTGATTAATTAAGAATAAGTTCCCAGGGATGGAGAGATGGTTCAGTAGTTAAGAGCACTGACTGCTCTTCCAGAGGTCCTGAGTTCAATTCCCCCAACCACATGGTGGCTCACAAGCATCTGTAATGGGATCTGATGCCCTCTTCTGGTGTATCTGAAGACAGCAACAGTGTACTCATACACATAAAATAAATAAATCTTTTTTAAAAAGAAGACGTCCCCAGCTACAGTTATTTAATGTAATGATACCTTTTGAAATTTCAGAGGGAATTTGGCTATGGTTTTGAATCCATAAAAGGATGAAGAGAGAGAACTTTGCTGAGGCCTCTAACTCCTCCCAGCTGCCTCTTTTTTTGTTGTTGTTTCTTTATTCACTTTACATCCAGATTACCCCTCCTCTCTGTCCAGTCCCACTGTTACAAATCCCTCCCCCTATTTCTCATACCTCTTCTCCTCAGAGAAAGGGAATCCACCCTCCTTGGGTACCACCTAGCCTGGGGCATCTTTGTCCCATCGTGTCTAGGCACATCCTTTCCCACTGAGGCCCAACCAGGCAGTGCAGGTAGGGGGAAAGGGATGCACTGGCTGCAGTAAAGGAAGGAGGATGCTGACAAAGGCTTTCTAATGTACCTTCCATTTACACTCAGAGTCTGAAACAAGGGGACATATGTGCTATGTTTTGTAAGACAATATTTTTTTAAAATTCTACTAAAATAATTTCTCAGGCTTTTACACGTCTTTGGAGTTTATATTTGTAATTGTTAGTACATTTTCAGCAGAATCACACACTAATGCAAGGTATTAGTTTGTATACTGACCGTTTGCTTTTCTTTCAAAGGAGTTCCCCCTTAACTGATCAGTACACACGGAGTAAGAACAATTAATATATTTAGACACGTTTCTACTTAGAGGCATTTGAATAACTTTGAATTTATTGGTATTTTGTAGACTTTAAAAATAATTCTTTTGGGTTTTCCTGTCTGAAGCTTTGCTGGGGGAGACTCACTTAGTTGAACTTCTGTTGGATCTTCCCTTTGAAAGCCACCTTTTCATTTCAACTCTCAGGAGCCCAAACTAGCCCTCTTGCTTTCAGTTGGTACCTCATTCTGTTGGAGAGAAACCTAAATTCCTCCTCCTTATTCTCTCAGGATTTATGGGTAAATGTCTCAACTTTACCTCTTGTTGAGATGAGCTTATTTTTAAAATGCTTGGATGTTTGGGCATTAGTTCTTCATCCGATGAAAATACTACACTCTTCCTCTCTTCGTGTGGCCGGTCTTCTGGCTCCGAGGTCTTCGGTAAGTGTGGCATTTCATTCTCTTCTACTATCTGTAGGCTGTGAATGGGGGGCAGCAGCACGTCCTCCAGCGGGGTGGAGTCACTGCTTTTAGGTAAAGATAACTCTGAATAATTTTGGTCCAACAGCTTTAAAACTGGTATGACCCGGCCTTCCTTATCACCATACTGCACCAAAAAAAAAAAAAAGAATAAACTTAATAAATTTAATCATTATTCACTAGTGAGTTTTTAAAAATCAATAAACCAATTATGTCTGTCCTTTACATACTGCCATTGATATTTGTAAGTCATCACATCCCTCAAGAAGACACTGAGAAATCTTACAGTTGACCTGAGCATAGATCATTATCTGAAATGTGATAAAGCAGTTGTTCATGAAGCAATGGCTTGCATATGTCTGGATTGCATAAATTGGCAACGTGTTAAGGACATCTGGAGGCTGATGTCTTACTGTTACGTTATCATCATGAAACAAGGGAAACTTTAGAACCAAAATATCACAATCACATCATAAAATAAAGGAAATGTAATAGTAAAATAATACAAAGAAAAGGAAAAGGAAGACTAGCTTCTTGAACTAAATGCTAACTCAATGTTGTACAATCTTATACAAAAGTCTCCATTGCTTCCGGGACTCATTTCTTTCCCTTGGGAAAACAGTACAAGCTGATTCTTCAGCTGACATCTGGCAGTCACAGAACCAGTGTGAAAACAACTGAGTAGCATTCGAGACAGAAACAAAGCTTTTAGTCTTTACTGATCTACATGGGGATTTATTCCTTAGTAGAATGAAAAATGATATTGAGATAATTCCACTTTTTCTGATTTCCATTATTAAATATATATTGTTAGGTTCACATTGTGATGAGCAGTTCTGGTGCGTAGGTCATCTACTCCTCAGACCTTAAGTAAAATTTCACGGGCTTTCCCCTTTTCTTCCTCAACATCATTAAGTCCTTCTCCTTGCTGTACACTCTAAACTATTACTATTTTGTGCTCAAGTCTATTTCCATGGAGCAATTTAATTTGAAACTATTTAATAGTATAGATATTGTTGTTGAATAACTTTAGGGATGCTTTTAAAGCTTTACCTGTAACTGTTCTTCCGCTTATATTCCATCTCTTCATAGAATAGTGACTATTAGAAATTCTCTTATGGCTGGAAAGATAGCTCAGAGTAGCTAAAGGCAGCACTGGCTGCCTTTGTAGAGAACCCAGGTTCGATTCCCAGCACCCACATGGTAGCCATAACCATCTACAACTAGTTCTCAGAAAGATCTAGTGTCTTATTTTACCTCTGTGGGAACCAGTCATGAATATGCATGCCTGACCTATGCAGGCAAAACACAAGAGAACATAAAAGAAGAAGAAATTCTCTTACCTCGTTTGAAATAGCTTCAGATTTTCTGTGATGAATATCTGCTTTAAAAAAAATGAGGTCTCTGTTTTACTTAAACAACATTCATTACTTACATGTATGTACACTGCTGAACTATAATTTTTCTCCCTTCAAATAAATGATAACTTAAAGCAGCTATTCAAACATGAACACTACCTTAGTGAAAACATGGTGACAAGCCTCCGGGAAGATGGGGGGGGGGCCGATGAAAAATAAGAAGGAGTATAGAAATAAGAATGGATCACATATGAATTGCTGTGTAGCCTTTGTATTGTTCCCTAAGTCCCTGGGCCATCTTACATCCCACCAACAATGTACAAGGTTTCTCCACAGCCTGGCCAACACTTGCTATCTTTTGACTTTTTGGTAACAGCCATCTAGCCAGATATATAAGATGCGATTTTATTGTGGTTTTGATTTACACTGGACTAGAGATCAGTGGTGTTGACCACTTGTCTTTCTCTCTGTAGAGACTGTCATGCAAGTTCCTGAGCCATTTTTAATCAGGTTATTTATACTGACTTGTTGTTGTTGTTAGTGAGTTGAACGACTCTTTATGTCGTTCGGGTATGAGCCACTAACCAGATGTGTGCTTTGCAGACCTTCTGGCCCATTCGGTACTTGCCTTTTCTCACGGTCTGCTGTCAGGGGCTCTCCTGCTCGATATAAGCCAGCTGTTTTTGTGTGGACTTGTGCTTTCACTGTCACATTAAAGGAACTATCACCTACGCCAACATCATTGAACTTTTCCCATATATCACCCGCAAAACTTACAGTTTCAAGCCTCAGGGTTTACATTTTTAATTCTCTTTAATTCACTTTCTTTTTTAAAGCTAGTTCATGAGGAGAATGAGGCGGGTTTTCACATGATTTTGCATTGTGCAGCTTTGTCCGATTTATTTATCTGTTCTAACGTGTTTTTCTTGTAGAGTCTTTAGGGTGCTGTACATATAAGAGCATACCCCTGTGCTGTCACCCTGCCTTCTGCATGGCTGCATCTGTCCCCACGATTACTGCTACTCTCAGCCTTGGAAGGAGACGCTTCTTTGTGGCTGCAGGCAGCAGGCAGGGCAGAAACTCACAACTGGTCACTCACTGACAGCACTCAGAATAAGTGACTGCTGCGTGCTCAGCCCTAAGCAGCAGGACATGCACATCACACCCTCAGGGAAGAGTGTGGGGCACCGAGTAGAAAGACTTTCAGAAGAGGAGGAGGAGGATGCATATTCTGGATAGGGTGTGTCCATTGCACCCATGAAATCACAGTGGCTATCTACACACGACCTGTACAGAATCAAGCCAGTCAACTCACTAGCATGAGTAAGGGAGTCTCATGAGGTTGTACTCCTAGCTGGGGAGCTGCTGCGATTGACAGCTGCTCGAGAAGGGGCAGTGCTGTGCACACATGCACACAGGCAGCAACCATGGGGCTCATGGGTTATTAAGAAAGAAACAATGACATGAAGTTGGGAAGGAAAGTGTTGGGCATCCAGAGAGAGAAAGGGGGCACTTAGGTTGGATATAAAACCAAGATACACCATATACATGTGAAAATATCAACACAAATAACAAGATTATAATGTATATGATGAACATATACA
The DNA here is from genome assembly GCF_978045245.1 of Mus caroli. Taxonomy (NCBI): domain Eukaryota; kingdom Metazoa; phylum Chordata; class Mammalia; order Rodentia; family Muridae; genus Mus; species Mus caroli. The sequence goes on from NW_028227256.1 coordinate 55,930,386, forward strand.
TGGAGAATGAAATAATCAAAAGATAAAGAGATCCAAAAATGCCAGGTCATGTCGTGTAAAAATAAAATGGTGTCATCTCCCTTTCTGAGCTGGATGGCAGTTATCTCTTTCTCTTGACTAGTTGCTCTATTAGGACTTCTAGTATTATACTCAATACAAGAATCAGGGAAGAAAACCCTCGCCTTGTTCCAAGTTCAGAGGAAAAACTATACATTAAAAAATTGGGAGAGAGGTCAGGCATAGTGGCACATGGGAGGCAGAGGCTGGTGGATTGCTTTGAGTATAAGGCCATCTAGCCTGGTCAACAGAGTGGGGTTTCTCTCTCCTTTAGATTGATTTTTATTTTATGTGGATAAGTGCCTTCCTGCATGCATGTCTGTCCATGGTGTGTGTGCCTGGTGCATGGGGAGGTCAGAAGAGGGTGTTGGATTCCCTAGAGCTGGAGTCTCAGATGGTTGTGAGCCACCATGTGGGTGCTGGGAACTGTACCTGGGCCCTCTGCACGAGCAACAAAAACTCTTAAACCTCTACACAGTCTCTCCAGCCACACTTTATGTTTTCCTAGTCTAGCTTAAGTTGTCAATTTTATTTACATTTTTTAAAACTTAGTTTTATTGATTTTTTTCAATTCTCTAATTAAAAAAAAACTGCTATGATCTTTATTTCCTCTAACTTTGAAATTAGCTCCTGCTCTAGTTCTTAGTGGTTTGAAGTGAAGTTGTTTAATTTTAGGTCTTTTCAAAAACTACATTTTTTACTTTTAATTCTGCATATGTGTGTGTGTGTGTGTACACACATGTATTCTGGTGCCTATGGAGACCAGGGGTGCTAGACCTCCCAGAGCTGGAGTTATAGGCAGCGCTGAGCTGCCTGACACCAAACTCTGCAAGAGTATCAGGCACTCTGAGCCATAGAGCAAGCCACAAAACTTCTTTCTGTGGAAGCCTTTATTGCCATAAAAATAAAACAAAACTGACCTCTTACTATAAACACCCTTTTTGGCATTGCTTTTGCTTCAGTGAATGTATTTAGGGGTGTCTCTAATTTTTCTTTACATTGATTCTGTGTTTTACTGGTTAACTATTAAAAGTAAAATTTTAAATGCCTACATAGTGAGAATTTTCGTTTTCTTCTGCTGACAGTTCTAACTTCAGTCCACTGTAATTGGAAAGGTATTTGGTATGATATAAACCAAAGGTGTAACGTAAACCACTGTGGCTTGTTTAGTGACCTCTCCTTTGAAGAATATTCTATGAACTCCTGAGGATAGTCTACGCTGTTTTCTAGAATCTTCTACACACATCCATTTGGGCTATAGTTAAGTCAGTTTGTTCTGCAGTGCTACGAAATTCTCTTTTGTTAATTTTGTCTTGCTGTACTATTATGATAGAAAGTCCAGTTTCCTGTTATTTTTGTGTTGTTACCTGTTTCTCCTTTATCCTCTTTTGCATATCATTAAGTTCTCTGACACTGGTTACATATATTTACAATTATTTCTTCTTAATGCACTGACCCCTTTGTCATCATATTATGAACTTATCAGTCTCCTTTAAAGTTCTGACTAGTATTTTTATGATACAAGCAACGCCCCCCCCCCCGAGTCTCTTTTGGCTACCACTTGCATGGATTTGGACTCATATTCTCAGGCAAAAAGGCAAGCACCTTTACTTGGAGACCCATCTTGATGGGCCCGATTTCCTTGTTACTTTGTGTTGATATTTCCATATAAGAGAAAACAGTCATTTCTTTCTGTTGTTAAGTGCTAGCATTGTACAGTAAACCTTCACCAAACTGCCTGCTAGAGATTCTGCTGCCTCTTAAAACTTTCTTTCAAGTTCAAATTATCTTTGTTCTCAAAGACCCTAGGTATTAGATCACCAATGCACCTAGACAAGCAAGACAAGAGCCAGTGCCTCAGCCTGTCTGCGGTAAGAATCAGAATGTTGGCTTCAAACTCCTGATTCCTCTATCCACTCAAGTGACTATATTACAGGCATACACAACCATGCATGGTATATTTTTTGATTCTTAATGTGTCTCAAGCATCTAGAGTATGCTAGGTCTTAATGGTGTTCCGATACAGGCAAGACAGAGCCCATGTCTTAGGATGTCCTCAGAAAAATCAAAATATTAGCTTATGATCTTATTTTCTGACCTCCACAGTAGGTGCCTAAAGTATTCCTAGCAGCTAAAAAAGAGCAGGTTGTTTTGTGCTCACTCAGAATTTGGGAGCCTGTCAGTTGGTTTCTGGCTTTCTTATAAAAAGGAATTGTTTTATATATATATATATATATATATATATATATATATATATATATATACACTGTTGGAGTTGGAGTGTCTGCAGAGGGCCAGAAAGGTCTCAGGGCTCATGTTTTGGTGACATTCTTCCCTCAACTCACTTTTTACAGCTGTGGTGTGTATTACTTATAAAATAAATAATAATAGATTATCTTATGGATGTGGTGCATAAGAAGTAAATAGCGAGGTGGGGCTTTGGCTCAGCGGTAGAGCGCTTGCCTAGCAAGCATAAGGCCCTGGGTTCTGTCTCAGCTCGGAAGAAAAACAAAGCCAATGTAAGATGGAAACAGCAGTGTGGTTAATACTTAAGCTCCAGGGTCAAAGTCAGCTCTTACCAGCCAGTGACTATGTGGATTCTAATCTGCTGGTTATTTAATCTGCTTAATTCTCAGTTTACTTGTTTATAAAAACGTGGATAGGAAAGTGCCCAGAACACTTGTATGTACTGGAATGCTAGAGGCCTCAGAAATACCAAAAAGAAGCAAGTCATTAGATGGCTCACTGGAAATGTTAAAAAAAAAAAAAAGAATTAAAAATAAAACCTCTAGAGAAACAAAAATCATAGTACAAAAAGGTGTGTGTGTGTATGAGAGAGAGAGAATAAGAGAGAGAGAGAGAACGAGAAAGAGCATGAGCTAGCTGTTACTTCTTCCCAGTGCGTGAGACTGAAGAGGGAGTCTGAGTGTTGGGCTCTAGAGGTCCTCAGTGGAGCACTTGCCTAGCATGTGTGAGGTGCTAGGTTTGATCTTTAGCAACCAAACAGTACAAATAGCACCAAAAGCAGCTGGTATATTTCATGTAGAGTAGAGACTGAAGAAACAATAGCTCCACTGTACTAAGTTAGTACAGAAGACAGAACTATGAGCTCACACGCGTATATGCAAATGGCTGATACAGCTGGGGCAATGGAAATAGCATGGAAAGATGATTAAGTTACATCAAAACCTTGCAATAATAAATTATATCACATACTTAGAGATATTAAAGATATAAATCCATGTATTTAAAGTACAGTAGTATATATGCTTTAACTTGCTTTCTAAATAAATTTGAAAGAGATGTTTAGGAGACCATGTGAACACTATTTTTCATTAATTAAATCTCTTACTGATAACTTAGGGTAAGTTCTCAAATTAGATACTAATTGAATTTCCTCTGCTTAATAATTTCTCTTTCTGCCTGTCTTGTTCTGTCTGATTCACTCTTGCACACACACACACACACACACCCCTACCTCAATAGTTCTATAGATCAAATGCTTAATAAAAATATCTTTATAAATGTCACAGCTAGGATTTAAATTTCTCTATCTTTTATGAAGCAAAGAACCATTAAAAAAATGTTTTTTAAACTCTTGAGGTGAGAGAGATGACTCAGCAGTAAGAGCACTGGCTACTCTTGCAGAGGCCCAGCATATACATGGTGGCTCTCAGCCACCTGTCACTCTCTTCCTAGAGAAAGTGACAATCTCTGAGGGCCTCTGGGAGTATCAGGAACACAGATGATACACAAATAAAACACCCATACACAGAAAATACGTAGCAATTTTAAAAGTTAAAAGAAAACCTCTTGATAGGGGCCAAGACTTTTCTTAGAGATTACTACAAAATACAAATATAATTGGTACAATAATAAGATGTATGTATGATCTATGACAAAAGTGAAACTCATTTAGAGTAAGTAACTTTTATGCTATCCCACCTTGCTTTAGTTATCTTAATAATAAACATAAAATTGACTTGACTTTACCGTATGTTGTCCTTTCAAGCTCTTCTAATGCACTAGAGTTTGATTCACTGGGTACACTACTTCCCTAGACACACAAAGAAAGAAAAAAAGAAAAAAAAAAAGAAAACGTGTTGGGTAGAATACTTAAAGAACTAAAATATTTTTTCTGCTTTCATATTTATTTTACAGAGGACGCGGAGTTGGTGAGAAAATTAATCCAAGGAGCATGATTTCAACAGAAGTTGCTACTCCAGGAAGCAGCAGCCCAAGCTCGAGGACTAGCATCACAGAGATGACAGAAGGGAGCCCAGGGATGCGAAGCGTGGTGTTAGCTATACAACTGCAAGCAACGAGGAGAGCAAGAAACGTATCTGTATTGGAATATGTGATGGCCTATGTCTTTAAAATTATGTATATCTTTACAAAACTCCAAGGAAATTTGCAATGTACAATGACATTGAACCTTTTTATAAAGTACCTTTACTAATAAGAGCACAAATCTACAAGCTCTCTAATGACTAGTCTAAGTTTCTCCTAAAATATTAACTCTTCTACTAGTAAATAATAATTAATTTAACTTGTAGCAGTAAACTACTGCCCAACTATTACAGAGAAATTGTAAAACATAAAAATATCAACGCAGTTTGACTAGCATTTCAGGGTTGTGATCTTAGTAAATGTTTTATCTGAGATAGAAATCCTTTATTTCTTGATCAAAATGTATACATTAGATTATATATCTAAATTTCAAATGAAGTATTAATATCAAAATGCATTTAAAAACCACTGCAGCTCAACAAGACAAAAAGTACCATTTAAAAACTGTCCAAAGGTTTAAATAAATATTTATCCAAAGAAGATACATGAATAGTGAATGTATGAAAAAATGTTCACACCATCCATCGTTAGAGAAATGAAAATAAAAAATGCAATGAGCCAGCACTTTGAATTCCCAAGATTGTCGGGAACATTGGGACCAGCTATCACAACACGGAAACCAACAAGAGGTCAAGATTCTAAACCACCATACTTTCTTATTGCAATTTAAGATGACAAGGTTGCTCATACAAATAGTTTGGAATTTTTTTTCAAAACTTTAAACTGGGAATTACCATGTGGCCTAGCAGCTGTTCCTGGACATTCATGCGGGAAATCTAAAAACATTTGTTCACGCAAAAAAGGACACAAGAAAGCCAAGCACACTGATCCACATCAGTCATCTCAGCACTGGCGAGGCTGAGGCAGGAGGATTTTGAGATTGTCAGCAAGTTTAAGACTAGCCTACATAGTGAGACCCCCATCTCAAGAAAAACAACAGAAGTCTGCTCATGAATGCTCACTGCGGGCCCTTCACCGTAGCTCATTAGTATAAAGAGCCTCAAAGTTCATCAGCAGATGAACACAGAGACAAATGTAGTTTATCCATACAACAGAGATGAATCTAGAAACAAATGCAGTGTTGCTATATACTACAAATGGAAAACATGGTAAGGGAAAAAGTAAGCTGCAAAGGACCATGTGCTATATGCAGTGCCACCTTTAGGAACTGTCTGGGATAGGCAAGCATATACAGAAGAGTAACACAGACGGGCTGTTTGCAGAGGGCTGGGCGGCAGTGAGGGAACTGAGGAAATTCTCACTCATGGTGTGAGGCCACCTCTGTTTAAATAACGAAGAATGTCTACAATTGACTGTGGTGACGGTTACACAGCTTGGTGGACAGACTAGATGCCACTGAAGCGCAGGCTTTAAACTGGCCCGTTAACTGAACCTTAGATATCATGAATAAACACTTATGGAATGACACATTGTTAATATAGAAAAGATTATGAAGTATGAGTAGCATTTTATATAAAGTTAATAAGCAATTATCTGATCAAACATTGTTAATTATCAATTCATATTTCTACTAAACATGTATTTGCATACTACATATAAAAGAATACATTTTGTTAATTACCTTATGATCCCTTTTTATCATTTTTGGATTAATAAGGTTTCTTAAATAATCAGCTTTTTCTATCCATGTACTCATATTTTTATACTCCTCTTTCATTCTTTCCAACCTAAACAAAGAAATCAGCAAGAGATGAAACAAAGCCAGTGACAGGAGAGTGTGATAAAAGTCACAGAAAAATAACACAGTACGATCCATTTTACACAAAGGTCCAAAAGCAACTCACCAACAACATATTATCTAAGGATGCAGTTAAAACAAGGATTTCAACAAAAGTAAGGGTCATGGTTATGGGAAGCGATCAGGGACAGAGATACACCTTATAAAGACACAAATATACTCCGACATTAGTTATGATGATGATGCATTTCTTATCAGCTAGTCACTTTATTATCATTATTTACACTTTATGAACACATTTCAGAAATTATTCAATTATGCATTATTCTTGGTGTTTTAAAGTGCTTATTTTGATTAGTCTGGGCTGCAATAACGGAATACTATATATTGGGTAGATTAAACAACAGACCCTTATTGCTCACAAATTTCTTAGCTAATTTTCTCCTCAAAAATCTGAGTCTAGAATTCCTCATATATTTGTTCCCAATGATGGCCATGAGGCTTGCCTTGGCCAATGGGCCACCATTACTGTGACATTAGGATAAGTATGAGGAGCACTCTGCACAGTGGTGTGTGCCCTCCTTCAATGCTGCCTTCAGAATGCCATTCTGTTAATGAAGCCAGGGCAGCCTACCAGAGGGCATGTGGAAAACTCAGGTCCCAGCTCATAGATGCCATCAAGTGGCAGACAGATGAGCAAAGACATCTCGTGGTTCATCTGACTGTACAGCTGAGCCCAGCCAATAAGCAAAAAGAAAGAAGGTAGCTGATAGAAATATGCGATATACCTACACTTAGTGTGGTTTTTAATATGGCAATAGACAACTAGTAGCACTGCATGTGAAGGATACTCAGAACCTAACCTTGAAAACCAGGTAACGAGGGAGAGACAATCTTTCACTGCTCTCCTCCTACAAGGAGTGTAACACTGGGCAACCAGGAAGGAGATTTATAAAAATCATTCTTCCACTTAATAAAAAACAAATGGAAGAATTAGAATAACAATTTGATAATGTATTCCCAGAAATATAGTATGGATGCTTTAAAAAAAATAACTTAAAAAAACTGCCAAGGCAAATATCTTATGCCCCAGAACTCAGTATCAGTCTTGCCAAAGACACCTTGTCTATTTGAACCAATTCATGCATTGTGTGTCCACTCTGGATACATGCATATGGCAGAATATACTAACTCTAAGAGTTTGCTCATCCACCTGCCAGTCCTCTAAAGTTATAGGCAACAAAATGCAAGGTCCTGCCCCCAAACATCATCATGTAAGGGTGATGGCTTCAACATACGATGTGAGTGTGAGGAGCTTACCCATCTCATCTGCAGCCCCAGCGCTACTCAGAGCCTAGGTCTGATAACTGGGCAAGCCGGGACCCTGGAAGTCTGTGTCTGCTCTATTTTTTTTTCACTTTTCGCTTGTGTGTGTGTGTGTGTGTGTGTGTGTGTGTGTGACAGAGAGAGAGACAGAGAGAGAGAGACTACATCCTCTTGCTTATAGTTGTTTTACTTGGTGCAAGACACTGTATTTAAAGTCTTGCAGAAATAATTTGAGGCTCTTGTGTATATTATCCTCTAGAAAAGGCATGTGTTTACCTCTGGCAGCAGCTCTTACTTCTAATGCCAGAATGAGGACCAGTGGTAGGCAGCAGGCAGCTAGGGCATGGGCATTTAAAGACAGAGTTAGTCTGTCATAGTTCATTGTTGACCCAGGTAGAAGTCTGGGTGTTTATGAAGCCCATCATCCTTGGGATACACCATTGAACTCTGGCTTTTGTTTCTTCAGGACTGCGTAGCTATCTTAGCTCTGCTCAACTTCTTACTATCTTGGCTACCACCAAGTCCCTTGAAAATATGGCACAGAACAATGGACTCAACAGCCCTGGGTCTCTCTGTATTTCATGGGATCTAGGATCAGCAAATATTCACTGCTTTTATAATAGTCCTTTCAAACAAAATTTCAAAACATACTTCAGACTTCATTCAGACTTTGTTGCTGTTGTACAATGAGATGGTCTGAAATAACTTAGAAGAACGTATGTAGAAGTGAATGTGTGCACATGCGAATGTGTGCACATGTTAGTTTTCCACCATGCTAAGTTCATGAACATGAGTGGATGACCAAAGAACACGACTCTGCCCTCTAACCTGACACTCTGTCTATTTATCAAAGACTCTTTGAATATCTACCATAAGTCGGGCACTAAGTACCAAATACAGAAAGTTGTCTCAAAGAACTTAAGAATCTTATAGTTAAAGACTAAAAGGTGTAAAGAAATATATACCAAACTATAAATCATGTAATGCCTTCAGCCAGTATCATAATGCTGGACATCATAGCCTCCAGAATTAGGAGACCTAAGTGTCTCTGGATTAAGCCCCATTGCCTATGTTGTTTTACAGAGGTCTGGACCACTTAACACTAAGATTGGTGTGATAAAGGCATTGGAAACCTCAGCTGAGTATCTGTTGCAGAACGGAAGGAGCTATACAAATAAATGAGAATTCCATAACCGAGAAAGAAAATAACTAAAATTCAAATTTGAATTAGTTCATAGCAGATTTAAAAGAAAGAAAGAGTCAGTGAGGTGGAGAAGGAAATACGCAGACTAACAGAGAAGACACGACAAGGAAAGATAGCACAAGAGACCACAGAACAGACAGGTGGAGGAGCAGCTGTCTTAGGAATGGGTCTTTACCTCTTTTCTTGCCAAAATAAAGTACCCAATTTGCTGAGAAGTATGAACATAAAGCAGAGTCACAATGCGTATTCTAGGCCCGTGGTTCAACAGAGGGAATGTGGAACACTATAGACCACATATAAATAAATGAAATGTGTGCTCTTTACCTTTCCCGGGGCTTCTCACGGAGTTTCTCAAGTTGCACCACAGTGGCGTGGCTGGCTTCAGGAACCCCGATGCTAACATTAAATTCTGGGGATAAGAATGCCGGGTATTCTATTCGTTGCGGAGTAATAACATTTCTGAAAAATGGTAATAGAGTTAAATGCCGACATGATGTAAAAGTGCACCCCTGTAATCAGTGTGGTAGCCATTGTCCGGATCTTTCCTCCACTCGCGTCAGCTCACCCACCACCACGGGCCACCAAGACAGGCTAAGGAAGAAGAATCAGAATCCTGAGAGAAGCGCTTTCTTGGTTACTCATCCTGTCAAGACTGTGGGTGGTAGGGACAGAAGAGGTGGTGGGTGACCCAAAGCAAGGAGAAAAAGAATTGGAGCCCAGGCCTTTTAGAAACCATTTATAGCCAAATCTGCCTTCAGAGTCCCTCATTCTTTCAAACAACTAGTTCTATAGATTGAATCCTGTGTCACACCATATTAATATGTCTGTCCATATAGATTGTTTCATTCCATCTTCACAGCAAACCCACAGAAGAATTATGGAATCCTTTTCTGAAGGGAACCAGAGAAGAAGTAGATGAGGGCTTGGGAGAGGAGGAGAGAGGGAAACTATGCTCAGAAAGAATAATCATTTTAGAAGGGGGGTGATTTATTAAATCCACCTGACATACAAGAGAGCCATTAGTAAAGAGGTCCCTTACACACCTAACAGCTAGCAAGTGCCTTTTTGGCTAGTCTTCGCTATATACAGTAATGAACACCTTAAGTTTAAAATATTTCCAAAATAGAATGCATGACTTCCCCATTCCCTGAATATGTTCTTCGCCATGTCCCCTGGCTCGGGAGGTAGAAGCACCACATAGGCACCCAGTGGTCATACATGTCAACTACCACTGCCACTTCTCTTTTCTCTGTCACCGTCCATCTCTGACCTATCATTCCCAAAACCTCAAGAACTATGATTAAACATCCTAAACATTTCACAAATGAATGCAGTCATCTGTCCCACTGAATCAGTCACGGACGGCTAGTGATTCAGTGGGGTGCAAGTACATATTAATAGGTTGTCACATTATGTTGGCCCCATGAACTTGTAGAAGCTTGAGCTCTGCAGGGTGAGTCTGCTGGCTGGTGACCCAGGCTGGCAATGGTATAACTGAGGCAACAGCACAGTTCCTGTTCAAACAGGCTCAAGAACAAGGGGTGGATCGCTATAAGCTGGTATTTCAGATTGAAGGGACACTTTCCTTCTCAGGGAGAGGCTAGTCGTCTTCTTGCTGTGTTCAGCAGGTGAGCTGAGGCTACCCACACTGAGATCTGCTTTACTTGTAATACCTATTTAAATACTAATCTCATCAAAACTTCTCCCTGAATGATGAGCAAAATCCTGTCACTTTGTGGTCAGTCAAGTTGACGCATGAATTACTAATAATCCACTTGCTGTCAAGCTAGCATCTGTATTCATCACTTCAGTCATCCTGAGCCTCCAAATGAAGAGGGTCACGTGATCACCGTCCCACCTGACCTGACACAGCTGCCCTCTGCTCTCCTGACAGAGCAGGAGAGGAAGGAAAGGTCGGGTGATGTCTACCCCTCTCCTCAGCACCTCAGCACCTCACTAGTGTGATATTGTATGATATAGGGATACGGGTGGAAACAAAGCTGCTTACATCCATGTATAGATAGATTCATGCAAACACATTCATAACCAACCTGGGAGGAAATATTCATAACAAGCATCCCCTTGCTTCTGTAACTCGCCATATGTCACAGCCTCTACCTCTTTATTCTTCCACTGTCCATTCTGCCCTTCCTCTGCATTAGCAAGCTGAGTAGCTGATGCCTTACCTAGTGGTGTGATTAAAACTTCCATCTTTCTAGGCCACTAATAGTTCTGTGCCGATTAAGGTGCACTTTTCTATTAAATTTGTATTCTGGCCTAGTGAGATGGCTCAGCAGGTAAAGGTACTTGCTGCCAAAACTGAACTCAAGATCCATCCCAGCATCAAGTGGAGGAAGGACAGGACCAGTTTCCACAAGCTGTCATCAGTTTCCACAGGATGCCACTGTATGCTTCTACCCCAAATAATTTTTTTCTTTCATTTTTTAAAAGTTTCGTTTGTATTTTGTCTTTTGCATGCATAGGTATCTGTGTACCGTGTGCATGCAGTGTCCATCAAAGCCAAAAGACAGTGTCAGAGCCACTGGAACTGGAGTTACAGATGCTTGTGAGCCACCATGTGGGTGCTGAGAACTAAACACTGGTTCACTTGAAAAGCAGTCAGTGCTCTTAACCACTGAGGTATTTTTCTAGGCCCACAAATAATTTTTTAATGCAAAAAAACCCTAAATCACAGAGTGTGATTTAAACTACAGAGTCTCGTGTATTTCAGCACACCCTTCCTTTTGCCCACTGTGAGACAGTCCTTTGTGTTTTCTTCTGCAGTTGGGATCCAGTATTTACCAGTACAGTGACTCCCTCCTTTACCTGTTGATTCTGGGTCATAAGGAGCCCAGAAGCTGTACAGCAGCCTTGACTTCTAGTTCTATAATGCAGTTTTTCAATGGAAGCATTTACCTTTTTGGAAATAGCTCTAGGCCAGCACAAGATAAGGTTATAAGACCAGGAGAGAATGTTTTGTTCAGGAATTGTCAGGAGCAATGGTAAGCAGCACAGTGTTCACTTCTGTACCTTGATTCATGGACTACTGAATGCTGGCTACAGGAGAAGATGCACCAGGTACTGGTAACAGATATTGGTGATTCAGAACACATAAAACCACCCAGAGATCCATGTGCCAAGCCTGCAGGTGTTGATGGTGAGTGACTGACGTACAGAAAAGGCCACTGAACTGCTTGGTTGAGCCAGTTGCTTCAGGATGCAGGGAACTTGGAATATTATATTTTAAACTACAGCTCATTTGTTAATAACTTAAAATATTTTTTTGTGTTGGGTGGTATGGAGTGTGTGGGGGACGCGTGCACATAAATGTAACGGTGCATGTACATGCATGTACATGCATGAGGAAATCAAAAGACTGGGGTGTCTTATTCTATAACTCTCTGCCTTAGTCCCTTGGAACAGGGGCTTTCACAGAGCCTGAAATTCACCATTTCAGCTGGCCTGGCCAGCAAACTCCTGGAATCTGCCTACCTCTGTCCCCAAAGCTGGGGATATATACACCTGCAGCCATGACTGGCTTTGTGTATGGATGCTGGAGATCTGAATGCAGCTTGCAGAGCATCCCCCAGCCCCACTAGTAGTATCTGTAAACATAGTTTTGCTTTGTTTTTACAGTCAATTTGGGAATAAGAATTGGATGGGTGGTAGTGGGTAGGCTAACACTGCTGTACTACAGAGCAGAAACTGGCAACCACTAAACACATGGATCTTAGAAACCCTCCTTTTTATTCAATAAGAAGGATCCTGCTGGCTAATGTCCTCATTAAGCCACCTCTTCATTCACAAAGAAGGTACCCCCCTCCTCTCTAGACCTCAGCTCTTTTTCCCAGGGTGACACCTAGAAACTCAGTATCACTCCCATCTTTTTGTTTGTTTGCTTGTTTTTCACAGGGTCTCATATAACTGCCCCTCCCCCAAACTCCCCATCTTCCTGCCTCTTTCTCGCAAGCGTTGAGGTTACAGACATGAGCTCTGGCTCTTTCTGTCAGGTATTAAGCAAAGGAATTCAGTGTTCCCTTTATCTTAAGGCCTAGCCCATCTTGGCCATGTTCTCAGAGTTTCTTAAAATAACGAATATGCTCCGTCATACCTTTAAAGTGCCACTTGATCTTAGTACAGTAATGAAACTTACGTGACAGGGTCTGTTCTCTCTGGAGGAGGTGCAATATTCATAAACATAGATGGCTCAATGGCTTTCTGAAGAGGTTTTAACTGAACAAAAATGTAAGTACAGTTAGTTATAATAATATAACTGTTATATAATAATAACAGTAATAGAACTAACACCCCCATCCCCACCCCAGCTCCCAAAGGCCTATAGGGTCCTTAAGTGACAAATCTAAGGAGAAGAGGAGTGAAGACAACAACTTAATTTGTTGGGTACTAAATATCTGCCAAGCATTGTATATCTTTAACTTTCTCAAATGCTTTTGACAAAACTATGAACTAAGTGTGTATATTTTATAGATTACACTGAAGATCAGTGATTCACTCAAAGTTACAAAATGGTGTGCCTGAGTGTAGGACATAGAACATGAGTGTAGCTTTTCTGGTTCTTGGATGGAGATCTTTTCACATCATCACAGCAGGTGAGCAGGAGGCATATCACTGAAAGCCTCCGGGGTTGCATTGCGCTTTTGTTGGACAGCCAGTTCTTTCCCATACAATCCCTTTGTTCTGTGTTTTCAGTAAGGTCTACCTACATGAAACAATACTTGCCTTGTTTTATCTGAAAATAAGCTATCACGTTCTCCACGCGTGCACATGAATGTGCTCATTTTTATCTGAAGATGTTATGCGCATGTGTGTTCACATGTGTGTGTGTTCACATGTGTCGTTCAGGTGCCAGTACTCAAGCTTTCTCACTGGCACGGAGCTCATCAAGTAGGCTACACTGGCTGGCCAGCAAGCGCCAGGGAGCTTCCTGTTTCTACCTCTCCAGTGCTGGGATTACCAATCTGAAAATGACCCCTCCCTTTAAGAATAGTTACTCTTACAGGTTATGCTTATATCTGAACACAGACCTACCTCTAAAAATACTCATAAGCTTCCATTTAAAAATATATTAACAATCATGATATAGTGTGGAAAATGTAAATATATTTCAGGGGTTTTAATTAACATAGCAGTAGACTTGTTTAGTAAGATCACTCTTATTCTCAATTAGTAATCAAAACTCACCCAAAGACTACTAAGGAAAACCCTGAAATGGGAGGTCATTTCCTTATACAGCAGCAGCAGCACAATGGAATCAGGCTAACGCTTGGCTCTAACGATCCAGGGATAGCAAGAGTTCTTTCAAACACTGGGTGACAGTGTTTCGATATATTGGTATGATTTTTCTAGAATAATTCTTTTTTCAGTCTGAATGCTGAGATCACAGGCATGTATCTGTGATCAATGACTCCTTTTTATTAATATTTCTAGATGTAAAATTCCACACTCAATGAAACACCGAACACTGCTTTAATAATACAAATGTAGAGAAACAATTAAGAAAGAAGTCTTAAAATAAAGACATTTTGAACAAAATATTATCATTTAGAATGTATAAGCAAAAGATGATAAAGTATTATTTTATTTTTTCTGAAGAAAAGTCCTTATATCTCAAGATCAGAATACAAAGCAGCATTTATTTTTTAAGTGATCACTTTTTAAGCACTTATTTATTTTTTTAAGGGGGATGCATGAGCCATAGCATACAAGCAGAGGTCAGCAGACAACTTTTGGAAAATCTTTCCACTGTGTGGGTTCCTGGGTCTGAACCATGCCATCAGGCTCAGTAGAAAGAGCCTTTACCCACAGAGCCATGCGCCAGCCCTAAACGTTTTTACAAATGTTGCCCAGCTGGAAAAAAAAATAGAGGCTCAAAAGAGGATGATTTTTATTGATGAGTTAAAACAGAAAACAATTTTTTTTAAAGAAAGGAACTAACCTGATGTGAAAATCCATAACCAAAGTTTCCATAGGAGAACATAAATTCCACTTCCACCCTGCAGACACTCTAAACGTGAGGAAATCATTGTACAATTTGTTTAGAATGATGTTGTTAGAGAAGTGACAGAAACTAATAATGTCATAAATCCATATGTTTAGAAAAGCACAGAATTAATCTTCTAGTTAAAAAAAAAAACTAAAAAATAAACCAAAGCTTTGATTACACAAAGAACCCCAAAAGAAGATTTTGTTCAGTTCCCAGAAAGTTAAAAGCCTCTCATCTTAACATTAATCAAATTTTGAGATAAGCAATCTCACCTCTCAACCCCAGGCTGGCCACGTGTGAAGGGAAAGAGAGCCCCACACGCAGGGACCTGATGATTCCTCCATCCCTCCTGGCTGGCCAGGAGAGGGCAGGAGTGTCTTGGATTGCTCAATTAATCAAATTGCTAACTTTAAGCACATTCAGAATTCAGACACTCTCCAGCAAAGCTGGTGAAAGCATCCAAAGCAGCGGAGATGTTACACTGTCTCTCTCATCCAGTGATTTCTGATCCTCTTACACAATTTACTAAGAAGGTCAAAGTGTTACAAATATGTATATATGTAACAATAAGAAAAAGAGGCCATGAATTTGAGAGAGAACAAGGGGGGAGCATAGGAGGGGGAATAATATTATATTGTAATTTAAAATTTTTTTATAAAGAACAAAACATATAAAAAGTTAAATTGAGTCTGGAAAATGATACCAATTTTTTTTTATAAAATAAGTAAAGAATTTATGAGCAAACACATACTTTTACTAATTCAGACAGCTAAGGTTAGGGTAATGAAAAATTTTAAAGTTTAGGCTATAAACTATCAGAATACGTTCTATATAGTGTTAAAACATCACACATGCATAAATATTAGGAAGGTTTGTAAAGCTCTTACGGAGTTTTTATGCATCAAGTGCATTACTTCAGTAAAGCAGCCTTTCTAGAAAAAAAAAAAACTTAAATGTAGAATTATTCATGTATGTATCTGTAATTTATCTAAAGCATGCTTTAATACAAAATCAGGCAGTAATTTTCAAACTATACATGAATTCAATAGCTAAAATACAAGTGCAATATAATTTTAAGTAAATTAGAAATCAATGTTCAGTAGAAGAAAAGTTCCATTGCAAATGACAGATATGAATGTAGATGTTAGCATTGACAGAGGCAGAAATGTTTATGCTGGCTTGACTTCCCTTTCTGGAAATCAACTCCCATTCTGGTTTTGAGGATTATATGTAAATCTCTAATGACAAGTTCCTGGGTAGGTGGAAGACTTCTCACATCACAAGGGCATGGATAGGATCTGAAACCTCACCCTTTGTCCGCATCTGCGGTCATCTCTGCTGTCCTATGAGTTATCTCACCCAGACAACACCCGTGGTTAACTCTTTTCCGAGAGCATTTTTTTTTAAAGATTTATTTATTTATTATATGTAAGTACACTGTATTGTAGCTGTCTTCAGACACTCCAGAAGAGGGCACCAGATCTCGTTGCGGATGGTTGTGAGCCACCATGTGGTTGCTGGGATTTGAACTCTGGACCTTCGGAAGAGCAGTCGGGTGCTCTTACCCACTGAGCCATCATCTCACCAGCCCCCCGAGAGCATTTTTACTACTCCCTTAGGAACCTTCACGCTACATGCTGAGTGCTTCACTGAGCTTTCTTTTCAGTTTCACCACCACCATGCAGTGTGTCTCTTATGGAACCCAGAGGCAAAGGGGCTTCTCCAGAGCCCAACACACCAACCTTGTTCAGAAAGCAATGCGGACTCAGCCACATTACCCCTGATTGTTCCAAATTACATGGTCTTGACTGGAGATGCAGAATTCTCTTTTTGAAGCCTCATGCCGTCTGACAATTCTAATACTTTTAAATATGTTAGGATGAACTTTGTTTCTCATGCATGTGATAAACCCAACCCATCAGATATCAGGAGTCATGATGACAAATACCAACAAGGTGGGACTAAGAAAAATGGTTTCTGTTTTACTTTTTTCTTTTTGAGACTGTCTCATGGAGCCCTGAAATCACTATGTGGCCAAGGGTAAGCTTGAACCTTGTTTTGTCTGTACCCCCAAGTTCTGGGATTAAAGGTATGGGTCCTTATGTAACTGATATTTTTATATATACCTGTATTACTTCATAAAGATGTGATTCTGCACCGCCTAAGGAAATAGGAGGGCTTTCTGGATCTCCTCCATCTTGCATTAGCTCCAAGTAAATAAAATTCCGTTCATCATCTTGACGTCTGGGAACCTCAATAGCAGAATATAAGTAGTATTAAATTTTAAGTCTGAATTTCAGACATAATATCCAAATAAATACCTCCGTAAGCTATACAATATCATGGGCATCACTAATTATTAGCTTTTATATTACCTTTGTGACTTTTCAAGCTCATCATTCCACATATTCTAATATCAACAAAATCAACACCTGCTTATGTCTAATGTTAATTATGATCTTTTGAATCATCTATTATATACACTGTCTTTTTAACTATACATAAAGAGTTGCTCTTAGCACGCTACTGAAACTCCATGTCAAAAAGAAGTAATTCAGGAATCTTAAGCAGAAAGAACAATGCTGGAGGTACCATTATACTTGGTTTCAAATTATCCTAACAGAGCCACAGTAAAAAAATAAATAAAAATAAAAAATAAAAACAGCAAGGCACAGGAACAAGGCAGGCACAGATCAACGGGACCAAAAGATCAGACATAAGCCCACACAGCTGCACCCACTTGATTTCCCACAGGCACAAAAAGTACACATTGGAGAAAAGACAGCTTACCAAGCAGGGCTAGGAAAAAACCCAATACCCATATGTAGAAGAGTGCTCGAGATTCCCCACCACTCGCCTTGTATAAACACAAATTCAGACTGAATGGAAGAGGTCCGAATAAGACCTGAATCTTTCAAAGGCCTAGAGAAAACACTCTGAGACACATCATGGGCAATGACTTTCTGAACAGAGCTCTAACAACTCGGAACAGCAACAAATAGGAATGGCTCAGTTCAAAAGCTCCTGCATGGCAAGGGGGGAATGTCTGTGCCAGCTGTTCATCTAACAGGAGATTAAAATCCAGAGTACGTAGAGGACTCAGAAGACTAAACACTGAACAAGTCAATAACC
Organism: Mus caroli; assembly: GCF_978045245.1. Taxonomy (NCBI): domain Eukaryota; kingdom Metazoa; phylum Chordata; class Mammalia; order Rodentia; family Muridae; genus Mus; species Mus caroli. The sequence goes on from NW_028227256.1 coordinate 55,948,158, forward strand.
CAATCAACAGATGGCAGATGAGCTGCATTTCAAATGAGTAAGTACAACTAGCCAAAATGTGCATGAAGAAATGCTCAACTGTTTGAGGCGTGGGCGAAATACAAATCAAAACAACATAGACTCAGTCTCGTCCTAATCAGGAAGGATTATCCAGAAAACAGACAGCAGGGGCTCTGGAGGGTGCAGGGCAGGGCTTTTACATTACTGGTGGGAATGGAGAAGAACCTGAAAACCTGCCCCTAGAGGCCTCGCAGGTGTGACTGCTGTGTCACATGTGTGTCAGTAGGTGGCAGAGAGGAGAGAGGCTATGTCTACACTCAGCGTTCTGACTATGTACTCTGAATGATTAGCAGGCTAACACTCCCTGAAAAAAAGCAAGCCTGAGACGACCACCACTCTGGTGCCAGGCAGGCCTGGACAGGTTCCCAGGACAGGGAGCAAACTAGAGACTAGAAGAACTCTGCCTGGGACCAGAGGCCCCAGTCAGGAGTGAGTCAAAGATAGATGGCCATTGGGATGAGCAGGTAGGGAGCTAGTCTGAGATGAACACCAGTCTGGCGTCCTCTGTGTCTGGGAGGTGGGGGCAGACCATGCCTTAAGTGACTCCTGCCTGCGCCATAATGCACAAGCAGGGCACAGCACTCCCGAGAACACTCCTGAGATGACCCAGACACTCAGAGACCCCAGGCACCACGAAGAGGAGCAAGTAAGTGGTGGAGAAATGGAAGAGAAAGAGAAACAGAAGGATGTGGGCACAATGAAGGGAGGCAGAACTGGAAACTTGACAGTATTAACAGTCTGATATGAGTAGCTAGTGATACTACCTGGGACTATGGTGGGATCCTGGTCTGTGCTGACACTGGGGGCCATGTCTGGTTCCATGGCCCTGCAGCAGCAGGGGTCTGTTACCACCAAGGGCAGATGGATGTCCCTGGTCTGGGCTGCCTCTGGGGACATGTTGATTACTGAGAACTGTGCAGAGCTGGCTCTACCCCTCACCTGGGCGTCCTGGGAGAGCTGGCTAAGGCTTGAAAGCAGGAGAGCTGATCCCACACAATGCAGGAATTGCAGGTTAGCCAGCCACAAACATGCAAGCAAGCATGGGAGAGCTGGCCCTACTATTCATCTCCCTGTGGTGGTGTAGACAAGGAAAAGTTAGCCTCCTCCCCTCTTGCCCCTCACCACCTTTGGCAGGCAGGAGACCTGGCCCCGGGGCCCTGTCTATCACTAGTTGTAGCACTCGGAAGACAAGGCTCTGCACCTCACCTGGGCAGCACAATAGAAATGACGTGAAAGTGGTGGTGCAGGTGAACCAGCCAGGAGGGTGTGAGCATGGGAAGATACAAGGAGTTTATGGGGTGACCCTAGCATAGATTCCTACCAGAGGTGGATACAGAGACTGAAATGGCCACCTCCTGTCGCCAGACAGGACCTTCCAACGGAAGGAGGGGAACATCAATCCACCCACAAAACCTTCAACCCAATTTTTGTCTTGCCTACAAGATGTGCAGGGAAAAAGATGGAACAGAGATTGAGGGAATGACTAACCAATGTCGGCCCTAACTTGCGACCCAACCCATGTGAGAGAACCAACCTTTGATGCTATATATGATACTCTGCTACAGTTGCAGACAAGAACCTAGCATAACTGTCTCCTGAGAGGCTTCATCCATCAGTGGATGGAGGCAGATGCAGAGACCCACAAGTAAACATCATGTGGAGCTCAGAGAATCTGGTGGAAGAATGGGAGACAGAAGGGAGCAAGCTGGAGGGGTCAAAGACACCACAAGAAGACCCACAGAGTCAAATATCGGGGACTGTGGGGGCTCACAGAGCCTGGGCTACCGACCAGGGAGCATGCTAGAGCTGGACCTAGCCCACGCTCCACATTTGTAGCAAAGGTGCAGCTTGGTCTTCATGTGGGTCCCCTAACAAGTGAAGCAGGGGCTGTCTCTGTCTCTGTTCCCTACCATTGGGTCCCCTTCCCCCTACCTGGACCGTCTGGTTGGGACTCAGTGAAGAGGATATGCCTGGTCCTGGTGGGACCAGACGACCTAGGGTGGAGTGGTATCTAAGAGGAGCAATGGGGGAAGGGATTTGTAAGAGGGGAAGGAGGGGGCTGTTATCAGGCTGTAAAGTAAATAAAAAAAAATTATTGAAAAAGTTCTTTTAAAAAAAACTTAAAAAAAAAACCAAAGCTACCATTTGATCGAGTTACATCACTTTCAATATAAAAGAATTCAAGTCAGCATACAGTAGAATCAGCCTCTATACTCATGCAGATAGTAGCACACAGCTGAGGTGCCCAGAAATGGACTGTATGGGTATCCAAAGTGTAGCATATGTATACAGTGGCGTTTTGTTCAGTCATAGAAGAATAAAACTATGCCATTTCCAGAAAAAAAATATGCGATTAGAGATCATTGTGTTAAACACAATAAGCAAGACTTACAAAGCCCAGTGCTCTCTCATAACTGGAATTTAGGAAAAGAGAGAGGGGAGATAAAAGTAAAGGGGAAGCTATTAGTGATTTAGAAGGAGGAAAGATAGAGGAGGTGGGAAGCTGAGGGTACGGAGAGGCTGATGTGATCAAGGTATGTTCTGTGCATGGATAAGAATTTCAGGGAAGGCTATTGCTTTATACAATTAACATATCCGAATAAAATAAATTAGTTAATTTCAAACTATGCCTTGCTTGTTGTTATGATTTCACTTATTTATTTATTCATTCATTTACATCAAGGTGCTATGGGGAGAGTACAGTGCCACAGTGCATATGTAGAGGGCAGAGGGAGGGCAGAGGAGTCAGTTCTCTCCTTCTGCCATGGGAGAGCCAGAAGTCAAAGTCAAGTCATTAGGCTTGGTGTGAGTGCCTTTACTCACTCAGCCCTCCTCCTGAGATTCAGAACCAAAAATTATCTTTCTTACTCAACAATTAAAATAAACTTCACAAAGACATACAGAGCGCAGGTGAAATGCTCTAGAATTTCAGTAAAACGTAATATAATAAAGTTTTAAAGAAATGACTGGACTAATTAATGAATCTTGTAACTCATCAGAGTATACTACTAATTTTTAAAAGATTTATTCATTTATTTGATGTGTAAATGTGTGTGTGTGCTTGAGTGTATATATGCACACTGCATGCATACAGATACTCATGGAGGCCAGAAGGGGACATCAGGTCCCCTAAAACTGGAGTTATACCCTGATAAGGGTGTTGGGAGCCAAACCCAAGCTGTTTTCAAGAACAGCAAGTAGCCTTGACCACTGGACTATCAGTCACTATTTTAAAGAAGCTTTGAAATATATTTAAGCTTTCAAGAAGCTTACCTGTAAACAGAAGCATACCAAGTTCTGGTTGAGTGGCAATTTAATGGCATATGGCTTCAAGCCAGAGTGTATATAGCCCAGCTGCCCTACATCCCATCCCTATGATCCCAACAAAGTCCCATGGTGCCTCAGTTTCTTCATTGTAAAGATAATTTTTTGAGTGAGTGAGTGAGAGAGAGAGAGAGAGAGAGAGAGAGAGACTGTCTGCCTGCCTGCCTGCCTGCCTGCCTGCCTCTCTGTCTGTGGAACAGAGAGGATTGAAAGAAGAGAGAGCTTTGGGATTGTTGAAAACAATTAGAGGCATGTATATGAGGGGAATATATAAGCGGAGAGAAAGTAAGGGGAGAGTGGACAAAGAAAGGATGGACAGCAGGGGAAACAGGAAGAGCAAGGAGAGCAAACCTTATCATGACACATGATTAGACCGACCACTCACACAGCCACATGGCAGGGAGGAGTGTGCTGAGGACAGGCACCGCACAGCACTTCACACATACCACAGGCCTCGCCAGAACAGCAAAGCACTGCGAAAATGAGATAGCCCTGCCTCTGCTTCTTGTCTGCCTTTTTTCCCCAAAAGATATAAGTAGTTGGAATATTTGAAACTATAAAGACACATCATGGGCTGGAGAGATGGCCCGGCAGTTAAGAGCACTGGCTGCTCTTCCAGAGGTCCTGAGTTCAAATTCCAGCAACCACATGGTGGCTCACAACCATCTGTAATGAGATCTGACACCCTCTTCTGGTGTGTCTGAAGACAGCTACAGTATACTTATATATAGTAAATAAATAAAATCTTAAAGACACATCATTATATTGAGAAGGAAATTTTCACATTACCTGTACAGAAAAGTACTTCATCTCGCCAAACCTAAGTACAAGGTTCTTTTCATTATTAACAGCTTTTAAGTGACGAATTTTTGTACATTTCACAATGTTGTTTATGGAGACACGCATGAACAGATTAAAATGCTGTTGGCCAAGGACTAAAAATAGAATATTTAGGAAACAAGTCGTATTGTGATTGATCAAAGAACACACTGTAATATCTATTAAACAATGCAGGCCAAAATATATAAATCAATCAAGTGGATAGAGAAGGTAATATCAGAGTAAATTAAGCAACAGAAAAAAATTCAAAATAATATTTTCCTCTCACTGTTCGGCATAATGTCAGCAGTGATGTTTTCTCTTTTCTCCAGACCGACCACATCTGTCTTCTCACATTATCACCATAATCCCTTTGTAAACGTTCTATATATTAATATATTTTCTATATATTATATATACTAATTTTAAGGTGAATAAGCATATATGATACATAGCTGGCATAATTTTCTAGATATAATTATGTATAAAAGTTTTTAAGCAAGCATATAATTGAGAATAATTGATTCTTAGATAGAATGTACAGGCAAGTGTTCTACTCTAATGCACTACAGTCTCCGTTTTCAATGTACTGAATTGCTTTCCGAGTACTGCATGAGTTTAAAACTGTTTTCAAGATTTAAGTATCTTAAAACATCTCTACAGAGAAATTCTGAAAAAACTCCCATTATACAAAAAGAGAAAGGAAGGAATAGAGGGAGGGAGGGAGGGAGGGAGGGAGGGAGGGAGGCCATCTTGAGAGTGCCTTAAAAATATGAATGGAGGAGTGTGGTAGTTCAATCCTCTAATCTCAACACCTGGGAGGCTGGGACAAGAGGACTGAGAGGTCAGCCTGAGCTATAGAGCAAGACTTAGTCTCACAGAACCAAACAAAAAACAAAAAACAAACAAACAAAAAAAAAAACAAGGCCCCAGTTTAAAGTAAATTCTTCCTTTGATAAAAGGAAGTAGACTTACTGCTTACAAAAAAAAGTAGCATTGTATCTAAAGACAAAACATATTTTTCCTTTAATTTACATGGAGATTGAGGTAAATCACGGGTGGCCAAAAAGTTTATTTTTTCTTTTTTCACTTCTACACTAAATTTACTTACTTTTGCTGTCCTGGAACCCGAGCAGGCATTTATGATCACTTTAACATAAATTCAATGAATGTGACTAAAACTGGCATTTGGATGGGATGAATGAGACAGACTTTCATCAAAGTGTAGCATTTAAAGGAACATGAAAAACTGCAGTGATCAGGATCTTGTTTAACGTGTATAAGGTTTTTGATCTGACTTGAGTGCAGGATACAAGTGAACATGTGATAGGAACAGGCATTCTTGCCACCCAGCCCCCAGTCCAGCACACCCTGGCTGGCTTCACCCTGAAGCACCAGACACGCTAGTTCTTTTCAACTGCCAAACTGCAGCCAAGAGGGCTCTGAAGCACAAGGACCACCTACTAGGTAAACAGAGGGTTTGACTATAAAAATGATTAGTGTTTCAAGCTGCTATGTTTCCTAGTGGTCAGCAAGTCAGCAATGAGTACCGAAAACAGCAAGAGGCTGCCATGCTGGCATCTACAAACCAAAAGGATACACCTCTGAGAAAACTGTCTACAGCTCTTTATGTGAATCGCCAGACAGCCCACCTACAACAACCAAAGCAAAAACACAAAAGTCAAGCGCGTCTCTTATACTCTCTGACACTTTACTGTATTTAATTCTTTTTCATTATTTATTTATTTACTTTACATAATCAAAGCCCCCCTTCCGTCTTCTCCCCCCAGTACCATCTGTCCATCCCTCCCTCATTCAAACCTGTGTCCGTGGGGGCTCACAGAGACTGTATTTAAAAATTTAAAACACAGTTGTGTTGGTTTTTCCCACTAGAAACACTTTGTTGTTTGTTCTTATTAGAAGTATGATTTCTTGGGGCTGGAAAGATGGCTCAGTGATTAAGAGCACATTCTACTCCATAGAGAACTCAAGTTCAATTCCCAGCCCCCACATCACATGGACAGTTCCCAGGGAGCCGATGCCTTCTTCTAGTCTCATGGATACCGGGCACACACATAGTGCACTTACATACTTGTAAGTACTGAAACACACAAATAAAATTGAAAAAAAGTACTGTTTAAAAGTGTGTGTGTATGTGTGTGTACGTGTGTGTGTGTGCACGTGTGGCATGCATGTGGTCATCAGAGAACAGCTTGTAGAAGTTGGTTTCTTAATTCTACCATGCAGGTCCTGGGGTGGAAACAGGTCCTCAGGCTTAGAAGTGGCAAGTGCCTTTACCCACTGGATCATCTCACCAGCCTAAACAATGTCTCCTCTAAGCATGCAGGAAAAAAAGCCACATGGAAACCTATTACTCCTGAGGCTTGGTGGGGGTTGGAGTATGGAGGAGCGATGAAGGGTCAATTGTCAAACCATAAGTCAATCTGGAAATAAGTATACCCACTTACTGAGCTCAACAAAAACATTGGTTCACAGGATGTTAGCAGATCTTAGGTGGAGCCCTAAATCAGCACCTTATAGTTGTCAGGTGGGACAACCGGGAATCTTTATTATACGGAACATTATTTCTGTGAATTAGAATGGTTTCTATAATTTTGATGAGTACTTAATGGTTTATGACTCAAAAAATTCCTGGTCATGATATCATAGAGGACTATTTTTTACATGCTTTTTAGCTAACATAATAAATATCAACTGTTTCACAACAAATTAGAAATAATTTGTTCATGCTTATTTAAGCTCATACATACCACATCTCCAAATGGTATCAAGCTCTGTGTCTGATTTGCTATTGCCATTTCATCACTCTGAGACCCTTGAAGAGTTTTCCTTAGCATCTATAGTGAAAATAAACAAATTTAACAATTTAGAAGAGGGGTTGGGGATTTGGCTCAGTGGTACAGCGCTTGCCTAACAAGTGCAAGGCCCTGGGATCAGTCCTCAGCTCTGGAAAAAAACAAAAACAAAAAACAATTTAGAAGAAAGGACAGAACATAACTAGATAAAGCATTACTCCAAATTAATGTTCCCCAGCTATCTATTAAGTATCTGGTGCTCTAGGCAGTGGCAATGGATGTAACTATGAATGGATGCAATAGATGGAGACTCATTTCTATCTTCAATAAGTTTACAAATAGGTGAACAAGGAAAAATATACATAATTAAATATGGAATTATCGAGGAAACCAGAAAAGAAAATGACACATGTGAATAAACTATGGACATTTGGCTTGTTAAGGAATTGCACAGAGAGCAAGGTATCCTGAAACATTTGTGAGATCACTCCATCCAGTTGCCACCAGCATGGCAATCACCTGAAGCAGAACTTCTATTCAAATATAACTATATCAAAATGAGGAACAGATGAGACACAGGGCGCTGTCAGGAGGGGCGTCACAACTTCCAGAATTCCTATAGGGAGAGACTTAAGATAAAAATTCCAGTACAAATCTGTGGGGACAGAGATCGAGACACGAAAATCCATACGTGAATGTGGAAAATAGGAGAGGCAAAAGAAGAAAGAAATCAAGAAGATCCAACACTGCAAAAATCCTGACTCCAGGTGGCAGCGCACTGGTCAAGCAGGAGCCCTGAAGACAAGGGGCAGACCCAGCTGCGGCTCCTTAGAAAAGTAGCGCTTCTCCAGGAAGAGGAGAAAGCCTGGGTTCCCTGAATGCATGACAGGACAGAAAAACAAAGGTGTTGTGGGGGAAATTAAGGCTATCAGAACAGCATTTATGTTACCCTTTCACCTCCCACGACTTAGCTTATCCATATAAAGTGCACTTCCACGTGCTTTTTAAAAGCATAATGCACTTGCATGCGCAAAAGGTGACTAGGGGTAAGAAAAACCAAATCAACTGCATTAAAACTTATTATAGGAAGAGAATTGGAAGAGACTTTTATTGATGTCCATTTTTCTCCTATTGAAAGTCCTCCCTGAGGTCTGGCTCTCAGAACATGTGGAGGTGTTATGCAAGCTGCCAAGGGAGAAAAGCAATCCCAAGTCCTACCTAGCTGTGAACCACAATAGTCACCAGCCCAGCAAGACTGCCCCAGTGGAACACCAGTGACATCTTTATCTTGCAGGTCATCAACAGTTGTCTAGTTGAACCCAAGACTAGCTTAATGGGAGGGACTTCATGGCCAGCACTGTAAACCTGGCCAACTACCTGTGACTCCAGAAGTTACAGAAACGAAAGGAGAACTTACAGCTACTATTTTCCTAAACTAATATAATTTCTAGCTATAGCCTAAATACTTATCCTTATACCTACAGATAAATGTACCTCTTGCCCCATCAAAGAAGTTTCTTTTTGCAATAGACAGAGGCTATTATAGAGATTCAAAGCTGGACAAAATAGGGTGCCCAATCCTAACTGATACATCTGCAATGCTACCCACACATCCAAGGGAAAATCATGCAAGGGGCAGGGAATTGAGAAGAGCCAGAGGAGCAGGAAGCCTCGTGAGTGGCTGAGGAAGCTTTGAGTGAATGAGTAAAGAACAGAAGAATCCCTGGGTGAATTTGTATTGCTGACATAGGCATGCCCATGTCAAAGACCAACGCCTCAGACCTATGGGAATTTGGCAAAGCTACAGCCTAGGTCAGGCTGAGAGAGATGTCTGAGTGTGAATGTGGGCAGTGTGTGTAAAAACCAGCAACTGCAGCTTCCTCCTCCTGGATGTTACAGCTTGAGACTGCTCACCTACAGAGACCTCTTACCAAGGCTAACTCTTGTCCCTGTGCTGTATGTAACTAATGCACTAGGGTTCTGGCTTGCTGTAGTGGGTACAGCTCCATCAGAGCACAACTAGCCCACACCACCCAAGCTTTTCTGTATGTGTATCTGTCTGTTCTTCATTTCTTCACTGCCCCCAGTCAGATTTTCAGGGTTCCAGGACCCAAGCCACATAGGGTCTACCATCATGTAGACACGACAGGGGGTTGCACCAATTAAATCTTAATACGATGGCCTGAGAAGACCTGCAGAATGAGAACACCAGCTGACGTGCCAGTGTGAATGGGGAGATTGCACAAAGTCCGCCTCTAGCTGAAGCGCCACAGAAAGCCAATGAATACTGAGGACAGAGTCCATTTTCTTAAGGGATGGCCAACAAAGATTGCCCAATCCCAGATGGTTAGGCCTGAACACATGGACACAGGAGCAACACAAAATGAACTCAACGGGATGAATTTACAACAGTAAATTCCACAGTAATTCACAGTGAAAAAAAATGAAGTGTTTATCGATTCAAGAAGTAATTTTTTGAAAAGATAACAATCTCAGAAATGGGTTAGAATTCCAAAGTGCCCAAGATAGCATGAGTTCCAGTGAAATTTAATAAGGGCAAAGGAGGAGACAGGAATCATATGATGAGAGTGAAAACGAGACAGAGACTCAGTACCGAGGTTAGAGCCTGAACTGGAAGAGAAGTAAAAATGACATAATTGAAGAGAAAAGCAAACATAAAACACCAGGAAAATAGCCAATATTAAATAAAAAAATCTCCAAGAAATGTTTTTAAGCAAGAAGAGAAATAACTGAATCACAATGATATAGCTACTCCCAAGATAACCTAGACTCTATGAAGACACCCTATACAGATTAAAGTTACTAAATTGCTAGCTTAATTCTCACTATTTTATCATAAATGAGTACCATAAAGGCCAATGCATCAGTAGTACGGTGGGTGGGGTGGCGGGGTGGTGGGGACTTGATGGGCTAAGAGAACCGCGTGAAGGAATGAGTGAATATCCTAGAGTGTGCCTTGCGAATTTAACTTCCAAAGTGTGTCTGTAAAATAGCATATCTGTGGATCACTTTTAGAAGTGTGGACATTTTAACAATATTAATTCTTTTCCTTTATTTGTATTCTCTTCGATTCATCAATGTTTCATAGTTTTCAGTGTAGAAACAGTTTGCCTCTTTGGTTAAATTTATTCCTAAGTGCTATATTTTTTATAACTATTACAAATGCAAATGTTTTCTTGATTTTTTTCAAGTCATTTTCTGTAAGTGTACAGAAACACTAACAATTTTTGCATGTTCCTTTTGTAACTCCCAAATTTACAGAACTCTTTCAGTTACTTCTGACAGTTTTGTGGCAAAGTTTTCTCTTTAATAGTATCATGTTATCTACAAACAGTGACACTTTGACCTCTCCCTTTCCAGCTTGGATGCCTTTTTTCTCTCATAATCGCTTAGGCCAGGGCTTTCAATATTGTGTTGAACAGAAGGACATCTTTACCTCATTCTATATCTAAGAAAACCTTTCTATTTTGTCCTCATTCAGTGGATTTGCTGTGGTTTTGTTATATATGGCCTTTCTGTGTTCACATGTTATATTATAACATAATATAATACATTAAAACTCACAATGCTCCCATACTCTTTCTCAGGAGGCAGTAAAAGAGCCACGTGTGAAGCCAGAACTTTCATCCCTACTGATATAACAAGACAGAACCACCTTCCTGTACCTTCAAAGCATCAGTGTAAACCAACCACAGCAGGACTTCCATTCACACTCAGTAATCCTAAGGTACTATTCATCTCCCTACTGGGGTGATATCCAAGGAGACCTATTGAAATGTAAGCACTTTCCCCAGCGCCCAGCAGTACAAGGCAACCTCTGATGCAGGCTGTTTTCCTACTGCGATGAACTAGTAACAGAAATCTGTAAACACGTGGGAACTAAACAACATATTTCTAAATAGCTCATGCCAGAAGAAGGTAAGGTGCCTCTGAAGAAGAAATGCCGAAGGAGACCAGGAAAAAGCTCCTACTGGAGTCCTAACCTAAAGAAACCGCTGCCTTTGCACCCTCTGCTGCTGAACTGTCATCAGCATGGCTTTTAAGCATTAACTTCCCGAGTTAGTGTTAAATATTTTTCAAGAATTACTTGTTCAGCCCTTAAAATATACAACAAATTCTTAGTTGACAGTTTTTTAAATTAAAGTGCTTAAAAACTGGGCATGGTGGCACGCACATGCAATCAGAGCATTTGGGAGGCAGATGCAAAAGGACTAAGAGTGTAAGTAAGGCTAGCCTTAGCTACAGAGCAAGCTCAAAGCCAGCCTGGGCTATGGACTATGATGCCCTGTCATACACTGAAAGCATTTAACAATTACAGTAATTTTTCCACATTGATTTTTATATCCTACATTATCGGTTCTAACAGGTTTCTGGTATCATAATTAAGTTTTTTAAATGTGTAAAGCAGACAGAAAACTCCACTCCTTTCCTTCATATTTGGGTTTTTATTTCTGGTTTCTGGTTTAATTGCGGCAGCTAGGGTTGCCAGCACGGCCTTAAATACAAATGCTAAGAGCATGCAGCTTAGAAAGTTCCCTGCTCTGCACATCTGAGTGTGAAGTACACCGTGGCCTTTCACACACGGCACGGCATGCTGAAGACTTACTGTGTTCTCACGTTCATGGTGGGACTGTCCTTAGTCACTGAGAAAGAAGCAACTTCAGTGGCTGAGCATGGCTGATGGGAGACAATCACGTCTACACTCAGAATGAAATATACTTCAGCCTTGAGAGAGAGGGAGAGATAGAGAGAGAGGGACAGGGAGATGGAGAGAGAGAGGGAGAGGGAGATGGAGAGATAGAGGGAGAGGAAGAGGAAGAGAGAGAGAGGGAGAGATAGAGGGAGAGGGAGGGGAGGGGGAGGCGAAGGGGGAGAGGGAGAGAAGGAGAGGGGGAGGGGGAGAGGGGGGAGAGAGAGAGACAAAGAGAGAGGGAGAGGGAGAGGGAGAGGGAGAGGGAGAGAGAGAGAGAGAGAGAGAGAGAGATTGATTTTGATTCTACCCTTTGCCTAACATGGGTTAATCTAGAGAATATTACTCTAGGTGAACTAGATAGACACAGAAAGGCAAGACTGCCATGATCTCATTTATATCTGGTGTCTGAAAACTCTTGCAAGGAAAGCCTAGAGTGTAGAGCCGCAGGGAGGGCAGGTAGACAGGTAGAGAGACGGTGGCTGAAGTGTATATATAGTTTCAGTTAGATGAGCTGAGTAAGTTTCAGTGATCTATTGACAGAATGGTGAATATAGTTAATAATAATGTATTGCATATTTCAAAGTGCCTGGTATGCGTGGGACCCAGAAATCCATTTTTCATAAAAAATCAATAATAGTTATCAATAAACAATTGATTCAATTATTCAATAATTGAATTATTCAATATATCTGCAATCATTTTGTTATTGTTGCAACACACACAAACACACCATATCTGTGGCTCAGCTGTAGTTTAAAGTAACTACTCCCAATGACCATATCATAAAATATGTCAAGCTATGATATATTCCACATGTATTTACATGGACCATGTTTATTGTAACATTTTTATTCTTTATTTTGGAAGTCTGCTTTGTTAAGGTCTCACTTTGTAGCCAGGCTAATGTGGAGTTCAGTATACAGCTTAAGCAGATGTCAAAACCAGAGGAATGTTCCTGCCCGGGTCTTCTAAATGCTGCAGGTACTGGCAGGAGCTCCATGCCTGACTGGGAAGGCAATTTTGAATGTGTACATCAACAGATATAAGTGGCTCCTTTAAGAAACCTGTGTTACAGGTTACTCATGCATCTGACAAGGGTGCTGCCTCCCTTACTCTGTTACCTTTGGGTTTTCCTTCCTCAGCTGAGTACAGCTCTCTTGAACAGCAGTAACACCAGCAAAAGACATATTTGCTGAATTCTTATCAGAATCTTGGCAAAGGTTCTAACAACATCTCATAAAGATTCTGATACGACCTAGAATTTCTGCTGAGCCTGGGAAGAGATTGATTTCAGATAATTCCACCAAGGTTTTCGTCTCATGGATTCAGTCCCACTATGAGAAACTCCCAGTGACACTTTTACTGGAAAGCCTATGTCACCCTCACACCATCTACACCCTATTCTCAAGTCTGAGACTCCTCTTACCCACTCTCTTCCATTCCACGGATCTTTCCAAAAGCCTGTGAGCCCACACAGTTACCTTTTCTGAGAATTTGTTTACTTCCTAGCCCTCACTGAGCCCATTATCCTTAATTAGTTAGCGATTACCCACATGGTAACACAGCTGCATGTCTGGCACCAGCCTGATTCTAGCTTCAAGTATTCTTGACCTCAAGTGGTTGAAAACAGATAAGTAAAATAATAATAATAATATAACAATAATAACAACTACAGTTTCATCATTATACAAAACAGTTATACAAAGGGAAGCCTTTGTCGTCATCTGTCCAGCCCAACTCTTCTACATTAGAGGAAGACTCACTGATCTCATTAGTCAAGTCTTCATTGTGTAAAGAATTGGTCACTCAAAGTGTATTCTTTTTAGCATTATTTTTCCCTGCCAAGTTTAAGAACAAGTTTACCTTCTTGGGTTCTTTGTCACTATGAAACAAGGACCACCACAAAAAAAAAAAAACAACAAAAAAAAAAAACAAAACAAACAACAAAAAAAAACAAAACAGGTATTACCCCTAGAGTTGCAGTAGAAAGTGTAAGGATTTACCATCTGTGAGAATGAATAACTGAATCTGGGGAGTAGAGGGACATCCCTAGAAAGTGCTAAGCAACCGCAGGCACAGCAATACTTCCTGCTTGCAATTAACTCCAGAGAATGGCATTTGCCAGCTAGAGTCGGTCAATCACTTGTATGGCCTTATCTAATAGAGTATCTAGGCTAATTTTACAGATGGGTAAGGAATGATCAAAAAAAAAATTCAGGCTGGAGAGATGGCTCAAAAGTTAAGAGCACTGACTGCTCTTCCAGAGGTTCTGAGTTCAATTCCCAACAGCCACATGGTGGCTAATAACAATCTAAAATAAGATCTGGTACCCTCTTCTGGCATGCAGGCTTACATACAGGCAGACCATTGCATACATAATAAAAAAAATTTTTTTAAAGATTTAAAATTTTTTTTCATGGAAAAAATTTAAGAGGGTATATGTGGAGAACTATAATAAATTCTGTTTTTTGTTTTGTTTGTTTGCTTGTTTGGGGGGTTGTTTGCTTGTTCGTTTGTTTTGCAGATGGAAGGGTAGAGAGACAGGAAGATATCTGGTTCTTGCTGGCTGTCAGCCTAACTCTAAGTTCAGTGAGAGGCTCTTTCTTAAGGAGGAAGGGAATCGAGCAGACAAAGCAGTAAACTCAGTGTCCTTCTCTGACCTCTGAATGTGTATGCACATATATGTATTCATACATCATTCACAGATAAACATATACACAAAAATTTAAATGAAATAAACACATTACAACTGGACTTTCAAAACATGCTTTTCAAATATGTTAATGGTTTGGTTTTGTATTAATAAATGAAATATATCTAAAATCAATCAGAAACCCTCCTTCTTCCCTCCCTTGGTTCTTTTGTTTATTCATTCATTCCTGTCTTTCTTCACCTATGGCCTAATAGCTACTAGGAGAGGAGGCTGTCACTGAACCCTGCTATAGTTTCACTTTTTATTTTGAGACCAGGTTCCCCAGGTTGCCCAGAGTGGCCTTGAATATACTCTGTAACCAGACATGCCTTGAATATGTGAACTTCCTCCCTCTGTTTCCAGAGTAGCTGGGATTATAGGCCTATGCCACCAAGTCTATTTATCATTTTAAAAACTGGGGGTTTTAGAATTTAGACGTTGCCACACACATACATAACAAACATTGGTTGCAGGTGCTAATGTATTTTCTACTGATAAAGGTGCAATCAGAGAAATTTAGAAATACCCCTATTGTGACACATTAGATACTTGTAATTATTACTATTATTATTTTGCTTTCCTAAATTGGCCTCTCTGGAGACATAATGCACATCCCATGCATGTGCCATAAATCTGAATCAATACTTTATGCTAGGCGTTATTGGGTCTATCCTCCCTCAAGCGGCTGTAAGGGAAAACCTGTTCTGGTCGCGTTAGAATCCTTGGCTGAATCACTCCTATCTCTATTATTGCATTAACACCATCTTTTACTCTTCTGAGCATGCCCAGATCTCTCTCGAAGTCTCTCCTGTGAAGACATTTGTGATGGTTTCTAGGTCCACTCTTATTATCAGGATAATCTCCCCACCTCGAGCTCCTAAACTCCTTCACATCTGCAAACGTTATTATGCTGCATAAGGTAATTTCTACAGCTATGCACAGCATTCTTCCAACAGAAACACTTCTGATGAACTAGAAGAATCCTTCAAAACACACAAATGGTCTCTGCTGATATAGCTACATGGAGGTTATGCAAGAATCACCACAGCCTACCCAGCCAGCACACCCATACCAATGCAGTCTACTAAAATTAGTCTCCAAGTCTACAAAGGATCTGTTCCCTCACATGCACAGCCATCAGCATGGGTCTATAACAAGCACACACAAATCAAGGAAAGATGACATCACCAAAGAACAATTTCCTAATAAGCAACCCCAAAGAAATGGAAAACTATACATTTCTGTGAAGGGCATTCTAAATGACTGTTTTAAGGATGCCCAGGGAACCAAAGAAAGCAATTCAACAAAAATCAGAACAGCAAGACACAAAGGCTTGGAGTTTAACACAGATTAAAACAGCTAAACATTCTATAGCTGATTGATAAGATCAATAAAAAAGTGTAATAGAAAGAGTGATTGTTTGAATAGGTATAGCCCTCATAGACTCGTGTGTTTGAATGCTTGGCCCAGAGTGATACTATTAGGAGGTGTGCCTTGTTGGAGTAGGCATAGCCTTGTTGGAAGAAGTATGTCACTGTGGGGGTAGGGTTTGAGGTCTCCTATGCTCAAGCTATGCCAAGTGTGTCACAGTCTCTTGCTGCCTAGAAATCTGATCAAGATGTAGAACTCTCTACACCTCCAGCATCATGTCTGCCTGCATGCTGCCATGCTTCCTGCTATGATGATAATGGACTAAACTTCTGAAACTGTAAACCAGTCCCAATTATGTTTTTCCTTATAAGAGTTGCCTTGTTCATGTTGTCTCATCACAGCAGTAAAACTCTAAGACAAAGAGTATCGACAGTGGACTTGATCAAGGAGAAGAGTCCCCAGAAAATGAACTATCTAGTTAGTTACATAATTTCTTTACTAGTAAGGGTAAATTTACAGAAAAGTCATAAGATCCTAATATTGTAACAGTAGCATATAAATCACTTACATGACATAAAATTAGACAAAATTATCAAAATATTGTTATGATAATTTGTCATTGAACATACAACATCAAGACAAAATGAGTGGAAGGTGTAAAAAAGTGGTTTTTACATATGATCAAAGTTAAATTGTTATAAACTTTGATTATAGCTATAGGTGTTTTATGTAAGCTTTATAGGAAACACAAACACAAGAAATACAGTAAATACACAAAAAAAAAAGAAGGAGAAAGGAATGAAGACATTGGCCTCATAGAAAACTGTCAAATCAGAAGACATGGATAAAGAACTAACATATTAAGCTGGGCGTGGTGGCACACGCCTTTAATCCCAGCACTTGGGAGGCAGAGGCAGGTGGATTTCTGAGTTCGAGAACAGCCTGGTCTACAAAGTGAGTTCCAGGACAGCCAGGGCTATACAGAGAAACCCTGTCTCAAAAAAACAAAACAAAAAAACCCAAACAAACAAAAAAAGAACTAACGTATCTAAAGTATGACAGGATGTCAAGCAATATGGCAACATAGGTACTTATAAGTAATTACTTTATTGGTAAGTAGATTAATTCTCCAGTCAAAAGATGGAGAATACTAAAATGATTAAAACAAAACAAGGTAGGCACAATTGCAGACCCCTGTAATCTCAGCACTTAGGAGGCTGAGACAGGAATACTGGCCTGTGCAACACAGTAAGAAAGAAAAATGAGGTCATTGTTTAATAGTTAATGGGTCAAGGTATCAAGAATATTATGATAATTGTAGTAATTCATCTAATATATATTATATTCATCTAATGTCAGAGTACATAAAAATATTAATATACCTGAAAAGACACATAGCAGTACAACTGGGATTCAATACTCTACTCTTTTTCATTTCTTTTTTAATGCGGAGCTTTGTATATGGTAGCCGCTAGTGTTAATATTGCTGTAATGAAACACTGTGAACAAAAGCAAGTTGGGGAGAAAAAGCCTTTTTTGGCTTATACTTCCACATCACTGTTCATCATTGAAGAAAGTCACAATAGAAACTCAAACAGGGCAGGAGCCTGAAGGCAGGAGCTGATGCACAGGCCATGGATGGGTGCTGCTTACTGACTTGCTCCCCATGGCTTGCTCAGCCTGCTTTGTTATAGGACCCAAGATTACCAGTCCAGGGATGGCACCACCCACAATGGGCTGGACCCTTCCCCATCAATCACTAATTAAGAGAATGCCCTAAAGGCTTGCCTACAGCCAAATCTTAGAGGCATTTTCCCAAATGAGTTTTCTTCTCTCTGATGACTCTAGCTTGTGTCAGTACAATACAACATACAAGTACACTGCCATAGCTATCCCCACAAGTACTCAACTGCTAACAATGAACAGATCTTCAGGCATAAAGCCATAAGGAAATGTTAGATTCAAAACTACACTTTAGACCAAGAGAGCCCTCATAACACAGAGACGATTTCACCCAACAGCAGCAGAGCACAGGATCTTCTCTAGGGCACATGGTGCATTCTTCAGGATAGACTATTTCCACAAATGTGTTAGCTTTTCTGACCACAACAGTAAGAAATTAGGAATCAGTAAAAAGAAGAAACTGGGAACTCACAAGCATATGGAAATTACACAAAAACAACAGGATCCTGGGAAACCAACAGGTAAAAGAAATGAAAGGAGAAATTTAAAAATTCTTTAACAAACAAAAAATGGTTCTACAACATCCAAAACTTATGAAACGCTGCAAATGAAGTTCTACAGGGAAAGTTAATGACAATGACAGCAGAGGCCTATCCCCCCCAAAAAGAAAGCTCTCACTTAAGCTAATGTTACAACTCAGGAAGTAAAAGTAAAAAGGAAAGCTCAAATAACAGAAAGAAAGAAACAAGTGGTAAAGATAGTAGATAGAGTTCAGGAAAGCAATTGTACTGATAACAAAACAAAGAGTCACAGAGCCAAAACGTACCACAAGCAGACAGAAGACTATTTTTATTCAAAATTTGTATTTATTTGTCCTATGTAGATGGGTGTTTTGTGTGCATATATGTCTTTGCATTGCATGTATGCCTGGTGCCCAAAGAGGCCAGAGAGGGTGTTAGATTCCCTGGAGACTGGAGTTACAGATGGCTGTGAGCTGCTACATGGGAGCTAGGAATCGAATCCAGGTCCCCTGGAAACACAGCCAGTGCTCCTTCCTGCAGAGCCACCTTTCCAGCTCAACTATTTTAATATGTATATTTATCAGAGGAGTATATATTAGAGAAGCAATATACAGTATATATTAAAGAAGTTTGGAAAATAATTAAGGAACTTTGGGGAAAACTGAAGAGAAAAAGACAAAAATCTGATAGGAAAAAAATAATTTGATCCTTCAATTCTTTCTTAGAATATTTTAGCAGAGACTTAAATAAACAAAGAGATGTGCTCTAGCCTCCTCTCACGGCCCTCCCCAAAGGGGACTGGCTTGCCCATCACTGTGCCATCCACATCTAAGCCAGAATCTGGCATGTATTTCAAATAGCAGACATAATAAATGGAAATCAATGGCAGTTTAGGAAATAGGGCACTGGACTCTAGCATGTGAGCAGTGAAGCTATCGTAAGGAAGACAAGGTCCAGCATTAAGAATTCCAGTGATCAAAAAAAAAAAAAAAAAAGAAAAAAAAAATGCCGGGCGTGGTGGCGCACGCCTTTAATCCCAGCACTCTGGAGGCAGAGGCAGGCGGATTTCTGAGTTCGAGGCCAGCCTGGTCTACAAAGTGAGTTCCAGGACAGCCAGGGCTATACAGAGAAACCCTGTCTCGAAAAACCAAAAAAAAAAAAAAAAAAAAAGAATTCCAGTGATCTGCTGAAAGGAATCAAAGGGGTCCAAAGAGCAGTGAGACATGGGGTAGCTCTTCACATTGGGTTTCATTTAGTCTTTGAGACAGATTTTCACTGTGATGCCCAGACTAACCCTGAGGTCCCACTCCTGATATCATAGCCTCTGAATGCAGGAACAACAGGTGTGCGCCATCAAACCCTGGTAGCAATATACATTTGTATTGAAGTCATAAGCTACAATATATCTTAATCTAAGAACTCTGTCTAACCAATCTTTCCAATTTTCTCAGTAATCTATATCTTAATAAAACTTTTTGGGAAAAAAAAATTTCTTTAAGTGTGGGCAAAACACAAGTAAAAGTGTTTGCTGCCTAAGCCTGATGAGCTCAGTTGATCCCCCAGAATACACATAACTCAAAAAAATTACCCTCTTATCGCCACATGGACATTGCGACAACCCCCTGTAATAGCTATCCTAGTTTGCTTTCTATTGCTGTCAGAAACTACTATAGTGGTTGTTTGAAAGAGAATGGCCTTCATATGCTCATATGTTTGATTGCTTGGTTCCCAGTAAGTGGTACTGTTTAGGAAGAATTGGGAGGTGTGGCTTTGTTAGAGGAGGTGCGTCACTGGGGGTAGCTTGAAGGTTTTCAAAAGCCCACACCATTTCCAGTTAGTGCATTCCTTTTCCCTTTTCTCCCTCTCCCTCTCCCCTCTCCCTCCCATGCTCGTGAATCAGATGTAAGCTCTCAGGCTACTGCTCTAGAGGCATGCTTTCTTGCCTGCCTGTTGCTATGTTTCCTCTCATGATGGTCATGGTCTAATCTCCTGAAACTGTGAGCTTTCTTTCATAATTGACTTGATCGTAGTGTCTCTTCACAGAAACGGAGAAGTAGTTAAGACAATATGACCCCAGGCAACTTGGGAAGGAAAGGATCTGTTTCACATTACAGGGCAAGAACTGAAGCAGAGACCATGGAAGAATGCTGCTTACCAGTTGCTCTGCACAGCTTGCTCCACCTGCTTGCTTGTACAGTCAAGGACCACTAGCCTCGGAGTGGCATGGCCCACAGTGGGATGAGCCCTTTCACATCAACCACCAGCCAAGAATCATAGGTACAAGCCAATCCAGTGGAAGGAATTACTCAACTAAGGTGACTCTAATTCATGTCAAGTTGACAAAGGGGAAAAGAACCACAATAACCACTATAATAAATAAAATTATAAATTAAAAAAGTATTTGAGCCTTCCAGTCACTTATTCCTCCATCTGCTTTTACTCAATTTATCCATTTTTAAAGTTACTATGTATGCAAAGATGGCCTTAAATTTCTGATGCTTTTTTCTCCTGATATTCAGATTACAGTCTTGTAATCTGCCACTGCCACTGTTTCTGAAGTGTTGAGGATTGAACTCAGGGTGTGTGCATGTTAGACAAATACTCTACAAACTAAGCTACATCCCCACGGTTTATCCAGCTACTCTCTAGGGGGAATCTCTTGTGCACTGTGTGCAAGCTTCACCTGCAAATAAAAAGTCTATGGCCTATTAGCAAAAGGCAGGAAAGAGGAGGCTGGAGTTCCAAAAGGGATAGAGGATTTGGGGAATACAGAGGCATGGAGATATTTGTCCTGGAGACAGACAGAGGAGACATGAAACTGAGGACTGGGTAACCAACCATGTGGCACTCATAGAATAGAATAAATGTGATAATTAAGATATGAGCTAGCCAGAGACCGTGCCTAGCTATATGGCTAGGTGTCTGTAAATGTAATTAAGTCTCAGAGTTGTCATTTCGGGAGCTGGAGTGTGGGTGGAAATACACGAGGTTACAGGTGGTTCCAACTGCATTCCTCTGGCTGCACCTCCAACCTACAGTCACCATTTCAATGCTTCTTTTTCCTCTGACGTGATTCCCAAGCGCACATCTAGGAACTAGTTAAAATAGTTTTAAATTTGATCACATTCCTGCATTTACCCTTCTCACTCAAGAGGACTATGGAGGAGGCTCAAAAATCTACATTTTAGAGATTTGTGTGTGTGTGTGTGTGTGTGTATATATGTTGGTGTGTGTATATGCATGTGTGTGTCTGTCTGTGTGTGTGTGTATCTGTATGCATGTGTGTGTGTGTCTGTGTATGTATCTGTATGTGGGTGTGTGTCTGTGTGTGTGTGTCTGTATGTGGGTGTGTATGTATGCATGTGGGAGGGTGTGGGTGTATGCATGAGTCTGTGTGTGTTTGTATGTGGGGGGGTGTATGCATGTGGGTGTGTGTATATGCATGTGTGTGTGTATGTTTGCATGTGTGTGTCTGTGTATGTGTATATGTGTGTGTCTGTATGTGGGTGTATGCATGTGGGTGTGTGTATATGCATGTGTGTGTGTATATGTGTGTGTCTGTATGTGGGTGTATGCATGTGTGTGTGTGTCTGTATGTGTGTATATGCATGTGTGTGTGTCTGTGTGTGTATATGTGTGTGTGTATGTAGGTATGTGTATGCATGTGTGTGTGTGCACATGAGTGAAAGTGTGCTCAGAGGCCAGATCTCCTGGAGTTGGAGTTACAGGTGGTTGCAAGCTGCCTGAGTATGGAAGTGAACTCAGGCTCCTCTACAAGAGCAGCACAGGCTCCTGACTCAGCCGTCTCTCCAGTATTTCCCAATTAACATTTGAAGAAGCGCCTCAGAAGACCAAACTTTGGATGTAGACGAACAAAAACTAAAACAAACAAACAAACAGAAAACCCAACCTAGAGAGAATAATAAAGAAGTTATTTTTATGCTAAGGAAAATTGTGCATTGACAAGGAATCACCATGTTCAAAACCATATTAAAACATGACATATACAAATTCTGAGAAAGCCCAAATTCCTTATGGTCATGCACAATAAACTTAGCCCATGGATTACAAATCTTTGTGACTTTTAATTTAATATTATTAAAAACTTATCCTTTAGTGTGCTTTAATATGCTCTCACTTTATCATTACAATGCTTTAAACGCGTGCTAAGGTTTTGGAATTAGGAAAATCTTGGACATCAAGTAATTCATTTTATAGAGATGGAGCTCAATGTTTTGTATGTGTCATTTGTTTCTGAGGGCTTTTTGCTTTTTTTGTTTTGTTTTTGAGACACAGTCTCTCAGAGCAGCCCTGCCTATTCTGAAACTTGCTCTACAGTCCAGGCTGGCCTTGAACTCAGAGATTCACCTGACTCCACCTCCTGGGTAAAGGCAGGTGCCTCCACTGCCTTTGTTTCTGCATAATTTAACTGCACTATTTTCTTAGTAATGTAAGGCCAACAGCAGAGGTGACATGTCCTAGTAATCTTCTTGTAACATGTATATGAAAAGGAATTACAATTTGGTTCTACCTTACTATCTCTATCTCCATCCCCTCGGTACTCTTAAACACTGGAGACCTGATGAAGAGGCAGGGGGATTGCCAAGAGTTTGAGACCAATCTGGGCTACACAGGTCAGCCAGGGCAAAATATTAAGTATTAAGGCAAAATAAAGCAAACTAAAGCCCCTCCATAAGAAAATAATCAACTAATAAAAATACAGTGTCTGGGGTTTAGCACCTATCCTGATAAACTACATCTCAGCGATGGTATTGACTGTTGTGAGCAGGCAGGGACTGTTCTTTGCCTTGGTAAAACAGCAATTACACTATCATCTCCTTCTTCACCAGTCTTTCATATGCTAGTTGATAAAATGAGGCTGCAGGAAGTGAAAGTAACTGCCTAAGGTCTCTAGTGTCACCACCTATCAGATGAGGGAGGTCTCAGGATTGACAGCGCTGACCTTTTTAGTCCCCAGGGCACCCCGCCCCTCCCGACTCCCGGCCTCCCATGCTCAGCCCACCCTCCACCATGGCCACTCACGGTCAGCAGCCGAGTTCCTGTGCCTTTACCCTTGCCCCTGCCCTTGTCTTTGTCCTTGTTCTTGTCCGTGAGTGGCTTGCCTTCTTCATCAGCATAGTGGACTGAAGAGACATTGGATGGTTTGCTCTGCAGAGAACCTGGAGGGTTGAGGGAGGTCTTCTGGAGAATGGAGCTCGGCAGCAGGGACTGGCCTCCGGAGCTGCGGTTGCTCAACATGGAAGGCCTGTAGGCGTAGGTGGAGCGCTTCAAGGAGATCTTAGATGACTGGGTGGGAAACCCGGCTGAGGTGGTAGGAACCCTGCCAGATGTCTCTTGAGGGTTATTGATGGAAACCCTCCGGTTTCCCGGAGGAGGCAACTCCATTGCTGCATTCTCTTCAGGGCCCTATCTGCCACTAACCGCTGCTTGCTGCGCACGCACCCGCTGCCTTTCCCGCGCTTTCCTGGGCCACGTGCAGAACGCATGAGCTGCGCTTCAGTCGCCCAAGCCGGACCATCGGGTGTGGTTCCTTGTCAGGCAGTTTCCGTTTCCCCTGGAAGCCAGAGCTCGCTGGTGGGCACCCTCCTCCACATGATGGGAAATACTACCCAAGTCTCAGGAGCTGTCTTCTCTGCACACCGTATCTTTCTAGTTTTAGAGTATCAGACATCACTTCCTGTGTGCCAAACGGATATTTCCAGCAACCTACTTGAACAACTTTGACTGTTCCACAAACAAAAGACACATTTATATATTTATCTTACCTCCTGAGCCTCTAATATGTTCCAAATTCATTTGATGCAGTAATTTCACATTGGCAAAATTATGACACTTAAAAAAATTATACCTTGATATGAAGAACCCATTCTCCTTACCATCCCTGTTCTGGGATATCTGTCATGTAGAAAAACGTGATTGACCTATGCCCTTCCAGCTTGCCTCATCAACTCCTGCTCTCTCAGTACTAGAACAATTTTACCATTATACACAAAGCAGACCCAGAAACTTAATTGACCATTTAACATTTAAAAATATTTTTTCAAAGGCGACTCTAAGGCAAGGTGGATAGCACATTCGACTTTTAAAAATATAAGACATTTTAAATTTATTTTCTTACCTCAGAGCTATTATTCACTGCTATAATATTTGAAATGTCGTCTTCTTTTAGGCAAGAGTCTGCTCAAAAGTCAATTTAGTTGGTCTTTAGTTGACCTCTAGCACTAGAGAACTTCCACTGCACACAGTTCCTGCTCACATCCAGCCTCACCTGCAGACCTTTCCTAGATTCTCCACTCCCACCTCTCTAAGTGGATTAAGAGCCTCTGGAAAGCAGACCGTTCACCAAGTACTCTCTCATATGCCCCAGACACAGTTGACTGCTGTCTCCACCCTACTGCTTGGCGTACCCCTCACACTGGGTCACAGTAGCAGCTGCTCTAGACAGAATTCTTTAGAAACAAGCACACGGTCCTTGCCTTTGCACTTCTGGCTACTTGGCATAAAATCCCAATCCCCTTGATTCCCTTGTGTTATCCGTGTGCATACCTAGGGAGACTTATCTTACCAATCATTCTGACTTCCACGGGTTCATTACAGATAATCTTGGGTTTTGTTTTGTTAAACAATGAGAGATGATTTTATTTGTACTGTAAAACTATTCCCACTAAGTGGTCATGGTGGTGCGTGCTTTTAAACACAGTGTTTGGGAGGCAGAGGCAGGCAGATCTCTGTGAGTTTGGGGCCAACCTGGTCTACACAGAGAAACCCTTCCTTGAAAAACCAAGAAAACAAAACAAAACAAAAAAAACTATTCCCATGCTCGATTTACTGGCTCCCTAAGGAGAGTCCAGGTCTGCAGGACAGTTTAGTAGTTAGCTCCAGGCATTTTCCAGAACACTTAACATTTTCTGGCCAGGGCCTGAGCAGTGGGTGGCAAGTTTATCACTATTCAAAATCGTACTCTGTGCATTTGTTTCTGGAGGCATCTGCTGGAAAACAATGGCATTATTGTTCTACAGTGAAATATATGAAGTATAAAGGAAAGATATAGCACTTCAGGGTCCACCAAAACCTGCTTCTTCTGAATTGTTACCAAGTCTGAAAATTCATTTGAACTTAATTGATGGTGGCACTAGCAAATGGTCTTTGGGTGGGACAGAAATATAGTCTTGTGAACAGATTCACATCTCTAAGTATTTCAGTCCATTAGTGATACACAATTTGAAAAGAACAGAAATGGGTTTCTCACAGAGCTGAAGGCTGGCAAGTTCAAGATCCAAATGCCAGGAGGACTGCTGTCTGCTGAGGGTCCAGTCTGTGCTTTCTCAGTGGTGCCCTGCAGAGTCTTCCTGAACACTGTGCTCATGTGACAGAGGGCACAAGTGCAGAACTGGCCAAGTCCTTCTGCGGGTCCTACAAGAATTTCACCTGCCTGGGGCTGAGATTCTGTCAGGACGAGATGTTCAGAATGTGGCAGAGTGCCCCCTAAACCCACATGGTGTAAAAACTGACCCCCACAGTTTCTTCTGATCTTCCACAGATGGACATGAAAAAGAAATAGATGTTAAAGAAACTTAAATTTAAAATATAAATATGTAATTTTACACTGAAAGATAAGAACCAAATGAAATATGATTTTGTTGTGCCAGGAAGCATTCCTGGACCCCAGAAGACCACCGAGGAGCCGTTCTGATGTAATAGCATTAGGGTCTCTTTATTACAAGCTCGGGCTTGGGCTCTCCTCCAACCCAACCCTGACATAGCAGGACAGGAAGGGAAGGCAGAGCAGCCTCGAACCCTCAGTGGGACAAGGTTTTATAGGAAAATAGGAGCAAGTGAGGGGTGGGGGAGGGGTGTCTGGTCTGGCAAGCATCTCATAGAATGGCTATAAGCCGACAGGTGGGTGCTCTGAAGCAAGACAGTATACAATCACAAAGGGTCTGAAAGTACATCTGCAACAATCAGACTAATCTTTGATTGGCTGTTGCTAGGAAGTAGCTAGGGAGTAACTCTGGCCAAGGACAAGCTGTGGGGCCCTTCCTAGTACATGGGTGCAGCTTGGGTTCTGTTGCAGGCCAAGTTCTCAGCCTTTTTTTTTTTTTTTTTTTAAGATGGAAGCCAGTCCCAAGATGGAGTAAGTTTGGCCTCTCAATTTCATGAGGGACAACTAAATGAACTGGATATTAAATATTATGGAATTATGTTTTCTGATAGCTTTAATGATACTGTGCACTCATAGACAGATGCCCTCAATTTTTAGAATAAATTTCCCTTCAAAAGATTTTGAAAGAAAAAGAGGGGGGCATACAAAGAAAAATCAAATGAGGTCAAAGTTTAACATTAAACCTAGCCTAATATCTCACAGCGCTGTTTTAAAATCTCAAAAAAAAAAAACTGCTACAGTGATGAGCGTGGGGAAAACGGCTCAGCAGTGAAGAGAACCTGCAGCTCTCTCAGACAACCTGAGCTCCGTACTTAGTACCCACTCTGCACACAGAGGACCTGAGCTCAGTACTTAGTACCCACTCTGCACACAGAGGACCTGAGCTCCGTACTTAGTACCCACTCTGCACACAGAGGACCTGAGCTCAGTACTTAGTACCCACTCTGCACACAGAGGACCTGAGCTCAGTACTTAGTACCCACTCTGCACACAGAGGACCTGAGCTCAGTACTTAGTACCCACTCTGCACACAGAGG
The DNA here is from genome assembly GCF_978045245.1 of Mus caroli. NCBI lineage: Eukaryota > Metazoa > Chordata > Mammalia > Rodentia > Muridae > Mus > Mus caroli. The sequence continues at coordinate 55,974,879 of NW_028227256.1, forward strand.
ACCTGATCTCAGTACTTAGTACCCACTCTGCACACAGAGGACCTGAGCTCCGTACTTAGTACCTACTCTGCACACAGAGGACCTGAGCTCAGTACTTAGTACCCACTCTGCACACAGAGGACCTGAGCTCCGTACTTAGTACCCACTCTGCACACAGAGGACCTGAGCTCCATACTTAGTACCCACTCTGCACAGTTTACAACTGCTTGTAGCTGAATCTGACACTTCTAGCCTGCACCCACATGTGGCATGGACACTCATATCAATAAAAATAAAACTTCTTTTAGTTTTTAAATGCTGAGCTGAGCTGGTGAGCTGGCTTAGCAGGTAAACGTCCTTGCACACGCCTACCCAGAACCCATATAAATGAGGAAGGAGGGAGCCAACTACACCAAGTTGTCCTTTGACCTCCACATTTAGTGTACAGCACAAAACCCCTTCCTCATCATTTATACACACTGATGATGATGATGACGACGATGACAATGACAACGATGATGAAGACTATGATGAATTTTTTTTTTTAACAGTGCTAAGCTTACTTGCCTTTCTGCTTTTTTTGGTACTCATCTCTAGAAGGAAATCATCCATTTTACAATGCTCACATCTGACTTTACCTACAAACCTTTCCGAGATCCTTCCATTCCCAGATCTAAGTAGATTAGGAGCCTCATCCTCCCTTTTCCCTGCTCCCATAAACTCACGCTTCATCCTCAAAGATTCCAATATGACCGGTCTGATATTGTCATCTACAGTCTTAGCAATTTGCCTTGAATTAATCAATGAGGCTTTTGCAATGAACTTTCCTAAACATCATGGTCAAAAGAATTTTTGACATGCACTGTTGGGTTGTTGCAGGTGAAGGATTTGCAGGTTCAGGGATCGGGTCCTTGCTGGAGTACATCAAGGAATGTGAAATCTAAGTCATACTCTCAGACCTGAATTCAAAGGCCATTCTTCCAGTGTCAGTTATTACATTATTAACATAGACAGCTTTCTCCAGCTGCAATGTAAGGCTGCATTCTCTAGGCTGTTAGGAGCAAACCTAGACACTTAGCTAATACAACGCTGCTACCTTACTCATCTGTATTTCAAGTCTGGTACAGATATAACTGAGTCCAAATCAAAGTACCACCGAGACAGTACTGCTTTCTGGAAGACTGCTTCCTTGTTCATCCTTGATAGAATTCCTGAATTCTATGTCTGTTGTGTAAGAGTCTGTTCCCAGCCTTTCAGGTCACTAAAGGTCCCTCCACCTTTATAAGCAGAAATATCACAACTGACCAACAGCTCTTTGGTAGAACTGAAAAGGGTTTAGTCCTTTAGAAAACATCACCTGGCTATGCTGAGCCACGTGCAATGAAGGATACTCTCCCCATTTCAAGGCTCGTATCCCTACTCACATCTGCAAAGCCACTTTTGCTGTGAAAAGTCCTATGCTCATGGACTCCAGGAATGAGAGGGGCCATGACTCAGCCAGCAACACCCCCACCCTGACAGCACCTTTCCCTACTTCTCCTTGATGACATATTCAGATATGACAGACCTCAGCTCAACATCTCTGCAGTTGCTGCAAAGCAGACGATGAAGTACACTCCCAGCTGCTGCCGACATGGGGATCACTGCTAATCAGTAAGGACTCACACTGGCAGGAACACCAGAAGTGCATGTAGTTACAATTCTACAACACAAGTGAATACCCATTCAGCGACGCTGGCTTGACAGATCGTAAAGGATATGTCTAGCATGCTGCTGGCATAGACCAATCCTCAAGAACAGCCACCTCAATTACCAAATGGTCAATCTTTCTATACATCATTCAGTTGTGTGCTAATCGGGGAGGCCCAGTAGTTTCAGGGATGTGTCCAACAGCCTTTGAGTCACCTTCTCTTCTAGCAGGTCTTCTCACTGACTTAAGCTGTTGGGGCTCACAGACACCAGCTGAAGAACCATTTGAAATGTGTTAAGACAGCTTTTGTCCATGCAGAACCCAGCCCAAGAGTGGAATTTCCCAGAAACCTAGAGTTATCTGACAGAGAGTGTGCAAATAAAGGTGACCGTCCACTCACGTTTCCTGTGACTCACGAGAAGAACCCCTCAATCTCAGCCTTCACGAGGCGGAGGAAGGAGGATCAGGAGTTTAAAGCCAGTCTGGACTACAGCCCAACCCCCTTCCTCAGCAAACTAGCAGAATCAGAAGGACTAAGGAGGTGGCTCAGTGGAAGAGCCCTTGCCTTCTAGACTAAAACCCCAGGTTTGAAATCTATCATATCAACTGTAAAAGTCAGCACAGAGACTCTCCAGAGATGAGTCCAAAATCAAGTCTGAGCAGGCTCATGGTCCGGCTTTCTTTGGCTATGTCTGAGTTTATGGCTGCTGCTTTTGGTTTCTGAAATGGGCCCTCAAGTCGCTCAGGTTGGACTCAAACTTGCTGAGGGTGGCACTGAGTTCCTGATCCCCTACTTCCGCCTTCCACATCCTAGATTATAGGAGCTGTGACACATTCTCCTAACGCTCCCTATAGGACTCTGATGAGGTTCCTATAGGACCAGAGAGGAAAATAACTGGCGCAGATTTTAAAAAGGAAAAAATCTTCAGTTAATAAAGCTTGTCAAAGAGATGTATTTCTGTTTTATTAGCTATAAAGCATCTTTCAATTCAAATGACGACATAATTATTACATGATACACAACACTAGCAAGATACAGAAAACACAAATTATATACTTCAGTATGTTCAATAAGACATCAAAAATATAAAATGAAAACATTTTCCCATCTTCCCCATTTTCTAAATTTACATTTAAACTTGATGTATATTTTATAACACTGAAGTTAAGGCTTTTCTACATTGGTGCTTTTTAGATAATAATTATAAATTTAGCAAATTTGAGAGAACAGGAAACAAACATATCACCTGCTTTTCTTATTTTATTTTTATTTTTTTAGCTCATTATCTCCTGTATCACTAAGGTGATAATAATAAAGATGTTAGTTTGGTATAAAGACCAGATATAATTTAAACATTTTTCATAATCTCCAGTAGCATTTCAGCATTATGTAACAAAAGCTCAATTGTAAATACACGTATCTTATAAAAATACACTTAAAAGCAGGAGTGGGGAGCGCAGACGTCAGTCACTGCCGGGAAGGAGCAGGTGCTATGGAGATGCCTTGGTTCCTTTCTCAGGGTACTGGTCCACATCAGAAAAGAACATTAACTCTGGAGAAGAGAATAAACATATCATACTTAGAATATTCTCAGGTCCTCAGAATAACTTTGCAGCTGCTGGAAAGCATTTAGGCATAGAACTCATATACAAGTATGAATTATTCAGGGAGTTTTTAACCTAAAAGCTAAGCTAGTAGCAAGTGGACATGCTTCATAATTTTAAAATTTCAAGCATTAAATTTATTATAAACCTCTTAAAAATAAAATACACAAAATAAAGACAACATTAACATATCTTACCAAGAAAATTAAGTCACCTAGGATCATTAAAAGAGCCAAGAGATTTAATTCTATGGTGATCAGGTGATTCAAGACGCAGGGGAGAGGGAAGGATTCAGAACCAACACCAGTGCCTCCCAGTGCCCTCCACTCTGCTACCCCATTTCATCCCCAAAAGGCCCAATAAGCTAGGGCTTATCCCCATTTTGTCTTCACTTTTAAAATGACCAACCTTAAAAGACATCAGTTTTCTGGAATTTTTACTATGTATCATGCGCATTGCAGTTGAACCAGAACCCTCCACACGCCAGCCAGGAATAGTGTCAGTCCCAGCAACAACACAGAGTGCTGTAGGTTGACATTTTCATAATTAAACTATTATTTCACATAGAAATACAATGTATTATTAAAATGCTAATAAATATAAAAAATTAAACCTTGAGAATACAAACAATAAAAGTCCTCTGATATAAACCATTAGATTAAAAAATTCTTTGAATGTCCAAAAACCATACCTCAAGAGAAAAAAACAGCAAAACACACAATGTGTGACATTTTTGTGTGTGAGTAGGTATGTCGAATATACATGCTCATATGAATGTGTGCACACACATAGATGCTAGAGATTGATGTCAGCCATCTATCACCTTCCACATTATTTTTGAGATGGGGGGGTCTCTCACTGAGCCTGGAGCTCGTCAACTTGGCCAGGCTAGCTGGCCATGAGCTTGGGGATTCTAGTCTCTTCCTTCCCTGTGCTGAGACTGCAGGTGTACAACATGGTGCCTGGCTTTTACACAGCCATTGGGGATCTAAACTCAGCTCCTAGTGTTTGCATAACAAGTACTTTCCCAGCTGACCAGCTACCCAGGCCCAAAGTCCACAATACAGCAAACTGACGAAAGCACAGGATACTGAGTGGAACAACATGAGACTTGCACTGAAAAAAGTACAATCCTGAACGAAATACACAAAGAAATGGCATTCTGGTTTGGTATAATACGGTACACATGTACCTATGGAGAGCACCAAATGGGCTCAGTAGGCTGTATGTTTATGTACATACCCACATATATACATCTATAAATGGAACAAAAATTATAGGAGAAAAGGCCATGAATTTGGAAGACAGGATGTGGAGGAGTTAGAAGGAGAGAGGGAGGGTGGAGATGGTGTAACCACAGCGCTCACAAGTGAACAGGTGACAGCGTGGAAGCCCTATCACGGAAGTACAGTGTACAGCAAAATACCAAGTGTCCCTGGAGCATCTGCAGATGAGCTAGCTGGTCTGCTAACAGGAGTGTTCTAAAAGGACCCTGTGTCTAGGGACTAGAGACTCACTGGGCACTGGGCACATTAAAGGTAAAATAAGAAAACACTGTAAGAGTCTGTGTCAGTGTTAGATGAGACTCGCTTGCTTCTCTGAGTGTGACAGAGGCTATGCTGATGACGTTTTAAATAATTGGATGCTAGTGTTTTCTATTCAATTGCCTTTCTGATGTTCATCTAAACCTAGCTACCTCTCCTCTGTTGTTGGAAGGCAAGCCACTCTAGATCTTCAGGTCTCTTTGTATCTTATTAGCACATAAAGTAAAAGATCTGGTCAAAATGAGCTTCAGAGATGTCCTGAATATGAGTGGACTTGAAAGTGTATCTTCTGACTAGCCACAGATTACACTTTTGTTTTGCTGTCCACGTTAATAAAACTTCAGCCTCCGAAGCAAAGGCTTTTTTTCCTTATGTGAAGTCAGCGCCACTTTGAAGACTGATGTTTCCTGCTTCTGACTTTCCTCGGCTATAATACGAACATTCAGAGGACACAGCATATACCTGGGTGTCTCTCCACCACTTGCATGTAGATAAGATGAATAAGGCCAGTATGCAAAGTGCTCTCATCCTGCATCTTAAAATGTAGTTGACAGTAGTTATTTAATGTTGCGTGAAGTAAATGGAGCAAATTAAGCCCAGCACTTGAGGGAACATTCAGTAAAGCAGTTAGACATCGAGGTTGTTCCGTGGAAAATTAGCAATAATACCTCAGGCTTAAAATAGGAACGTGAGTATTATTAGGCGGCAATTCTCCACAGCCTCAGTGGTTTGGGATGCAGGGAAATTCCTAGCTCCTTATCACCAAGTAATGTGTTGAGAACATTTATTATTACAGTGAATTATTTGTTTTGTAGTATATCTGTCAAGATTAACTTTACATAGTTTGATTAAATTGTTTACTCTTATATATATGATATATACATACACACACATAGTGAAGACCTAGCATGATGAGTGCAGGGTTTTAGCAAACCCTCAACGTTCCTGGAAGGTATGCCTTCCGGAAGCCTAAGGACCTTCAGGAAATGTTTCCAGGCTCTGACTCTCTTAAGTCCTCCCTATTTCTTCTGAGACCTTATTTTCATTGAACTTCTAGTAGTTTATTTTAAATGTATTTATTGAGGTATTATTGTAAGACTGATCATGAGAGAAATTGCACAATACTTCTATCTTTTTTAGTTTAATACCTTCACTAAGATCCATGTCTGGTCTGTAAGACAAAAAGAGCCAGGATAATCCAACCAGGAGAGCCACCACCAGATTCACTATGATCCATGGCACGAGAATCGGTTCCTCAGCTTCTGCTGCCCTGGAGATGAGAAATGCTCACTAGAAATGCCTTCATTTTTGCCCCCAAGTCCAAATGCAACTATTTTATCTACTTTTAAAAAGTAGTCCTCTCCTAGAGAAATACCAAGTGTGATAAAGTGTGATCTTCCTAAAACAAGCAACAGAAGAAACCAAGCACACATCTGCAGAGTTCAAAGCCCACGTAAGCTCTAAAAAGATCTCTGTACAGCAGTGTAATGCAAGTTAAATGTTCCCCTCAAGAGTCCCAACAATTTCCCTTACAATATCATGGCACTGTTCAACTGACAATCTCCTTTCTCTCTTAGCCCACACCTATTCACTCTCTCCAAAGAGACTGTCATACAGTTAAACTGGACTTTCAGCCATCTGGTCAACCCATCAGTTGGCTACTCATCTGTGAATGCTGCTTCTCCCACACTGTCTTCCTAGCACCACTTGCTCAGTTCTTGGGCTGCATTCCAGCCACCCTCTCCACCATCATTCTGTGGTATTAAGCTCTCTGCATGGGGTAAAGGCACAGAGCCCCTCCAATCCACTGGCATATTTTTAAAAAGAAGATAGTTGTTTAACAATCCAGGTATAAGTTGGGTATAGTGCTCATGCCTGTAATCACAGCACTTAGGTGGGACAGGCAGTATGATCAGGAGTTCAAAGCCAGCCTCACCTACATAAGGAGGTTTGGCTACTTGAAACTACATGTCAAGAAAAACAAAAGTAAAAATATAAAAAGGTCATTATCCATTAACCAACAGAACAGGTGTTTTCTTCTCGTGGTTTATTATAAACAGAAACATAGCCTTGTTATGATCTACAGATGAAAATGTGGGAAGGTATCATTGCCCTCCTGCCCCATTGCTGCTGTTAGCATATTACTGTGGATTCTTACCAGAGGCTTCCATTGACAGAAGGTTCGTAAAGGTGGATTCTGTCACTTGTCATTTGCTGACTCAGAGAGAGTATTAGAGCAGTAAAATACACTGAGGGGGAAGAAGTGAAATTACTAATAAATTTGACTGCTGTTTATATTGAATTTTAAGACCAAAATAAGCCACACTTTGGTGAGTGATTATACAAAAGAAATTCATTTAACGCCACTAGCACAGCTTTTTGTTATGTAGGCGTGGATATGGTGCACAATTTTATCACTGGAACTGGCAAGAAAGAGCCTTAAAGGATTTTAAGAATTTAAATTACTTGTTCAAGGTCCTCAAACTCGCTTCAATAGAATCTTGTAACCTACAAAAAATGTACTGTAGAATGCCAGAAATATATAAAATGGTATTCATTACTAAAACGCCACGCCAGCTGTGTCTACCAAGTGGAAAACACAGAAGCTAAATAAGTAATGAAGGCCAGCAAATTTAACTTTACTCATTACTTTTGGTGCAGGACATTAAACCCAGGATCTCACACACACATTCAACTTCTGGAAGTCATTTGGATGATCTTCAAATAAGAAACACTTGCAAGCCAGGCACGGCAGTGGGTGATTACAAATCCCAGCATTTAAAGGCGAGCAAACAGAATGAGAAGTTCAAGGCTATTCTCAACCACACGCAGTTCAAGGCCAGCCTGAGCTACGTAACAGGTCCTACCTCAAAAACAAAACCAAAAGAATAGTTCTAAAAAAATTACTCCTACCACAATTTAAATTACAAACTCACTGATCTAATGGTTTATATGAAGAAATAATATAAACCTTCTATACTATATTTTTCTTGATTCAAAGTGACAGAATTGCTCCTCAATTATAACATAGTTATCACAATAACTATTACTCACAAAAAGAAGCTAAAGCTGTTGGTTCCAGGGCCAAAAAGTTCCGGATTGCTACTGATATTTTAGCAAAGTCAGTCCTAGAATGAGATGAAAGCTTTGTCACTGTGCAGCTGTAACACAATGTACTTCGGTGGTGTTCCCTTCTCTAGTCTACCTACCACCAAACACACACACACACACACACACACACACACACACACACACACACACACACACACCTTGAGCTATGAGCTTTGGTGCACATGTGGAGGTAGGAGTTGGTTGTCTCCTACCACAATATGGGTCCTAGGTAGTAGCAAACTGAGGACAGCAGGCATGAGAGCAGGCATCTTTACCCATCTCTCCAGTCCTGCCGATATTTTTTAAAATGGGTTGACCTATGTGTTTCCCAAAATAAGTGGTGATGGTCTAACCTTAGTCCTTATGAAGGTGACTTTATTTGGAAATGAGATCTCTATGGATACATTGAAATGAAGATAAGGCCATGCTAATCCAAAGACTGGTTAAAAAACAATCATTCTCCCTTGAAAAGTCATAGTGACATATATTGCTCACTATTTCTTCCTAAAGGAAGGTTAGAAGGCCCCACATTCACAACAGCCTTACCTGTCAAATGCTGAAACTGTACTTAGAGCCAAAAGCAAGTAAAGAAGGCTCTGGAAGGGATAAGCCAAGGGCTTGTACTGCTGCAGAAGGTTGGAGACGTTAGACAGCTGATCTCCTGCCAGAACGTAGATCACAACAGTATTCCACACAGCACAGCCAGCCAAGAAGCCATGAGAGAACAGACCGACCATCCTGCACAGAAGAGTTTAATTACTGGGGGAATGGAGGTGCTTAGTCTTTCTGGGACTCCATGTCCCAGGGTGGGGTGGGAAATGGGGGTGGGAACTTCTTCTCTGAGAGAGAGGGAGCAGGTGGTCAGGAGAGGGACGGATGGGCGGGACTAGGCAGGCAGGAGGAAGGGGTGCTGTGATTGGTATGTAAAGTAAATAAATAAATTATGAAAAGTACTCAAAGATAAGAAGGAAAAAAAGTTTAATTATATATTAGCCACTAAAATAAAAGGCTAAGGTATTTTTTAAAATCTCCTCAAATATAATACAATTTAACATATTATGAGAAGCACAAGTGGAATGTCTACAAAACTAAATCTACATACCATTTTAAATTGTCAAACCGTTTACAAAGTACAGAACAGCCAAGACTTTTTTCTTTGGTTTTAAATGATGATATACAATTAACATCTGCTTAATGAACACCAACAAAAGGCAGCCACCTGAAAGCTCGGTGCACAGAAAGTGCCACATCTCGGGTAGTCCAAGATGGCTTCATGTCCATTGACACATCTATGTTTTCTGTGGTCTTTATCAACTCGGAACGGTCCGCCGCCTGAAACCTCCCTGGGAGCACAGAGCACAGAGAACACAGTCACTAATGGGACTTATTTATTTAAAAATTTATTTTAAAACAAATAAAATCCAGTTCGGAAAAAACCAATAGCATAATGACTAGTTTTGTGTCAATTCCCCTCTATGTTACTTTCTTATTTCCTTCCCTCAGGTCACCAGAACTATCATTGGCAGGCTAAAGAGATCCCTGTACAGTATTTAGGGCAATTGTATTCCAAAACAAGGCATTACTTACGGCTTTTTTCCACAAACACTTTGCCAACAGGCTGGCTAACTCCGGTGGGTGCCGTGTACCTAGCGTGATGTTCTAGAGTGCCCTGCTCATCTGTGAGTATGTCTTCATCTTCCACCCCTAGCTCGCTAGCATACTGTGGCTCAGCTGGCTGGGTTTTCCTGAAATCAGGGGAAATTGTTGAAACAATAGATCATTCTTGAATTTCTAAAGAGCCACATAAGAAATTACCCATGAATATAACGGAAAGAGTCCTGAACTTGGAGTGAAAGAAATATGCTGTTTACTCAGTTAGATTTGTTATTAGCTGCACACGCGCCTGCAGTCATTGGGCTATTTCCATACACTATTCTTTTCTTTTCTCTCCTTCTCTTTTCAGTGTTCTATTCTTCTGAAACCCCTCCTAACATTGGTTCATTTCTGTAACCCTGCCTATCCTGACACACACAGACATGGTGGTCTCTGAGACCCAGTGAGGAGCAACTACAGCACCGCAGTTTCCTCACTGAGAGAAGGGACACTGACTGGGCTGGATTTCTCCTGACTTCCAGTTATAAAATTCTACTAAATGTAACTGGTTATTCTTTGTAGTCATTTTTAGGTACAAACATTACTGCTATGTAACTTCCAGCATATTTTTAAGTATGCTGTTGTATTTATATGATATATGTTATTATTTACATTACATATATAATGTATATAACTACATAATATAGTTATTTTCCTATATTAAAACACAATGGTTAAAGTTATTTCAAAATATTTCAAATCCATTAACATAAAGAAACAAATCACAGTAGCTTATCTTTAAACATCTCAGGTTTTGCAACTTATATGAAAATATTCTCCTTGCTAACACTTTCTTAGAGATGAGTCCTTGGGCTATTTCCATACACTATTCTTTTCTTTTCTCTCCTCTTTTCAGTGTTCTATTCTTCTCAAACCCCTCCTAGCATTGGTTCATTTCTGTAACCCTGCCTATCCTGACACACACAGACATGGTGGTCTCTGAGACCCAGTGAGGAGCAACTACTTGGGATTGGACACCAGCGCTGGCTCCAAGGACTTAGCTCAGAGGATGAAGGGGCCGTTACTTTGCCTTCCTTCGCGGTTTTGGAATCACTGCCTCCTCACGAGGCTCCGCATCAATGCCGTTTTCGTTCCGTAGTAGAGATGGACTCGATGGCCTTTCAGTGAGGGAAGTCTCCAACTCTGAAAATAAGATGTGTCACATGATTACAAGGCAGAAATAAAAACAATACACAACTTCTGTGAGATGAGAGAACTTTCAGACTTTTGATTGGACCAATTATTTTCTGTCAAGGGCAGTGTTGTTGTTTGAGACAGAGTCTCACTGTGCAGTCTTGGCCTCCCTGGAACTTGCTATGTAGACCAGGTTAACCTTAAACTCAGAGAACTGACTGCTAAAGGCGTGGGCCAACATGCCCACTACGATAAGATTTCTTAATTTTTTTTCTATAGTGGTTGACATTAAAACTTGAAATTATATATTTAAAATATAGAAATGTAAATTTTTTTTAGCTGAAAAAGTTGGCTGGTGCAATGGTGCATGTTTTTAATATTAGTACTCAGAAGGCAGAGACAGGCAGACCTCTGTAAATTTGAGACAAGCCTGAACTACATAGATAAACTCCAGGCCGGCAAGGGCCACACAGTAAGACCCTGTCTCAAACAAACAAAACCAAACACTAATCCCCAGGTTTGGAATACCTCCAGGTTTGCCAATATGTTGGCAGGACCGACGGGACTCAGGTGTTATTACACGTGCAGTTAGTTTATTACAGGGAAAGAACAAAAGCAAAATCAGGAAAAGTAGAGCAGACCCAGGTGGAACAGGCGAAGTTCCCAACAGTCCTCCATCAGAACAGTCAAATGGTGCCTCGTATGCCAGCAGCAAGTTATGACAGCACAGGAGATGCAGACCTTACAGGGAAGCTCGTCGGAGACCCATCATCCGTCACACAGACTTACAGAGTCCCAGAAGGGAAGAAGGCGTTCGTCACCAGTCAGAGCACTTGTGCAAAGGCACAGTGAGCTGCCCTTATAGGTCAGTAAAGGTTTGTGTGAGTACAGGAACTGTTCGTCATCCACGCTGTCCAAAGCCACAGAGCAATCAGACAGGCAGGCTTTCTGAGAGTGCAGGAATCTCAGCTCATGACCTTCACCCTTCTGTACCCAGGGTAGCCATTAAGTTCAAACAAGTCCACAGAGCCCCCAACCATTAGCCACTCTCCCCACCTGAAAGTACTAGCTCCCCGAGACAGCCTCAACCCTTCAAACTATATTACTAAAATGCAGCCCAGCCTAGAAAGACAACATAGGCAGAACAGTGCACAACAGCCACTCTGGGTAAAACAAAACAGGAACCAGAGCTTTACAATCCCAGAAAGTTAGAGCTACAGACGTCGCTCAGCTAGTAGAGCGCTGGCCTAGCATGCACAAGGTTCAGTCCCCAGCACTGCTAAGAAAAAGGTGTGGTGACCATAATCGCAGCAGCTGGGAAGGAAGAGGATCAGACGTTCAATCCTCAGTGACACATCAAGGCGAGTGTGGGTTACACAAGACCCTGCTTCAGAAGAGAAGGGAGAAATGGGCCAGGCAGGGCTGTATGCATTTAGAATGCTATAGCAGGTTCCCCAGAGCCCAAACTTCCTTTGGTCTGATTCTTTTCAGGCTTGTTTTTTTTTTTTTTTTTTTTTTTTGGTTTGGGCTTTTTGTTGGTTTGGTGTTTCGTTTCTTTTGTCTTCTGCCTTTCTGAGACAGCATCTCAGTACTTTGCCCACACTGACATGGAACTTATGGACTTTCTACCTCAGCTTCAAAAGTGGTGAGACTCCAGGCATGCATGGCCCTCAGCTGGGTCCAGAATGTTCTGAAAATGGCTAGGCCATTTTTATACAGCTATTCTTCACAATCTAGGAATTGGTATCATCTCAATTTTCAAATTCGTATCCTGACCAAATGATCAAAACCCTGCGCCCCGCCCCCTCCCATTTACTTCTCTCACAGACTACAAAATCATGACTAAAGAGACCTGAAAAAGGGTCTCTTTGAAATGGTAGGTATTTTAAGGATGAAAGCAAGAACCCACTTATGGGAACAAGGTTCAAAATGTACCTCTGTCACAGGCAAACCCTGTTTCCTCACGTACCAGGAGGTGGTCTTGTCTTCTTCTGTCTCCTTGGAACAGGAGCTTCTGGGTGCTCCTTGAGTTCTGCAGCTGGTGGCTCACTGCCTTCAGCCCTCCTGTTAACAACGGGCTCAGCATGGCCTTCCGAAGAAGTGGTAGCTACCGGAGGACAGGAGAAAACCGTGTCAGCTTGAGCAGCGACCACTGAGTTAGAGAGATGGGTCAAGGATCCCTACGATGGTTTCTGTACATCAGCACCCTCTGTTCTGCGTTGTGCCTCTACATTGACTTGATGGCTCCTCTCCTCTCACTTCGGGCTCTATGCTGAAAATGAAATAAACATGGCAACAGGCAAGCCGAGGAAAGGGGGGGCTAAAAAGAAGACCCTCTTAATGCACAGGAGGAGAAATTGATTCAGAGCATTCAAAGGGTGCAGAGAAATTAAAACTGACATCACAGACAGCGCTCTTGCCTCCGGCCCTAAGAAGTATACCAGCCTTGTAGGTTAGCACAGGATTAAGTCATCATGAATTATTAACTGGAGGTGACAGGTCATTTAGGAGTTTCAACTTCTCCCCTAATGAAACCTTTTAACCAAATTTCAACACTCTTCAGGAAATCTGAATCATTCTTGACTACCTTCTCTTGCCTACTACTATTCCTTGAAAAAGAAAAAGAAAACTATGCTGAAAAACAAGGGGTATTCCGAAGGCCAACTCTGGGCTGGAGATGGAGGTTAGTGGAAGATCATTGGCACAGCATGTCGGGGCCGGGGTTATCCTAGTACTGGGAAAAAAATGGCTGAGAAATGCAAACGGAAGATAAACTTCTTTTCATTCACTGAATTAGTGACTGACATTGTCCCATTTTGTTAGGGACTTAGAGAAGGTGACACTCCCATGCTTCATGAAGGCAGAAGATAAGAGAAACATCCTTGAAGGCAGGTTAGCAGGCCCTGTATTACCAACAGTCCAAACCCTCCCACTGCTGGCAATCTACTCTCTACCTTTGCCACACCACCCACAACTGTATGTAGAACTGCAGCACACCTTTAGAATGAGATCTTTTCGTAAATTAAATAATATTAAGTTAAAGATTAAATAATACGTAATCGCCACTTAGAGATACCTACAATGCTCTATAAAGAGCCACGACAGTACCTATAGAACATGATTCCTTTGTATAAGAAAAACCAAAACAACATCAGCAACAAAAATCAAAGCATCACCACTACACAGACCGCTTAGGCTGGGGAGAGATGTTAAGTAGAATGAAGTTAGGAAATCAACTGAAGGTTACTCTGAGGTCTCAAGCCCAAGAGGAAAATAAAAAAAAAACAAAAATTAAATTAAAAAAAAAAACCCAACCAAACAAAACCTGACTATTGAAGGCTACGCATTCTAGAGGTGTTGAGTCTGAGTTATTACTAGACCATCCAGGATGCCATCAGGATGGCAGAAGGGCTTCACAGGCTTGCTTGCCATTAAAGCTTGAAGACATGGATGATGTAACTCTGTCTTCAGGGTCTTGCTCTTACATAAAATGGGAGAGTTAAGAATCTCAGGTTTCTAAAGCTATTATTGTATTCAAGGGTCTAAAACCAAGTAGAGCTTCAAGCCACTTGTGCCATCTAGAGACAAAGACCTAAAGAACCCAACAATATTGTAAATTTAAGCATAGGTAGCACAGTACTTTATTCTACGGACGCATCTAGCTAATCTCAGGTTACCCACGGTCTCGCCCCACTGATCCCGACTTATCGATGCTTTGGTGGCCCTGGAAGCTTGTCTCTCTGTAATCTGTAATGCTGATCATGCTTAAGGTCCCGGGAAAACTTGTGATCTCCCATAATGCAGACATCTTACCTAGCGTGCTTTTTGTTCTGGACTTCTTTTTCTTAGGATGGCTAAGTGGAATATCGTCTATAAAACAAAGAGCAACAAGAAGAAAGGCAGAGACTCAGCTGGAGCAGAACTTCTGGTAAGGAAGACTTTTCCCTCTCTTCTCTGGAGTCAACCAACATTTACATATGAGGGGAAGAAAGGTAAGAGGCTGACAAGGCCAAAGACAGCCACGGTGTGGTGCCAGTATACACTGCTGCCCAGTGGTGTTTACAACTGTCACTTAGAAAGTGGACTCAAGAGATGCCCACCTGGTCCCACACAGTCTCCAGTCCCTGGCACTGAGGTACTACGGTCTAGATTGGTTTCGGCCAGGCGGCTGAATAGATGTGGCATGTGTCTGTCTGCAGCACTGAAGGGCCCTATCTTGTTGACATAAGAAGCTATAAGCAGGGTGAAGTGCGGCCGGTGCTTGGACTGGAGAAGTGATATGTGTCACACACGCCCCAGCTGCACGTCAAGGGAAGAAACTTCCTATTAGGATGACAGAACCACATGACAAAGCAGCCTGAATCTCACTACATCATTAAAAAGGCAACTGCTCTGGACTGAGGCCCAAGGGACAGGGACTTTACAATTAACCTACTTGGGCTTTTTCTTCAGAAAACAAAACTTAGCATTTATGTTATGTATATACGTATGCATGTGCGCACATAAGCGCATGTGTGTGTGTGTGCTCTCACATTTGAGTGTGCATGGGGGTGGGGAGGGAGAGTGAGGGAGAGGGAGAGAGAGGGAGAGGGAGGGAGAGAGGTCGGTATAGGTGTGTGTGCATGGATATGTGCACACTGCATTTTGTATGTAGATGTCAGAGGACAACTTGCCCAAGTCAGTTCTTTCCTTCTACCTTGTGGGTTCTGAGACTCTAACTCTGGTTTTCCACTTGGCATCAGGTACCTTCACCTACTAAGTCATCCTGCTGGTCCATCCCTGAATTATTTTCAACAGACTAGGAACATACTAAGTGAATAAAACATTTGGAGTTGTTAGTGTAGCACAACCTTGCCTATCCTGACTGAAGGAGAAGAGAAAAAGTACTGTCTGTCACAGAGCTACTAGCAAGTCAAGGCAACTGCAGAGAGCAACCCATTACTGTATATCACACATAACTTTCAAATGGCAGTCACGGGAGATTGTGAAAATCATCATCATCATCATCATTTTGAGGCAAGGGCTGACTGTTACCCACACTGGCCATCAACTCCTGGGCTTAAGCAGCTCTCCTCCCTCAGCCTGCAAGGGCCTGGGACTACAGGTGTGTGCCACTGTCCCTACCTTGAGACCTAGGCAGTCCAGGTAGGCTCGTAAGAGCCAGTGTACTCATCTTCACTCTTACTTCAGAACACCAAATGCATTTAGGACTGTTTACACCACAGTAAACTAACTCACCTTGGATAGCACTTCACGTGACCCCGGCCAAATTTAATCAGAAAGGGGGTGGGGGGAAGAGGGGAAAGAGAGAGAGAAAGAAAAGAGAAAAGAAACTATTAATTGGATATCTATTTTATTGTTTGGCTAAAAATTGACTTACATCATTACAACTTTAAAAATAAAACTAGCTTTCACATACTGATAGCCAGTTTATAAACTAGCTTATTATTTGTAAATAGTATATTGTTTAATAGCACTGCTAAAAAATATTTTGAAAGCACAAATACACATTCCCTGCTGTCTATTAATTAGAGGGACTAAGCAGCTTAAGAGCTCTTCTTTGTCACAGGCTATAATCGGCTTAAGCTCTGATGGAATATTCCACAAACAGGAGGGCCTCAGAGAATCCTGGTAAACGGGACAGCAGCACACTCAGGAGAGACCCATTCCTCCATCGTGCTAGATTGACGGCTTTCTATAATATAATTATTCATAACAATTAGTCTCGTGATTTGAATTTAACTTTTGCCACTCACTTCTTAGGAAAACTTTTTAAAATTCCAGGAAGGATTTTTTTTTTTAATGAAGTATTGTAGGTTTTCAACCATACTATATTCGATTTTTTTCTACTTACTTTACATTTTTAAAGTTCAATAATTAAATGACTGTAAACTGTTTTTACCTTGGCACAGGTGGGAGTGCTCGTGGAGGATGCTATAGGGGAGGGGAGAGGCAAACATCTCATCAATAAAAGCTGGATTAACCTCATCTTCATTTATCTCAAGCACCATAAAGCTTCGCCTTTAAAAGCCCACTGTCCAGATGTTATCAAACAAAATGGATCAACAATTATCTTCAAATCTTTGGAAGATTATCAGTGAAACCTGGGAGGCAGTGATGTAACCTGGACTGTTGGGTTTGGATCTGTTCTGCCATTCCTACACCCCATGTAAAATTCTTTTCTTCTTCCATTTCAACCAGTCTGGCCTATTGTGAGCATTCATATTAGGATCAAACAGAGCTCACCTCCCTTTACAGACCTTCCATTAGTGGTTAAGTATTGGAAGATAATGTTGCATGCTCAGATAAAACTAGACCATGCCATATAAATGTGTATGCATGCATGCTCGTGTGTGTGTCTGTGCATGCATGTGTATGCATGCATGTGCATGTGTGTTTGCATACAATAAATAACCAGATATAAGGAATGAAGAGTGACGCTTTACTTAGGGAAAGCCTCTTTGATGTTATCTGAGCTGAGCCCTTCCTGACAAAGGAGCCAAATTTACAGGCAATGAGGAGCACATGTTAAGGCTTTCAAGAAAGACTGGGCATGAAGGGCTCCAGGTAAAGAGCAGCCAGGCAGAAGCCAGTGACACAGGACAGAAGGCAGAAGCCAGGCTGGAGCACAGTGACACAGGACAGAAGGCAGAAGCCAGGCTGGAGCACAGTGACACAGGACAGAGGCAGAAGCCAGTGACACAGGACAGAAGGCAGAAGCCAGGCTGGAGCACAATGACACAGGACAGAAGGCAGAAGCCAGGCTGGAGCTCAGTGACACAGGACAGAAGGCAGAAGCCAGGCTGGAGCACAGTGAGTGACACAGGACAGAAGACAGATTAACTATGACCTCGCAGACTAGCAGAAGGAATACCGATTTAGTTCTATTAACTAGGAAGCCAACGAAGGTTTTATGCCACAGAGTAGCATGCTTTTTTAAAAGTTACTTTAAATAGAAATAGGTAACATATTTTAGAACAGGAAGTGTTTGGGGCTGGTGTAGTTTGCCCTGTTCTTACTTGAGTAAGAAAAGTCCTGCTTGCGAGCTCAGGAAGCATTAGTTAAGCATTCTGAAATTTTTCAAAATATATGGCATAGCCATTAAGAGCAGTTACTGCTCATGCAGCAGACCTGGGTTTAGTTCCCAGCACCCACAAAGCACCAGTAATTCCAGCTCCAGGAAAACGGACAGCCTCTTCTGGTTTCTGTGAGCAACAGGCACACAAAGTGGTTCATATATTGGCAAAACACTCGTAAAACAAATACATCTTTTTTCTTTCTTTTTTTCTTTTCTTTATTTTTTTTGGTTTTTCGAGACAGGGTTTCTCTGTATAGCCCTGGCTTTCCTGGAACTCACTCTATAGGCCAGGCTGGCCTCGAATAATCCACCTGCCTCTGCCTTCCAAGTACTGGTATTAAAGGCGTGGGCCACCACTGTCCGGCTACAAATACATCTTTAAAAGAATTGAGCACTAAGAGCAGTGCCTAGACGTCAATTTATTAGCTCGGGTATTTCATGCTGCTTATAGAAGGCACTGATTCCAAAGGCTCACATTTTAGATACTCTTGCTTGTCCCATTTCGCAATCCATGGTTGTATTCATTCAAACAAATTCGTGAAAATGCTACAAAATTAGGACACTGACGATGTCCTAATGGTATCCAGCAGTCAAAATGACAACTGGAATAGAATGGTGGCCCTACAAAAGCACTACTATTCTCAAGATGCTATGAAAGTGGGACCCAGTCCTCTTGATATTTCAAAAGTCCCGCAAAAATGAACCATCTCACCCATCTAGAAACCGCAACTCTAAGCCCCTCAAAAGCAGAACCGCTGAACAGAAGGAGACTAAATTCCCAACAGCTCAAAAGTACCTGAGGCTCGCTAACCACCTGCTTCTTCCCCATCACGTCTCCAGGGACCGCGGCGAGCACAGGGCACCGCAGCCGCCCGCCCCGCCCCGGTCCGGCCCGCCCCGCCCCTCCTGCCCAGGCGCGCAGGCACAGAGCGTCATCGGGCTGCGCCTCATGGCTGCTGGGCCCGGAGCGTCCCCACCCGTCCCGCGGGAGGTATTGGGGCTACCGGAGCCGAACCCAGTCTGACCCCTTCGAACTAGGAAAACCTCAGCGTCGGCCGGCATCCCCAGGAGCGGAGGGGGTTCACCCACAGTTTCCAGGGAGGTCATCGTGGTTTGCGTGGGTGTGGGCACGGCGGGACCAGGCCCGGATTCAAACTCCCCACCGGAACATCCTCCTCTCTGACCGAGAGCGGGCCGGAGGCGTCGCCATGGCAACGCTGACTAGGGCGCCCGGATGTTGGGTGGGCCTGATCGCCTGTTGCGGGGCCCGCCCTGATGTACAGCCCCGATCCGGCCCCGCCGCACCCCTCGGGCAGTGCTGTCTTCCGATTCCCGGCTCGGCGGTGGTCACTGCTAGTTAGGACACCTCCACTTCGCCACACTCCGGGCCAGGCGCCCCTCGTCGCTCACCGCTTGGTCCTCCTCCAGCGGAGGCCCCGAGTCGTCCCTCATGATGCTTTCCCGCGGGCCTCCCTAGGCGCAACCGCCGAAGCCCGAGGCCGGCTTCCCGCGACGCCCGGCCTCCGGGGACCTGTGGGAGGAGGAGGCTTTGCGGAGCCTGGAGAAGCCGGCGCCCCCCGCCTGGTTTCCGCCTGCCAGGGTGCTGCCTGGAGGGAGATCTGTGTGACTGAAACAGGGAGGATCGCTTTCACTGGCCTGCCCAGTTTCCTAGATTCCCTGCAGGCCTAGGAGTATAATCTGAATGTTCAGTTCTGATAGTTCCTTCAGTGGGAACAGTTACAGTTAAAAATAGGTAGAATGGAGGGAAGTGTGGATATAAAGAAGATGAACAGACATGGGTGCAGGAGAGCTTCGGATCTAGGGAGACAGACCAAGACTGTGTATCAACATCCTCGTTTTGGAGCTCATATACAGGCTCCAGGACTAGTCCACTGCCCTTTGCTGATTTGGAAATAACAGTGTCATAGGTTTCCTTATTAGATAGATGTGTGCTTGTTAATCGCTCTTAGCTTAGTTGGTCAACTATGCACTTTTGTAAAAAACAGAAATAAGAAAATATTTTACAAAGTAAAATACAGTTTGTCATTAAGTAGACTGGTTTATTTAGAAGAGGCTTTTGAAAGTTACATCTTACAAAACACCATATGAGATCTATAAAATGCTCACATTCAGTGACAACATTGTTCACATCCCTGCCATTAGCTCATATGGGGAACATCAGGAAAATGCCTGAGAGCCAAATGTATATGTTCATATACATATACATTGTATATGTATAGGATGTATATGTTTAGCTCTGTATATGTATAGGATGCTATTTATAGCCATACAATAAGCACTTCATAGTCGCAGTTCTAATGGGTCAAACACTACTGTTTTCAGAGGCAGCCGTTATTCTGGATCTTTAGGGCACACTATGAAGCTTCCAGCTTTAAGCAGGACACTAGATTAAGATTCAGTGTCAGGGGAAACCCATGCCTCTGGCACCCACTGCAGTTCTTCCTGAGCCTTCTGTATGGCGGACAACAGCTGGCCACATGCATCTTGCAAGTTGTCATTCACAATCACGTGATCAAAAAACTGGCCAAACTGACTCTCCATTTTCTGGGCTAACTCCTCCATCTCTTGTAGGTCTTCATCCTTTCAGGAGTGATTGAAAAATATGTATGAATGGCACAGGCAATAAGACCAGGTGTTCTGCTGGCAAACTCATGAGGGTATTTATAAAAACAATTATGTCAATTACACATCCTCTATATTCTGTGTTCTCCCTCCTTATTCTGGATTTCTGAGGCAGAGTCCTGTATAAACCAGGCTGGCTTTATATTTGTGATCCTTCTGCCTCACCCTCCCAAGTGCTGAGGTTTCAGTTGTGCACCACCATGCCTAGCAAGGACACAAATTTAAAAGCCCCAAAGACTTAGGAAATAGACTGTCCATGTCCACAGTTGTCAAAAGGTCAAACGGGAAAACCATAGTTTCATAGTAATTGAAAAATATATAGAGAAAAACTCTTAGGGGTAATATAAAAATATTTTTGTCTTGCTTTGACAGGACATCCTAAAATTGGAACAGTATGGAGATTAGGACTGCAAGTTTAGCCAGGCAGTAGTGGCATAGGCCTTTAATCCCAGCACTTGGGAGGCAGAGGCAGGCAGATTTCTAAGTTTGAGACCAGCCTGGTCTACAGAGTGAGTTCCAGGACAGCCAGGGCTATACAGAGAAACCCTGTCTCCAAACAAACAAACAAAAGGACATGCAGGTTTGTGAAGCTGTCATACTTTTTTTTCACAGCAATATAATAGTATTGACAGTACTAATAAACTATATACTTACTATAGTAGCTCATTTTTAAAATGTATATATCTGTTTACTCTGTGTGTGTGTGTGTGTGTGTGTGTGTGTGTGTGTGTGTGTGTGTAAAAAGCAAAGGACAACTTGTAGGACTCTGCTCGGTGGGTCCTAAGGATCAAATGTCATCAGGCTTGGTGACAGACACCTTTAACCAGTGAGCCATCTCACTGGCCCAGACAGAAGATCTTGTTTTTCACACACACGCACGCACGCACACACACACACACACACACACGCACGCACACACACACACACACACACACATGAGACAGCTGTAATGTCTGGATGATTATTTGGGTGCATACATATAAAATTCGCCAAGCTGTATGCACTTAGGATTTCTACACTTTAGTGAGTCCTATGCTATGGCTTATTTCTAAAGTGGATTTAATGTATTTAAATACACATGTCCATTCATAAATGGAAAACCTCATCTAGAATGAGTTCACCTGACTGCTGACTGCTCCTTTTGTATCATTATTAATAAACATTTTTGTGAAATATTTTATAGATCAGGTATACTCAGTACAACATTTTATAAAATATTTAAGTAAAAACAATTCAAAAATAGAAATAGGCTTATGCATATATTTGTTTGGCTTTGCAGATTGTGGCTTATGGATCATTTGCTAAGCTCAGAAAAAATAGCATTTATTAAACCTTAATAACTATAAATGACATCTAATTAAAAAGATAATTTGGGAGGGGGTTGTTTTTGTTTTTTATTTGTTTTGTTTGTTTTCCAAGTCAGAGTTTCTCTGTGTAGCCCTGGCTGACCTGAGACTCACTATGTAGACCAGGCTGGTCTTGATCTGCCTGACTCTGCCTACAGAGTGCTGGGATTGAAGGTGTGCACCACCAATGCCTAGCTAAAACGGATAAATTATAAAGACTAATCATTAAAACTTCCAAAGGATTCTGTGGAAACAACAGTGGTTTTTACTTTTTAAAACCATTTTCTTGAAGTGCTCCTGAGAAGAGGGTCAAATAAAGAGTAAAACAGGGAAAGGCCTTCGGCCCAGCTGCCCGATGGCTCTCCACCTCCCCATAACTGAAAGCAATACCAGGATGATTCTGGCATGATTTACCTTGAACTTCATGTCCACATAGTAGTCAGTGGTGATCTTAGCATCTTTCCGAGAGTGTCTCATGGTGCTCATGTTCGGTGGCTTAATGAATATAATGTAGGGCTTCAGGTCACGGGTTCGAGCCAATTGAATATCCTACATAGAAAAATTAAATGCACAATTAAAAGACAGAAGTGGGCCAGGAAGATGGCTCAGCTATAGAAGCAGTTATCAGGCAGACCTGATGAGGCAGTCCGACTCCTGAAGCCCACCGTAGAAGAGAACTGACTCCTGAAAGTCGTCCCCTGGCTTCAACACCAGCAAATTCACATACACATTATACATTCCTTAAAAATTAAAAATATTAGTCCTAGCTTTCTATAGTCAGTGTGATTATAGTCTCATGTGCCCCCAAGTTCTAAATCGTAAAATCCAAACATTTTAATAATTATTATGGTTCTAGAATCAAAATTAAGTTAGAATCCTGGCCCTTCCTCTTTCTAGGTTTCAGTAGCTATTGATATATTGAAATAAGTCTTAAATATGACAAAGGTCCACCTTGCCCTCTCTTCCCTTTCCTCTGGCCAGCATGCCACCCTGGACACTGCTTCCATCTTACCACTAGCTCTGACCCAGGGAAGAGCAAATTGCTTTTCCCCTACTTTTCTTTAGCACACAAAGTATATTCTTAAGTGAAAGAAGAAAGTGCAAGGATGGACAAACTGGGTCTACATGAATAGGATGAATCACCCCTGCTCTCCTCACATTGTTCAAGCACGTAGTACAATTCGGCCAGCACAGAGCATTCAGCAGTACCTTCTGCCACAAGAAGTTACCTGGACAAGTTTGTACTCTGTATTCAAAGCAGGAAAGACTGGGACACTTTCTTTTATGGCTATACACTCAAGTTCTGGCTCTGAATATAAAAAGTAAGACTTTCTCTCCAACTAAAACAAAATGTTGCCCATTTATACTTCAAGGAATGGCCTGGCCCAGTCCTGAGATATGAGAGGTGGTCTTAGTCTTAAAGGTATAGCTGAATAAGATGTCTCGATTATAGCCTTAGGCATGTGCACAGCACAGCTAATGTTACATGCACTTCTGACTTAGCATGATGGGAAATGTGTTACCACAGACCCACCTGAGGCTCTAGATCCATGACGCAGATCTTGCCTTCATCAAGGACGGCGTGTACAGCGTTCACACTGGTTCCGTACAGGTGGCCCTTGTACTCACCATACTCCAGCATCCTAGAAAAGGAAACAACCTTCACAAGTAAAACAGCAGCAGCAGTTATATGAATTGTGCTGATTAGCTTTTTATCAACTTGACATAAGCTAGAGTTACCTAGAATGGGACTTTCAGCTAAGAGATGGCCTCCATCAGACTACCTGGAGACAAGTCTGTGAGGGTGTTTTCTAAATCAATGATTGATATTGGAGGGCCCAGCCCACTGTGGGCAGTGTCACCTCTGAACAGGTTGTCCTGGGTAAGAAAGGTGGCTGAACAAGCCAGAAGGAGCAAACCAGTAAGCAACACTCCTCCATGGCTTCTCCTTTAGCTTCTGCCTCCAAGTTCAGGCCTTGAGTTCCTGTCCAGACTTTCCTCAGTGGTTACCTGTGACATGGAAGTGCATGCCAAATAAACCCTTTCCTCCCCGAGCTGCTTTTGGTCATGGTGTTTTTCATGGCAGTAGATAGCAAACTAGGATACAGCTGTGAACTGCAATAGGGAGGGATATGTAGATCTTGCCAAAACAAAATGAATGAGAAAAAAAATTAGAAAACTAAGGACTTAATTTCTCTGAAGCTTGAAGCTCTGGCTCTAGGAAAATCAACATATGTGGCTTTCTCAGCTCTTCAGAAATGAGGACTTATTGCTGAGAGCTTTGGCTAATGCATAAAAACAGACTACTGTCAAATAACCAGACGTAAGAATTGACTTCTGAACCCTACCTGTGTCCGTACATGAGGCTTTCAAATGTTTCCCTTGACACGTAGTGATACTCACGTCCATCCAGTTCATAACTCTTTGGGGAACGGGTGGTATCTACCAAGGAAGATAATGGAAACTTTCAGAAATACATACTTGGATAGAGATTGCCAACTAAAACAAACAAATGAACACCTAAACAGATAAGATGCTGGAACCAAGAGAGGAACTTTGAACTGCTGTAAAAAAGTGAGCACTCCCATGTCACATTCCACCCATCACAAACCTTTATGGATTGCTCATGGTGTGGGAAAGAACGAATCATCGTATCAGACAGGAGAACACCTGCTGTTATTTAGGTAATACTGAGCTACATGTGAAGCTCGAAGTGCATGTCTGCCCCTCCTAGCAGCAGCCATGGCTTTGGTTTGGATGATGTACTTCTGATGACCTCATTGTACCTCTCTCACTGATCGCCAGATGTGTCGTTCTTTTACTAATAAGTGGATGCAGCTTTTGGAGAGTAAGAAAGTTGCTCACATTGTAAGATGAATGCTTCCTCCTAAACTGATTTTTATTACAAGAGATTGCCTCAGATTTGAGAGAGAGGAAGCCCATGGCATTCTGCAGCGTTGGCAAAGTAGAAGTTTTGGAGATAAAGAAAGGGGAAAACTTGACAAATCTGTGTTCAATTTGATTCTTTGATGTGGCCTCTTTAATTTAGCCCAGATGTTCTCAACCTTCCTAATGCTGCGACCCTTTAATACAGTTTCTCATTTTGTGGTGACCCCCCTACCATAAATTTATTTTCATTGTTATTTCATAACTATAATTTTGCTACTGTTATGAATCACAATTTAAATACCTGTGTTTTCTGACGGTCTTAGGTGAGACCTATGGAGGGATTGTTCGGCCCTCAAAGGGGTTGGAACCACAGGCTGAGAACCACT
Organism: Mus caroli; assembly: GCF_978045245.1. Classification (NCBI taxonomy): domain Eukaryota; kingdom Metazoa; phylum Chordata; class Mammalia; order Rodentia; family Muridae; genus Mus; species Mus caroli. Next base: position 55,999,937 of record NW_028227256.1, read on the forward strand.
AGTTTAGATATAGACTCCTCAATGTTATACTTCAAAGGCATCTGGTATAGAAAACACAAGTTCCCCCAAATATCTAAAAGTGATTTGTTGACTGTCTATTAACAATAACAATGAACATATGTGTATCTACTATATCCCAGGTATTAGTTTGGGTTCTAGAACTTAATAATACACTGGTGCTCTCCCCACCCTCATGGATTGTCAGCCAATAAGGTCCACCAGGGCAAAGGGAACAGAGAGGGGAAAGGGTGGGGCTTGGGGGTCGGGGGCCCTGTGAGAACTTACAGAGAATAACACACAGCTGGACCAGCTGGTGACTCAAGGCTTATAAAGTTTCGGGAGATGGTGGGTAGAAACATCCAGGATGGACAAAAGTCATGGGCTGAGGGCTTAGGGTACCAAAATGCCTCATTAGCATGGGGAAGCATTTGAGGAATCAGGTACTAGCTGAATGAGTTCTCTAACATTCTCCGGATAGAGGTGTACGTGGGGGTTTTGAATTCCCCAGACAAGGTCAGAGAAGGAGAAGCCCTGGTAATCAGGGAGTCTTGCATTACACCCTGAGCCCAGAGGCTAGCTGGTCAGTGGTGGACTCTGACCTTCCTTAGTGGAGCTTTCCCACAGTACTCCACTCTAACTCTATGTCCTACATGCTGCAATGCTTGTTCTTATTCTCTTTTACAACAAATTCCCCCTATTAATAAAAATAATCTGTTCTTCCGCTTGACAAGGTTTAAGGATAAAATAGATCAATGAAAATGACATGTAAGAAGCTTGCAACAGGCCCTCAGTGATCAATCTCCAAGAGGCTCAGGAGGAAGATATCACCTTGTGGTCACTTTTGTTTTTTCTTTATTCAAACCCCTCTTCACGTCTGTCCTTAGACTTCTGTAACTATGCAATTTCTCCTGCAGTTTCCTACTGAGGACAAGAAAAGCCAGCAAAACTTAAGGCTCCCAAGGGGTAGTGAATTATATAATGTGCGTGGGATGCCTCCACCAATGCCCCGTTGGACCACCACTTCAGTTATAATTCTGACAGCAGTCTTTTGCTTCCCCAGTATGCAGAGAACACATAAGACGTTTTATAGTCTCCTGAGTGTCCCCATCTTCCTTGAAGCACTCACACTCATTGGAAAACATCCTACAAAGTGACTTTTTCTGACTAAAAAACAAGCCTCTACAAATACCCCTCTTAGGTTCTTTCCCCAAGCCTTTCATATATTGATATGTCTTGGTACTTGACAGTTTTTTCACATTCCTCTTTTAAAAATTTTCATCTCAGGGGGCTGGAGAGATGGCTCAGCAGTTAAGAGCACTGACTGTTCTTCCAGAGGTCCTCAGTTCAAATCCCAGCAACCACGTGATGGCTCACAACCATCTGTAATGGGATCTGATGCCCTCTCCTGGTGTGTCTGAGGAGAGCAATAGTATACTCTCATACATAAAATAAATAAATCTTTTTAAAAAATTTCATCCTAGTATCTCAGACAAAACGCTAACCTCCTTCATCCCACATACTACGCATCATTATAGACCTTCCATTTGCTGAAAATTAGGGATCTTAAGCCAGATCTTCTCTTTTATAATAAAGTAAGTATTATTGTGTGGTTTTTAAAAATTATTTATTGAAAGTTAAACCCTAGTAGAAATATACAATTATGGGAGTGGAGAGATGGCTCAGCAGTTAAGAGCACTGGTTGCTCTTCCAGAGGACCTGGGTTCAATTTCCAGTACCAACATGGCAGCTCACAACTGTCTGTAACTCCAGTTCTAGGAGATCTAACACCCTCAGATAGACATGTATGCCATCAAAACATTTATGTACATAAAATAAAAACAAATAAATCATTTTAAAATACATAGTAACATATTAAACTTGAAGTTTCCCAAGGTCTTAAAGCTTAGAGACATATACATAGCTCCCATGGGCAATTGAGCAATATCTGGAAGACTATTTCTTAGAAGTTAGAGTAATGGCAAACTGGGAACTTAGTAGAAAAAACAAGTAAAAGGAAATAAGAAAATGTGGTTTTAAAAAGCCAAAGGTATGTAATAATAACATTCAGAAATTTAAATAAAATTATATATGGAGATATTTAAAGTTTTAGATTAAAAAAAATAACTTGAAAGTGCCAGAAATAGTGTGAGAAAGATGATAAATACTATGTTGGCCATTATTATAAAAATACTTTATATCCTTAATAGTCATATATTGTAGTGTGTAGTTTCTACCCTGCTTTAAGCTCCCGGTGGGCCAGGGGCTACTAGCCACCTCCATGGTTCCCTTGGATCTGTGGACACACACACACACACACACAGAGCTCACACTTTTAACCTACCTTATGGCTAAGCAGCTGGGCTCTCCTAAGGCTCCTACAGCTAGTGTGCCTTTTCCTTTACTCTTTATTCAACACTGCCCTCAGCTTAGTTGCCTCCTTACCTTCTCCTTGCTCAACACCCTGCATTTACATTTCTAATCTCCTGCCTGGGGAAGTGGCCAATGGCCACTCCACCAGAGACCTCACATGGCTAGTGACTCCCCTCCCCCCTCTGTCTCTGTCTCTGTCTCTGTCTCTGTCTCTGTCTCTCTCTCTCTCTCTCTCTCTCTCTCTCTCTCTCCTGGGGGAACCTGAAAATCCCACCTCTTCCTCCCCTGGCCGCTAGCATCTTTATTGATCAATCAAGAACCAACTGGAGAACAGGACCTACAGCGTTCACATGCAGATCCAAGCCTCAGAATCACTCCCTACAATATATATGACTAAGAAAAGTTAAAGATCCAGGGGGTGGCTAAATGGGCATAGATGCTTGCCTCCAGGTCTGCTGACCTGGGTTTGATTCTCAGAAGCCAACAAGGTAGGAGGAGAGAACTGACTCCCACACGTTGTCAGCTGCCTACCACTTCAAAAGGAAAAGATATGAGAATTATCTTTTAAAAGCCTAGCCTAGCACACTATGCTATTATAGTTATCAAAGCAAATGTAGGGAGAACTACTCAAGGACTGGTCCTTACATTTTTAGTAAAGATGTGACAATAAAAGATGATGTGACCCCAGCACACCCAGAGACAAAGTTTTACCAAAACCTGAGCCACCAAGAAAGACAAATGAACGTACGTGGTACAGCACTTTGAAAACAGCTGGGGTTACATCCAATGAGCTGTCTTCTAAGTTCATTGACTCCAACGCCAGAAGGTCCTGAAGACGGAAGGTCACAGCAGAAACAGTTAGATGTGGATGCACAGGATCACATGCCACAGCTGGCCCTGCAGTCGTGCTGCTGCAGGGACTTGACAGCAAATGTGCTTTTAGGGTCCCTCCTTCTTAGGACAAACGCAGAAAACATCATTCTTCCAGGGACTCATGAAATAACAAACACTGCGCCAACACTCAAATAAGTGTGGAATCACAGGATCTGTCACCTCCACTACTGTTGGTGCTCTGAGACTTCTCTGGGCTTGCATCAGATAATCTGAGACATGGTCCTTTTTTTGAAAAGTCTCAATCGGAATGCAACTCTGTCACCCACGGATGCTGTAACATTTCCAACAGGTGGCTGAGTTAGCACTGTCAGGCCCTGCTGGAGGTGGGATGCGAGCTGTCACTATCTCGGGGAGCCAAGTTTGCAGAGATCTTAGTCACAAAAACCAGATCACCCAAGTCCTTTATCGTTCAAGGTAGATCTAGAAGATTTAGACACTTTACAAAGAACATGGCTAAATGTTTCTTAGAGAGATGGAATTTCTCTAAGCTGTTTTCTTAATACAGACTAGTGATGCAAACTGGGGTAGACCATGCATGTTTCTAGACCAAATTCTAAACAGATAAAAGTATAGATCAGGTATAACCTCATCATATTAGAGATTGTTAATACCCAGGTTCTTACACGTCATAGCACACCATGTTCAAGTGTAGGTCAAAGGAGAAGAGGCAGAGAAGGCAAAGGAAGCTTGCCTTTTGAGAGCTTTCTTAGAAACACATGCAAGCAGGCCTTTAAACCATTTCTAGATGACGGTGTGTAAAGACCCCTACTTTATTGTTACTACCAACACAAAACATTAAATCAAGGATGACTCGAAGAGCTGAGCAGAGCATGACATACCCACAAGCACTATGAGGCGGTGTTTGTCCGTCGGCTGCCGCTGGTACCTCACCACCTCCTCGTAAGGAGCGCCCACGGCACTGTAGCAGCTGCAGCTGCAGCACATGCTGGCATGCAGCTGGCTGAAGTGAGACTTCCTGCGACAGAGGCGCATGCTGCGGCGGAACCCAGCTGAAGAGGGAGGACAGAAACAGATAGGGACCTGGATGTGGTGGCACATACATCTTTAATCAGATGCTGAGGCAGGAGGATCTCTGTGAGTTCAGAGTCAGCCTGGTCAGAAGACAGAGTGAGTTCCAGGACGCACATATAGTGAGACCTGGTCTTGAAATAGCAAACAAAACAAGCAGCAGCTAGTGATGTCCCATAAGGTATATGTAAGTGGTATTGAGCATCCGCTGTATGCCAGGGATTATGCTACATACAGTGATCAAAAAATCCAGGTCATCTCAGGAAATGCACAATTCATGGAGGAGGTGAGAGGTCAGAGAGTGGCGGTGGCTTATTAGGATGGGCAGTTCAGTAACAGGATCAGAAAGGCTGGCAATGAGAAGTTGCCAGAGTGCAGAAGGGGCCAGCTAAGGAGCTGTCTGCAGAGTGGAACGAATGCCAAGATACAGCGACTGGTTTGAAGGTGGTGAACAATGGGAAGGTGGTGAGAATCAGTGCTGAGGAAGGAGCCACAGCCAGATCACCTCGGGAGCGGGGCAGTGCTGAGTCAGGTGTGAGCGCTGTGTGAAGAGGCCTTCGAACAGCAAGTCCATGGCCTGGCTTGTTTCTGAAAGATTCCTTTGGTAGCTGTAGAGAGGAATCAGGGCCTCGGGGAGAGCAGTTGGGGCCTTCTGTAGGAGTTCTGTGGCTAGCGTGGGAACACTGGGTAGTCTTATGGCTCTCATTGTTCAGATGGCTATACTGTCACAGACAGCTTAGGTGATCACATCATCTGTAAAGTTAGGACCCCTTAGTCAGTCATTATCCCTGGCTGAATTCTTAGAATCCTTTTCCTGCCACAGCATCAAAAGCCTTTTTGGTATCTGTACAGCCATTTGCAGGTCCTCTCTGAAGGTAGAGTCAGAAACTCTATGTGTATCTATAAGCACACAGACGCAGTTATATTCGAATCTATCTATATTGAGAAACCATGGACTAGCACTTACAATATAATGCTAGAGTACTGGATTCGCTGTAAACTTCCCTTCTCCTCATGTGCAGCTCACTCCTCAGCTCTTACTGTCCTCAAATGCTCACTTGTAACCAGCAACAGTCCCAGGGCTAGGGCGCACCTTGATGGAGGCTGTTGGGTATCAGAGGCTGACCATCAGCTGCTGTTTTGTCTCCTCTGGCCTTGACCACAGCACCAGGCTACCACTGTGCACAGCCTCCCCTCTGGCCCTGCCTGGACTCCCTACTCCTCACCTGTGTGCAGCTGCTTACCCTGCCCAGTCTGACTCAATGGCTTTGGGGTCAATAATTCTGGAAGTGAGGCACAAAGGCAGCCCCTTGTGTCTTAGCTCTCCTCCAGTGATCCCAAAGTACAGCTAGACTTGGAGGTGACATTCTAGGTTTTAGCCTGAAGCTCCGTGCCACTCTTCTGTCTTGTGAAAGGGGTCCAGGGTGACTTTATCAGGGAGGTCTGCTCCTTTAGAGAGCTCTCCTCGGGTGACACATTAGAGAATGTGGACATAAAAGATGGTTTTGAACAGCCATGAAACTCATGTCTTTAGAGTAAGGCAGATATGTTATAGAATGGTCTGGGGATGAAATGAACAGATTTATGTTTGACCGAATAATTAAAAGATATCCAAGTTAAATTAGATAAATAACAATGAGTAATCGATAGGTCAGATTATTGATGGGAAAAAACCCAGGCAGAGAAAAGTCAGAACAAGAAACAAGTTGGAGAGATTCGTCAGCAAAGGCAGCTTTCAGCAAGGCACCCAGGTAGTATGAATGGCACTAAAAAGCAAAAAATGCACAACTCTTATCAACTGCCACCTACCGATAAAGAACTTCTGCCCATCGCCGACAAATTCGTCCTTAGCTGGAACATAGAGAATGGGAGATTATGTGAGGACCAAGACAGGAACACAACAAGCAAATGTACAGCATCATCTTCTGTTTCAAGTGATGTTCTCCATGGTGGCAGGCCAGCCCACGGTACCCTTGGCAGCCTACTAGGCCTGTTCTCTGCACTTCCCATCCTGTTGCTCCTATGCAATCTCTTTAGCATCACATCATACACAGGATTTGTCTAGAAAGACTGAGAATAGAAACCTATTTCATGCTTGATTAAAGTTGTAAGAAAGAAGCTGGGCATGGGACAACCCGGAATCCCAACACTCAGGAAGCTAAAACAGGAAGACCACAATTTTATGCCCAGGTTGAGCTATATATTGAGAACTTGTCTATATACACATATATATATATACATATATATGTGTGTGTATGTATAGTCACTGTAAAAGAAACTGAATATGCATTTTCAAATACATCCTTTAAACGCTGATGTTACAAAAATATGAAACAAGCTAATTTTGGCTTTCACTTGAAGACTGGTCTTGCAGACTCTGCAGTAAATGCTGTCATGGACAGTTTCAGTGTGAGACAATCTAGTCACCTGGGAGGAGCATCTGGCCTATGGGCACATCTGGGGGAACAATCTTCATTACATTAACTGAGGTGAGGAAACACACCCATTTGGGGCAACACTACTCCTTGGGTTTGGGTCCCAGCCTATGTAAGAATGGAGAAAGTAAGCTGAACACTGCAAACGCATATCCATGGAGTCTCTCTGTCCTGACTGGGGATGTGAGTAGCTACCTTCAGTTTCTGCCTTAACTTTCCCACAATGGTGGACTGCGACCTAGAACTGTAAGCTAAACAGATCCTTTCTCCTGTAAGTTGCTTCTGACAAGATATTTTCTCATAGAAACGGGTAATGAAATGAGGACAAAGGCTTTACTAGATTTCTATTTCCTAAATAAATGAAATTAAGACTGTCCATCACAGCATTACTACAGGGTCTGCAAGACCACTATCTTCAAGTCAAAGCCAAAGTCAGCTTGATTATTTCCGTTTAAAAAAAAAATCAGAACTTGCTCTGTGGCGGCCAGGAACACCAGAGACAAAGGAGGGGATGACACCCAGCCCCACAGTTGCTAGGTTCTGCTTCTACTGCAACTCAGAAACACAATTATGAAATCCCTTGTAATTTAAACAGGTCTTTTCTGATTGTTGATATAATGAATCACAAACATCTGTTTACAGGATTAACTCACATATTTAATTTTCTTTCTCTAACCTTATTTTTAAGAGTTATTTTGTCTGTTATGACATGGTCTCATGTAGTCCTGGCTGGCATCAAATTTGCTATATAGCTGCGGGTGACCCTGAACTCATGCTCCCCCCGCCGCCACTTCTCAAGTGCTGACTACATAGGCTACTGTAGCTGGCTTTACTAATGCATTTGAAAATGCAAAGAAAACACCAGGGTCTGGAGAGATGGCTCAGCGGTTAGGGGAGCTTACTGCTATTCCAAAGGACCTGAGTTTGGTTTCCAGCATCCATGTTCATGACCAATAACTACCTGTAACTACAGCTCCAAGAGAGTGAATGCCCTTCTCTGGCCTCTGCAAGTACTCAGTATATAAATGGCATACATTCATTCAAGCATGTACACATAAGTAAAAAAATTAAAATAATTCTGAAAAAATGCCAGCATCATCTATTAGTTAATCACATTTTTCTATGTTATGTAAATACATTCACAAGGAAATATTCACTAACGTATAGATATAAAGCTTAATTACCTTTGTTTTCTATGGAACTGACTAGTTCCTGATCTGGGCTTTAAAAAGTCACCTCTTGTAGGAAGCTGTGCTGCTGCCTTGTGGCAGTGAGAGACCCTGAGCATCGCATCAAGTGGTATATGCAGGGGATAAAAATGAACGCTTACCTTCTGCGAGTTCCTCTGGATATTTGAGCAAGTGAAGAAAGAGATGTGAAGAATTAATCTTGGCAAAGATCAAGTTAACCATTTAAGGAACGTGAAACAGATAGCAGGGAAGTCATGCCGCCATTTTAGCAAGGCTGGTAACTTGACATGGCCAATGGAAGGCACAGTGTCGGGACTCAGAAACTTGTTTGATCTGACTCTACTGCTGGGGGACAGTGATTTGTCCTGCAAGTTGTGTGTCAAGACTGTCCCTGAAGTTGTCATTTACCGATGAAGACTACTGATGGGCACAAAACTGTACTTGAAAGAAAATATAGGAAGAAAATGGCTAAGCCTTCCTTCTTGTCTCCTACAGCCCTACCACCACATTCCTGGGAAGGAAGATAGGCAAGGGGCACACTCTCTAGCAGTCTGACACCTTCCTTTCTTGCCCCCAGATGGCCTAACATATATGATTTCTTCTCTACTGGTCCTGTGAAGGCTGGGGTAGTGGGGTAGGGGTTGGTGGTTGGTTGGGTATTTTTGCTTGTTGTTATCTAGACATATTCAAGTGGCTGGGTTTTCTGCTAATGTTGTAACAGTTGTTTTAGTTAAATACACTGTATCACTGACTCTGGAGAAATTCAAGAAGGTCACATTATATTTCACTCAGAGGCAGAGACCGAAACTGAAGAGCCCTAACTATTCACTAAGTGGTCCAAGTAACAGGAGTTAAGTGTCATGAACTACTGCCAAGGCTTATCTACTCAGAAAACATGCCAGCTGGACACTAACTGGTCCTTAATGGAGCTCTTATGAGAGTCAAATGGAAAGCGTTCTTGAGAGCTTTGGGTCGGCTGCATACTTTCCCCAGTAAAGCTGATCTAGAGAGCCAGCAGCTGGCCACCCCCTATGAATGATTTCATAACCATATCATCAGCCAACACTCATATGGAGCTTACTGTATGCTCAACTCTGTTCTGAACACCTTCTGTATGTAAGGTGCTTACTGAATGCTCAGCTCAGCTCTGAACACCTTATTATGTACAGTGCCTACTGTATGTTCTGATCTGGACACCTTACGTATGCAGGGCATTGCTTATCTTAGAGGTCTGGGGCCTGATGGTCGGTGAAAGGCTACGGAGCCCACAGTCACACTCGAACCCTGTGTGCCCACTTCACACACTCACTGCATCTCCTTTCACAGACACTGTGAGTATCTCTGGGGCTCGGGTATTACTTTGGAGTGCAGAGCATTTTCCAGAAAAATAAGATGATGAGATGAACAGAACAAAGAAAGATAAATATAATTTAAAGATGCTAAAGAAGAAGTTGATCATAAGCTCTGAGCCAAGTATAGAAAATTAAATTATCCCAAATGGGTAACAATCTCAGGGAAAATGGCCATATAGAAAAAGAAGTAGGTGGTAAATACATAAGTTGAGTAGTTCCCATGCTATCATTTAATGATAAGTACTTATACTGACATCTCTATTTTAAATTATTTACTTATTTATGCATATGATTGCTTGCCTGCATGTATGCATGTGCACCATGCGCATGCCGGTTGTAGTTGGTCGGCCTGATGCTGTTTGTATTCTAATGCTAATACTGGTTCCTCAAGACCTGGTTGCCCCAGAGACAAGAGAGTCTGCATGTAGACCTATGCTATCTTGCCCCCCAAGTTATTTCTGATTGGTGAATAAAGATGCCGACAGCTAATAGCTGGGCAGAGGAAACATAAGTGAGGTTTAAAGTTTCCAGGCTTGGAGGGGTCAGAGGAGAACCACGAGAGAGGAGGTAAATGGAGGAGAAGCCGCCAGATAAAACATGGTAAGTAATAACTCAGGATTGTTGATAGGAAAGTAGATTCTAATGGCATAGAGGAGAGATATCTGCCCAGCTCTTGTGCTGATTAAGGCTTATTGTAAATAATAAAAGTGTCTTTTACCCGGAAACTGAATGATCAAGGCAGGGTAGAACCCCAGATTAAGATTAAAACTTTCTACAGCCCGGTGCATGAGAAAACCGTTCTTCCAGCAGAATGACTGTGTGTGTGTATGTGTGTGTGTGTGTGTGTGTGTGTGTGTGTGTGTGTGTGTGTGCGCGCGCGCGCGTGTGTCTTGCAGCCATGTGTGAATGTCTGAGTACAACTCACTTTTCATAATTCTCTGCCACACACTCCGGTCGAGTAAGCTTGACAGGCTGAGGCTTGGAAGCTACTCATGAGGCAGAAGAGTTTCATGGAAACTCACTCCTGGAGTCTGGCGTTCTCTCTAACCCATACATTAATTTTCCATTCCCTCGTTAATCTAGTGTATGGATCCATGTGCTCTCTTTTAGTATTATCCTATTATAAGTGCCTTTTAAGATTGAATTCTGACATACCTAAAGCCTTTGCCAGTGTTTCAACAGTCCTAGAAAGTCCTTGAGCAAGACCATGGGCTTGGAAATTCAGTAAGAATGTTGCTATTCAGTGACATTCAGAATTGCCTCTGGTACTACACTATCACTTTGAATAAAAGCTAAGTCACTGCCCTATACAGGAATTTACAATGGTTTAGGAAGTAGATTGAGCTGTGGTTTTAGAATATTACATTATTCATGAGATGGTTGGCTAGAACGGAACTCCCTAGTTAGAACCATGATTTGGATGTGAAAGCCCTTGCCCTAGGAGAGTAAAGACCTCACACCTGGCTTCTAAGACTATAGCTGACCTTAGATAGGGCTGACTTTGTCTCAGTTATTTTTATTGCCCAGCTCCTTCCAGTCTGTTTTCATTCCTCTGTTTTGTGTAAGAGTCACTAAGCATCCGGTAACCTCATTTGTACCTTGCGGGTATGTCACCCAACTTCCTTATTGTCTTCTGTATAAAAAGTTTGATGCTCATTTTGACACATTACATTACATTCAGATTCTACACAACCTCTCCTGTGTGCATGTCTGTCAATTCACCCTACGCTTTGCCCACCCGCGACTAGAGACCTGTTCCACGCAGACAAAGGGGCCCAGAGGGTCTGCGGCAGTTCTCCGCTGTGTGTCAGGCTAGCTGGCACACAAACTTCCAGTGGTTCTCTTGTCTGTGCCTCAGCATAGGAACACTTTATTACAGATGCACACCACTGTGCACACCTGGCTGGACACGGGCTCTAGGGATTCAAACCTAGGTCCTCACACTTATATGGCACATACTTTATCCACAGAGCCATCTCCCCAGCCTTCTACACATGTGGTTTATAAAGTGTACATCACTATCATGTATTAAAGAGCTACCTATTTAATCTTCAATTATCATTACCCAGGAGGAACATATGTGATTCTGGAGTCGTGGTTCTCAGCCTTCCCAATCCTGGGACCCTTCAATACAGTTCTTCATGTTGTGCTGACCCCAACCATAAAACTATTTCATTGCTACTTCATAGCTGTAATTTTGCTACTCTTATGACTCATAATGCAAATATCTGATATGCAGGTTATCTGATATAAAACCTCCAAAGGGGTCACAGCCCACAGATTGAAAACTGCTAGGGCAAGCTGGTTGTATACGCTTCAGGACTCTGACATTCCTAAACCTGCCAGTTAAAGAATACTCCTACTCTTAAATAATGCCCCCACAGAAATCCAAACGTCCACCCCACCCCCGGACAGCCCTGGTCCTAAGAGAAGTAACTGGTTAAATGAAATTTATAGTACCTCAAAAATAAATCAGTGTTGGTCCATATCTGAAGTATGCGGCGTATTTGGGAATATGCATAGGGAGTGAAATCTACTGCAGTGAAGCAAATGAACCTGTTATCCCACATGGCTTAGAGTCTTATTGTTTTACTGTCTCGTTTAAAGATATTTGTTATATTTCTAAATATGTTTAAATTATACCAAAACAAGGAAGATACATTTAAAAATTGGTACTAGATATGATTTTTTTTAACTTACCAGATTCAAAAGTTTCTTCATCTGTGGTTTTCAGTGGAGGTGAAAAGCAAAATTATCATTACATGACTGTCTACACCAAGTCTATATTTTAGCAGTGCAAGCCTAGTCCATGCTTCTCTCCGTACACTGCCTTTAAAACGTTTACACTGGATCAAGATGGAGTCAGTGTTAGCTCTATGGCATACATACGTTTTAAATGAGATGAATAGCATTTGATAGATGGGCTGTGATTTCTAAGAAGGATGCAGCAGTGTATTAAATAAATAGATAACAGGAAAGGAGAGAATATATTAAAAAAGTAGAACATAGGCTGGCAAGATGACTCAGAGGTCCTGAGTTCAATACCCAGCAACCACATGGTGGTTCACAACCATCTGTAATGGGATCCGATGCCCTCTTCTGGTGTGTCTGAAGACAGTGACAGTAAACGCATATACATAAAATAAATAAATCTTTTAAAAATAAAAAGTGGAACACCACAAGAAACTCCTCCAGACCATCAGGTGTGGCACAGGGGACTGCTCCAAAGGTCACCAGTGGTGCAAGCTCCCTGTCAAGTCAGGGTCTCCCAGCCAGCCGCAAGGAGGATGGATTCATGAATGGCTGGCTTGTTCAAATGACTGAGAGAGATAGGATAAATCAACTCCCTCAGTAGTTAAAACAACTTTTGTTATTCAAAAAAACTTAGAACATGTATTTAGTACTATATGTGAGAGGACAAAGGAGAGGGAGGAGGAGGGAGGGAGGAGGGAGGAGGGAGGAGGGAGAAGGGAGAGAGAGAATATGCAGGCACGCACATGCCATGACATACGTGGAGGTCAGAGAACATGCAGCAAGCAACTCTACCAGTTGAGCCACCTTGTCTGCCCCTCTTGTTATCTTTGGGAAATGGAATTAAGAAACTATCGTCTGTCTGTGTGGAAGAACATGTGTAACACACAGTTGTGTGACCCATCAGTCATCCTTAGATCAGGCACAGGCCCTGCTAAGGGCAATCACATACCTGGGATACATATTTATAAAGCTAGTCATTGTAACAGTGCTTATAATGGAAACCCAATAAGCTGTTAAAAAAAAAACAAAAACAAAAACAAAACCACAGAGATGTTCTTTACACAAGACAGAATCATCTTCAACATACACAGAGGCAGAAGGCCACGCACAGAAGAGCTGCACCAGATGCACCGTCTAAGGATGTGCATTTATGTTTGGGTGAAAGGACAGGGTGGGGCAGGGAGAAGAACGCATACCATTGTTCCCATTTTCAAAGAGTATGTTTGGAGGATACTACAGACACTGGTAACTGAGACCGTGAGATGGCTCAGCAGGTGGAAGAACTTGCTTGCCCAAGCATAGCTACCTCAGTTTGAACCCTGGAACCCAGCTAACACTGAAAGGAGAAAAGTAACTCTAAAAGTTGTCCTCTGCTCCACACACTCACGGTGGCATGTGTGACCCCCTATACATAATGTGTGTGCATGCATGTAAGCACATGTGTGTGTGTGCACATGCACACATACATACAAACACAAACTACATCATCATAAGCATCATTTTTAAGAAGGGAAATTGGAGAGGGAAACGCAGGAAGAGGAACCTCTATCTGAATACGCTTTTGTGGGGTTTGAACTCTGCCAATGTATGCATTAATGGAACTTTAATTTAAAATGTAGAAAGAAAATAAATCATACTAATTTTTAAAGAACAGACCGTGGAACCTGGTTTTTAAACAAGTGTCCACGTGATTCTGCAACTAGTCTGAGAAATATATAGATGAATCTTTCATATCCAAACACTGCATTAGCCCACAAGGTCATGACAAAGTTACTTGGCAGAGTTGGGCATGGTGGCTCCTTCTTACAATCCCTGCACTCAGGAGACTGAGTCGTGAGGATTGCTGGGCATTAGAAACCAGCCTAGGGGACTGGAGAGATGGCTCAGCGGTTAAGAGCACTGGCTGCTCTTCCAGAGGTCCTGAGTTCAATTCCCAGCAACCACATGGTGGCTCAAAAAAAACCACCCATAATGAGATCTGACACCCTCTTCTGGTGCGTCTGAAGTCAGCTACAGTGTACTTATGCATACTAATAAATAAATCTTAAAAAAAAAAGAAAAGAAAAGAAACCAGCCTAGACTATGTAGTGAGTACCGGGCCAGCCTGGGATACAGAGGAAGAGCTTGTCTCAGGAGAAAGACAAATCCACCTATCCGACCAATGCTCTGCAACTGGCTTCCTCATAAAACCTAGTGGTTCGAGAGCCAGGCCTAGTACCACTGCTAAATTTGAGAAAAATCTTTTTAGAATTCACAAAACCCATTAGATATAAAAATATAAACTGTCTTATTTATTTCTCCAAGGTTCAGAACCCATTACCATCTGCCTACACTAGAATCATTACATGTAATAGCAAAAATAGACTTTGCATTTTAAGTATTTGGTATCACACTCTTCGTTATTCCACAAAGAGCATGGGCATTTCCGGCTGTTCCACTGCCTGAGACACTGCTTATCTCTGTCCTGAGACAATCTCTGAGAGGGAAGGCTGGAGACACCCCAGTTTTGCTTCTCCCTTCCCAGTGTGGAGTCACAGTGAAGGCACACCGGCTGGGGTTATTTTACACGCCCTGCAGAGGAAGGGCTTCCGGCAGGACACCTCTGCTTCCGATCATCCAGGGTGAGATGCTTCATGTTTCGAGTGGTGAATCAGTCAGGAGGAACTGTTACCTGCTTCCACGCACTTCTCATCAATCTTCATGCTGTCTTCTACAAAAGAACATAGACAGGGGGCTTAAAATCTGCCCACATTCCACGCAAAACCCTGTTGACAAAACTCAGACTACCTTTCAGTATCTCTCTTAGAATTATTGCTCACTTGGAGAGAGAAGACAAATTCTACTGCATCGGAGAAGCATGCGTGTTGTGAACAGTGGAACATAAAATGCTACTGCGTATGCAGCACTGACTAGTGCCCACAGCGCCTGATGAAGTGTGCAGCCTGCTGAAAGTGCATCAGCAGTGTTGCCCAGAGTGGATCCAGGCACCACCACACTGACAAGATGGCAAGGGGGCCCCACTGGTGCAGCAGGAGCACAACTGTTTGGTGTTAGCCAATTACTTTTCAGAGTCATGGAAAGAAATGCAAAACTGATATTGACAACCTGGACCAAACCCGATGGCTTGGATGTCATAGGTCCTAGGACATAATTTACTATCGATAGATGGCCAAACTGCCTTCTAAATATTTATGTTTATACCCTAAGGCTAGTACAGCTGTCCTTCTGGGCTAGAGGAACCTCTTGCAGTGGAAAACACTTAATACAGAGACTCATCCTTGGTCAAAGGCAAAAGCTCTTCCCTCATTGTGGCTGAGGAGAGAGAGAGAGATAGACAGATAGACAGACTGACTGACTGACAGATACACAGCATTAACGTGCACATGGCTAAACATAAACATACAGAAAGTCAATCCCTGAAGGTCCCACTTAACTTCCAACATAGGGCCCTCCAGGAGCAAGCTTGAATCTCTAGACTACCTGTTTTTAATTTTAGGCAATCATTCCTTTTCTGGGACCTCAATTTTTTATACACAAGATGAGAATAATAATAATCTCCTTACAATGTCATGAAATTAGTATAAACACTTGATACAAAGCCCTGATGAACATAACTCCACTGAGGTCTTAGCCTGTGCTCTGTCAGAGCTGTGAATAAACGTTACATCCCCCTCCTTGATCTCTTAGATCAGAATAAATGCCCTTCTTGTGCTACACACTACCAGATACACAGAAATAGCTTCACATAGCTGAGTGGAGCAGAAATGAATGTGAGAATTAGAGGAAATTCCTAGGAGTATTTGGAGATAAGGGTGTCTTCCTGAATCCCATTCCTTACCTTCCTCCATAGACAGTGCTGGCAACAGGGAGAGAAAGGAACAGAAGTTCACATTCTGTGTCTTTCAGATTAACTTGGAACAAGAAGAACTAAGCACCAAATTGCAACTAGTGTCCTGGGAATTCATGGAGACACCTAGTAACCACCCTTCAGAAATGAATGTATGTTCCAGAATGGCTGGAAATGCAGAACTACTGGCTTATGGCAAATGCACCACCTGCCTTATCAACACGCTCTGTAGAAGTCGTGCTCTTCTCAAGTCTGAGTTAGGGCAGTATGTCTTAGGAACTCAAATCTAGGAGGGAAGGGAGGAGGGGGAGGAGAGGTGATGGGGAGGAGGGTACAAAACAGGGATGACAATAAATGCATCACAGTAAACAACTCTGCTAAGCACACATAATCCAACTCAGCACGGGGATTCTGATTAATTAAATGGCGTATCCTCTGCCCTAGTAGCCTGCCATATCCTGTATTTCTACACAGTAAGATTTAAGCAGCACAAAGAAACAAAATAGCATTACCACAGCATCGCGCACGACAGATAAAGACAGTATCTAAGTGTTGGGGCATGGTGCTGCTCATCAGAAGCGTTTCCTGAGAGAGGGGGTCCTCTGAGTCAACAGCTCAGACTCCGGTCCCAGCTGCAGGGCTGTCTGCCAATACTAACAGGGCCAGGCGAACAACTCTCCATGTGGACTCTCAAAAACACCTAACATAAATCGTACTTAAGCACACGGGCAGATGTCATATCCTCTGGTCACTTTAGACCAATAGCATCTCCAAGAACCTTTGATAAATGAAATAGCAAAGTGAACTAAAGGATTCTTTCCATCTGTATTGGTTAATTTTTTTTTCAAATTAAATATTACTAGGAAGATTATGATGCAAAAATTCCTCTGAAGAAAAGTTAAGAGAGAAAAAGGTGGTATTATAACCATGGCTGGAACCAGGCAGACGTGTGTCTGTACTGAGAGAAACACAGTGTCAGGGAGAGGGTGCTGTATGGATGTTCTCTTTTGACAATGTCTCTGTGAGCTGGGAGTAGTGGTATAACCCAACACTCGGGAGGTGGAGGCAGGGGGTCAGGAGGTAAAGTCACCTTCAGCTGCCAGACCAGCTTGCCCTATATGAGACACTGCCAAAAACAAAGAACAAACAAACAACAGCAACAAAAACTATTTGTGGTCATTAAGGAAAGCAATCTTTGGCTTGGA
Source organism: Mus caroli (assembly GCF_978045245.1). NCBI lineage: Eukaryota > Metazoa > Chordata > Mammalia > Rodentia > Muridae > Mus > Mus caroli. The sequence continues at coordinate 56,017,013 of NW_028227256.1, forward strand.
AAAAATGGAAACAGGAGCATGTGCCATTTGCAGATCTGTAATGCTGGTGTTGCTGTCTGTGGTCTACACTGAGTCTCCTCTGTGTCCTGTCTGTCTCCATATGTCCCCTCTCCCCTGCCTTAGCCCCTACAGGGCCTGACGGGGGTCATTTCTGAAGGGACCACTCAGCAGGCTCCAGCTTGCTTCTGTTGTCTGCCATTCTCCTTTGGCTGCTATCTGCCAGTGTCAGCAGCTTTATTAAGCCTTAAGTAGCTCACGAGCACCAAAGGCCATGGATCCCTTCCCGACCACTCCTTTCCTACTGTTTGAAGAACACTGTATAATGATTCTTTAAATGATAGCAGTCTCATATTTAGTCAAAAAAAGCCCAGGACTGAATCTAAGGATAAAGCCCAGTAGGAGAGTGCTTTCTTAGCATGCACCAAGCTCTTGGCTCAATCTCCAAGAGAGAGAGAGAGACAGAGAGAGAGAGAGGGGGGGGGGGAAGGAGAGGAGAGAAAAAGAAAAAGAAAAAGAAAAAGAAAAAGAAAAAGAAAAAGAAAAAGAAAAAGAAAAAGAAAAAGAAAAAGAAAAAGAAAGAGAAAACAAGTAGTGGCTGGAGAGATGGCTCTGGTAACTACCGCACTGGCTGCTCTTCTGGCACTTTATCTACTGTCCCAGGGGTTCTTACGCCCTCTTCTGGCCTCCTGGGGTACTGCAAGCATATAGTGCACAGACATGCAGGCAAAATCCGCCTCCCCAAAATACACAAAATATCAAAAACAAACAAACAAACAAATCTTAACATTAAAAAAGAAAGGACACAAATGAAGATTATGCAACTGTACAGCCACAGACATCTGTCCAGGTATGACACACAAGAGCTTCTGGGGAGGGTGGGGGATGTCTTGGAGGACTTGAATTTGGGAGGGTAATGACTTAAGCAGTCTTAAACCCAAGGACAAGTTTAACTTTTGTGCTGGTTGGTTCCTGTCAACTTGACACAAACCTAAATATATCTGAAAAGAGGAGCGTTTGCTTGAGAAAATGCCTCCATCAGATTGGCATGATTGAGGACTGATGTAGGAGGGCCCGGCTCACTGGGGGTAGTACCATCCCTAGACTGGTGCTCCTGGAGTGTATAAGAAAGCACACTGAACAAGCCATAAGGTGCCAACCAGCACACAGCCTTCCTCCTATGCTTCCCCACCTGCCCCCAGGTTCCTGTCTGACTTCCATCCATGACAGACCGTGATGTGGAAGTATAAGCAAAACCAGCCCTCTCCTTGCAGAGTTGCTTTTGGTCACCATGTTTATCACAGCAGTAGAAATGCTAGTCCTTTCTCGGGCAGGATGCTAGCCTGGGAGATGGAAGCACCATTCTCGGAGGTGCATGCTGAGTTCGTGGTCTCTGCACACATTCACATACGACCATTCACCTCGGGTGGATTTGAGGCAGGTGTGAGGTTGGTACGGTTGAGACCACCAGAATTCCCGCTGCTTCCTAGGCAGAAAGAAAGCAAACATTGGCTGATGCTTACAGTGTGGACTCTCTCGGGGTTGTGGCACTGACGGAGTGCATTTGATAAGAGACTCAAAGATGGGACTTTGTCATTTGGCTCCAGCACACCACGGGTGGCTCTATCCACTGAGCCTGGGGCAGTGACTGTCCTGAGTCCCCCACCCCAGTATTTCCAGGATACCCTTCCTTTCCTTTAAGAGCCCCCCCACACACACTTGGGATGTTGATTCCCATTTTTCATGGCAGTTCCCATGCTCTAAGCAACCCTGGCTGTAATTCTGGATGGCTTTATTAAGCACAGGCAAATGTCCCTTCTAACACTTCTATCTCTTATCCAGCAGACTTTGATTCATCCTTCCTCTGCCACCCATCCCACTGCCACATCCAGGGCCATGCACACTGCCAACTGCTGCAGTCTTTCTAGGATTTCAATGTCTTACTTCTCCGTTTTCTGCCAATACCTCCCTCTTCACAATACCAATAATCTGCTGATGCTGTAATCCATCACGACCTCATCAACTCCTAAAGGCCTTTTAATACTATTGCTCTGGGGGTTACATTTCACTGGGGGGACTGGGTCAACATATTCAGACCATAGAAATATTTAAGTTTAATTTAGCCTCATAAGCACTTTTCTACCTAGCTGATATAACTATCCTGGTCCCTTAGTGTTTAAGAAGCTGAAAGTCTATCAGTAAGTTGACACTTTGGTTTATAGACCAGGGTGTTTATGTTCTTCCATCTGCTTGTGTCTTTATCACATACTCAGAAATGTGATGTCCCAAGCATTGCCTAGTGATCACCCTGTCGCCAAAAGTGGCCTGCCTTACCTCTTCAGAAGGTGGTTAGAAGGGATTAGCCCAGCACAGATGGCGAGGTCTGAGATTTTCCGGGCCTGCCACCAGAGGGCATCATTCTGGTCCACAATCTGTAGAATGTCCCCTTTCAGGAAAGGCAGTCCAGCATCCATGCAGGGGATGTCAGGATCTTCTTGGGGCCAGTAATCAATCATGGCGCGAACATAAACCTGACAGCGAGTTCACATTGGCGCTCTCAGAAGAACGCTTGTCCAGAACCACCACAACTTAAAACCATTGCCCTCACTCCTCTGCCTGTTGCTCTCATCTTTGTTCTCTACCCTTACCAGAAAAGAGTTGTTCTTCTAAACTAAATGCTGGAGGGGGATGGTTGCTGTTGGCATCTCTGTCACAGGGCTTAGAGAAATCAGGCTGGAGCTAGTCTGGAAGCTTCCTCCCTACTGGCTAGCACTAGAAGGTGCTAAGAAGGCTGCTGGGGAAGACTTGTCATTAACAGCTTTACTTACGTGTAGTAATACCTACCAAGCAAGCAAAGTGGGAGCAACAGTGGCAAGTCCGTTATGGCCGTAACCAACCACCATCCAGTCGGATGTGATGCTCACTCCATAAAGAGAGAGTTCACATTCAATACTGCAGACACAGTGGAAAGGCCTGTGGCTGAAGAGGTCAGAGGCCCTCGTGGGAAGCTACTGAGGACGTTTTGCTAAATGGATATGATGTGTCTGTCAAATCGCTTTCCCAATCCCCATGGACTAGTGATGCTGTCAGCTCTGGCCTTAGGAGTTTCTTTTTGCGCTGGCCAGCAGTTACTGCAGAGACTCTTATGTAGTCAGAGTTCGAGAAGAGGTGATTACTGAATGGCTAGCCATAAATGGGACACCTGTGTTAGCCTCTGCAACGCTCAGAGAACACTGCCGAGGAAGAGGCACAGGTAATGTAGGAGCAAGCAGAAGAAGAAGGGGTAGTGTAGACCCTGACTTATAGGCATGATGTAACAGTTGCACTTGACTCACAGCCACCATGATCACCTACATGACTGTGCAGGTCAGCACCCTGTGAGGGCTCATGGAGGCCTCATTCCTCCCCGCTCAGGATTTAAAAACAGTCAGTGGTTGATGGGAAGATTGAGGCATTTGCCTCAGTGTTCCTGTTAATAACACTGATGAATCCCATTCGTATAGACACATGCACACACGTACAACATACACACATACACTTACATGCACACACATACACACATACACTCACATGCACACACACGCACACACACATGCACTCTAATGCACACACACACATGAACATACACACCCACAGTCATGCACATGTGTGCATGCATAAACACACGTGTGAAAGCAGAAATGGGGATAGTTGGAAAGATAAAGAAGATTAAAGGTACATGAGAGAATAATGAGATGGATTGAATATGATCAAAGTACATTATACATATGTGTGTATGAAAATGTCATAATGAAACCCCATATCACAGCATTTTACAATGTGTTGTAGAACAGAACCATTTAGTTTAGAAATATTTTTGTGCAGATGCTCACTATTCTTGACGCAGCATCTTAATTGCATGGTGGTCCCACTCCCTCTGTTGTGTTCCTTTACCCACTCTCCATTTCAGATCATCAGCACTGAGAAACAGCCCGAATACTGAACCCTTGTCTAAAACAGAAGAGCGGCTAGGATTGTTATACACCATACTATTGCTGTGTGTTCTTACCATCTTCTGGCTGCTCACGGGCGGGGCTGAGACCGGAATCACCTTGAACATGATCGTACCACAAGACATAGCCTAAAGGACGACAAAGAGGAAGGGTGGCAAGCTCGGTTTTCCATGGAGCACAGGTGATGAGGGACGTGTGCGTGTGTGTGTGTGTGCATGTGTGTGTGTGTGCATGTGTGCGAGTGCGTGTGTATGTGCAGGGGGAATTGATGATCCTCAAGGAGATGTGTGGGAAGGAGTGTTTCCCTGCCTGGACCAGAACTCCTCGGTTCCATGGCAGCAAACAAAGTCTGGGGCTGGAGATGAAAAGCTGCTGGAGGTGGGGAGGGGGGGACCTTGAACACCATCACGTGACAGCACACATCCCACGGGGCACGGCATGCCACCTAATCACTAACAAAAGGCAGGCGTAAGACAGTTACCAAAATATGGATCACTTGCTCAGGGTCCAGGCCCTCTACTGAAACTCCATTCACTTCCACCAGTTTGTCTCCAGCATACAGCAACCCTATGGAACAAGAACACAGCCAGAGGAAGGGTCCAAAGAAAGAACACAGAAGCCACTGTTCCAGTGACCACTAGCTCATGACCCCAAGCATGTGTGAAAATTTTAAATTAAAAAAAAAAAAAAAACACCTGTTTGCCCCAACTTATACCACCATAACTGTCTGTGAGCACTGTATTTTCTACCTCTTTGCCAACACCAAGAGTGATTTGTTTGTTTGTTTTGCTACTCTGATGTTGTAAAATGGAACCAAAATACTGGCAAGAAGAACTCTAAAGATGTCTGGGACAGAAGGCTGAGGACAGATGCTCCAGTGTTAGAAGGAATAGAGGCTAGCCAGGTAGTCAGCTGTCGCTACAGTTGTTATAAATTTTAGGAGCTGTTTGGTGTTTTATGTATAGTCAAGTAATATTTAATTCATTCTCAGATTTTTGACGGGATTGAAGAGTAAGGGTAGTCTCATAAGCAAACTTAAGCTGTTTAGCATTGAAAGATACTGTATAGAGTTGAAAGCATGGTTTTCAGATGGTATTACAGGCTAAAATCAAACATAATTCAGATATAGAATCATAAACTCTCTAAGTTAGGAATGATAGTAGAGTATTTTATCTAACCTTTATCAAATAGGATAGACTAGATGTTAAATGTATGTTATACTCTGTGATTTACATAATTGTTGTGGTTGTACTCAACTTATGTCTGTGAGAAAAGGTTTTGTTGTGGTTGTGTTGTTTTGTTTTGTTTTGTTTTAATTTGGATAGAAAAGGTGAGATGTTGGAGATTGGTTCAAAAGCTTTGATTCAATTGGGAGCCTGTGTGTCCAGACTCTAAAGGTCCTTGTCCCCAATTGGTTTTTGATTGATCAATAAAGATGCCAGTGGCCAATGACTGGGCAAAGGGAGACAGGACGGGACACTCAGGTTATGAAGGCTAGGATGCAGGGGGAGGAGACAGAGGATCATCAGGATGCGGTGGGAGACAGAAGAGATTTAGAGCTGCAGGAGAGAGTGCCAACAAGCCACATAAGAATGAGGGTGGGTGGCTACTGGCCATGTCCCAGATTGGGCCTGGGGTAGCAGGGGAAGGTTTAGGAGTGCCCAGCCTTTGAGGTAGCCAAGGCATTTCTAAAATAAGTGAAGGTGTGTGTGTCTTTCACTCGCAGATCCAAAGATTCCCTGGGTGGGTGGCTGGAAGCAGGATCCGCCAGGAGCACAAATCAAGAGCCAAACTCACCACTACACTCCAGTCTTGTGTTTTATGAGTTTTGTTTATGTTTCTCATGCTTTTCCTTTTCTTTCTTTTTTCTAAATTTATTCTGGTTTAATTTCTTTATGTGCCTGTTTGTTTCCTAAAGAAAGAGATAAAAAAGGCATGGTGCTGGATGGGTGCAGAGGTGGGGAGGATCTGGGAGGAGACGGTGGGGAGGGACTGTGATGAGAATACAGTGCATGGGAAAAATATTGTAATATTAAAAAAGAAAGGAGAGCAAATATCTTGATCTATCACTACATGTTGTAGACATGAATTGTCTCTTCACACTGAAGCTGGTTAGTGTGCGTGATTACCGTGTGTTGATGTGTTAAAAAGCCTTGAGAAATACAGGAGAGATGGGAGGGTTCAGAGACCTGAGACAACAGCAGGATGAACATGTGGGGAAAAATCGAGGAGGAGTATGACCCATCAGGGAAGAGACAAAGACACAAAGAGGAAAGAAGGCGTGGGGGATTGGCAGTGAGGGACGCCACAGGCTCCTGGAAGAAAAGCTGTAGACTCTGTGTTTCCTGTCTCGCGTACACCTTGCTACCCCAGCTCACCGCTCCTCTCCACCAGCCCGCCATGGATGACCCTGGCCACCAGGATATCCCCTGTTATCTCGTGACGCTTGATGGTTGCTCCCTGGAGAGAGAATACAATAGAGCACCAATGAATTCTTACCAGCCTTCTATTAGTGGAAGAGAAGAATGTAGGCCAGTGTATCAGAATTGAGTAAAATACATAAAGGACAACTAACATATGTAATATAGATAGATAGATAGATAGATAGATAGATAGATAGATAGATAGTCGCATTTTCACCAAAAAAGAGTTTATATCTTGTTTTCTCAGAAAAGAAAGACACTCAATAGAAGCCTTTGCATCGTGAGAACATGATGAGCTGAGTGAATTTGAACCATAGGCAAAGTTACACCGGCTGTCATGCCGCCATCCCACTCTCTGTGTGACTGAGACGAAATTGCCATTCAAGTACCCATTAGCTCTAACTTACATCCCAACGAACCCCCGGCATAACCGTAAACAAAAGATGGAAGGATTTCCTCACCAGGGGCTGTTGGTTTTTCACCAGACAAACGATCCTCATTGCTTCTTCACTGTCGGGGATATTGTCTGGCAGTGGGGGGAGAAGGGGTTCAAAGTCTTTCTGAGCCACTGTGTCATGGGCACTCAGCAAGGCCTAGGGACAGAAGAGGGAAGGTAAGCAAATGTCGTGTGCGGCACATGTGCATCTCAAAGATGGTGGCTCGAAACTGTATAAGACACATAACCACAAACACAGGTCAGGCACAGCTCTAAGCAAATTCAGTAACAGTCACTTTAAGAGATAGGGATTGTCATCCCCCCCCCTTCTTTTTATAGACAAAGAAACATAGAGGTTAACATATAGGTGGAATATAGAGACTAAAAAGTGTACAGCAATCTCTTTTAGGGGCTGGAGAGATGGCTCAGAGCTTAAGAGATTATAAAAAATCTGGCTACTCAGCATCCAGCGGCCCTGAATTCTGTTCCTAGCACCCGCATCAAACGGCTTAGAGTTCCCTATGAGTCCAGTTCCAGGGGATCCAATGCCTTCCTCTGACCTCTGCAGACATCTGTACACAAGTGGGCACATACACAGATATACAAATGAATGGATATCCCAAGTTATTTCATACACTGTGTTCAAAGTTCAAAACCTTCCCTACGTGAGAGAAAGTATAGAGATTATTTATCTGAAACCAGATGCTACCCAGAATTCTAGCGGGATGGTATCTTTTTAAGAGAATAAGACTCCCTGGGAAGTTCTGGGTGCCTCCATGTACATATGGTAGCATCTGCTCAGTGATCAGTCAATGACAGGGGAGCCCCACATCTGCAAGTAACATCTGCTGGCTGTTCGTGTATAGAAACAGAGTTTATATCCAGAGTCAATGTTTTCTATCACTTTTATTTATTCTTCCTAGCTCTGTCTCTGATAAAACTCTGTCTATTTTAGCAAGTGCTTACCTTGCAGTGAGGAGCCTGGAGGACTTGTCTTAGCTCTTGGATCTCAGGGGAACTGGAAGCTTTGGGTAACAGCTCCAAGACCTGATGCATGATGGAAAAATATACAGCATACAATATTTTTAAGCCATGTGGCTCATGCCTCTAATGCTAGCTCTTGAGAGGCTGACCTGTGGGGATCAACAAGTTTGAGGCTAGCTTAGCTACAAGGCGAGTTACAGACCACCCTGGCCTGCAGGGGAGACCCTGTTTCCAAAAAAAACAAAGTGAAATAAAATATGTAAAAATTTCATCTTCTGGGGCTGGGGAGATGGCTCAGGCTTATGAGTACCTGCTGCTCTTTTAGAGGACCCACATCCTGTTCCTAGTCCCACTTATGTGGCTCACAGCTGCCTGCTATGTAAATCCAGCTGGCCTCCCATAGTCAGTGCCACACAGGTTGAAGAGTAGATGTTCTAACGTGATGTAGCTTCTTTTTCTGTCTCCAGACACAGGGCCTGGTAGGTAGATGTAGACCTTAACAGTCTTTGTAACAAGGGCCCTGACCTGTCATTAACTGAGACAGGAAAGGCTAAGAGAGGAGTGAGTTAAGGGGGCATGTTGAGGGCATGTTTTGCTTGGGGTGCCCATCCAAATTTGAGGAGGATGAGGAAGAGAAGGCAGTTGGCTAGCAGAGACTGGAATCCAAACAGAATCTACGTTAGAACTGGAGAATCATTACCGTAGACTCACCATGTTTACCTAAGGTCAGTTAAATGCAAAGGGAGAGACGGCCATGTGGTGAAAGTGTGTGTGTGTGTTAATTTTGGAAGACAAGTTTCTTTACATTAAGTTCAATGAAGAACTCTTATTAAGGGCTGGAGAGATGGCTCAGCAGTTCAGAACACTTGACTACTCTTCCTGAGTTCAAATCCCAGTAACCACATTGTAGCTCATAACCATCCGTAATGAGATCTGATGCCCTCTTCTGGTGTGTCTGAAACAGCTACAGTGTACTCATATACATAAAATAAGTAAACAAATGTTTTTAAAAAGAGATAGCTTTTATTAGAAGGCATACTCAGTGACCAAGTTTCCCCAACAGAAACTTCCATTCATTTACACAAACCTTACAGGTCAGAGGATATCAGCAAGGGCTCTCTGGCTCTTCTGGATAGAACCTCCTTACCTCACAGGCTAAGATCTGTGCATGAGTTGTAGCAGGAACTAGCTTCTTCTCTTTAAACCTCTGGAGGCAGTCGTAGACCTGCAGGAGGGTAAAAAGGGCAAATGATATGGAGGATGTGGCCAGGAACATTTTAAAGTAAAAGCTCTCAAAGGAAGAAACAGCCTAAGGCAGCCATGCTGACAGCCAAACAAGTGACACTATGTGACTCTAGGCTGAGTGAAATGCCCCCCACTGGAGGGCCCAGGGCTTCAGAAGTGTCACTTCTGGCTGCTACCAGGAAATGGACAGTCCTAGAACAATCTCATTAATGAAAAGTATGCAAATTTTCCTCTTTTTACAGTGAGGGAAATAAAGGAAAGATTTCTGGGACTGACCTCAGCAGGGATCTATACACAGTGTATATGAGGCTTCTCAAGGGAGGGTCTATGGAGTCGAGACCCCTTAGGACCTCTGTGCTGGACAACCGTGCAGGGAATGAACTGTGTGGCTCATGACCCACCAAGGATCCTGAATAAGAAGCCAGATATTCAAAAGGCACTCATCCACTGTGCTCTGCTCTTTGAAGTTGCTTAGTTCTCCTTCCTCAGGCAATTCTCCAGAGGGAATTCACTTGTGCAAATTCCAGCTTCATCCCCCCTGATCCCTGGGGAATCTTTTCTGTGCCACACCAACCCCAGTAGAATCTGTGTGACAAGTTTCACAGACTGAGGCAAAAACTTCAAAAGAAGGAGGCCTCCTGGAACCAGTTATGGAACTCTTGGCCAGAGCAAATTATTGAGCCGTAGTTCTCATGGCAATTTATCTGTCCTATTTTCTCTTATTCCTTTTCTTATTTACACGTTCCTGGTAAGCCTAGGCCAAGATCTTAAGCGAGAATAATGGGTAAGAAGCCATCCCTTGAGATGGGGTCACTAACATGACTTTATCTCTGGGAAAACCAATGCTTTACTTTATAAATCATTTACCAAATTATATAATAGTAATATGATAGATAAAAACTTTCCCAGCAACACACTTTCATATGGCTACGCGTGTGTCATCAGAGGTGGGCTTTGGTATGTGGTAAAGAAAGCCTTAAAAAAAAAAAAAGAATTAAAATAGTTTAAATGTATGTGTTGAAGATTTATTTAAAAAATCAGGCATTAAATGTTAAACAATAATTGACCATAAAGATTTATTAACCTGCTCTTGGAAATATGCCCCTAGCCTTGGATGACTGCCCCACTGATTATATCTTTTCAGAGTTGTAACACTTGGAGGATTTCTATTAATCATGATAGTACCTGTTCTGTTTGTGATTCACTGAATACGTCTTTTCAAAGTTGTAATGTTTGCTTGATTTTTGTGCTTTACTGTGCCAAATGATAATGATGGTAGTTGTAATTGCTTCATTGAACACATCTTCTAAGAGTTGTAATATTTGGGTTTTTTTAATGCATAAAAACCCATGCTTGGGAGTTGCAAAATATACTCAAATTCAAACTGCCTCTGTGTTTGTTTCTGTTTGTCACTGCCGAATTTTTTACCCACCTAACTTTCGAGGAACCTCATCCCAGGGACCCCCAGGGACCACTGGGGTGGTCCATGGCATTTCTGTATAGGATGAGGTCAGGCTAAGTAAGCAATGCTTGCTGGGCTTCACAGTGCTGTCCCTCATCTTATCTGGGGAGTCAGATTTCTCTTACAGGTGGAGAAAGGAGGTCCAAGAGGCAGTTTACCCTTTCCTATTATATCTGTGATGAGTGAGCTTTCTGCTCTTCTGTAGGGCTGGTACTCAGGTATGTGGAAGTGATCTATGCTGATTGACAGCTGTAGGGAACACTAAGCAAAAGAACCTGTTGATCATTTATAATGAGAGTAAAACTCCCCGGTCCTGGAAGGTGCTAGAAGGGGGTGGGGTGTAGGTGTCAAGGTCAGGCTAGGCACAATCTACACCCTGAGTTCCAGGCCAGCCAGGGCTAAACATGAGACTCTGGATCAAAAGCTATAAAACAATTGTGTCCTTGGTCATGCAGAAGATGTTACCACTTCAATTCTATAGAATATTAGCATACATCATAAGGCTGACCATATTTCAGGCTTAATTAGAAGAAACGCTCACATTTCCAAAAATAACTCCAAAAGGATTTTTCTTAAGAACACTTGTTCAGAAAATCTACTTTATATGATGCACAGATGTTTGTTTGGTTTTGGTTTTCGAGACAGGGTTTCTCTGTATAGCCCTGACTGTTCTGGAACTCACTTTGTAGACCAGGCTGGCCTCGAACTCAGAAATCCACCTGCCTCTGCCTCCCAAGTGCTGGGACTAAAGGCGTGCGCCACCACTGCCCGGCGGTGCACAGATTTTTAATCAAATTAAAAGGATTCTATCAAGGTAAGAAAATGTTATGAGTTCCAAAAATGTGGATGTTTTACTTCTTGATTTTAACAAAAGAGGAATGATGTTTTGTTATAATATTTTTTGTTTTGTCTTTCTTGAGACACAGTTTCACTATCCCTGACTTGCCTGAAACTGACTGTGCAGACAAGGCTGACTTACAGAGATGCACCTGCCTCTGCCTCCCACGTGCTGGGATTAAAGGGATATTCACCATCCCTAGCCAGGAGTGGCTTTTTATAAAAGCGTTCTTATTTGTCCAGCGTTGTTGGCCTTAAGGACAAAGGATTGTGGGGCCATTGTGGATATGGTGGCCATTGTGATAACTGATTTGTGATCACAGGGACTTCCAAAAGAAGTTGGAGACAGTAAAGAAAAGAGCAGACATAGTTTTTCATTCCTAAATGCTTCCAAAGCAAACAGGGGCATGTCTATGTCTGTCTGTCTCTCTGGATGTATGTGTGCCTGTCTGTCTCTGTGTGTATGTGTGTCTGTCTCCCCCCTCTTGTGTGTGTATGTTTGTGTATCTTTTCTTCCCCCTTTTTGGAGACAGGGTCTCATTGAAGACATCCAGGCTGTCTTCAAATTGACCTTGTAGTCATAAATGACTTTGAACTTCTGATTATCTTGCCTCTCTCTCCTAATTGCTGGGATTAAAGGTATGTACCATCTCACTGGTGTAAGCGGTTTGAATGAGAATGACTTTCATAGGTTCATATGTTTAAAATTTACTCACTAGGGAGTGGTATTGTTTGGGAAGGGTTAGAAAATATAACTTTGTTGGAGTGGGTGTGGCCTTGTTGGAGGAGATGTGTTACAGGGGTGGGCTTTGAGGTTTCAAAATCCCATGGTATGCCCCTCTCTGCCATCTGCCTTAAGATCAGGATATAAAACTCTCAGTTCCTGCCTCAGTGGCATAGCTATTGTGTCCCATCGTGAAAATCCTGGACTCACCCTCTAAAACCATAAGCAAGCGCCCCGTTTGCTGCTTTGGAAGAGTTGCCTTTATCACGGTGTCTCTTCACAGCAAGAGAACAATAACTAGCACCCCTGTTTTACAGTGATGGGGTCTATCCCAGGGCTCTGTGCATGTCAGGCAGGCACTTTACAGAACTTGCTGTACCACCAAAAGTGATCCCAGACAGAACAGAGAAGAGTCAAGCACTGGTGAAGGAGCATGTGCAGTGTTGGGCCACCCCATTACTCTCTGGAGAAGGGGATCAGTGATGATGAGGCTGAGAAAGAGAAAGGAGAGAAAGGTAAGGACGATGAGAAAAGACCTAAGCTTGAAGATTCTGGATCAGGTGACGAGGGTGTCACTGGCAAAGATAAAAAGAAGACTAAGGACAAATACATTGATCAGAAGAACTGAACAAAGCCAAGTCTGCTTAGACCAGAAACAGTGATGATGTCACTCAGGAGGAATATGAAGAGTCTTTAAGAGCCTCAACACTGACTGAGAAGACACTTAGCAGCCAAGCGCTTTTGTGTAGAAGGCTAGTTGGAATCCAGGGCATTGTTATTTATCCATTGGCTTGCTCCCTTTGACCTCTTTGAGAACAAAAGGAATGACATCAAACTATGCCCTTGTGTGTTCATGGTGCGACAGCCGTGATGAGGTGATACCCAAGTATCTCAGTTCACCCGTGGCATGGTTGATTCTGAAGCCCCACCCTTTAACATCTCCAAAAACTGCTCCAGCAGAGCAAACTCTTCAAAGTCATCCAGGTCTTGAAGCTGGAAGAAAACTACAAGAAGTTTTATGGGTATTCTCTAAGAATCTAAAGCTTGGAGTCCATGAAAGTTCCACCCACCAGCTATGCTTCTCTGAGCTACTGTGCTGCCATACCCTCTTAGCCTGGAGAAGAGACAGTGTGTGTGTGTGTGTGCTACAAGGAAACACAGCAGTCTGCCTACTACATCACTGGTGAGAGCAAAGAATGAGAGGCCAACTCCACCTTCACTGAGGATGTGGGGAAGAGGTCTTTGAGCCTCTTGACAAGTTTGGCAGCTCAAGTTGTTGATGGGAAGAGCCTGGACTCTTAAACATCCAAAGGTGTTCTGGAGCCACCAGTAAGAAAAATGGAGGGCAGTGACTCAAGTTTTGAGAATCTCTGAAAGATCATGAAGGAGAAGATGGAGAAGGTGACAATCTCCAATAGGCATGTATCCTCACCCTGCTACCCTGTGATGAGCACAGTAGCTAGACAGCAAACACAGAGCAGTTCACAGAGGCCCAGGCACTATGAGACAACTCTATCGGGGGCTATGTCATGGTCAAACAGCACTTGGAAATCAACCCTGACCACCCAGTTATGGAGACCCTACAGCAAATGGCTGGGACTGGCAGAAGCAAGGTTGTCAAGGACGTGGAGGCAATGTGTTAAAGCTGCACTCTTCCTTCCTGGCTATCTCCTGAGGAACCTGAGATCCACCCACCCATGATCACAGTGGGCCTGGGTACTGATGATGATGGGTGATAGTGGAGGAGTCCAGCCATTCCTGTTCCTGATGATGCTGAGAATGCATCTCACGTGCAAGCAGTTTAGAGTTCCCCCTGGAAACCCTGTGACCTATGCACAGTTTTTCCTATGGATCCTCAAGCAGCCATGACTGGCCTTGATCCACTTGGCTCTCTACTTCTGTTTTCTTCTTCCCTGTTCTTTTATAGTAAGACAGGAAATCCTCCTCTACCTGACAGTAAGGTTAGATGTGTTGAATTGGGGTTTTATGGAAGTTTTTTCTCAAATTAAAAGTATGCAAAAATAAAGAAGCAGTTTTATTTTAAAAAGCAAATAAAATAAACCAACACTTTTTAGCATAGCTTTACAGCAACCTGAATGGTCTAATACACGGGCTTTTGCTATCCAGAGCAAAGAAAGGCTTTAAGCACTCACCTTGAGCAGAGCCTGCAGCCATGGTGAATGGAGGAGGTCATATAAGAGACACAGACCATTCACATCTCGGCTGTAGAAAAGGCTCAGTTCCTGCAGTAGGAGCCTCAGGATTCCAGAGAGACCTAGAAAAGGTCAGAGGGCAGCTGGCGGGTAAGGGCAGCAAGGAAGATGTTGTGACCGGGGCTTCTGTGACTGCTGAGTTTGCCAGGTACTCCGTACAAGGGGACAACGCAGGGCTTAAGGCTCCATGCCCTGTCCTATCATTTATGTAACAAACTGTGAAAATTTTTCTTTTGTAAACTGCACATAAGCTAGCACCCTCTTGGAACTGTGCCTAACATGAGACACTGAGACTAACACAATGTTCTCCACTTCCACCTTACCAGGCAGGAACTTGTCCCTAAACCATGCGGGTGTTTCCAGGGCCTTCCTTCTCCAAGTCAAACACAGTTGGTTTTGTTCATTCTTTCTAAAATCATTTATTGAAAGTGTTACTGAAAACCTCTCCCATTAGACTTTAAAAATTTAGAGTTACATTGCATTATTTATTTGTGTGGGACAAGGGGCACACATGCCACAGCAATTGGGTAAAGGTCAGAGGACAACTTGTAGGAGTTAGATCTCACCTTTGGCCCTGTGGATCCCAGGGAGAGAAAGCTCATGTTGTAAGTCTTGGCAGCAATAGTCTTTGCCCAGTGAGCCATCTGGCCGCCCTCCCATTAGATTTTACTTACTTAGCTAGCGTGTGGAGGTCAGAGGACAGTTTGAGGGAGTTGATTCTCGCCTTCTGACTCAGGTCACTAGCATCCTCACTCACTGAACCTTTTGCCGTTCCTTCATTAAATTTCCTGATATAACTATCAATCATCTACCAAGTAAAGGAACTACATGTAGAGTAAATCATTGACTTTTTCTTTATAAAAAAAAAAATCTCTTTTTAACTGTTACTTTGGATGCGAACAAGTTGTGCAGTTCTGAGTTTTCTATAAACCAGTGTGGCCTGGTGGGGCTCAGACCCTTTGGTGGCAACGTCTTCCTTGCACTGACAATGGCTTGCAGAACTATCAACACTGGCTCTAGTGGACAAAGGCACAGAAGAAGCTTCCTGTGCGGATGAAGGCAAGTCACCCTGTGTGCTTGATCACGTACTCAGATATTACCAACCATCTCTTCTGGCCTAGGAAGGAACTCTGGAGACACATACCATTCTCAGGATTAGGTGGCGTGGAAAGAGCCCTGTCCTCGTCGGTCAGCTCTGCATCTCTGTCAGACTGTCTCATCCTCCCTGCTGGAGCTTGGAAAGGAAGTCAGGAATAAGACGCAAATCGACAGATGGCGTATTGTCACTTGGCCACAGCAGCCGGTGCTCAGCACTCTGGAGCATATTTTCAACAATATTCTGCAAGCCTAGCACTAGGGCACAAACACTAGGATGTGCATCAGGTAAAACAGCCTTGTCCTATGATATTCCTATCCAAATCAGCTGCTGCTAGCTGTGTAAAAGAGAAAACTATTCTCCCACAAACACTCCCCTACCCCACCTTTCGTCTTTAATACATTATTTTAAATTGTTTACATACACAGTCATACATACACTCACATGTGTATAATTCAGTTTAGCTTAGAGGTCAGAGGATAGGTTTCAGGAATCAGTTCTCTCCCTCCACCATGTGGGTCATAGGGACCAGTCTCAGGCTGTCAGCCTTGTGGGCAAGTGCCTTTACACAGAGCCATCTCAGCAGGCCATCCATCTCTTATAGTAACGGGCAGGTCCTGTTTTATCTACCCGCTTTCCATCTGTTTGCCTGGGTGAATTACACACTGGTGAGGGCTCAGAGGGCCTCCCTGGCCTGAACACACACTGATGCTCCATTCTGCATGTCGCACTTTGTGGTTCTTCATGGAGCTTGCTGATCAGTTGCACAATTCCTGTTAGGCGACTGTATGGAACTCTGTGACACAGGTTACTGTCCTGGATGAACTCTGTGACAGTTTACTGTCCTGGCATAGTCTTCTAACCTGGAGACAATGTAACGGTGATCTGGCTATTTTTCCCCACACAGCCTTTCTGCTCCACCTTACAACCTGTCTAAATCCTAGATGACAGTCCCTCGGACATTTTGCATAGATTGAAACATATGGTAGCTCATTGTATCTTACCCTATCAATTTCAATACTCATCTATAGCAAACAATTTAAACTATTTAATTTAAAAAAAAAATAAAATGCTCTAGATTTATTTACTCTCACAAAATGAAATCCAAAATGAGTGGCCTGGTGGAATAGAAGTTTCTGCATTGCCTGTTTGACAGTGTTGAGGCAGAGACAATCCAGACTTGGGTCAGCCTCATGTGAAGGGCCCACCAGCACCCTGGCCCAGCCCTGGGGCGCACATAGCACTCACCTATCTGCTCCAAGATGGTGCATTTCCAGCGGTCATGTTTACACCTCAGCCAGCAGGATGAGGACAGGGTGAAGGAGGCAAGGGCAAAGGGAAGGTAGGGGTCTCAGGGAAAGGCTTGGAACTTGTTCTATGTGAGAGATAATCACTGTCCCTGCAGAAGTGCAAGTGTCTAACTTCACGTCACTGAAGAAACAAACATAAACCAACCCCAGAATGACCTGAACGTAGAACTCAACTTTTCAAGCAGTGGTGGCACACGCCTTTAATTCCAGCACTCAGGAAGCAGGGGCAGGTGATTCTGTGAGTTTAAGACCAGACTAGTCTACAGAGCGAGTTACAGGACAGCTGGGGCTACACAGAGAAACCCTGTCTTAAAAAACACAAAAACAAACAAAACAAAAAAAAGTTTCTTCTTACAAACACAAAATAGTTTGCAAGAAACCAATAAATTTGAAGAAATGTTACCACCATAATTAAAGAATTAATTTAAGGCATTGCACATTAAACCTTACCAAGTAGTCTACCAAATCAGAAAATCATTCTATCAGCGCTAATCCTGCTTGTGACTCAGGAAACCACTACAACAGCACTCCTGGATTCTATCTACTCCTGCATTCAAAGTTGCTACATCCTTTCAGGGTTTTGTGTAGGTTCACATGTGTGCTTCTGTGCTATCCACACTTAAATACACAGTATCTTACGATCAGCTATCTTGGTTTTGGTTGGTTTCCTGTTTGTTTGGTGACAGAGTCCCATGTAGCCCATGCTGGCCTCAGACCTGCTCTCTAGTCAAGGATCACCAGATGCTCTCATCCTCCGGTCTCCACCTCCCAAGGACTGGGGTTACAGGCATGTGTGACCACAAATGGTTTATGTGGTGCTGGGAACTGAACCCTGGACTTCACATATGCCACACAAGCATTCTACCAGCTAAGGTGTATCTTTCTTTACCTTATCCTTTTTATTACTGGTAGGGCATTATGTGGATTTAAATAATAACCTTATGTGTTTAAGTGCTTTGGTTTGAACTGCCCCAGAATGAAGGATTCTAGACAGGTGATTTATAGGGTACTGAGGCAGGGAATAGGAAAAGGCAATTAAAAGCTCTGTTAGAAAGCAAGTGGTCACCGTGAATACCTGGAATGTACGCAGCATTACCTTAGAATTCAGCTTTGGGTCTTTGCAGTAGCTCAGCAGGAAATGCATTCGCTGCCAAGTCTGATGACCTTGAACCCACATGGTAGGAGGGAGCAGTTTTTAGTTGTTCTCTGACCTCCACAAGCACTCTGTACTCTGTGGCACCAGGGCTTCCACAAACGCATGCGCGCACACTCACACACAAGCGTGTGTACACACACACACACACACACACACACACACAATTAAATTGTAATTAAACATTATAATTAAAACATTTAAAGCATTTCCTTCTGCTTTAAAACAATTGCTATTCAAAGTCCTGACCTCTTACCCACTAGGTTTGTTTTCTAAAGTATTTTTCAATATGGAAATCTTGAAAAAGCCCACATGCAACCCTCCCTGAGAAATGGCCTGCTGGCTTCCTCTGCATCCAAGGCCCTCAGAGAAGATGGGACAGTTTCACTTGAACTCTTTGACAACGCACTGTGCCACACTTAAGAGATGGTACTGTATGACAGTCAACCACTTTAAAACAGACTATCCACGATTATCTGTAAAGCTGCTGCAGGTGCCTTCTGGAAATGCGGGATTTGCGAGCAGACTCTTACCTGTAAGGATGAAAACACAGCGTTGCTCCTGGCAAGAGAGAAGCAAGCAGGAAACACCAGCCGACTGCTACCTGATGCTCTAGAGAAAAGCTCTGTGCATCCTCTTTGGCGTAATCCTGCCCTTGCAGGCTAACCCTGGACCTCTTCTAAGCCTCCCAGCAGCCCTAGCTGTCCCTGCAAGGGAACATCTCATTTACATTATCCTCCACCACAGTGAGCTTTCTCTCACATGAGTACTACACTCCCATACAAGCCCTTAATATTTCTGTTGACTGTTTCCAGATAACAAACACCAACCGCCCCCCTTCAAATCTTCTTTCCTACTTTTAGTTTTTTGTTTTGTTTTTGAAACAGAGTCTTACGTAGCCCCGGTGGCCTCAAACTGTGTGTATAACCAAGGATAACTGAACTTCCTCCACCCGCAAGGGCTCAGACTACAAAGGTGTGCCACTACACCCACCAGAGGCTTTTACTTTTTTTAACTTCAGCTTTCCAAAGCCTAATGCAGAACTCATCTGCAGGGCATAGGCAGTGGGAAAGAGTAGCGGAAAGTCGGGAAGCTCTGGGTTGGGGTCCCAGCGCAGACACAGCAAACTACTGTTATTCACCCACCAATAGGGAGAGGGAGCCCCCAGACTGGCACTCTGAGGGCTGCTGTGAGTTACATAGGTGCTGGTATTTCTAGTCATTTCTGGAGATTTAGGGTTTACACACACACATGAAAATTTATTGTTTTAAGCTGCAACTCAAGAACTGTGCAGAATGAGGAAAATACAGTGGTTAGGCAGCTTCTTAAAACTGAAATTAGAAGGTTGAATTGCAATGGGTTCTCAGAGATGAGATGGCATGCTGCCATTTGAGAATTTCTCTGGTCCTATTGTCCAAGTTTTCATCCATTTCCACTATTAGCCCCTCCCGCTCTTCCTCTGAAGGAGGTAGGTGTTCAATTACTTTGGCTTTACTAGCCAAATCTGGCATTTGTGTCTTGGCTCACAAAGTGAAAAATACACGAAATGGGAAATCCTCAAAAGGGAGAAAGAGTCGGTCCCTCTCCACAGGGAGCAGCTCGTCCTGGCAGTTCCCCTAGCCCTTCCCCAAACAAAAAAAGCCCACACTGTCTTACTCAAAGCAGCAGTTTTCCTTTGAGACCTTTGTCTTTGGGTTATTGGGATCAGAATTAACTTGCTCTTTGCCAGAAATTGGCTAGTAGTTAAGTGAATTAAAAACCTTGGGGTTCCTGAGGTCTGAGGCATGGATTACAATGTGGAGAAAGAATACTGTAAGCTGAGCACCCTTTAAAGTGTAGTCTGCCCCATGTCATTTCTTCCACAGTCATAGAACAGCTTCGTAGAGATGAATGTCATTTATTATGAAAACTGCTGTTACATTACAGCCAACATTCCAAAACAGTATGTTAACAAATGCTTGTCTTGATTATAAAGTGGCTCGGAAATCATGATCCTTTTCAAAAGTAGTTGCCGCCTGCCTGCTGAGTCATTTCCCAGGAGTCAGGCCACTGCGCTCGCTCGCCTCAGAGTACAGCAGAGGAGACGGAAGAGCACCCTTGGTATCCAAACAGCTACGGAGTGGCACTGCTCCAGCGCACACCCACAACCCACACTTGTGAGGCTGCTTGTGAAAGAGCAAACCGAGGCTATGCGCTGCTGTCACAATACTTCTGAGGTGGGAGAATCCCATGTGCGTCTCTCCTTCCTTCCCTTCTGAGTTCAGTGTGAGGTAGAGGGAAGACCCGCACACTGGGCTGAGGGCCACTGTAGCTCCCTGCTTCCTCACACGTGCCGATCTTCAGTCTCCACACAAAGCTTGTGCTAAGAAGCTTATGGGCCTCCTGGGAAGGCAGTGGGCCTCGGATCAGTGAGGTTTGGAGCAGCTCTGCACGGCAGTGTTTGCACTCCAGTGTATTCCTATGTTCTTTTCAGTCAGCAAGCAGAAGATCCTATGTGGATGCATTCCACGTGGGGACCAGGATGACGTAGTCACCCTGTGGGAGCTCTCTGACCACAAATGCCCTGGTAAAGGGGCTTACAAAAGGTTAAAACTACAGTTTAAAACTTGCTCTCCCCCACCCCCACCCCTAGCAAAGTAGCATGCTGCACTTGTGCCTGGGAGAGGTCTAGGAAGGCAAGGGATGGCTGCTTCAGTTTCAAGTAAAACCTTGCCAAAGGGTATGGGGTAACTGCAAATGGAATTAGACAAACCAGGAGCTTAAACACAGTCATCAACTTCTTTTCATCTAAGCAGCTTTCCTGGAACTCCATGGAGCTGAGAGCTTTCACTATAGGAAAGGGTAACCGGTTTCCTTTTCTAAGTAGGTGTGTGGATCTCAGCACAGGCCAAAGACTCTACTCTATCCCTATCTCCTTTTCCAGTCTCCATTTGAATAATACAGTATGTTTTCCATGCTGGGCTCTAATTATTAGTAAGGCTCAGAAATTACAACCAAAATAGCACAAAAGTCCATTCTGACTTCAACACTGTTCTTTGCCCCATCATCCTCCAGCCGGTGGGTACCGGTAGCTGTAGCCTCCGCAGCAGATAATCCGGTTCTCAAGCTGTCAGGCGCCCTAGTTAAGCTTCTCCCGCTGAATTTGGAAGTAACAGGCCTGAAAATCCAAACAAATTCAGATTCAGTTTCTTTAAGACTTGGAAAAAAACAATCCCTTACTGAAGGTGCACTGTCTACCTCACCAAGCTCTCTGTGACCTCATGGCTCCAGCCAATGGCTACTGTAGCCTAATCGGAATTAACAACAACAAACACTTGCCCTCTATTTCCTCTGTGTACCGGTCTTTACTGATTAACATGAGACCATTCACTGGTGACTGGGAAGTGTGAGGGTACACAGGACAATGTGAGCAGAGCTCATCCACATTTACTACGCGGAGGCTAAGCAGCCCCACACACCACACAGCAAGCCAGAATTTCCAAGACTGAATTTCTGAGAAGCAGTGATCCCAAAGTGCTTGTGTGCTTAGGACCCACACACCAGAGTGGTGCACAATTTCCACTCTTGACTTCTTAGGAGAAATCCCAGGGAGTGAGTGGGGTCCTGAGTCAAACACACCAGCACTTGGCCATGACAGTCTCTAGTAACTGTTCTTAGAGAGCAGCCTAACTGCTCGCTGCCCTGTTACCAGCAATGTGGGAAAGGGGCCTCACTATAAACCCACCAGCACTGAGTAGAACCGAAACACTTCTGCTGGTGTTTTAGGCACACGCTTCAGTCTGGCCTTCTATGGCTTTAAGTGAGCCTGAGCATGTCCTTATGGACATTCACTAATGTTCCCTGGGAACGAAGGCTTCCCAGCAGGACTATGAAGAATCTGTAGACATGTCACTACAGCTTGCTCTTTACTTCTCTCTCTCAGTTTATACACAGAAACATTAATGTTAGAAAGCTAACTTGGGCCTGGACCCTGATGTTCAGTTCTCAGGTTTGCCCTGTTTTCACAGACCAGTCTTCCTTTGCTCTACAGACCCCAGAGCACCTACACTTCTCTACCTCAGTCTACCTCCCAAACTGCTACAGACCCCAGAGCACCTATACTTCTCTACCTCAGTCTACCTCCCAAACTGCTACAGACCCCAGAGCACCTACACTTCTCTACCTCAGTCTACCTCCCAAACTGCTACAAACCCCAGAGCACCTACACTTCTCTACCTCAGTCTACCTCCCAAACTGCTACAGACCACAGTACCTTTTCTTAAACATTTACTAAATAATTTATATTCCCAATTTTAGCTTGCATCTTCCTTTTCTGATATGGAAATTACAGTGCTGTATTGTTAATATGAGCATTATCCTTACCATTAGGGACTGCCTACTCATGTGACCATAACACACGACTTCATATTAAAACCTGTATTTTTATAAGATTTTATTACCTGGCAGTATAGGTCTGATTTATCCTAATTTAATACGTTATCATGCTTTTAGAACCAACAACATATATTCTAAAGGTATTCAGTCTATACTTAAAGGCAACTCAGACCCCAAAAGACAAATATGATATGTATTTGCTTCTATGTAGATGTTAGCTATTAAGTCATTGATAAGCAAGGTATTTATCCACAGATAAGCACAGAGGGACGAGGGTAGGGATGGATCTCCCTGGAATAGAACAGATGGTTATAGATGGGAGCGGGGCTTGGAGCGGAAGAATCACACAGGTAGGGGTGGAAGGGTCTGAAAGAGGGGTACAGGAAGGACAGCTAAAACTAAGGCCATTTGTCCCATGGACATACATACATACATACAGGAAGGCAATTTAAATGAAATCTCCAAATTACAGGGGAGATAGAACCCCAAATGGACATTTCTTGTCAACAAGTGAAGCTTCCAATAACAGAAATGGGTTACATTTAACTGAGCTCTTGGCCAAAGGTGCCCCATGGGAAAATAAAACAAAACAAACCTCAGGTTATTGTCAAGGCTACTGGGAGCTCTTCACAACCTGATGGTAAGGGCCTACTGCTGACAGCACCTATACAACTCAGTGAACATGGAGAGGTTGAGCTGTGCCTGCCTAGAGCCTTCACCCCACTGACTGGGTGCTAGAAGGTGCTCTGCACACTATCAAAGGAGACAGGCAAACAGCAACCCTGCAAACCCTGTCTGTAAGATATGCTGGTGCAATGGTGGCACACAGCTTGTAGGAGTGACCAGCCACTATCTGAGCTGAGTTAAGGCCACTCCATGAAATGAAGCCCATACACAATGCTGTTTGGGTGGCTGAGAATCTGCACCTAGACAGGCCAAGGACCTAGAGGAAAACAAAATACAACAGTTTGGCTGAAGGATCATAGCAGTAAAATGCTCTCAGTGACATGCTGCTATATTCAAGATCTGCGCCTTGCTCAGCCATCATCAGAAAAGCTTCCTCCTGCAGCAGATGGGAACAAAGCCCAGTGCAGAATACAGAAATTGCTGTTATCTAAAACAAGGTGTGTAAGTTATAAAAGTACACAACCAATTGCCTGTTATGCCCTAAGTAACTACATGCAGCTGACCCACTCCTTTGTTCCCTTATCACTGTGAGCTCTGGACCTAATGTCTACAAGAATGAATTAGAAACCTTGAAGCCAGGTGCCCTGGATACAGCCAAATCTTCAAGGGTACTCCCTTGCTTAGCCCGTACTGCCCAAATACAATCGGATGACCCTGCAGCTCCCCTTTGCTTTGTGTTCCCATCCTCTAAAAACATTGTACACTCTCCCTTCGGGAACGAGGTTCAGATCCAGAAATGACCGCCTTCCTGAGCGCTCGCTCAGGAAGCTTTCTTTTTTAAGCTTCCAAAGTGAGTTTTCTTGGCTTCCACCCCGAGCCCAACAATGCCTGCTTGATTTTTAACAAGAGACAGAAAACATATGGATCTGGATGGAAACTGGAAAGAATGGTGGCAGGGGAGACCATAATCGGAATATACCGTATGAAAGCCCTTTTTAATAAAAGAAAAAAATAAAGTCTACACTGAATTTTTCCACAAAGAAGAAAGTAGGTGAGGCATGACAGCTCACACTTGCAGCTGCAGCCCTTGGGAAGCACTGGCAGGAAGGTGACTAAGAGTTGCAGGCCAGCTAGGAAATAAACCATCCCCACCAAAAGAGAAAGAAAGCAGCACGGACAGAAAAGCAGTTACCACGTGGTTTACGCTGTGGGAAGGAAGGAAGGAAGGAAGGAAGGAAGGAAGGAAGGAAGGAAGGAAGGAAGGAAGGAAGGAAGGAAGGAAGGAAGGACAGACTTACTGAGAACTGTTCAGGGAGGCACTCACCTTCAAGGTGGTGAACATGATGCCTTGTTCCCCGTGCTGGAGAAAGGGGTCCATCAGATCCTCAATGAGGTGAACTTCAGAGCCCAAGTTCCGAATCCTGTCTCAGACAAAAGAGATGGACGGGAAGTTCATCCTGTCTCTAAGTGGACCTTCCTTTTGAATCAACTGATAATGGCAGACACAGAACAGCTTAACCCAAGTGAAATTCTGTTCTGACAGGAGCAGCCCGCTAGCATCAATTCAAGACGAGCAGACTTGGTAAACACAACGATGTCAGGAAAAACTGGATACCTGGCCCGCAGCACCACGTATAAGAAGACGGGGAACAAGTCATCCATGGACCAGAGAAAGTCCTCCTGCAGCGACGCCAGGACACTCTGGGAGATCTCTTCAAAGGTCTGCTGGATCACTTTAAGCTTGTCTGATGGAGTAAATGTTGTGCTGTTGTGAAAACAAAGTGTAAAAGATATCCTATGATCTTCCTAATAAAGCCATTTCTTATTCATTAAAAAAAAATCCCTCCAGGTCACATGCCTCAATTAAGACACACTAGGCAGCTAGAGTGTGGAGGGATGGCCTGGAATCCTACAGTGTTTGGGAAAGGAGTCAGAAAAGAGGTTCTGGTGGGAGGACCCACACAGAATGTTTCCTTTGACCCACTGGAATTCCGTTTCTAAATGAAAAGTTGGCTTATGATAGGAGCACACAAATAAATCTCCAGGCAGGCTGTCTACTCCTTGGAAAACACAAGAGCATATTAGAGTAAAAGAGCCCAGATGTTTGCAAAGAGACTTTCTGATCCTTCCATTTATACTGACAACATTTAGGAGTGGGAAGGAGAATAAAATAGCAAGATCCCATCTGGGAAAAAAAATGGAGAGAAAGGGGGTGGGGACTATTGTATTCTTTCTACTCTCCCAGGACAGGAACCACTACTTTGATTTGTCTGACTGTTCAACAACATGAGGCATTACCTGATCTGCTGCAGACATTCTACTGCAGATGCAAAGCAAGCATCCTTTGTGGTTGACAACACCTGCATAAGGAGAATGAATGTCAGAAGAGAGGCGTCTTCTGTAACAAGAACATGAACGATCCCAGAGGACCCAGCCTGCTGGGGATAACTGGCATTAACATGAGCACTGCTCACGTAAAATGGAGTCCTTCAGAACAGAGAAAAGCATGTTTGATGAGGAACTAAAATCCACTATACCTTTTTACTCTCTCCAAGGATTGACAAGGTTGCTGGCCAGAATTTTCTACAATGAAATCATAAATTGTTAGTATAAGACATCAGTATGGCAGACACACCCTTTATAAAGGTGATGGTTATCTTGGCTTCTCTGCTCCCCTTAACAACTATTCTACAAATTGGTTCTGGGTTTCATGTTTTTATTTACCTTTTTTCCTAAAATTTAGTAAACATCCTGGATATGGCTTAATAATGTGAAAACTCCTGAGAAGAAACTATCTGGCTGGGAGTGAAAACTCCCAGAAAGAGCCTGTGTCTGCAGAGAAAAATGGACCGACTGGAAACTCAGTGCTCTGAGCGATTGGAATTTGTAGGTTCAAAGGCTAATTACTTTATCTTGGGCTAATTTTAGCCTTCTGAAACAGCCACTCCTGGCTCTGAATCTGAACAAACACCCCATGATAATAAATAAAGATCTCATAGAAGCTATTAACTTAGCAGAACACTTTTCCAGTAATCCAAGAGCTAAGAATGTCATGAGATAGCATCTTAGGTCTATAAAATAGCTATAAAATAGCCGCACAGCTTGCCTGCCTGTCTCATCTTATCTGCCTGTCTGGCATACTCAATGCATTTTAAACTTTCCTTGATTGATGACCTTCTTTGTTCTGTAAAACTATAAAAACTGCTTCCATGTTAGAGCACAGAATTTGGGATAACTTAAATCTGTGTTCCTGATCCAGTCACTTATAATGGCTCTAGAATGAACAATTTCTTATTCCCTTGAAGATGAGAGCTGTGGTTTTTATATTGGCAATAGCAGCTACTATATCCCAGGGGGTTTTGTCATCCTCGATCTGTATACAATAACTGCACACTACAGTCCAGAATAGATCCTTCATTTACACGTTTATCTCATTTTTATTACTAAATTATTCCATTGAAAAAGAACTTCCCCAAAAAAATGTATACACTTTTTTGATAGCGTGAATATATGACTCTTAAGTGGACTGGACTCAGCTCTATCACCACTCTAGAGAAAGGATGATAACCATCCCTGGAACGAGAACCCATGCCTGAGATAATATGAAAATGTTTAAATCTAACACTTTAAATTGCAAATGACGTGGGAAGGAACACCAAAGATTTAAAGCAATTAACTTTTTCTAAGGAATGGGAGTATAAATTATACATCTTTATTAGCTAAGACGAGCCATTTAGTTTTTATGTGATAATGTAAAAACCCATGTTCAGATATAAAGGAACTTCATAACCACCTTTGGACCCTCTCAGAAATGAAGATCATTAATACTACCGTTGTGCTGACAGGGCAGATGAGCAAGCTAAGAAACCACACACATACACACAAGTAGATGCCAATAAACTCTTGGCAGTGCTGAAGGAATTTTCAATTCAAACTTTTGGTTCTGCTCACAACCATAGTACCTACCTCTGTACTCCAAGGAAGCCCAAGAGAGCAATATCTGGCTGCTTGTTTAGTCGAAGCACACATTCCCAGTAAATGTCTTCCTCTCGGTCATTATCCAGGGCATAGAGCATGAAGAGAGGTGGGTAGAGCCTCGGCAGCAGCACCGGAAGCAGCAAGCCAGAACTCGTTACTACATAGCTACAAACAGAAGTGGGAAGGAGGCACAAGAACACTAGTCAGAAATGGCGCTTCCTTATGGACTGCAAGGTTCACAGGATGGTTTTTCGAGTGCTGCTTGATACAGGTAGAGTTGACTGTCTTGAACCAACTGCCAATTCTTTTGGATGACCAGAAAGCAAACTGAGAATTGCTTTGATTCCATCTTGAGGCTGCTCTTGCAGGGTCACCTAACTCGGCACAAATTGCCTTTGCTCAGCTGCCTTCCTGACTGACCACACGTGGCTGCTCCCTCCCTGACAGCAGCTAGTACCACGAGGAAGCCACTGAGGACATGAGGAAACCGGGCCTGGGGAAAGCAGCCATCTTTGAGGTTCTTCGGGAGTCCATGCAGCCTCACTACGTCACCCAGATCAACTCACCCTGGTTCTGGTGACTCGGATCTGGAATCCGATTTCCCAGTACAGAAGGATCTCCTTCCAGTGGGCAGAGGAGCAGAGAGAGGAATTGTGCTGCCCTCTTCAGGAAGCTCAGGAAACAAGAACCTAAGCGAAAATCGAAAACAAACCATAAGATTCTAGGTCCTCTGGAAGACCCAAAGGCAGTTGAAAGAGTCAGATGCAAATATTAGCATCCAACCTATGGGCAGAGGCTGCTGACCCCTGTGGTTGAATTAGGGAAAGGCTGGAAGAAGCTGAGGAGAAGGGCGACCCTGTAGGAGGACCAGGACCCTCAAGATCTCTCAAACACTGGACCACCAACCAGGCAGCATACACAGTTGATATGAAGCCCTCAACACACATACAGTAGAGGACTGCTATGTCTGGGTTTAGTCAGAGAAGATGCACCTAACCCTCAAGAGACTGGAGGCCCCAGGGGGTTTAGAGGTCTGGTGGGGTGGGGGGATGGGCAGTGAGGACATCCTAGTGGAGACAAGTGGGTGGGGAGGAGGTATGAGATGTGGAACAGTTGGAGGGTGGACTGGGGGTGGGGGAGAATAAAATCTAGAGTGTAAATTAAAAAAAAATATAAGTAAAAAAATAAAAGAAGAAGAGAATACATGAAAGTGATGACATACAATGTTTGCAAACTAAAAGAAAGCACATAAAAAGCAGAACGGACTGAATGTGTTTTGTAATTGATGGTTCTTAAAACATTCTTTTTGTCTTCCTAGAAACAACTGCTTAACACCTAAGGGATTTAAAGCAAAATGTATATGGGAAAAGTAAAGTAACAAAGTAACACTCTTCTGGTTATCAGCACAGAGCGTGACACACGCATGCACACTGCACTGTGATCTGAGTAGCATCTACGTTAAAGTTCTTTTCTTTTCTTTTCTTTTCCCAAGACAGGGTTTCTCTGTGTAGCCCTGGCTGTCCTGGAACTCACGCTGTAGACCAGGCTGGCCTTGAACTCAGAAATCCGCCTGCCTCTGCCTCCCAAGTGCTGGGATTAAAGGTGTGCACCACCACTGTCCGGCTTAAAGTACTTTTCTTTCAGTTATGACAAATTGTACTGTATAATGTGAAAATTTTCTGTGAAAATACATAAAAGTGATGACATACAATGTTCCCAAACTAAAAGAAAGCAGGTGAAAAAGCAGAACGGACTGAATGTACGGTGCTTCCTACAGAATGGGAATGGAGTGACTGAGGGACGGTCCCAAACTCCCTCCCAAGCAGGGTGTCATCTGACTGAGGAATTCTCTACCCGAAGTCAACTTGCATCAACTCTCATCAGAAACTCAAACTAACGCTGAACATTAGTCTCAGAATACAACCCCAACTGAACTTCAGAGATGTAAATGTCAAAAATCTTCTCTAAAATGCAGACTTGCTGCTGAAAGTTAGTTCTTCAAATGATAATGGACTAAATTACTGACTCCTCCCTGGGTTTGCTTTTCTCCCTGCTTTGACGTGTGCTCTAGAGAAGTGGTCGTCAACCTGTGGGGCAGGGTCGCACATCAGATAGTTATGCTACACTCATAACAGTAGCAAGTGACAGGAAGTAGCAACAAAGGAGTGTTATGGGGGGAGGAGGTCACCACAACCTGAGGAAGGAACTGTATTAAAGGGCTGCAGCACTAGGAAAGTTGAAACCAGTGCCCTAGGCTTTTATCTTTGACTTCTGGGATGTTGCTGGGGCCCGCCATATGTTTACTGTCTGGTTTATTTCAGAGACTTAGCTCTTGACCTTTCAAAGGCTGCTTATAATATTGTCTATTTTTTTGTGGTGTTACAGCTTGCCACCCACCTCTGCTCTCTTCATAGCTGGGAATACTAAAAAACAAAGTAAAGAAAGTTCTTTATAGCCCACAGCCTAGCCAAGGATGGAACGGAGACACTCCATTGCGGGGATGCTTTTCACAGACACACGGCTCCTCCAAACCTGACACACTCCAAGTGTGCTGAGCATTTTGAGTTTGGTAATATAAGAACATTTCTGGGGCAAATCCCTAAGTGACTTGGTAGGGAACTCATTTGTTGGTTTAAAACTCCATCTTGCTGCTGCCAGGATCTGTCTTCTCTATGACAGTTCCTGGCTCATTTAACCCTGTCTCCTCTCGATACTTCCTGGTCAGTTGGGCGTCCAGACCTGAAGCAGGCAGCAAGCACTTCATTCTAGCTTCTGCCTCAGTGTCCTCCTCCACACGGATGCGCTGCATGTGCTGTGTTCTGCCTTACTCTAGCTCACAGGCTGAAGATGACGACTCTTCTGTTGTCAGTGCTTTGTCTGGTTGAACCTGGAGTGCTCACTGGCTCCTTCCTACTCAGTATATGAGTATACATGGTGCTCATGGGAAGGGACCGGACTGGGCATATCCTCAGGGACTGAACTCCCACCAACTCTATTCTGTGGTTAGGTTTTAGAGGCATGATTAAGCCTCGAAGTTAAATATAAATATGACTACTATATTTTACACCAAATTAGACTTTAGAAAAACAGAGTTTATTTTAGCCTTCAGTTATATGAGGCAGTAAATATCACATGAACAATTAAAAATGCACTTCCATTATTTAGTCCCTTTATGGATCTGTAGCATAAAGCTTTTTCTAGATGAGTACTTCCTGTGATAACGGGGGACACTCAAGTACCTCACAAGGCCGCAACATCTAGACTCAGGGTGAAGATGCCACAGCGTTACCAGACCACTCTGCAGCTTTCAGTGTAACGATCTTACCTCACAAGCTGGAAAATCCTCTTGAGATAAGATTTAATCTCCTTCACAGCTTCCTGCAGTAACCGGCGGTTGGCCCCTACACCCACATATGTCATTCTATACACCGCAACCAGGGTCTCCACAAGCCTGCCCAGTGGGTGCAGAGGAGTATCACAGGCCTGAGACCAGAAACAAGGAACACGGTCAGTAGGCAGTAAGAGCAGTCCCTAATAAACCATTTCCCCAGCGTCAGGAAAAGTCAAATACCTTAACTTCCAAATCTTTAGTCTACCTGGTGTAAGGCGCTAGGGTTGGGGATACTTGTTGTTTTGAGACAGGTCTCACTGTACAACAGCAGAAGCAACGTCAGGACTTGCTTTTTCTTCAAGGTAACATTCCATATACATCCTACAACAGGTTTTATTTTTGCTTTCCTTTTTATATATTTTAAAGGTTTTTAAAAAAATTATGTGTGTGACTGCAGGCAGCTGCCTCAGAAGCCCGGGACAGCTGTTGCCAGCAGTTGCAGGCAGCCTGATGTGGGTGTTGGGAGAACTCAGGTCCTCTGCTCTCACCTGTGGAGCCAGCTCTCCAGCATCTATTCTTTCTTTCATTGTTGTTTGTTTTGGAAATAGAGTTCTGGTACGTGGCTTAGGTTGTCCTCAAATTTGTGATTGATCTTCCTGTCTTAGCCTCTCAAGGGCTAAACTTACAGAAATGTGCCAGGCTGACTTTTGTTAAGTTGGAAATGTTCAAATCTTTCTGGTGATGATACTCTACATCAGGAGTTCCACTTTGTCCTTTTCTATGGCTCAGGCTTTCTACTGCAGAAGAGTTAGTGATGGTGTTGTTTACAGAGGAGGGTTATGGCTAACAATATTGCACAGCTCAAAACAGACAGAAGAAAGGGCTTTGTTTTTCATCACAAGGACACCTAACTATCCCGAATTGATCAATATATAATATATAAATGTACCAGAATATTATACTGTTTCCTACAAAATGTAATTATTATCTGTCAATAAGAAGAAAATAAATTAGAGCCAAGTATAGTGGCTAGAACCTATAATCTCTGCATTTGGGAGGCTCAGGCAGGAGGATTGCCCTGAGCTCAAGGCCAATCTGGGCTACACAGTGAGACCCATCTTCTTTAAAAATCAAAGATTTAGCAAACAAAACAGAGAAAGTAAAACCAATATTAGGTTAACCTTTGAATGATGACCTTGTTTGTTTTGGAATGTCTAAGGGGTGGGGGTGGGGGGGGGAGAGTAGGGATAAGACAAGGTTTCAAGTTGCTCAGCCTAACTACATATTTTTTAGCAGATGGCCTAGAAGTCCTGGTCCCTTCCATGTGCTGAAACTTCAGGTGTACATGACCACACCCAGCTGTCTGATCGTTTAATTCACAAAGCCGACGTCACTTTGACTTGTTTACCTTTATTAAATACTTCTTGATGTCATCATATTTCTCCACAGAGAAGGCGCCAATGTGCTGGGGAATGTACTCCAAACTCTCCAGGGTCTGAGTCTGAGAACGACTAAGTATTTCTGGACTGTGAAGAGGAAGCAGAAAGGCCAGCATTTCATGTGAGAAACGGAACAGTTGTAAATGCACACGTCAAACCGTCGGCAGCTGAGGGGGAGGGGGAGGGTCTGACACAGACCCACCTTGCTCACCGTGAGCACCCACTGACCTAGCCCAGGCCTAACACGTTCAGCAACAGCAGCTGACCTCAAGTTACACAAGTCACTCAAAATGGTATTGGCTGACCTGCTACAAGAGTTTACATTCACCTAGCACAAGCCTGATGTACTCTACATGCCTGACCTGCTACTGAAATGCAAATGAAAAGTAGCATAAAAACGGATTTCGAGAAAATCAAATGTAGCAGCTATACACAAAGATCAAAGTAAGCACTTCTTCATGGTTTAAAATTTTTAGGTAATATGTTTGTGTGTATGTATATACACACACACACACACACACACACACACACACACACACGTATCTATCTCTATACATGCATATGTTTGTGTGTATGTATACACACACACACACACACACGTATATATTTATACATGCGTATGTATGCATGCACCATATGTGTGCACATGACCACAGATGCCAGAAGTGATCCTATCCCTGAGAAGTGGAGTCATAGATTGTAAGAGCCACCATGTGGGTGCTGGAAGTTAAACCTGGGTCCTCTACGAGAGCAGCCTCTTGTGGAGGCTCTGAGGCCGTTGTAAACCTCAGTCCTCTCTCTAGGCGCCCCTCTTGGTATTCTAGCAGTAGAAAGCAGAGCTGACAACTACCTGCAAGCATACTTAGGACTATTTCAGGGAAATTCCATTTAAATGCTCAGCAAAGTTAGGAAAGGTGAAGACAGTTTAATGGAGAAAAGGATAAAAGCTAAAGGAGAAAGGTGAGTGGGAAGTCCACCTGTAATTTTCTTTTAGTGCTTTGGAAATGTTGGGCCATTTCTCCCTGGGCTGAAGGCTCTTGCTTACACGCTGCACACACTCACTCACTGGGGGGCTCTGCATGTAGTGCACACTTTTCTAGACACTGAACCCACTTAGCTCCTGAACTTAGATGTTTATTTTCTACCAAACCTTGAGCCTTTCTCAACCATTACAGTCTCAAGAACTCCCACTCCTTATCATTATTATTTCTCCTGTTCTAGAATTCTGGTGGGCTTTTTAATCCTCTGGAAGTACATGCAGTGGTCTTACCACTGAGCCATCTCTCCAGTTCTTTTCTTCTAGAATTTTTTAGACATTTAAACCCATCAGTTCTCCAGGCTCTGCATTCATTCCCACCCCACCTCAGTTTTTCCTGTGTTTCTTCAGACCATTCCAACTGACCTCCCAAGTTCACTGTCTCCTCCATTAGCACCTCAGTCTGCTTCTGCACCCAGCTGAAGTCTTTAAGGGACTGTACTCTGGCAATCTAAAACTTGAATTTGGTTCTTCTTTATAACCTCTGCTTCTTTGATGGTAATCTTTTTTTTTAAAAAGATTTATTTATTATTATATTTAAGCATACTAAAGCTGTCTTCAGATACACCAGAAGAGGGCGTATGATCTCATTATGGATGGTTGTGAGCCACCATGTGGTTGCAGGGATTTAAACTCAGGACCTTAGGAAGAACAGTCAGTACTCTTAACCACTGAGCCATCTCTCCTGCGTGGTAATTCAATTTAACACCTATTTCAAGGATGACTGTGGCTGCTCATCAGAGCACTTCTGCCATCAGTGTGTTAAAGTTTATGCTAGCTAACTCCAACATTAGCCACCTCTTGTCCATGCTGAACATCCATTTCCCAATGAGTTAAGCCATCTCTCCAGAACAGTATTTTGGCCTTTAAGCAAGCAACCTCAGCAATAAAACTGAGTGCCATGGCAGTGAAACAATTTCATTGTTTTTACTTAGAAAGACCCAAACTATTGACTGGGCTGGAGAAATGGCTCAGCGGTTAAGAGTGTGCACCACTCCTGCTAAGGCTCTGGGCTAGGTTCCCAGCACCCACTCGGGGTTGCTAACAACTGCCTGTGACGCTAGCTCCAGGGCATCCAAAGTCCCTAGCCTCCATAGGCACATGCATTCACTTACACACACACACACACACACACACACACACACACACACGCACACACTAGCTCCAGGGCATCCAAAGTCCCTAGCCTCCATAGGCACATGCATTCACTTACACACACATACACACACACACACACACGCATAGACACAAACTAAAAATAAATCTTACCAAAAAAAAAAAAGCCCAAAATATTGAGGAAGTAAATATAGCTCAAACCAAATTCAAACTAAGGATCAAAACCACTCTGCGATGTAAGGAACCCATGACCTGTGCACAGCCCTTGCTTGCACTCTCAGAACACATTCTGTGCATCCATTCTGTTGAATGCAGTAAAGTTTCTTCATAAGTAACCTAGAGAGTCTCTAGATGCCTAAGTCAATAATCTGAGAATATCTAAATTAAAAATGATGCAACTGAGGCAAACCAAGGAGAGAGAGGAGAAGAGGAAGAGGGAGAGAGAAAAGGGGAGAGGGATAGCACGTGTGCATGCCTGGGTAAGAGCTGGCACAGTGATCCATGCTGAACATGAACACACACTAAATTTCAAGATTCCGGGAGGAAGATTATCAGTTTCTCTAAAGAAAACTTACATTTCCCCTCTTATGAGTCTCCTCAAGGTTTGGGAAGAGGCCTCACTGACTACCCCATTCCTAAGTCTGGCCAATAGGGCTTGTGTAATTACACTAAAGGTGTGCATGCTGTCACCTCTGCCCAAGCTCCAGGTCATTTCCCCACCAAGCTCTTTTTCTGACAGTGGTTCTGCAGACAGCCTGCAGTGCTGACTTCTCCCCTGCATCTCACTGATGAGGTTGCATGATGTACAAGGCTGGCCTGCAGAATCCACTCCTGGAGGGACAGAAGAGGCCACCAAGCCTAGCACATTAACTAGGAATTCCTGCCATCCTCATTTCTCCTATAACTGGCAGAGCTGCAGCTCTAGGCAAAATCTATGGCTATATGTCACCCCTTCCCCAGATCACCTTATAAGATTCAGCTGTGACTCATATTCAACTTAGCTTCAGGTTCAAAATATACAAACAGATTTTTTTTTTCCTTTCAATGAGGTTCTTCTGCTGGGACAACCAGTCCAAGCTGTGAATAATCGCTCTGGCTGGCAGCTTCCAAGCCCACGGACTTACAAATTATATCACGCAGCAATCATACTTCATCTGCAACTGCATATAGCAAACCTGATCACTGTCTGGTTTCAAGTCCTTGACGTAACGTGCTCTGCCACGGGCTGTGCAGGGGTGTACTCACCTGTCTTTATGCTGGCGACGGTTCGTGGTCAAGGCCACAGCAATATTATCCCATGCTTTCCAAACCTCCCCTTGGCCTGGGCTCTCACAGCCCAGCTGGCGCCAGCATTCTTCAAACACTGCTCTCCATTTCTCATCTGCCGGCACGGCTAGGTTCCCCAGCTTCCTGCTGATAGAGCCACACCAAACTTATTCATCTCTGCTTTGTGAACAACCATTCCTAAGGATAAAGACTTTCTACCATAAACTGCAATTACTTCTGTGACCCAAACTGTGTGCACATTGTGTGAACTCCCACACGTGTGTATGTACATTGTGTATGTGTGTGTGCACCCCCACACACATGTATGCACTTTGTGTGTGTGTGTGTGTATGTGTGTGTGCATGCCTATGCATGTCTGAGCTTTGCTTGACATGGTACTTCAGGATGCTTTCTCTGTCGACTGCATCTGCACCCTCCCCAGCAGGATCAGTTCCACACCTGTGCGCTAAGACATATCCTTTAAGCTATGTCCTGTTTAAAAAGAACAATTTTTAAATTTTGAATTTGCTTTAAAATATTAACCTGCTTTGATGAAAGCAAGATAACTGAAAAACATTCAGTCACTCCCCCAGAGTCAGTACTCACAAGGCTTTGGGCTTGTCCTTATCACTCTCATACAGGCTAGGTTTGAAGTAGGTCCCAGTGATTTTTATCCCAGATCCCCATTCTCCACTAAAATAACCTTCAATATAATCTCCATGTGGCATAGTCAGCGTTCCCTGGATAAAGCAAAAGAGAAGCGGAGTTAGAAAAACGTTTAAGCCGGGCGGTGGTGGCACACGCCTTTAATCCCAGCACTTGGGAGGCAGAGGCAGGCGGATTTCTGAGTTCGAGGCCAGCCTGGTCTATAGAGTGAGTTCCAGGACATCCAGAGCTACACAGAGAAAGCCTGTCTTAAAGAAAAAAAAAAGAAAGAAAGAAAGAAAGAAAGAAAGAAAGAAAGAAAGAAAGATGTTTAAGTTTACAGAATTAAGAGAATCATACACTTAACACTTTCCTTTGTAATTTTCTTTTTTGACATTCTCAATTCTGATAAAGAAACAAAACTGCATGCATGCACATGCCCAGAGAGAACACATGAAAATAATTCACAGGCAGGGTAAAGAGGAAGGACAGGAGGATGGGAAGACTGTTCGTTGTGTGAAACACACTGTATCCCAGCCACAGGCCACTACTGACAGTGCTCAGGAGAGTGGCCACAGCTGCTAGCATCCATCTGCCCTAGGAAATGCCAAAAGGTCTAAAGCACACTCACATTCTATCTCGGGAGAGCGGGGTGAGGGGAGAGCAAATTAATCCTAACACGAGAGGGAAGGATATGAAGAACAGACACCACTGAAATAGACACCAAGCACTGCGGGAAAACACACATATACTCAGTCAGAGTTGGTGTTTTAAACACACAAAAGATTGAGTATTGTGGTGCATTCCTCTAATCCTGGCATGTGGAGATAGGGGCCGAAGGACCAGAAGTTCAAGGGCATCCTTGACTACATAGGGGTTTGTGGCCAATTCCTTCTAAAAGGCATCAGAGATTTAATGGGAAAACAGACCGAGGCAATAGAATACTAATGCAGAAAATGAATTTAGACTCTTTAAAAACTTTCTAAAGACAAGAAAAATAAATGAGAGCGTGCAAACAAAGAACAAAGTTGTTTCCAACCTTTCCACTAAGTGTCCAGTCATCGGAAAATTCTCCTTCATAGATGGTATCATCTTCAGAAAGCAAAACCCCATTTCCCTGTGTGAAGAAGCAAAACACACGTCACAAGACAGACCACGGAAGACCTGAAAGTGCATGCAGCCACACCCACAAAGCCTCCCACCATCTGCAAAGTAGGAAATTGTTCTAAGAAAGTCACACAGGACCAGGCACGGTGGCTCAGGCCTGGGGTCCCAGGATCAAGAGAGAGGCAGAAGCAGTTTTTCCATGAGTTCCAAGCCAGGCAGGTATTCACCAGGGTCCCAGCCTGGCCTGGATTACAGAGTGCAACCTCATCTCAAGAAGCCAAAACAAAAGTAGAACATTAATTAAAAGACCGTAAAGGTTAGGGACGCAGGAGATTTCCAAAGCTGACAAGAAACACATGTAAAGAGCCCACTCACCATCATCTTATTCAGGTGGAAGTTCCCTTCGTAGTATAACCCAAACTGGGTGACCACTACCCCATTCCCTTGGCACACATCATCCTGCCACATTCCCATGTACTTTTCTCCCCTGCACAGAAGAAAACAAAGATGAAAGACAAATAAAACAAGGACAAAGTGAGAAAAACTCCTCTTCCAGGGACCTGCATTACATGCCTGGTCTGGACTGCCACCATCACCCGGTCAAAGTGGCTCATTCCATCTCCTCAGAGAGAGGTGTGATGGTGAAGGACATACATGCCGCACTCGCACAGGAGCTGACACATTACCCAGCAGACTGACAACACTCCACATACTTTCTTGATAACTTCAAGGAGTGCCCTTTCATTCCCAACACTCAGGGGGCAGATCTCTGAGAGACCAAGACTAGGCAGAGCTACACAGTGTGACTGTCTCAATAAAAT
The DNA here is from genome assembly GCF_978045245.1 of Mus caroli. Classification (NCBI taxonomy): domain Eukaryota; kingdom Metazoa; phylum Chordata; class Mammalia; order Rodentia; family Muridae; genus Mus; species Mus caroli. The sequence goes on from NW_028227256.1 coordinate 56,054,625, forward strand.
ATGTAATTAAAAAAGAACACCACAAATTTAAAGGATAACTGAATCAAACCTTTGAATAGTTTTCCTTCCTAAAGTTTGTCATAAAAGGTTTAATTTTTACCCTCTTAGAAGATTTTTTACAATCGCTACAAAAAAAAGAACCCATGAATTAGATATGATGGGTCATTGTTACAATCCTACCACTTGGAAGGATAGGTCAGGAGGATCAAGTTAGAGCCAGCCAGACCCTGGCTAGAGAGAAAGATCTTTTCTCAAAGAGAGAAGAAAAACATAAATTAAGGCAGGACATAGCTTGGTGGTGCAGGTTCAAAGCTCTTGGTAGAGACAGGAGACAGGTAAAAGGGAGGCAGAGGTATATAAACTACTTGTGAAATCATACAGTTGGCTGGGCATGGTAATGCACACCTTTAACCCAGCACTTGGGAGGCAGAGGATCTCTGTGAGTTCCAGGCCAGCATCATCTACATTACGAGTCCCAGGGCACCCAAGGCTACATAGTGAGATCTTGTTTCAAAAAAGAAAAAAAAAATCTATCTTTAGTTTGGTGATTAAAAAAAAATAAAAATTTTGACATTTTATCTATTAAACTTGTGTGTTTGGGGGCGGGGCATGAATGCCAGAGCACATGTGTGGAGGGCATAGGACAATCTGTGGAGTCAGTTCTCTCTTCTATCACATACGTCCAGGGATGGAACTCAGGTCCTTAGGCCCAGTGACAAAAGTCTTTACCATGGAGTCATTTTGCTGACCCATAAAGGTAATTTTGAAAAAATTCACATTATGACAGGACGTGGTGGCACATGCCTATAGTCCAAATATAATGAGAGAAAATGGGGGAGGGGATCAGGAGTTCAAGGCTAGCTTTAAGGCTATCCTCAACTCACTCAAATAAACAAACAAATACACAAAAAATTCCCGTATTACAGAAGCTGTGGTGCTTAACATAAAGAGGGGCAGTGCATTAAATCCAAGTAAATAGACCAAATCAAATGTGAGAGCAAAAGAAATACACCGCTGTCTAAGGCTCGGTTACCTGAATTCAAGCAGGTGGACTTAACTCCTGGTGTGTGAGCATGACAGGAAGACGTTTTATATTTACATAGTCTATGTCCAGCCCCAACAGTGCTGTCATCTATCACTGATCCCTACCACCCATTCCTACTTTCTATTGACTTTAATTAAAGGTTATTTTTTTCTGTACAATAAAGATTCAGAAGGCATAGGATGTAAATCAGTTGACAGAATGTTTGCCTGGCAAACCCAAAGCTGTGGTTTTAAGCCTCAGGACTGCATAAACCAGGCATGGTGTCACACACCTATAGTACTAGCCCTTGGAGGATATAAATTGGGGGGGTCTGAACTTCACGTTCATCCTTGACTGTATAAGGAATCTGTGACCTTGGTGGTCACCTTGGGCTACAGAGCTGGTCTCAAATGAAATAAATCAATTAATTAAAAGATTTGGTAGCTTCTGAGGCAGTAAAAACTTTGTATATGTAGGAAAACAGTACCTATGTGAATTCTGAATGACCCTGACTTTGTGAAGTAATTTATTGTTTGGCCCATAAGATAAAAAAAAAAAATTCCCAACAACTGTTTCCTTATGGTAAGTTCTCTTTTTCTTTTCATTGGTGTGCTGAGTGAAGTGAACTAAGTCTCACTATGTAGCCCAGGCTGGCCTCAAACTTTAGATCTTCCTGCCTCGGCTTTCCTCAGATGGATTACAAGCATACACCTCTAAGTGCCACCATTCCAAACCGAAAAGTTTTCTTAATGCTGTCAAATTAAGAAGCTGCAGTTGGTGCTTCTTGGTCTTCTGGCTAAGACAGTGTAAGATGTTCAAGTCTTCATAATTGGGAGGCGGGGCTAGAGACATGGCTCAGCAATAAAGAGCTTGTACTGTTCTTATACAGGACCAGAGTTCAGCTCCCAGCCCCAACATCCACAGCTCACAACCACCGGTAACTCCAGCTCTAGGGTATTATCAAATGCCCTCTTCTGTCCTCCTCATACACTGCACTCATGTTTACACAAGCACACACCCACACCCACCCACACATGCTCAAATAATTAAAAGTGAGGAAACAGCGAGAGGGGTAGGAAGATTATCTTTCCCCTGTACACACAGAGAAAGAAGCAGATGCCCTGCTTTTCATTTCAGACTATACCTGGTGATATCATCAAAGACACCATATCCTGCTTTCTTATCCATTACCCACTGGCCAATGAACATGCTAGGAGAAGAAGAAGTCAGTTTTCCACTCCGGAGGAGACCATGCCCATGGCGCATGTTATCTTGAAAGCAGCCTTCAAACACTTCACCAGAGGCATAGCTGTGGTTGGAAAGGACAGAAAGATAACATGCACATTACAAAGTGCTTATGGGTAGCACTTCTAGTTGAAGAACTCAGCCTCAAAAATCAAAGATAACACAATATTTTGCATTAACATAAGAAATGTATTTAGTCTTTTATGGGAAATGAAATGATGAGCTATCAACGAGAAGGAGGAAAGCATAAAGTTTTGTCTAGATCAGAGTCAAGTAAAAAATTAAACTTCTAGGTAAGACTTATGTAGATATCAGGGTTTGTTCTATAGGTGCAATGGAGACGTGAGCCACATTTAATACTATAGCCATGCCACAGAGGAGGAGATGCTCTTTCAATGATGAGTTGGTACACAGTTTTGGTTATTAAAAAGACTAAATCTGCTCCTTAGGAATTCTATCCACACAAGCTTTAGCTTTACACAGTTCTCTGGAGAGGCAGCATGAGACCAGCAACCTTTGCAATGCAGGTTTTTACCTGTAGACTCCTTGCCCACACATTTTCCCCTCTTTCCAATGGCCTACATAATGGTCTTCTTTGTTCAGGGCCTTGTTAGGGATTCTGTATTCACCGTATCTGCCAAGGAGAATAAAAATCATAAGAAGATGCACAGATGCAAAGTCTGAGAGGAGTGGACCCCAGGCCCGCCCTGAGTCACTGGTGAGATGCTTTATTCTAAAGCTAACGAAAAGCAGGGCATCTGTGACCTTGCCTGTCTTTGTCACTAATTCACAGCATTCCTCTGGGTGAATCATGGTAGACAACAGCTCGTGCATCTTTCTAGTAAGTAGGGTAAATTAGATAATACAAAGCCCCCTTTCCTTCTAAACTTATTTAAGATCTTGAAATCACAAAATTTGACATCATCATTCCTGTACATTAACTTCTCCAGTTTATACATCTTTTAATAGTAAGTGTACTGGCTAGTTTTGTGTCAACTTGACACAGCTGGAGTTATCACAGAGAAAGGAGCTTCAGTTGAGGAAATGCCTCCATGAGATCCAACTGTAAGGCATTTTCTCAATTAGTGATCAAGGGGGAAAGGCCCCTTGTGGGTGGGACCATCTCTGGGCTGGTAGTCTTGGGTTCTATAAGAGAGCAGGCTGAGCAAGCCAGGGGAAGCAAGCCAGTAAAGAACATCCCTCCATGGCCTCTGCATCAACTCCTGCTTCCTGACCTGCTTGAGTTCCAGTCCTAACTTCCCTGGTGATGAACAGCAGTATGGAAGTGTAAGCTGAATAAACCCTTTCCTCCCCAACTTGGTCATGATGTTTGTGCAGGAATAGAAACCCTGACTAAGACAGTAAGATAAATTTTTTCTTTAGCAGTGCACAAAATATTTAGCTGCCATAAATTTTTCTTGTAAATATAGTTGCAATGTTAGAAAATATAATAGAAAGCAGGGCGGTGGTGGCGCACGCCTTTAGTCCCAGAACTTGGGAGGCAGAGGCAGGCGGATTTCTGAGTTCGAGGCCAGCCTGGTCTACAAAGTGAGTTCCAGGACAGCCAGAGCTATACAGAGAAACCCTGCCTCGAAAAACAAAACAAAAAAGAAAGTATAATAGGATGTACTATGAGATGGCTCAGCGGGTAAAAGCATTAGCTACCTGCTGTCATGTTGGTGGCCCAAGTTCAAGTCCTCGGTACTCTCATAGTGGAAGGAGAGAACCGGATGGGGCATGGCATGTGTGTACTGAGACACATACATTACACATACTGAATAAATAAATGAATGACTGAATGCAACGAAAAAAGAAAACAGAACAAACTTATACAAAATCGATGTCAGTTGAGTATTGCTACAATAACACCACTGCAAAATTCCCCCTTTTAACAGAGAAACAAATTTGAAACTGTAAAAGCAGGCCTAAGGTGAAGCTCAGTGGTAGAGCACTTGCCCGCATTCCCAAGACCCTGGAGTCCATCCTCAACACAGGAACTCGGGGTAGGGGGGGGGAAGGGGGCCAGCGAGTGGAGAGGAGTATTTCTATAAAACCACTGAAAATAAAATTTCTCTATGTCCCCTGTGTAAAGGTGACACTGCTGTGTCATCTGGCTCACATGTCATCCTCCATGTCTACAAGCCCGCATATCTTCTGTGTGAATCCTAACACATCATCAAATGCCTAGACATCAGAAATCAGCCGCTTGTTTGAAAAGCAACTCCCAACATTAAATAACTTGTGAGCACATTTAAATTCATCTTCTGCTTTAAACCACATCCTTACCCATCTTCCAAGCCATTCCTGAACATGCCAGAGTACATCTTCCCATCAGGCCACTTCAGAACACCCCTGCGAGGCATAAGCAGAAAGTAGTGACTGTCAAGTAACGTTTCAGATAGTCATGGCTCCTTCCATCATGTGATTGTCACCCTTTATTCCCTGGAAACAAATATGAAGCACTCTTCACCTGCCGTGAGGCTTCCCTGAAAGCCAGCGCCCATCGTAAGTGGCATCCTTTAGGCGAGTATCCTTGTAGAAAGTGTATTTGGCACTTCTTGAGATGGGTGGTTCCTGTCTCTGAACACTGCTGCCGCCTCCGTAAAGTGGGAAATCGGACGTCCCCCTCAAAGCCTGATCCACAGCTTGGCTGATAGCCCGAAGCCACTTGGTCTAGAAGCAAAAAGCCCATGTCAGCAAGTTTAAAGCAATAACTCATCAAGCCTATACTAGTATCGCTGGCTTTTCTGCAGTACTTTTTCTATTGCCTATCACTGTGCTTATTGAGAGATGTGAACCAGCTTGCCTGGACCACAGAGGAAGATCTACCAATAAATAAATGAATGAATGAATAAACAAACAAACAAATAAGTAAGGACAATCGGGCATCCTGGAGTACTCCTGACACTTGAGGTTAAGGCAGAAAGACTTCAAGGCTAGCTAGGGCTACACGACAAGACTATGTTTCAGGAAAACAAAAAAGGCAAAAGTCTAGTTTTGATTTAATTGTTATTAATGAAGCAACAATATTTATTTCTTTTTTACTAACATAAAAGACAGAAAAGGCCAAGATAGAAGCAATCACTAACCTTTTCCTGGGGTGTTGAAGAAATGAGTGTGAACTGTTCTTCAGGTGTGGTTATCTTTAAGCCATTCCTAAAATGTTAACATGGATAAGCACCAATAGGCAACCTGTCCTTGCAGACATCCTCCCCCACCCCATGGGGAGAAGAGAAGTAGCTTAAGGGCTCATGCTGTAATCTGAGCTCCACACAAGGGACAAGATACACAGAATCAGTGCTCTGTCACCACAGCATGGAGGCATGGGGACGCCCACCTGCCGCTTACCATGGCCGGCACACAGGACACTTCATTAGCAAGGGGCACTTCTCATGTGTTGGGAAGTGAGGACGAGAAGTTTACTAACCCGACCACCCCACTTAAGGAAATAAACGTAGGAGAAGAGGCACTCACACACTACCAGCTTCTTCAGAAAGTGGCTCTACCCAGAGTGTGGCCAAAGGGAACACGTGGTGTGTGGAGAACTGAAAGAGAACATGAAGGCACATCTGTGACAAGTCTGCTCCACCCTCACGTCTCTATTAAGTCTTTCCACGTCATTACAGTACTAGCCCCTTGAGATGGTTAAGATCTCTGCTATATCACCAAAACATTGCTACCTCTGCTGGATCTTCCCATCTCTGCTACAAGAACCCTTTCCCATAGCTGACACTCATTCTCAAGCTAGAAAAAAAATTTTTTGGCTCAGCATGCAGCTTAATGAGAGAGGAGGTGTTTCATATTTAAGAGTTCCTGGATTCAACTGCAATTAGCAACAACACACACACACACACACAAACACACACACACAAATCTCAAATATCGCAAACACCACAGGAGATAAACATTCTTTTGCTCAATAATTACAAATAAATCATAACAATGCTTAAAATAAATTGACAGTATACGATGTGCTATGTAATGACATATCAGTCATAAGACGATGACAGTCCCAAAAGCAACAATGAATCCCTTTTGCCTAGTGATCTTAAAGATAGCTATACTATGATGTACATGGTGTATATATTCTGATACACTAATGTTTACCATAGTGTTATGGCTGCTAACAGTCTTCAAGTACAATAACCCAGTGTGTGGGCCACAGCCTGGCAGCACTAGGTGGTACCAGACAGCCTGGGTCTACAGTAGGCTGTACCTTCCAGATTTCTATGAGTACACTGACATTCGTGTAACAGTGAAATTGTCCAATACCACATTTTCAACAAAGCCCATCATGAAGCAGCTCACAACTGTCCACTTTCCAAGTGGACAGTTCTTTTCAGCTAAGAACCCAGCCTACCTGAGCATGGACCAGGGCATCGTTGAAGAGAATGAACCAATTCACAGAAAACCTGCCGGCATGCTGCAGGGAGAGGGCTCGGTTACTGCTCTCACACAGAAGCCGGCGCTCTGGCTTCCTCAAGGAATCCTACAAGCAAGTAAACACAAACTTCAGTGAGCCTTCAGACTCCCTTTTAGTCATAGCTTATTGCTGCATCAGACATTTCCTAAAACTAGATTTTAGGACCACACAGGAGATTAAAACAGTAGCAAGCAAACCAAAGGGCAAAGGCTGCAGAGGGCTCCTGGGAACCAGGGAAGGTGCTGGGATTCAGAACACTCAAGACTGCATTCCCAGGAGGGCATCATCCAACACTACTGTTACCAACAAGCAAGGAGGGCCGGAGGGAACAGCGACAGTGGGCGGGGTTACCGTCATTTTCCCAGGAAAGGTCTTCCAGAAGCTCAGTGTGTACTCTGCTTCCTTCCTCTTCTTGCCAAGATGGAGAGCAAGAGACTCATAGCAAGAACTGGAATCCTGCAGCTTTTGATACTCTGGAGATGTCTAGAGACCAATGAACAAGGAGGTAAGAGCATAAAACACTGCCCACGAGCTTCAGCCTATGAGCGGTTCAGACGAGTTACAGTCAACACAGGAAGACAATTCAGCCTGAGAACACAGGTGCACAGTAAAGGGAGCCAGGGAACGGGCTGGTCTCCGAGTGCGCCAGTAAAGCGCGTGTGAGCAGGGGCAGACACTGGCACAGTCCTGGGAAGAGAGCTGCAGAGCTGCAGGACCCAGAGAGTGGCCTCATGCTTTGTTCCCAGGGTCCTCTGGTCTTGGACAGGTGGCCTGAGACTATAGATACTATCATGTTAGAAAATACAAATATAAAACACTGATTAACTCACTTCCAACAAGATTATAAATAACAACTGTCAGTTCCCAAAACAGGAAGAATTTTTACTGAAAAAATGACACTGGCTCACACTATTTAAAAGTCCCATTATTACCTGGCTTTTGAGACAATAGCTGTGCTTTGCTTTTAATCTGTTATGTTATACTGCTTAGTTGAAATAGACATAGAACATTTGATTGTATAAAGATAGCTAGTTTGAAAATGGAGTATTTTAATAGCTATTTCAAACAACTGTGGATATTCCCCTGGTACACATTTAAAGAAAACTTGCTAACCAGTAGTTTCCTAAAAGGTGTTGTAATCTGTAATCTGGGAGACGGGCAACCAATGTTATACTGTTCTATTAAATTAACTAGTTGAGTTGATGATATGTCTCAGTGGGAAAAGTCCTTGCAGCCAACCCTGATAACCTAGAACCTACTTGGTGGAGAGAACTAATTCCTGCCACATTGTCCTCTAACTTCAACTTGCACGCGTGCGCATACACACATATACAGTCAAATAAATTGAAATGTCATTAACAATTTAATGTAATACAAAAATTTTTACTGTGTTAAAATCTACAGGTCTACCTTGGCTTTGTATATGTCATTTTGTAACATAGTGGTCTGAACATTTGAAAAATACTGACTAAATTATATACAACATCCAAATGATACCTTTTATATACCAAAAAATAACATTGGTACTTTTCTCATCAGAAAGATATTCTAAGTATTGAGAAATTGTCAAGCTCAAAATTACAAACACATGTCTCCATGTATTTTGCTCTTAAAAGTTCAGTTTGACAGGCATCCACTCCCAGCGCTTTGGAAGCTGACAGAGAAGGACTGCCACAACTTCAAGGGCAGCCAAGAGTACAGCATACAGTCATCCGTATGGTTCATCCTGGACACCTTTCAGGGAATTAGTAGTGTTGGTCTTAACTGCAGGCTTGAGGCTGGTGTGGTGTGGTGTCACTTGCCTTGGTTCCTGCTGTGACCTCTGCTTGTGCACTACCAATGCGTACACTACAGAGAAAAAGCAATGTCTTCCTGTGTCAGCAAAGCACTCCGACCTTGCAAACCCTCAAAAGTATCTGGGGGTCTATGCACCAAGCCTTCAGAGCCAAACCATCTGTAAGCTCAGTGTCAGGGATTCTGATGCCCTCTTCTGACTTCCATAGGCCCCAGCCAAGCACACAGTGCACACACATACATGTGGGCAAAATGCTCACGCATATACTGCCATTTTTAATTAAAAACAAAAACAAAACCCTTTAACAAAGGCAAACACATTTAATCCCATCACTCAGGAGACAGAGGCAGACAGATCTCTTAGTTCGAGGCAAGCCTGGTCTACAAAGTTCCAGGACAGCCAGAGATATACAGAGAAACCCTGCTTAAAAAAGCTAACCAAACCAAACCAAAACCAAAACCAAAGCAAAGGAAACCACCTCCCATGAGAAAGTGTAACTGCTGTGCATGTGCGAATGAGCAAAGGTGAGATGAAAGGCCAGGCCCTCCCATTCATGAGTAATTACATCCCAAGATCTCACAGTCTGCCACAGTCATTTAAGAAACATTAATAAGTTTCTAAGTGACCAAAGGCCATGATCTTTGTCTCCTGGGAACTTATAAAAACACAAGAGATAGTAAACACACAAGACAATGCAATGGTTTGGTTAGTAGCTTACATAAGAGAAAAAAAATCCTGTAAGTGGAGTAGTTAAAAGAACAGACTGATGTCAGAGTGTCTAGATGTGAATTCTAGCTCTCTACTTTTCAAGTGTGCCTCAATTCTCTCATCTGTAAAGAGGGATAATGGTCACAGCTATTCTATAGGGTTGGTGTATGAATTAAAGAATACAGAGCATGCTCAGAACAGTGACCGCAAAGATGGGTGTGATGGTGTATGCCTTTAACCCCAGCACTGGGGAGGCACAGGCAGGCGGATCTCTGAATTCAAGGCCAGCCTGGATTACAAAGCAAGGCTACACAGAGAAACCCTGTCTTGAAAATCCAAATAAGAAAAGAAAGAAAGAGAGAGAGTCAGCATGCACTCCACACTCCCTGGCACATGCAGGAGCAGCTCTCACTATGGGTTGAATATGGTCTGAATAAGGACCTGAGCAGATACGAATCCACAGCGTGGAAAACAAGCTTGTTCTAGCCTGCTATCCTTTCTACGTCTACTATTTCACAGAGAAAGAAATCTTAATTAAACACACATAAATATTAGCTTAACGGGACCCAACATCTTAAGGAGCTTAATGCAAACAAACTACTTTGACTCTTGGCTTCCCCAGTATTTGGAGGGGCACACAGGAAACCTACCACTTCAAAGCAAGTGGCGAGCTTAAGCAAAACTTTTGCATAATTATGAAGTCGTCTGATTGGCAAGAAAAACAGCATGTTCAGGATTTCCATCAACTGAGTGTTCTCATCATTCACTTCTGACAAATCTTGCAAGAGTTCTTGGTTTTTATTTAGGAAATCACTGGAAAAGAGGGAAAAAGAATCAGTGGATCATCTGGCATGACCGATCTGAATGATAGGACATAGAAGGTGTTATAAAATGAATATAGATACAGTAACATGACCCAGGTATGAATAACAGAATTATAATATTTTTAAAGTGCAAGGTGTAACAATGGTAGCAACATAAAAGTCGCTAGTAACAGATCTTTCCCCATGTTCCAGGAAATGATCAGGCATCTCACAGTTTAAGAGGATAAATGACAAATGACACACCATTCTGTTATTTTCACAGCCCAAAGTCAAAGGAATCTCACAGGTCTGGCCACAGCTGAACACAAACTTCAGTGGGAAAGAAAGCTCCCTTTGCAAACCACTAGCATGGAACTAAATACTTCCACGTTCTTCCTTTCCCTTCAACTGTCAACACAAGCTGAGCATTGAATTATAATTACAGGACTAAGACAAGCCAGGTGTGGTGGTACACACCTAAAATCCCAGTATTCAGGAGGAAGAGGAAGCAGGGTCAGGAGTTTAAGGAGAACCTTAGCTACACAGCAAGCTGAAACCTAGTCTGGGCCACCCTGTCAAAATAAGAGTGATAATATAGTAAATAATAACAACAACATATAATAATAAATTAATGAACTGTAAATTTATGAATCTGAAAGACTAGTAGGTGAACACAAATAAAACAGCAGAAGTTGATGAAATATAAAAGGAGAGTCTCCACCCTTCCCAAAGGACTCTAAGAAATAATTAATGGTTGGGTAATATGGAAGGCAGAGGCACTTTCTTCAGTGGCATAGTCACTGATATGATGCTCTGGAATAGCCATGCTCCTGGTAAAAGCACTCTTAACAATAACACAGGGGCAGAAAGAAAGACATTAAAACATTAAAAATAACTTTTAAAAAAAGCCACAAAAGAGGAAGGGAGGTAATTGAAAAGAGGAAGGGATAGAGGGAGTGGGAAGAGAGGGCAATGCGATCAAAGTACACTCTACACGTGTATGTAAATGCTGCAATTAAGCTTTATTATGTATAATTAATATATGCTAATATAACATTTTACAAAATGAGAAACAGCAACCACTCTTTGAAAATATAAAAAGGAAGCACACTTCTGACAAGATAGATTATAATTTGAAAATCATGAATAAATAACTAGACTCCAGCCAGGAAAGTACCTCGCCTGTGTTATCAGCCTCCACTCACAGAGAACAAAAGGCCGTTGCTGGGGCCTAGTGGCTAATATTTATCCGTAGGTGGATATCTACAGCCATCCCTCCAAGTCTTAGGGATCATCGAAGAAGAGAGGAGAGAGAATCTAAGAGCTGGAAGGACAGTGACATGTCATGAACAGTTTCCTCTGAGACTGAAACATTCTGTCCTGCAGGGAAGGTCCAAAAGCAGGAAGGTAAACAAGTACAAATACTTGCAGGAAGTTTCTGAAACTAACTAGATTCCCCAAGCTCCTTCTTCCCAAGAATAAATAAGCTTAGCTGCAGGGCTGGAGAGATGGCTCAGCAGCTAAGAACACCAACTGCTCTTCCAGAGGTCTTGAGTTCAATTCCCAGCAACCACATGGTGGCTCACAGCCATCTGTAACGGGAGCACTCAAGCCTAAATTAAATGCCTTTATCACACCCTTCCCCTCAAGGCTCAGGGATCTATGCAGAAGAGGAGGCAGAAAGATTTTAAGCCCAAGGTGGTAACTTCAAGGAAACACCATCTTCCAGACATAACAGGGCTGATAAACAGATGAACTCACAGACAATGTGACAGTAAACACACAACAGTCAGGGAGAAGCTTGAAAAGGGCAAAGAATATGATAAAAAACATTTTTAATGAAACTCTAAAGAATTAAACAAAAACAGAAAAAATAAAAGAGAAAAACCTAACAAGAACTCACTCACTATCCTCTATGGCTGTGAGAAGGATAACTGAAAGGAGTAGAGTACTTACACGGCAGGCTTAGCAAGAAGCTGGAATCCTCCCATAACCAGGAAATTTGAAACTGATGTGCAGTACCTTGGGTGGAAAAAAACAGACACAGGCATTAGTGATGGAGTGAAGTTTCAAGTGCATATGTAGTCACTTCTGAAATCTTCTTCATGACTTTGAGAACTTTGTGACCTCAATGTTAATGAAGAAGACAACAGGTAGATTCAGCAGGTGAGTGATCAATGCAAGGACAGTAGGGATAGTAACATAAAGAGATTTCAAAAGCACTGTGCCATTCAGACCTGCCTGGCAGGCAGGTCTTCCAAACCAAACAAGCTGGAGAAAACATGCTTGAAACTGTAGGATTTTAAATGGAAATTTAATCTTCATTTCAAGTTCTCCAATTGAATCGTCAGAAAATGAATGGTGAAGGCTACAAAAACACTTGGGGGTGAAGGGGGCTGAGAGCAGAACATGCTGATTAATGCAACCAATGCTCTAGAGCAAGCGGAGGGAGGAGGCAAGCTGCTCTGAACAGGAGGCTCTCTTCATACTCTTGGGCTAGCAAGCAACTGATACTGACGGGGACAGAGTCTTCCAAAACAGGAGCCACTGTGGTAAAGTCCTTTAAGATGTAAGTTAGTTTTATTTATCTTACCTATAGGAATAGTTATTCCACTTTAAACAGTAGCCAAGGTATCAAAAACTGCTTTTTAAAGCAAAAGGCCGTAAGTAATAGAAAGAAAAGGAAATGGAGGTATGGTGGTAATTACAAGACAAAAACAGAAAACTGCATAATGAAGCTGAAACTTCATGCAAATAACAAAGTCTAATTGTAAAAATAAACTAAATGTCAAGTTCTATCTTTTTTTTTTTAAGTTTCATGAGTTAGAAGAATAAAGATATTTCTTCCTAGACAACAGCTTCCAGTAACTTTAATTTGCCTGGGGCTGAAGTCACTTACACTAAGTTTGGAAGGAAAATCCTAAGGTAATTGCAGGAGGTGATTTCAATTGGTAGGGAGGAAAGGGCAACTTTAAATACCCTTTTGATTAGCATTGCCTGTAGCTTTCGATAATAAACACGAGTTCATTAGTCCTTGGGATATTTATAACCCAAGGAAACCACGGGCATGACAGGAACTCCCCACAACAGGTGTTTCTCGCTGACCCCACGCTGTAACTCTGTGCAGTGCCTGGCACTTGCTGACACTGGGTCCGTTTCTGTCAGATGGATGGAGAACAAATGAACTACATATAAAAACAACACATACTTCAGACTAACAGTGTCACCTGGTCTACATTAAAATAACACTTAAATTAATGCCTCCATCATACCAAAATAAAAATCAAGAAAAAATGAGAAATAGTTTAAGTTTACAAATATACTTGGTGTATTTTTCTTACAAACATGCAAAGAACCTTGAGTAGTCAACCAGCCTTGGAGTTACACATTTATGTTAAATGTAGCTGCAGTGTCCCATCACACAGCAGTTAAAAGCAGGCTCAGAACAGCTTCACACTCACAGCTGGAAATAAGTTTGTTCTTTATTTCCTCATATTTTGGTATAATTTCCTTAAGTAAACAAAACAAGCAGACTTATGACAGAATAGTGTGTGTAAATAAAGTATGCTATCACCCGCTGCTGGACATAGAAAGTGTTGGTATCAGGACCTCCAAGACCTGTGATATCACATAGGTGGGACCTGAACACCTGTTGCCAAGGCAACAGCCACCATATTCCCAGAATCCACTTGGCTCATTTCCCACCTTTACCTGTGATTACATCATCACCCATATATAAAGAAAGGGCCCCCGATCTCTCTCTCTCTCTCTCTCTTTCTCTCTCTCTCTCTCTCCCCTCCTTCCCTTCCCCCCTTCTCTTTCTGCTGCCACCTTACTCCTCTCTCTCCCAATAAACCTCACGTGGAACTATTTGGCCGGGCGTGGTCCTTCTGAAGCCATGCGACATTCCAGATCCTAACAGAAGGGAATACGAGAACTCCTTGTTACCCTTTTCCCCTTCAGGAAGAAGACTGAACTTGAGCACTGCCAAACTATGGCTGGCTAAGGTAACACTGCTTCTCAGTTCCCCTGCCTAGCAGCACTGTCCCTGTCCACTCTCCTCTGACTGAGGAGAGACTCCCCTTGCAGATTCCCCTTGCTGTGACTGCACATGACGTGGGACAGATACTTGCTCTGTGTAGCTGTCCAGGAAAAGACTTGAGTGCTTCATGATGACCAGGCTCCTGGCTTCCTTCATGCCCTGTAGGTAGCTGCTTAGTGAGGCTCCATGCTGCCCAATGAGGTAACACAACTTGCTGAACCGGCTGGCAACTTCCTGCAACAGCTGGACAGTGGTCACTGTGCCCAAATTTTCTACAACAAAATGATAACAACATGAAAACCAGATGCTTTCTTATGAGTTTGCCCTTTCTGAGAATACTTACTCTGTTGAAACAAGTTCTAATCTATGGAACGCAAACCACTTCCAAAAACGTTACAAAAATCAACTTCAGTAATCCCTGAGATGGCTCGGTAGTTAAAAGTGCAAATAGGAAGACCTGACCTACAACCTCAAGTGGAAATGGATGTTGGGAGGAAGGAGGATCCCAGAGCTTGCTGTCACCAGTCTAGCTAAAAACTAGTGAGTTCCAGGTTCAGTACGAGACCCTGAACCAAAGGAGTAAAACAGATATGTCTTATGCAGGGCTGGGAACTGACTCAGGGCCTCGAGCATGCCGGGTATCACTCTAGCAACTAAGCCTGTCTGGGCTCTGCTCTTATTTAGCATCTTAAACTTTTTGCATTGGCTGCTGATGCACTGGACCCAGGGAGAAGGCCAATTCTTCAGCACACGGGTAACTTACACTTCAGGGGGCCTTGGTCACTCTCAATTTTAGGGCACAGCTAATTATCTGACTTTCCTAGACTGCAGTTCCTCATTTCTAGCAGTGAGGCTGAAGAAGAGAATAACAAAGACCAACAGAGAAATCGAGACCTGGTCAGTCAGTAGACTCCCCTTTCTTCAAAACAACCCAGGAAGTCCCTGTTGCTTCTTTCTCTTGCCCAAGTCCCATAATTCCTGAGAGCCCAACAACAGGGGCTCTATAACCCTTACAAAGCAAAACAGATTACAAACAAAAAATAAAAACCCTCAAGTTACATAGGGACTGTATTCCCAAATGTGGTTACATTAGTCAGGAGTGGTGGTCCAAGCTATAGCTGCAGGCAAGAGGAATGCAAGTTCAATCATCTTTGGAGATTTGAAGGCTAAGGAGGACTACGTAAGACCCTAATTCAAAAACTAAAGAGCAAACAAAATCCAAATAAACAAAAGCAAATTGCTGAGTTAGCTGTTACAGTAGGTATTTTTCCACTAGAAACAACAAGCTCAGCACACAAGCCTGCATTTCCTTACAAGGGTGAAACTAACGTGCTGGACCATTAGCTTAAATCCTGAGCCCTAACAGTGGCTACGGGGTAAGAGGAAGAGAGAAAGCCCCATCTCTGCCCATCTCTGTTGTCCATGTACAGGGCCAAACCTAGAAAACCTGGCAGGACAGGGAAAGGTTGTTTTGCTTGCTGAGAGGGCTGTTTGTTTTGGAGATAGGGACTGATCATTTAGCCCAGCTCCCAGCCCTCACTATGTATGCCTTACTAATGTCCTAGAGACCCCAAATACCCTGGACACAAGGATGGGGCAGCCCAGGAACTATGGGAACTACTTCCTCTGCCATACTGCATCACTTCCAACTCCTCTTTGTGACCGACTAAACATCTAGTTAATTGACTCACATATATGAATGATATAATTCTAAGAACTGTAAGAAAAAAATTAGGGGAAAAAAGTCTGTGGGAGTTATAAGGTGTGTAAGGACTAGGATGCAGAAGTCCTAGGCACAACTTTCCCAAAGAAGATACTTTTCTCCTTGGCCACCTCTTCCTAAAGCTCTAGTCGCTATGGGTACAGGAAGAAGGAGCTCAGGGGAATATGAAGACAGAGTTGGGGCATCCAGGCAAACAGCTGTGAATTGCTTGGAGCATAGGGGTGTGGGGTAGGGAATAAACCATTAACACAAACAGCTTTCTTAAAGCAAGCAAGGCACCGTGGCGCATGCTTATAGTCCCAGGTAATGGTGAGACTGACTGTCTGAGGTCAGCCTGGGCCTGAAACAAACAAACAAACATACAACCAACCACAAAAAAGGCAGGCATGGGAGCTTCCACCTGCAGCCTCAGCAACTGGATGGTGGCGACAAAAGGATCAAGAGTTCAAGCTCTTCCTCAGCTACATAGTGAGGCTACAGGACACCATGTCTACAAAAGCAAATGAGCAAACAAACAAACGTGCCTCTTGACAATACAGAAAGAACAGCTAAAACAAGAGCCCGGATGATCTGGGGATGCAGGCAGTGGAAGGTGTCAACTTACCTAAACTGAGAAGAGGCCTAAGTATCTGTGATTTGATTTCGCTTAGTTTTGAGTAAAACCGTCTTTCTGTAGAAGCCAACTCATGGAGACTGGCGATGTATCCCATGATATTCTTATCCACCAAGGCTAGATAGCTATCTTTTCCTGCTGTTACTCTGCTTATGTATCCAAGCTAAAACAGGGAGAAAATAAAAAGATTAAGGATAAAATATCATTTATAATCAGCAATCTGGCATGTTGTATGGGCTCACAGCAGCAGACAAGAGCCAAAGGTTCAGATACCAGGTGCTGGTAAGCAGTCATTAAACTGCCAATAGCTTAAAAGTGAAGATTTACAAACAGTGCATATCAGAGCCCTTCTCATTTGCTTTGGAGTTGGTGTACTCACATACCACTGCTAAATGTGAATAACCATATATACCTAATTCTACTCATTTCCAAGATACCTTAGACATACAAAGACACCAATGATAAAAGAGTTACACAGCTCAGCACTCTGGAGGCAAAGGCAGGCAGATCTCTGTGAGTTTGAGGCCAGGTTGGTCTACAGGGTGAGTTTCTGGAGGTCCAGTCAAGAGTTACACAGAGAAAACCCTGTTTCAAAAAAAGCAAAAATAACAACAATAAAGAAAGAAGAAAGAAAGAAAGAAAGAAAGAAAGAAAGAAAGAAAGAAAAGAAAAGAAGAGAAGAGAAGAGAGTTACACATCTCAAGACTCACTTACATGAGACAAGATTAGTGAGAACAAGGAGGAGCCCTGAGCTCCTCCATGCATAGCAAGGCCTCTGCACAATCCCGTCTCTTTCAAGTGCCAACACAGAGCCAGATAGGATGGCTCATGCCTATAATCCCAGCACTCAGGGGAAGCTGGAGGAATGCTGGCAGTTCAAGGCCACCCTGGCCACATACTGGGTTCTAGGTTAGTCTGGCCCACAGTGTGAAACCATGCATCAAGAAAAAAAAAAAAAAAAAAAAAGAGCGGGTATGGTGGCACACACCTGCGATCCCAGACAGAGGATCAATTTGAGGCTAGCCTTGAATAGGAGACTCTACTTCACAAATCAAAATCAAGAAACAAATTAAGGAAAACGCAGAAGTGCTTCTAGATATTGGCCTGGACAAAGGTTTTTCTGGATATGACCCTAAAACACAAGCAGCCAAAGAAAAGCTGACAAATGAGACCGTATTACACTGAAACCTTTTTTTTTGGGGGGGGGGGGGGGCGGGGAGCAATAAAGTGAAGGGACAATCTACAGAACAGGAGAAAATATCTTTGGACTATTCATCCAACAAAGGGGTAATATCCAGAGTGAAAAAGGAACTGAATAATCTCAGTAACAAAAAAATGCCAGATAATGCAATTGAAAAGTGGGAAACTGACCTACGTGGAATTTTCCTGAGGATCCTCAAATGGCCAATAGAATCACTTAGGATGGCCATCACCAAAAAGACAGAATTAATTTAATTTCATTAAAAAGAAAAGGGGGGGGGCTGGAGAGATGGCTCAGAGGTAGCACTGACTGCTCTTTAAAAGGTCCTGAGTTCAAATCCCAGCAACCACATGGTGGCTCACAACCACCTGTAATGAGATCTGACTCCCTCTTCTGGTGCATCTGAAGACAGCAACAGTGTACTTACATATAATAAATAAATAAATCTTTTTAAAAAAAAAAAGAAAAAGAAAATGGAAAAAGAGGGACTCCTACTCATTGATAGAAACTTAAATTAGTATGGCCAGCAAAGAAAACAGGATGGTGGCCCCTGAAACAAACAAACAAACCAACCTATAAGAAGAACTATTACAGGATCCACCAGCCCCAGTGCTCAGTACTGAGTACTACTCAGTACTCAAAGCAGCATGTCACGATGACATCTGTAGTCACACGCGGCTCACAAGGGCCAAGGTACAGAAGAGCCACACAGGTAGCCCTTGGCAGAAACACACATAAACAAAGTAGGTAATGTGTAGATAATGGAGCACCACTCAGCCCCCAAAGTGAACTTTCACTTTTTGTGATAACAGGGGCAGGACTGAAGGGCAAAGAGCGAGACCTGTCGGGCGCAGACACATAGAGCATTGCCTCAGCAACTGACTAGAAAGCAGTGGTTACCAAAGGGAGTGAGGTCAGAAGATGGCGAGTGCAAACAGGGAACTGCAAGGAAAAAGGAAATGTCTGATGCTACCTACACTCGGGAAACAGAGTGAGTTCTGAGACAGCCAGAGCTGTGCAGAGAGACCCTGGCTCACAAAACAAAAGAATTCACTGAATATCTCAAAATAGCCAGTAGAAAAGGATTCTGAATGTTCCTGACACAAAAAAAGGATGTCTAAGGTGATGGGCATGCCACTTACCCTGATGTGGTCAGCTCCCACTGTATATATGTGATAAATGTCACAGCTGTCTATAGTTAGCATGTGCTAAGGTTCTTCTCTGAAAGGAACCTTTTTTAACCTTCCTAGTATGAACAAAATTAATCAATGTCTTTATTTACATTTCCTCATTTAACCAGGCAGGCAGGCTGTACACTGGATATTAACCTTCCAAGGAAACTGGTGACACACACCAGAGCCTCATCCTTTCATCCTTTATCTAGACTGAATCTTCCACAGGGCATGCGGTGACAGGCCAGCTATTGCCCAGGGCCAGTCAGCATCCCACAAACAGACTACATGTAGGTCAAGAGCCAAACCTTGGCCAATGCTGCCTTTGGCAATTAAGGTCTTGTCTCAATACATTCAGAGCTTATTAACAAGAAAGCCAACGACAAACTACAGTCCAGAAGCACGTTCTCCAATGAGAATAGAAAATCTGGAATGAACCAGCATAGAGGGCTATACCCCCTGTTGACATGTCTCTGTGAGGATATGAGTTACTTTAATAAGGGGAAAGCAGAAACAAGCTAATGGTCTAAGTATATAAGTAAACGAGGCAGAATTAGAAAAGCAGACATTAATGTGGATCTTCAAGAGAAAGAAGCAGCTAAACTAGCAGAAATGAGGGCCAAGGGAACAGGGGCCCAACGTTAAGTCCCACCAGTGACTTGTCGGGACTGCCTGTCTCTGTGAGCTCGGCTCAGGAGCCTCAAGTTAGCACTGTCCACCAACAGAAAGAACTTCTGATATAATTCACCTGAGGGCTCTGGGAGACTTCGCTGCATGAGTAGGTTCCAGTACTAGCATAGCAAAAGAGAAATGAAAGAAAAAAGGCTCAGAGGGTGTGGTGGGGGGACCCAGGGTTAGTTACAGAGGTGAGTTCTTGTCCAGTGCAAACAAAGCCCTGAGTTCCAAACCCAGCATCACAACCAAAAGCAAGCAAACAGAAAGCACAGCCATGGTATTGCTCCCGGGAGTGCCGCCTCAGCAGCTGTGTATCACTGTGTATGCACGGTACTGGAGCAGAACAGCCGGCCGGCACACACCAGGGTTCCCAGTTCCTCAGGAGAAGGGGGCAGAAGGTCTGCACAGCACGATCCAGGCCAGCCTGGGCTGCATGCTTATCAAGACCTTGCCTCGAGGACAATGAAACAGCGTACGCAGACACAGCGATGAACAGAGAGTCACAAAGTCCTACCCCCATGGCCCTCACAGTACAGGAGGGCAGACAGCATTTCACATGGTGACGGGTGCTGTGGGGAGAGTACAGCAGGAAGGGGAGGAGCGGAGGGAAGGGAAGGGTGAGAAGGGCTTTGCAGGGTCAGCAATGTTCAAAGACTCCTCGGTGCTAGTGTGGGCCTTAGGATTCAATTCTACTGTAGTTCACCTTACTACAGGAGAGAAGTACTGGAGTCTTTGTACCACTGGGATTCTCTGGCAGGGTATCACCTTCTGCACGGTCCTGTCGGCCACTGTAATACAACCCAGGCTGGAAGTCTTCCGTGTCCACTAAAAACAAGGAATAATCTTGGCCTGCAGCTACACTCCAGACTCCATTTTCACTGCTAACCTGAAACGACAGAAAGATAACATCTGTCAAGGCAGCCAAGGAGAACTTAAGTTGCATGGAAGAGAACAGATTACTTAAGCCGGCATGAGGAAGTTAGCCATGCCGGTGAGAGGGGATCTCTTCCAGCAATGTACCCACCTACTGCACAAGAGAGCAAAAGGCTAGGGCTCAGCTTTTAAACTTGAATCAGACGCTTATAAAAATCTGAAAACATAGACTATGGGAAGGAAAAGGCATAGCTCCTAGTTTTAATGTTATTTTGTAGGTGTTTATAAACAGTCTACAGTAAGGAGGCTCTAGAACCCTGCTCTAACACTAGAATGTACCTTTGCCCATCCATACTCAGCCATGTGCCAACAATCTACCTAAAAAGAAAAAAAAATCTAGACAATGAAAAGGCTAGATTTCATTATTGCCAGCTGCACCCTTGGTGCTGAGATTCAGTTCCCACTTGTAACTCACTATCTCTCTGGTACCAGCTCCCAGAATGCTGAAACAGGCAGGACCCCTGAGAAACCACCTACATGCACCTAGACCAGTGGTTCTCAAAGAGTGGTCTTTACAGCAGCAGCAGCAGCAGCATCACCTGGAGACATGTTAGAAATGCAAGCTCTCGGCCACAGATCACCCAGGAGGGTTCCAGCTTTCAGCTGACCCTGACAAATGCAAACAAATACTTGAGAACCAAGCTCTAGAAACTGCTGGCTCTCAAACACTAGGACTCCACATAGTACTCCAGGAGCTTCCATCAAAAAGCGGCAGCCAGACTTCTAGGTACCCTGCAACCTACCACTTACTATTATTACCACTGTCCTGTCTGATGCACGGCCTTCCTCCTAAGACTTCATTAAGAAAGTGTACTACAGCAAAGCACTGCTCCCAGCCTCCAGCCTCCTTCAGCCTCTATCAGGTAAACCCTGTGCATCCAGCCAGGCTCTACACAACAATGACTGTGATGTGCACGCACTGCCACTACTTACGTCTCAGCTACCTTCTCCGTTCTTAAAATCAAACCATCCAAATAATGGACTACCATTTCACTGTGAGAAGAATGAATCACCCAGTCGGTATGTGTGAGATAGGGTTCCCTAGGCTGGCTTTGAATGCCCCCACTACCTGAGTACCAGGATTTCAGGGGTATACTACCAACACTAACCAAGTTCAGCAAGCCAACAAGTTTTGACTACATAATCTCCAATCAAAACCAATTCAGGAGGCTACAGAGATGGCTCAGCTGTTCAGTGTACTTGCAGAAGATCTGGAACCAGAACGATGGCTGACAACCATCTGTAACTCCAGATCCAGAGAACCAGAGACACACATGCAATGCACTTATATACGTGCCAGCAAAACATTCATACACATAAAGTAATTTTTAAAGAGACTTACATAAGAGGTCCTGTGCAATGGCTCAGAGGACAAAAGTGCTTGCCTCTAAAACCTGGGACCTGAATTCAATGCCAGGAAACCAAATTAAAAAAAACAAAAACAAAAACAACCAAACAAAAAAACAATTTCAGAACTGGGCATGGTAGCACATGGCCATTAGTAATCCCAGGAGTCTGGAGGCTGAAATAGGGGAACCTAGAATTTAAGGCCAGCCTGGGCTTTATGATTCAAATCAAAACAAAAACTCTAACTCAAATCTCACTAGACGATTTTTAGCTTTCATAGACTAATTAAGATGATTTCAAACCATCAGTGGCTGTGGTGTGTGGCTTTAGTGTGTGGCTGTAGCTCAAGTGTGACAGGTCTTGCCTACCACATGCAAGGACTTCCTTCTCATCTCCAGACCACAACAAACAAACAAATATACACCCATTTCCAAATAAAACAAACCTTCATGCTGTACTTTGTATACAACGTTGTGAGACTAACCTTGTAACAAATTCCATGGAGCTAAGGCTAAATACAAACCAGACTTTCAGGTCCTCTGACACCACACTACAGCATTGTCTTTGGTAAGATTTCCATTTTGTTTGCTGGGGATGGAACTTGCAGCCTCATAATTGCTGAGTGTCTATTCCAACAGTGAGCTAGAGTCCCAACCCTTTCTGGATTATTTCTGAAACAGGGTCTTTCTGCATTGTCCAGGTTGGCCTTGAGCTTGCTCTGTAGCTCAGGCAGAACTTGAATTTCAATTCTTCTGCCTCAGCCTTCCCAGAAGCTGAGAAGAAGGTGGCTTGTGCCACCAGGGCTAGCCCCAAAATCTTTCCCTCATGAGTAGGGGTGCTTCTACTTTGTTTTAAAATGATGGGGCAATGAATCTTTGTGTTTAAGTAACAGTAACTGGGCTGCATATTGAGAAAATGTTACATGCTAAATGCAGGGCTGGAGGGATGGCTCAGCAGTTAAGAGGACATATTGAACGTGTATAGACGACCCAAGGTCCCAGCACCCATGCCAGAGCTCACACCCCAGGACATCAGATGCCCCTACTGGCTTTTGTGGCTATCCATACATACTCATAATGAAGAACTTTCCAATTTAAAAGGAAAATATTTACTACAGAACTAGACACAGTAATTTAACATTCCCCAATGCTTTCTCCAGTCTTCTTGTTTGAAAAGAACTGAGCTCACTGAAGGGAGAGCCACCACTGTGGGCCTTAAGCAGAGATGCATGCATTTTGCCTATAGTTTAAATTTGGACCACGTTCTCAGAATTGAGGCAGCTATCCCTCACAATCTCTATTACTCTCAGCAAGGAGTCTGTCTTGGACGGGGAAAGGCAGCTCTAGTACCATATCCCATTCTGATGTGCTTCTGGCTCACACCATCCTGCCTCTAAACACCGTAGCCGGAGCCAGCACTACTGGCTGTACACGGGCATTTCTTCAAGGTGTTAGAGCAGGGGAAAGGTTGGGAAGTCCTGACCTAGAGTGAAACAGAAGGGACTAGAATCTACTACTCAACAGCGTTACACAAATGAAAACCAATCTATACAACAGAGTCATCTAAACCTTTAGCTTTGCTACAGAAAAAGGTTACTAATAGGTTTACCCTGGTATAAGCTATAAAATAAACACATACACACCAGAAAATTATGACTTGTCAAATTCAACTTTAGAGAGAAGCCATTATTTGATGGAATAAAGAAAAGAATACACCAAAGAAGTAAAAGTTTGCTTAAAAGACTTTTTTTTTGCTAAAAAAAAGGACATGAGTATTATAAATATTCATTGAACAGTTAAAGCTATGAAGAAAAACATTTTTTTGATCTTTTGTTTATTCCCAAAATTCCATGTTACTATTAGAACATAAAGCATAGTATAACTTTAAATGTTACAGCCCTTTAAAAAGAAGAAAAACATTTTTAAGAATTACATTTAAGTGGAAAAGGAATGGCTTTGTGTCATAAAGCCTTTTTAAAAAAAGAATCAAAAAATTTTAGGAAAATATTTATAAACTAAATTTGGCTACAAAAACAATTTCTCTAAACATACAACACAGAATCCCAGAATATGTTGCTATTAGGTTTACAAAAGTACCTTTGAGAGTCGAGGAACCGTTGTTGGAAACTCAGAATGCCCAAGCTGACCAAAGGTATTACTGCCCCATGAGTAAACCTATCAGAAACAACAGGGGAGCAGACAGACAAAGAAGTTTAATCTTGCATGCTTGTTCTGAACCTTCTCAAACACCTATAATTGTAGAAATTATTCACATTAATTTTCTACTTGTTAAAATAATAGGTATTAGCTGGACACAGTGGCTCAGCCCTGAAAGCCCACCACTCAGGAAGGTGGGAGAAGTCTCTAGTCTGAGCTAATTTTTCAGTACCAGCAGCTTGGATTACAAAGTGAGAGCTTGTCTCATCCCATTTAAAAAAAAAAAATAGAAATGAAACCCACTCACAGACACCTTTTCTTCAGTGGCACAGCCACTGGTAAGGTGCGTGTGTCCCTGTAAATAGCCCTACTTAAACCCATTGGGATGTGTGTATGTGTGTGTGTGTGTGTGTGTGTGTGTGTGTGTGTGTGTGTGTATCCTTTGTTGTAATTTGATGTCAAATCTTTTTTTCTACTTCTTAGCTTTCTGGGGGAAAAATTGCATAATATTTGTTCTTAAACACATATGATTCTATTTGTTTGCTTATCTGAAGTCTCTTCTCCATTTAGAAATAGAATATACCAAGTTCTAATCTTTGCCCTACAAAAAGAAGCCAGTGACTCTGGCAGAATCTACTGCATACTTGGTCTTGTTTCCTAAATAGTTCTAACATGCCTGCCCTAAAGACATTCAAGACATGGGTCTGTTTCTAGTATCGGGATATTTCTGTTCAACTGAAATCTTAACATATGAAAACTACTTCTTTTCTTAGGGTTTTTCTATAAATTGGATTTCAAAACAAAAATGGCTTTTTTTCTTAGTGTCACACTAAGAATCTTCTTCATAAGGGAACTGAGGCTCTACTACCTGGAAACTCGGGCTAGAGTTAAATGGACGCTTTACCAGCCAGAACAATGCCTTGTAGATGAGCTGGATAGCTTCTCTTGGTCTCCTCCCCTCATCTATAAACTGGAAATACTGTCCAGTGAAACCAAACTGCTCAAAGGAGAGACAGCTCTGCCTGAAAGTACAGTTGCTCAGAGAGAGTTGCAACAGAACAGCCTCCCATCCAACCGAGAACAGCACTCCAGTGAGCCTCTTACCTGAGATTTCGCAGTGAGTGCGAGGGAGTGGGAGCCGCCTGCCTCCAGGTGGATTACCTCTTTACCATCCAGACACTTGACACACAACGGCTGAAGCCTTAAAGGAAAGAGATACACACACACACACAGGAAAAGTGTTTTCAGCATGAATCATGGCCTTTCTCAAATTATATAGCTGGTGCTGTTAAAAATAAAATGTCAAAAATAATGTGCATATGTTCAAAGTACTTCAAATATTACACCTAATTCTCGGTAGTTTTTAACTGCAGCATTGTCTGTCATCAGTAATTAAATCCTATTATCCAGAATCCATTAAGAATTAGGTAATCCAAAAGTTTAATTTGAACTAGAAGTGGTACACGGGCCTAAATCCCAGCTCTTGCAGACAGGAGGATCACTGCAAATTCAAGCCCAGGCTAGACCTCACAGTACAATCCTAATAGAAATGTGGAAGCTGCAGAACCATAAGAGAGAGCAGCACAGGGAGAAGAAAGGCAGCTCTGGTTTCCGCTCCCTGCGCTCTGCTGAGACATGTTAGCCCACTGCTTCAGACAGTCTATCCCACATCTTCACTATTCGTATATCAAGCATGTTAATTCTGGGAATGCCTATTAAGCAAAATGACAGTGTTCCCTGATGTACACATATTTTAATGCTTTAGTAATAGCTATTTTAAGAAGCATAACTACATCTTTTGGGATCAGAAACTTGTCAGCTCCTCTTTGTAAGTTAAACTGTAACTACTCAAATGTTATTCCTAACACCATGTTCTGCATTCCAAGATGAACAAACACCAAAACAGACATGGACAAGTGTGCATGGACACTCTCGTCCTTTATTGGTTTTTTTGTTTTGAGACAGGGTCTCTCTATGTAGCCCTAGCTGGCCTGGAACTTGTTATATAGACCAGACTGGCCTAACTCACAGAAACTCACTTACCCACCCTCATCTCTCTCTCCTGCTAAGATCAAAAGTGTGTGTCACCATGCCCAGCCTCCAGTCCTGTACTGTTAGGCACTGAGGACTAAGGTGACAGCTCTTTATCAGCACTAATGGTGCACAGTAGTCTGTCCTGTTGGAGGAAATAGGTGTATGGAGACCCCAAGAAAAAGGTCATTGCCTAAGCTGATCCTCATCAGTAAATGCTGGTGGCACTCACCTGGGCAGGACGTCGCCGTGCCCTAGCTGCCCTTCCTTGCCTTTCCCCCAGGTCCACACTTCTGTCCTCAGGGAAGGCAGAAGGGCATCTGCTTCTCCACTGTATGTGGGAGTCAGAACCACTGTCCGCGTTTTCACCCTCGCAGCCTTCCTTAAGAGCCTGGGGGAAACTGAAGACAAACAAGAGCTGGGTAAAGGGGTGGGGAAGCAGAAGACACGATGCTTTCACCGGAACATCCTAAAGCAATCACCAACATGGCGTTTATAAAAATACGTTTAGCTTCTTTGCAACAGAGTGTGGCTTTACTGGTAAAAAGAGCTTGAGAAATGCTCATGAGACCTGCAATTAAAGGGCTGTTTAAAAGTTTAATCTGTCACACTGCCAAACATTTGGCTGTAGAACCCTTCTCCGTGTAACATTTATCAACATCCCAGAGAACTTATATTCCGAAGAATATGCTAAATAAATGGGTGTAGTAGCTCATGCTTGTATTGCCTGCTAAGGTAAGAAGACTGCTGAGAGTCTGAGGCCATCTTGAACTATAAAGAGTTCCAGGACCGCCTGGGCTAAGACCCTGTCTCAAGAAAACAAACAAACAAACAATAAACAAAAACAGAATATGCTATAAAAAATACAAGGTTCACAAATAACTTATCTATTTCAAAACATAATTAAAAGCTAATGTTTTTCAAGCCAACTTTTAATTTCAAATATATAACAAATAAGTGTAATAAGGGATTAGTTTTAAGACATAAAAATTTAAACTTTACGCTGGGAAGAAAGCTAGAGAGGTGCTAGAGAGATAGCTCAGCAGTTAAGAAAACTGGCTGCTCTTTCAGAGAACCTGGGTTTGATTCCACATTTAATTCTAGTTCCAAGCAATCTGATGCCCTCCTCCTGCTTCTATGAGTACCAGGCATGTTCATGGTGCACAGACATAGATGCAGGCAAAACACCCATAGACAAAAATTTAAAAAAAAAAAAGTTTTTATATATCTGGATGACTACCTAGGTTAGTGGTTTTTTTTTTTTTTCTTGGCTTTGTTGTTGTTGTTTGTTGTTATTTGTTGTGAGGCAGGGTCTCACTATGTGGCCCCGTCTGTTCGGGAAATCACTGTGTAGACCAAGCTACCCTGCAACCCTGAGCTCTGACTGCCTCTGCTTCCAGAGTGCCAGGACTGAGGTGTGGCTCACTATATCTTGCTAGGTTAACTTTTGAAAGAATGTTTTATGGTGTTGAAAACAATGTATAACTAATGAAGTAAATCTTATAAATCAATGTGGTAGCAGGACAAACTTTAAATAGTTGTTAAAAAACTGAAGATACAGCCGGGCATGGTGGTGCACGCCTTTAATCCCAGCGCTTGGGAGGCGGAGGCAGGCGGATTTCTGAGTTCAAGGCCAGCCTGGTCTACAAAGTGAGTTCCAGGACAGCCAGTGCTATACAGAGAAACCCTGTCTCGGGGGTGGGGGGGTGGGGGGGGGCAGAACCCTGAAGATTCATCCTGTAACTATTTCTGAAGCAGAGAAACTGGTAGCTTTCTCTCAAAGCCACTGTTTTAATAAACCACGGTTATAGAAACTAGAGTCAGAATATGCCAGCCCTGATCATTAGGAAGACTAACTTGTTATATCACAGCATGCAATGCTGGAAGCACCCAGGACTCTCAGGAAGTCAATGCACTGAGGCATTACCTTGTGACAACAATCCTGGGAGGGAGAGTCTTCGACTCCCTCCCTCCGACTCTTCCTCTCTGATGTCCATGAGACTTGAGCTTTTCTTCCCTTGCAGTGACTCCTGTTTCACCTGTTCTTCTCTGAGATCTTTCAGACTTTCTGGGCCTGTGGAAGCACTGCCTGACTGAGCTGCCGTCTCGCAGGGGGCGGTGCTGTAAAAGTTCATAACTTTCTTGAGAGACAAGGCCCCAGCTTCATAGGTGGCAGCCACTCTGACACCAACAGCAGATGCACAGGAGACCACCAAGCTGTTGAGGGCTGAGGTGCTTGTGGTTGGTGGACTGTGAAGATCAGGAACTGCTTCTTCTACAAGAGGCTAACACACATACACAGTATATAAAAACATAAGCAGTCAGTAGTTTAATGCTTATAGCTATCTGCATAAAAAAATCTAAAACAGATCCAATGGTGATCTGTCTGTCTGTAACAGCATTAAGGAAGCTTAGAAAGAAGAATGAAGCCAGCCTGGGCTACTCAGCAAATCCCAGGCCAATGACAACAGAACTGTTTATCTTCGGTCTCACCCCTCCTGATGGCAGAGTTAACATACTATATGGAAATGGTGCTTGAAATCTAGTTCTTTATCTACGAGCTTCCTCTTGTCTCAGTGCCTTGGTTTTAGTGGCATGTTAACATGCCCTCTAGCCACTTTATAAAACCAAGCATGGGAAAAGGAGGGTGAGGTTCAAAGGGCCCTGGCTGCAGCCCTGGAGAGGCTGAGACAAGAGGTGCTCAAGGTCAAAGCTAGCGAGCCTGTCCTTTCATAGTAAGACCTTGTCCCAAAAAGTAAATAGACATAAAAAAGAAAATAGATTTAATGCAAGGTGCCCTGGGTAGAAGGTTGGGAAAACTCAAATTGTTATTACTTAAATACTTTTAGGAAAATTTAAACTGATTACTTGCTAACTAAGAAACAGAAGAAATAAGATATTAAGAAAAGAAGGCAGCCGGGCGTGGTGGTGCACGCCTTTAATCCAAGCACTCGGGAGGCAGAGGCAGGAGGATTTCTGAGTTCGAGGCCAGTCTGGTCTACAAAGTGAATGCCAGGACAGCCAGGGCTATACAGAGAAACCCTGTCTCGAAAAACCAAAAAAAAAAAAAAAAAAAAAAAAAAAAAAACCAAAGAAAAGAAAAGAAGGCTTTTTCTAAAACATTTTATAATGAAGATTTAGATGTAAATTGTATAGGAGGAAATTTTATGCCCTAATCTACTATCCCTCAAACTACACTCTCAAGCTGATCCATCAGTGACTATCTCCTGTGACACAGTAGCCGGGCATGCTACAACCTTTGCTCTGGTTACCACAGAGGATAAAAGGAATAGGTTAATAATTAAATACATGGAGCTAGTGTTCTTAGCATGCTTTGTGGGAATATTAGAAAGTTCAATAAAAAATTCCCAGTATCAGTGAAAAATAGGTTGAGATATCAAATACTGTTTACTAAAAAGAAAAAAAAAATTAGATATTCTCAATAAACACCAAAAAGCTTTTGACCTATAACCACAGTTACAGTGAAAAACTATTGCTTCTCATAGGGTTGATGGCTGGAAAGATATAGCTCAGCGGTTTAGAGCACTTGCTGTTCTTTCAGAGGACTCAAGTTCAGCTACCAGGGACTATGCCAGGCGGCTCACAACCACCTGTAACTCTCGTTCCTGGGGACCCAACAACTCTGACCTCCTCGGGCACATGCACATACTCACATGCAGAAACCCACACCTACACATCATTAAACATCTACACACAATTAAAAACATAATTTTTTGAAAAAAACTGCTTTTTATACCCAAAGATCCCAAAGATATGCACATTGTTCCTTAATTTATTCTGATTTCAGAAGCAAACCTAGCAAAGCATGTGTGCAGCTCAGGTCAGCCTGGGCTACACAGTGATGAGCAGCTCAGGCCAGCCTGGGCTACACAGTGATGAGCAGCTCAGGCCAGCCTGGGCTACACAGTGAAATGCTATCTCAAAAACAACAACAAGCCAAACACAAGTAACAATGGCTTCTAATTTTCTTCAAGTAACTCCCAGTGCCTATCACAGTATCTGGCATACAGCAGGCACTCAATGTAGTTTATCAAATTACATATTTACACATTAGAAACGTAGAAGTTACTTCTATGCAAATAAGTAATCGAATTAAAACAGTCAGCAGAGGCTTGAAAACTACGAACAATTAAAGGCAAGTACTCTGCCTTTAATTCTTAGTTCTCATGACAAGGGTTCCTACTGTGCTTCCCGCCCTGTGTTCCTGTTGTATCTGTGATGCTCCTAACAGGTGTCCTGAGGGCATCTGAAGGAAGCGCTAACCATTAAGGAAAGGAGAGGAGAGGAGAGGAGAGGAGAGGAGAGGAGAGGAGAGGAGAGGAGAGGAGAGGAGAGGAGGAAAGGCAAGGCAAGGCAGAAATCACTGCCCATAGACTTAAGCTACTGTTAATGATGTACTATATATGTGTATATGTGTGTATATGTGTGTGTGTGTGTGTGTGCATGCATACATGTATACTTTTATATCTTTCCTTATTTGAGGTGATGAAAACCTCAATTGGCCAGTGCTCTGCCATTGAGCTACATTCTAGCTATTCAATTGTATTTAAACAAATAAAGTAGGGAAAAATTAATTACTAGCCATTTTGATTAAAGACATAATTTTAGAATTTAGAGTCAACCAATAACAAAGAACAACAGCATATAAACTTTTCTGCTCAGTGTAAGGCTAAAATGTTACCTACAAAGATTAAGTTAAATTTAATAGGAACACACACTGCCAAAACCAATATACATAATAAAAACTTAATTTATCAAAATAAGTTCAAAGGAAAGTGAAATATCTTTGTTGGTTTATTTTTGGAATACAGAATTTTAATAGTGGCAATTTGATACCCAAATGAGCTGAATACAATAAGCTTTCAACCTTAAATTTAATAGAGGAATGACTTCTAAAAGGACAAACTCGTTTCTGTGTTTGTTTTTGACACAAAAACCTCTGTTAGCCTGAAGTGGCCTCAAACTTAAGACCAGGCAAAATCAAAATTTTTTATAAACACATACAGTCTAAGAATTTTCTATAAACATTCTTGGTAAATTAATGTTGCTTTGTTTAGAATTTTTTCTTATAAACAGTTTACTCTTAATTGAAAAAAAAAAGTCAGATACCAACAAGTTCAAAGAGTTTGTGTGACCCAAGACTGTTTCTAAAAACACCCCACCTTCTTACTCTGACAGTAGCTTTGGGAATAAAGAACTGAGAGCTCTCATGGCTGTAAAGCCCCTGAGTGAAAAAGAACAGAAACAGTTCATTCCTAATTAGATGGCTTGCTTCCTTCCCACTACCACCTTTGGCACAAAGCAAATCGCAAATCCCCAGTAATCCCAAGAGCAAACCAGAAACCGTCTTTTTGGAACACTGTTTCCAGCAGTGGTGTCACCCATTCTGAAGTCTTCAGTGAGAATACAATGAGAATAAGAAAATAGAAAATATTTCCTCACCTCAAATAAAGCCCAGTAAGGACCAGTAATAACTGAAAACAAAACTAAAAATACAACAAACCTGAAACATAATGGAAAACCTCTAAGTTTCGTTTCTTTTCTCTCTTTTTGTTTTTACTTTTGTTTTTGGTTTTTGTTTATGAGACAGTGTTAATTGCAGCCCTTGTTGGCTTGATACTATGTAGTGTAGGCTAGCCCCAAATTCATAGCAATCCTCCTGCTTTGGCCTCCTAAATTATGGACATGCAGAACCAAGTCTAGAAACTCTAAGTTGTTATACGCTTGCCTACAACTAAACGCTCTGCAACCTAGTAACCTCGCTAAATGGGAGAGTTTTAGGAACTCAGAAGAGACACCCACCGCAGTCCAGTCCAGAAGCAGCTCTGTGAGCCATGGTTATACTGATTATACTCTTCTGGGGACTACCAAAATGTGGTGCCTCAGCCAGGATGGCAAAATACAAGCCATTTCTAACTAAGGCAAGCCCAGAATGACATCTTTCTGAATTAGCACAGGCTCCCTCCTCTCTAGGCTTGCTTAGAGCCTAGAGACAGAATTATAGCAGCCTGATTAAGGGAGAAAAAAAAAAAAAAAAAAAACTGCTGAACTTAGGACTTCAGCTCCTAAAGGAACACAAAAACAAAAACTTTAACTCCAAATAACCTTTATAACTCCAAATAACATTTATGCTATAAAATGTAGCAGCTACCTGGACCTGGGGTGGCTTTTCTCCACCCTCATGGTTCTCCCTCATCGAATGCTCCGACAGCTTCTGCAGGTATGCAGTTACCGCATGGGTGTCTGGGTATGATGAAGCTGTTCTGGCAGAAGACACTTCAGCTGCTCCCACGATGCTCTGCTGGGAGGAAATGGCACTGCCACTTGTGGTCTGACTGCTCCCCATGTTCAGTTCAGCTTCTACCACGGTGTTCTCAAACACCTCTCCCTGCTCACCCAGTGCCTCTGGATGAGGGCTGGCAGCAGCGCTGGCATGCTTTTCTGCTTGAGACTCGGACAATGTCACACCTAAAGGGCAGCAATGGCTGTCCGATATTATCACATGGTCCTCTTTGTCTGTCATGGTGATGAGCAGCTGGCTGCACTGATTGCATCTCTCTGGGACTGGCTTCAGATCCTGAGGAGGGAGGCACTGCACAAGTGCGAGGCTGTGGAATGCACCGCAGGCCACCTGGAGCACCACGCGTCCAGCAAGGTGTTCCACCTTCTGTGGCTTTGTCACTGGGAAAGTGGTGGTGATGAGGCCCAGCTGACAGCCGGTGCCCCATGCCCAGATCTCTCTGCTGAGTGACAATGCCAGTGTGTGTTCCTCGCCACATGCCAACTGCAGAATCCTAACTGCTAGCGAAGGGCTGGTCTCCGAGTCAGAAATACTGACAGGACTCGGCTCCGGCACATACTGCTGGTTAGCTACCGCACACTGCCCGGCAGCATTCTCTCCCCACATGTACACCACCCCGCTCTCTGTCACTGCTCCACTGTGGAAGCTCCCTGTTGCCACAGTAATAACATGATGCCCAACCAGGGCACTTTCTAGAAGGGGGCTGCTTGGACAAATTTCTGCTGATTCACTTTTCCAGGGAAGGGTCCCAAAGCTGTAGACCTCACCATCTACGGTTCAAAAGAGAAAGGAGAGGGGTTAGTGAGCTAGCTAAGCATTGCATCAGCAAAGACCTTCAGACCTTCAAAGACTCAGAAGCCGAGGGCATTTCGCTCCACTCATCTTTCCGCATTCTGGATTGAAATGAGAATTTACAAAGGAACCATAAGAAGCACGGCATCACAGGCCACTATAAAGGCAGCCAGCAGTCCCGAGACAAAAGTCCTGCTGTGCCAACCTCCCTCCTGGAAAACAGCACCATGTGCCATGCTATGAGATGAAAATTTTCTTTTCTTTTTTCCTTTTTTCTTTTTTTAACTACAGACTGAACCCAGGTCCTTCCGGGCTAAGCATGTACTACACCACTGAGCTCCATCCATCCCCAGCTGAGACGAGTCTGCATTCTTTTTGTAATTTGGACACTTAGAAGCATGATATTGCTTAAACATGAAAACAATGAGAAGTCTTCCCTCAACTGTCCCAGCTTCTGTGAGACAGGGTCTCCCACTGAAACCTAGGCTGGCTTGGAACTAACCATGCTGCCCAGGCTAGCCTCAAACTTGTGGCAACCCTCCTGTTTCAGCCTCCTACACCAGCAACCACACCCTGACTACAATTCTACAGGATTTTTTACTAAAAACATGATTATTAATGTGTACGTGAGGTGTGGGGGAGGCTCACTCCTCAGCACGTGTGCAGGTCAGAGGACAACTCCAAGGAGCGGGTTCTCTCCTTCAGCCCTCATGCGGATGCAGAGCAGACTCGGCTGCCAGCCTTGTGTGACACATGCCTTTACCGCTGAGCCAGCTCACTGGCCTAACTCTAGATGTCAATGGTACCACGTTAGTAAAAGGCCTCCAAATATCTTACTTAATAAAGGTTTTTTCAGGCATTGTAATTAACATATTCCAAACACCTTATTTACAACAAGGGCTAGTTCTATAGCTCAGTACCAGAGTTTCCTTAGGATTATGTGAGGCCCCAGGTTCAATCCTCAGAACTGCCAAAAAAGAGAAAGACCACCGGAGTTCTCCCAAGAACTCTTGAGATCCACAGTATAGATAGTATATACTGAACTTATAGTTCACATTTTTCAAGTATTTCCTAAAATCTTAATAAAATACATATATTTTATTAAATTAAATATCAATTTAAAATGTGTCATAGAAAAAACTCTCATATACTCATGTTTATTTTGTAACACCTCTAAACCCAGATTTAAGCTGCTTCTTAGTTTTTAGGTTTTTCTTCTTAGTTCCTACAATAAAAATATAAATTTAAAATTAGAAACCAATGAGAATCTTGACTCAAGTCAAATTTCCTATGATAGACTGGCAACAAGATTAAAAGTGAGTATCTATGTGTCTCTACTTTAGATGGACAGATCCACCATGGCACACTGTACTGAGACACTGTGGCCTGTGGCTACAGGGGCAGTAGGAAGACAGCTCTGACAAATGGCGCTCAGTTTAGATTCTGCACTCACTTCTCGCTAATCTGTGAACAACGGCAGCTGAGGGAACAAGGTGCCATGGTGAACTCTCTGGTCAGTCCTGGCCCTCAACCGTGTTCAAGGTCCCAGCTCCTATTAGCGTCGCTGTCCTGGTACGCCACAACAGTCTCTAGGCAACTTTCCATGAGGGCAGTTATGTGTTGGCTACCATAAAAACTGTAAACTACAACTCCCCCTTCCAGTGCAGTTCACAGAAAGTGTTAAATGTACAGACGAGTGTCATTTCTGTAAAGGGAGTTCAGATGTACCTTGAGAACAAAGGGGTACAAGCTGCCGCAAAGCTCACAAAGAGCCCGCGGTAGTCAGTAACCGTTGCCTGACCTCACACTCAGGCACGAGCAGGGCTGTGGGCCTTCCCTTACCTTCAGTCAGAAGAACTCCATGCCTCACACCAAGGGCTGCCTGAAGAACTGTCTTTCCACCCCAGCCTGGCAACCTCTCTGGTGTTAGAGAAAAGGATCCTGCCTGCCAGACATGGACTAGGCCTCTTTCTTTGGATCCTTCTGCCTCTGTTGAGCTACAAACATTTAAAAACAAAACAAAATAAAACAATGACTCCCAGAACTCAAAGCTGTTATCTTGGCGCGCAATTATTCTTGAGACTGCTTTCTTCTTCTGTCTGTCCGGGTGCATCCTGGGAGGTTAGGGGAGTGGTGAACTTGACCGGGTACATACATCCTGGGAGGTTAGGGGAGTGGTGAACTTGACCGGGTACATACATCCTGGGAGGTTAGGGGAGTGGTGAACTTGACCGGGTACATACATCCTGGGAGGTTAGGGGAGTGGTGAACTTGACCGGGTACATACATCCTGGGAGGTTAGGGGAGTGGTGAACTTGAAATGCACCTTCTACTAGCACAGACCTAGGAGTAGCTGGGTCAGGTAGTTTAATTAACATTTGCTTTATTTACACTTTGGTTATGTGTGACACCAGAGCCCAGATAACACTATTTATATAAAAGGCTAGAGGACAATCAAAACCCATAAATTACTTGCCTCTAAGCAATAAATAAGGCCTGAGATATTTTTATGTTTTATAATTTGGCAGCACAAATGTTCTAACTTGATGGAAACCAACATGAGGACTTGAAATCTTCCACTTCCTGCTGACTTTAAAGCTAACTGATTTACATTTGTCTGCGGTGCTGGGGGTTGAACCCAGGCAAGCACTGCACAACTGTCCCAGCCTACTACTTCTTAACGTTTTTAAATGGTATCATTTGTACCTGGCATGTACTTGGACATATATAGAGAGTACAACAATATGTTAATTCTACACATGCATGTATATGTTGTGGTCAGTGTAATTACCATATTCTTTACATCAAGCATAGACTATTTCTTTGCATTTGGGACATTCAAAATCTCTTCTACTAGTTATCTGGAAATACACAAAACTGGGGATGGTGACACTCAACTGCAATTCCAACAGTAGGGAGACTAGGGGTCAAGCATTCTCAGTTGGAGCTACAGAGTAAGACTCTGTCTCCATGATTGAGGGGAGGGAAGGAGAAGGAGGGAGGCAAGGAGAGAGAGATCATTACCATCTATATCATTCACCCTACAGTCTGACAGAACATTCCAGGCTTCCTTTACAAAGACACTGGATACATTAACCACATCCATTCTTACCATGTTCTGGAAAGCATTATTTTACCCTCTAATTTCAAGAGACCATCTTTTTACCTTCCACATGTAAGTAAGAGGATGTGGTCAGTGGTATCAGGCTTTTTATACCTGACTTACTTCACTCAACAAAACGCCCATGCATGTTACTGCAAATAACAAGACTGCATGCTTTTTATGGCTGAATATAGGCCACTGACTGTATACATAACTTTTTTTTAACCCATCAATGAATACTTAAGTTGACCTCATATTTTGTCCACTATCAGAGGAGTGCATATTTCTTATCAACATATGGATTTCCTTTTCCTTCCCTTTGGATATATGCCCCACAGTGAGACTGTTTTATGATTATACAGCAATACTATCTTTGTGGGGGGGGGGGGGCGCGGTTATAAATATTTGTTTTTTGAGACGGGCTTGCTTCAAACTCATATTTCCCAGGTCTTAACTTCTCATGTGCTGGGATAACAAGTGTATACCGCCATTATCTGCCTAGTTCAAGTTTTTTGAGGACCCTCTATTATTTTCCATTATTTAGACTTTTTAAAGAATCAAATTCCTAAGCCGGGCGTGGTGGCCCACGCCTTTAATCCCAGCACTTGGGAGGCAGAGGCAGGCGGATTTCTGAGTTCGAGGCCAGCCTGGTCTACAGAGTGAGTGCCAGGACAGCCAGGGCTACACAGAGAAACCCTGTCTCGAAAATCCAAAAAAAAAAAAAAAAAAAAAAAAAATCAAATTCCTAACTGACAACAGTCTTCTATGCTTTTCTTATACTGTTAAGGAAGAATTCTCTCCACACCTCCCACTGAGACAGGATCTCAATGTGTAGCTCTGGCTGGCCTGAAACTCTCTATGTAGACCAGGCTGGCCCCAAACTCAAAGATCTGATTGCCTCTGTTTAACAAGTGCTATGATCAATGTTGTGTGCTATACATGATGTTTTTGCTTGCTTGCTTCTAGCAAACACATATTTTTCTATTTTAGTAGAAACAGAAAAGTTTTTTAAATGTCTCTACTTTTGCTAAACAATATTTCCTTAAATTATAATAGAGCTAGCTGCACAGTGGTAGCGTATGCCTTTAATCTCAGGACTAAGGAGGCTGAAGCAAGCGGATCTGAGCTGAAGGCCAGCCAGGTCTACAGAGTTCCAGCACAGCCAGGGCTACACAAAGAAACCCATCTCAAAATAATAATAATAATAATAATAATAATAATAATAATAATAATAATAATAATAAAATAAAACTGAGCTTAACAATCTATGGAAGGAAAGCCACAATTTAGTCTTCTGTGAGTAGTTTTCTAAGTACAGATTGAAACTTAAAATAAAGGATGTCTACAAGAGTTTCAAGATAATAAAATCCCTTTATAAGCATAAGAAAATAACAACTTTTCTCTACTCACCTTTATTTAAATAATTTTGTCTCTTTAGCTACCAATTACAAATGCAACCATGTGCTTCTACTTAATACCACTAAAAAGAAAATCAAACTCAAAAAATATTGATTTCAACCATGTTGTTTGTTGTGCTTTCCTAGAAGGACAGGAAGAAAAAAAAAATGATTTTACCTTTTCTTCTTTGAGTCCATCGGTCAGGAGGAGTACTCCATCACCAAACCATCCCATTAGCAAAAGCTCTCTCAAGACCTAAATAGAGAACACTAGGTAAGCACAGAGAGAAGCGGAGGACATTGGAATACTCCGCCATTGTTATCTCTTTGACTGGAGGTGGAGGGGAGAGGGAGGGCAGGCCTCTAACAAGTGTACATTCACTGAGTGACAAGTATTCAGAGAAACTATTCAACTATTTCATTCCCTGCCTACTCAAAGTCAAATACCAAGACTGAGCCTGCCCACTGAGCTTGTAAACGCCTGCTGGCCATCAAATGCAATGTCAAAGAAGAAAAGGCTGGAAGGTAACTGTTCCAGGAAACAGATTTTTCAGGTTCTTAAAAATTATTATAAAGAAGGAATTCAATCTGCAAATCAACATATTCAGTACAATCATAGAGACTGTGGTGATCGCAAACGATGTCCCCATCTATGTGAATCCTCGGTCCCCAATTGGGAAGGATTGGGAGGTGTAGCCTTGTTGGGGCAGGCTTTGAGGTTTCAAGAGCCAAGCAGCATTCAATGCACTCTCTACCTTCTGTTTGCAGCTCCAGATGTGAGCCCTCAGCTCTTGCTGCCACTCTGCCTTCGCTGTCAGCCCTTATTCACTCTAAGCCCAATTAAACATGTTCTTTTATAAGCTGCTATAGTTATGGTATTTCATCACAGTGATAGAAAGGTAATACCTATATTAAGGTTACTTTTTAAGTACTCTGGAACATATAAAAACTTAAATTCCAGCTGGGCGCGGTGGCTCACGCCTTTAATCCCAGCACTCGGGAGGCAGAGGCAGGCGGATTTCTGAGTTCGAGGCCAGCCTGGTCTACAAAGTGAGTTCTAGGACAGCCAGGGCTACAGAGAGAAACCCTATCTCGAAAAACCAAAAAGAAAAAAAATGTTTAAAAAAAAAAAAACTTAAATTCCAACTGGGAAAGATTTTTTTTTTTAAATCTCAGTAATGTATCATATCCAAGTCATTCTAATTTTCAGTAATGAACACAAATGTTAATTATTCAATTTCTTTGTGTTTAACTAAAATACATTTTCCATTACTGGAACTTCTGTGGTAATTTCCCCCAAGACAATCTCAATGCAATGCTAACAAGCTTCAGACCCGGAAGGGCTAGTAGAAATGTGGATCTGGAATGAGCGGTTCCCAGGCCCAGCATTTGCCATTTGTTCTACACAGGCTGAGTACTGGTATGGCAGAAGCCCTTCCCCCTAACCAATCAGTAGCTCTGTGACATTACTTATTAGTTGTGGGAAGTGCTGACGGCTAGGCACCTGTGCCTACGAGCTGAACATTCACCAGCACTCCGTGCCACTTCTTTCCAACACAGCTGGCCAGGGTGCCTGGAATGCCAATGAAGTTCCCATCTTAGTTTAATAAACTAAAACTGCTGCCAATGTAGTTAAATGGAAGAGCACTCAACACACATGGGCTCTGTTGGATTAGTTCTCCAGTGTCTGTGCCTCCAAATAATAAAATAAAAGCATCCACCCAAAACCCAGGTATAGTAGCTTATGACAATTCCAGCTCTAAGGAAGCTGAGGCAGGAGACTGAAAATTCAAAGCCAAGCTGGTTGTTGTGGCACACACCTGTGACCTCAACACTTGGCAGATGGATGCTAGATGATCTTGAGGTCAAGGCCAGCCTAGGCTACATAAACACTACACCACAGTGAATAAATATATTAATTAGTTTAAAAAAAAGACAATGTTCAAGGCTAGCCTGGGTACACAACAAGCCCTGTTTCAAAACACAATAATCACTCAGTGAAAAGAGCTAAATAAAATGTATTTATTGTTTGAAAATAATGACCCATGAGTTTAAAACTCAATGTTTAAAAAAAAAAAAAAGTAAAACAAACACGCAAAGGAAATACCAGACGCATTTCAATTTAACAATTCCAAGTTTTAATGGCACCAAAATTCATTTTTTTAAAAAAGTACAAGAACAAAGCCCTATTTCTGTAGACTTTATAATACTGGGACCAAATTTATAATTTGGTATGGCATGGTCACTGCTCTGCAAACAACGCACACTGGCAGGGGGATCTAGGTCCATCTGTTTACTCCAGACTGCCTGGCATTCTCACTGTTTCCCATCTGTGTATCCGGAGGAAATTACTTTCTACCTTGTAAGTGTTTAATTTAGAACGGTTTGGGATCAAATTTGGATGAGAGGTACCATAAACAGATGGTAAATCTGAATAAACTTAATGCTATTAGCACACAGGATCCTTTCCTTTCCTTTCCTTTCTTTTTTCTTTTCTTTTTCTTTTTTTTTTTTTTTTTTTAGCCCTGGCTGTCCTAGAACTCACTCTGTAGACCAGGCTGGCCCCAAACTCAGAACTCCATTTACCTCTGCCTCCCAAATGCTGGGATTAAAGGTGTGTGCCACCACTGCCCTGCGTACACAGAATTCCTAACTGCTCCTAAATCTGTGCTGGTGATGCTAACTAGCTTTAGTAAGATGCTCGCTTCCTAGTGTGCAGGGAAATGCTAACTCTGGGCTATCTGTGCAGGCCAAGGGGTGCACTTCAGATTGCATCCTCACACTATCCGCAGGAGCCAGAGGACCCTTCTAGGAGGGCATAGAACTATACAGCCACATCTCACTTCCTGAAATAGATCCACCACATCAAGACTGCATAACCAAAACTGCTGTAAACTGAGGATGATGGCACTTATGGCCCCACCTATCAGGAAGCTGAGGCAAGAGAACTGCCATGAGTTCAAGGCCACCATGGGCTGGAGTAGTGAGTCTCAGTCTAGCTTGAGCTAGACTCAAAAAAAGAAGAGGTTTAAAAGAAAGCAAAAATATATAACAAAAGTGGAGTGTTATAAGATGGCTCTGAAGTTAAGAACAAGCACTGCTTCTGCACAGGACACAAGTGCAGTTCCCAGAAGTCATGCCAGGCAGCTCACCATTGCCTATAACTCCAGCTCCAGGGGGACCAGACACTTCTTGCCTCTTCAGGCACCTGCCTGCCCTTACATGTACACACTCACACACACACACTTTCCTAATTTAAAAAAAAAAAAAAAAAAAAAGGAGGGCTGGTAAGATGGCTCAGTGGGTAAAGGTGTTTGCTGCCAAGTCTGTCTGACTTGACCTGAGTTCAGTCACCAGGATCTATGACCTGAGTTCAGTAACTAGGATCCATACAGTGGGAAAAGAGAATGGACCCCTGTGAATTGTCCTTTGACCTTCATGTGCATGTATGTCAATGCATGTATACACATGAACACACAGAATAAAGGAGCATACAAAGACATTTTTAAGAAATGAAAGAAAGAAATGATAAGGAAGCTGGGTGAAAAGATGCTACATGTCTGACTTCAAAATATGCAAAGGCCAAAGAAGGAGTGGCACCTACCAACCTGGGGGAAAACCTGCAGAAAAAGACAGTCAAAGAACCTTTCCTGGCCTAGTTAAGCCCATAGCAGACGTTTGGCTTACAGGACTGTATGGTAGTAAGCAACACTGTAGGCCACAGAGTTGGAAGCAATGTGTCAGAGCAACAGTATAAAGCTCACATGTAGCGCTGGGAAGGCAGCTCGGGTAGCATAGTGCATGCATGAAGCCTTGGGTTTTATCCCCCACCGTGCACAAAAATGGGCACGTGCCTGTAATCCAACTATTCACAAGGCAGAAGCAGATCAGGAAATTTAAGGTTATCTTCAGCTACATAGAGGGTGTGAGGCTAACCTGGGCTACAAAGGTAGGGGGAGAAAATTCAATTCTGTTTTACAGACATTTTCCTTAATAATATTGTAGAAACTTTTCCCTTCTTTCTTTTTCAATATGGTCTTTATATGTATCCCAGGCTAGCCTCAAACTGACGATCTCTGACCTCATCCTCTCAAGTGCTAATTATAGATATGTAGCCCAAATCTGGCTTCATTTTGTTTTAAAGGCTTTAAGATGTTTGACTTCTTTCAGGAAGTCATGGAAAGAAGAGAAGTGACAACTAAGGAGAGCATGCTGTCCAAAGCTCACACACTTACGGGGGGATTTACCAACTCCATTAACACCTCTCCTCAATTATGCACTAACACAGTCAAAACAAAACAAACATAAG
The DNA here is from genome assembly GCF_978045245.1 of Mus caroli. Lineage (NCBI taxonomy): Eukaryota > Metazoa > Chordata > Mammalia > Rodentia > Muridae > Mus > Mus caroli. The sequence continues at coordinate 56,096,439 of NW_028227256.1, forward strand.
CCAACAATAATGTTGTTTCTCTGGCATGTCTATGACTGCTTCTCCATTCACATAACATTTAAACTGAAGATAGGCCAACTATGGGGCTCCTCAAAGATGCCTCTCCCTTGGTGAGGTCAGTCTTTGTGCTACATGGAGACAGGAGCTCTATACCCTGTTACTCTTCTGTTAACAGGCTCTCTCTTGCACTGGCCTGTATTGTCCTAACTAACTCTGATAAAGACACTGTATAAACAGCGATAACTTGAAGTTAGAAACTGTGGGGCTGACTTACCTTCAAGGCCTTTCCACAGATCAGCAGACAGGCAACCTAGGCTAATCGTTGTAGCTGTTAAGTTCTTTCTGTTAGCCAAAGGCCAAGGCTAGACTCAGTGGATACCACTCTGCAAGCTACTACCACCTTCACAGCAGAAAGACGCAACCATCAAATGATGCACTAAAACTAAGTAAACTTTGGTTCTTATCAAAGTGACACCACATTTAGATTCCACTGGCTACACAGCTTCCTGTAAGGAAGAAATGGGCTGTGTATAAAGATGCTGTTTTAATATCAAGATCTGGAAATTTCCAAAAAGAATATGGTCTAGTCTAGAATTCTTATCATTGCTTAAGAGAGAGAGAGAAAGAGAGAGAGAGAGCGAGAGAGGAGAGAGAGAAGAGAAGAGAAGAGAAGAGAAGAGAAGAGAAGAGAAGAGAAGAGAAGAGAAGAGAAGAGAGAAGAGACAGCACTGGTGAGATTGGCTCAGCAGGTAAAGAGCATTGACTGCTCTTCCGAAGAGCATGAGTTCAAATTCCAGCAACTACATGGTGTCTCACAACCACTTGTAATGAGATCTGATGCCTGCCCTCTTCCAGTGAGTATGAACTCAGCTACAGTGTACTTATGTATAATAATAAATAAATCTTTGGGCCGGAGCGAGTGGGGCTGATGAGAGTGAGCAGAGGTCCTAAAATTCAATTCCCAACAACCACATGAAGGCTCACAACCATCTGTACAGCTACAGTGTACTCACTTGATCTTAGCCAAAAGGCCAAGAAGCAATAAAATTTATGTGTTTTCAGAACAATTTTTTTTTTTTTTTTTTTTTTTTTTTTTGGTTTTTCAAGACAGGGTTTCTCTGTATAGCCCTGGCTGTCCTGGAACTCACTCTGTAGACCAGGCTGGTCTCGAACTCAGAAATCCACCTGCCTCTGCCTCCCAAGTACTGGGATTAAAGGCATGCGCCACCAATGCCTGGCGTGCTCACATAAACAAACAAACAATCTTTAAAAAGAAAGTGGGGGGGGGGGGCAGAGGCGTGGGGCACGCTATAAGCCACCTTGGTGATGTATGCCTATAATCCCATAACTTGGGAGACTAAGACAGGAAAATCGAATGCAAGATCCTGTTTTTAAAAAGAAGAGCTATGAACCATCTGTACTTCCATTATATTAGAATCAGAAATCCAAAGTCAAAGACTCTGAAAGCTACCTTTTTTTTTCTTTTTTCACAGCAAGAATCCAATATGATCTCAATTTAGCCAAGTATAAAATCCGACCTGAACCAATGAGGGGCTGTTATTTTGTCTAGGGTAAATACTGCCCTGCCCTTCTTGTTGCAGAACTATCAATATGATCACAAGCTAACACAGATCCCAGGGGAGTTACTACATAATACAGTTATACACAGTGTTCACGAGAGAAAAATCTCAGTTCCAAAACATATCTCAACATTTCCAAGTAAGGGACTTGGAACCTATATTCTTTTTTTTATTACGTATTTTCCTCAATTACATTTCCAATGCTATCCCAAAAGTCCCCCATACCCTCCCCCCCACTCCCACTTTTGGAACCTATATTCTTAAGAAAAAAGAAAGAGAAAGAGAGAGAGAGAGAGAGAGAGAGAGAAAGGAAGGAAGGAAGGAAGGAAGGAAGGAAGGAAGGAAGGAAGGAAGGAAGGAAGGAAAAGAAAAAAGAAAAAAGAAAAAAATGGAGGCAGCGGCAGGCGGATTTCTGAGCTTCGAGGCCAGCCTGGTCTACAGAGTGAGTTCCAGGACAGCCAGGGCTACACAGAGAAACCCTGTATCGAAAAACAAAACAACAACAAAAAAATTGCTATAATTTTTAGTACATGACTCCCAGATTTTAACTTCTTATAGACTTCATTCTGCTTCTTCAATGCACTTGGTTTTTATTTAGGGTAGGGAATGTGGGTAGATGAAGTCTTAACATGTTGTCCTGGCTAGCCACAAACTATTGGGCTGAAGTGATCTGCCCGTAACCAAAGATCCACTGTACTATCTTATGAGCTTATGTTTTTCTAATGTGATAGCACACTATAGAGAAGGCAGTATCTTCAAGACAAAAGGAAGCTAACTTGTGTTCTCTCTCTTCCCTGTCACTCCTCTTTTAGCCCTAGCTGGCTTACAATTGGCTATGTAACTGGGCTATTCTCACATCTGAAGAAGCAATTCTCATCTCTGCTCAGAGAGTATTGAGAATACAAGAATGTGCCGCCATTCTCTTACACTGGTACCTGGGTATCTGGAAGCAAGAATACAATTCAGAAGTAGAACATCTGTCTAACAAGGCCAAGGCCATGGGTTTAATCCCAAGCTCTGCATAGGATATTTTGATTAAAATAAAAGCAAATATTTTTACAAGAGTAATTATAATTAGTGATTAAAACTGAACAGGACCAGTGAGATGGCCAGGTGGGGAAGCCTGCCACCAAAGCTGACAACCTCAGTTTAATCCCTGGAACCCACAGTCTAAAAGGGAAAACTGGCTCTCAAAAGTTATCCTCTGGTCTCTGCAAGCTCACCATGTCACAGACACACCCCCACACACAGACATGAGGATACACACACAAGGATACTGCATACATACTGTAATTTTTAAAAATGACTACACGCTAAGACAGGAAGTAAACTGGGCATGCATGGTGTAGACTGCAAATGGAAGGTGGAAAGAGATCAAAAGCCAAGACCAGCCTCAGCTACAGTCTACCCTGGGCTACACCTGACTCTTGTCCTTGTTTCAAAAAAAAAAAAAAAAAAATTAAAACCAGAGACCAGAAAGCAGAACTACTGAGCAAACTGTATCATGAGCTCTGAAAGGAATTTACAGATTAACTAACAGCACTAATGACTTAGACACAAAGTTACTAGATTCTCAAGTAGCCATCCACAATTTGTTTCTTTTTGTCTCCATATGTGGAGCAGAATTAAGAAACAGAACTTCACACTGTAGCCCAGGTTGCTTTGAACTCTGCAATTCTCCTGCCTTAACCTTGTAAATCCCAAGATTACATATATGAGCCACTACACCGGACTAGTGTTTCCTTTTTGAAATTTGAGTTATAATTTGTTATAACAAAATAAGCCAGAGTTCACACTATGGATATAGTAATTTAAGAGAGCCTGGTATTTTATACAGGTAAAATACTTAATGATTATTTGCTTTTAAAGTCTTGGTTTCTGTGTTTACATGTGAGTTAAGGCACTCTTAGACTCTAATATTTGACAACAAATATTCTAGATACCAATAACTTCTTTCCGGATACCCTGCCACTGACACCTTTTACCAGGCATGCAAGGCTGGGGACAACTCACGGGTAAGAGCAGGCATGCTAACCAACTGGAACAGTCAAAGCCACTTCAAATCCCAGCGTCTCCTCAAGACACACTTTAGTCCCCAGAGTAGGGGGACTCAGTAAATTAAAGCACAAAGGAAGCCATGCCTAGTTAGAAAGCTACTTATTACTTATAACTTTGTTCTTAGAGACTAATGCCCTTACTAAGTCTTGCCTCACTTAAGCTCCTGAAGGTCAGAAAGCATGAAGGTTTTTACACTTTGTACCCATACTAACCACTACAAATGAGCTGACTACATTTTAAGGGAGGACCTAAGGGAAGGCTCAGCCCTTTTCTGACTATCTGAAGGTTGCCCCAATATTCAGTTTATAGTTGCTTGGTCTTTTTGTTTTGTTTGCTAACTTTTTCAACATTTATTTAGAGAGAGCGAGACTGTGTGCGTGTGTGAGCGTTTGTGTGCACACAGGGTGGAGAACAGTGCATGAAGGTCGGAGGACAAGTTTTGGAAGACAGTAGTTCCCCTTCCACCTGCAAGTCGAGGGAACTGAATGAATGTGGTCAGGCTTGGTACCTTTACTCTTTGAGCCTCTCCCCACACCTAACCCTTCTTCCAGCAGCTTGCTGCTTTTGGGAGGCAGAGGCAGGCGAATTTCTTAGTTCGAGGCCAGCCTGGTCTACAGAGTGAGTTCCAGGACAGCCAGGGCTACACAGAGAAACCCTGTCTCAAAGAAAAAAAAAAATTAGCTTTCCAAAATCAGTAAAATTCCTATGAAATATTTTATAATATTGGCATGGCATAAGAGGCATAAGTTGTTACAGTATCTTGAGAATTTGATATTTAGCTGTTAGAATTACAATCTCAAGATGATGCATTTATTAACTACTATAACCAACTCAAATTAAATAAAGTACTCATTACTTCATGACAATATAAAATCTTGGTAAAGTCAGTCTATATCCAAATTCCTTTCACAGCATTATGAATGAATTTGCTCCCTGCACTTTAAAATTTCAAGATGGTTTTATGCTCCACTCTCCCAAGAACCCCTGCCATTCCAACTTCTCTGTAGCCTTTAAACAGGGCTCGCTGTTTAAAGAACAGTTCTGCAGAGAGGAGCTGCCAGGCACACTGCTGCCTCTCTGCAGGAGACAAGAGCTGTTTCAGACTCTACTACTTTAAAGCTACAAAGCAAAATAATGTATACGGGGAAAGAGCCCTGGTTATAAATATAAAAATTTAAAGTGTAGTTCCCCAAAACCATCTTAGTCATTTATAAAAATAAATTACCAAGCCCATGTCCTCACCACCTCGTTTTGAACAGATAATAAAATATCTCAAATTTGCTTCCCTCTGCCCCTGAGGGTGGCCTGAAGCTCGCAATTGTGTTTAAGCCTCGCAGGACTGGAGTAGAAGTATATGCCACTGCAGTAAGCTCCTTTTCAGTAGCTCCACATGGAGCTGAAGCCAGTGACCACCATCTCTATAAATACACTCTGTTCACTCTCATTAGCTAAATCCATATATGTGACCAACGCCACTGTTCGCAGTTGAACAGAGCAGATCTTACTGTACAGAAATACCATCTGGCACTTGCCTCTTTCACTAAATAGAATGTCCTTTGGATACGTATAGACCTAATTCATTCACTTTACTAGGGGCAAGTATATTCAACTGCATGAACAATCAGTTTATCTATTTTCCTGTTGGTGTGCAGTTGGATTATTCTACTTCACTGCTATTTTTAAAGAGATCTATCATCATTCTTGTTACCTTTGTTTGGAAAGCTGCCCCAAATTTAAACTGAAAACTTGGCTCAAATATGTTTAGATGGTGGAAGAAAAAACACTGGAGTTAGCACTAGCCAGATGTCATCATCTGGTCAGTGCTACCAACAACATCTTAACACAGGTCATGTGAGCAAGGGAATGGGGATGACCCGGAAAGGAAAGTGTTTATAAACACTTGGTAATTAAGAGAAGGATCAGTCGGTCAATTTGTGGACTTAGAGAGACAAAAGCTAATCTCTCTAGCACACTAGCAGCAAAATGAACTGCTCAGAATCCCATCTTTTACTTGTGAGAATTGGAAGGAAAAAACCAAACCTGTGCATCTTCTTCAAACTTAAAAGAATTATAAAAGTATATCAATAACTTACTGATTTAATTATCTTTTTTAAGCCAGGCATAGTGCTGCATGCTGACAGTCCCAGCACACAAAAGGCTGGGGCAAGAAGATCATGAGTCTAGGCAGTCTAAACTACATATCAAATAACAAAGCAAAACCAAACAAAGGGCATAAGCTAAACACACCATCATGCTAAGTCCAGGAAACTCAGGGTCCTGGCAGGAAAATGAGTGCAACACCAAAAAGAACAACCTCATGCTTTGTCGCAGTTCACCAAGATTCTCTTAAGCACTGACATAAAAGCTGCCACTTCTTATTACTTTTAAAAAATAAATTGTTTGGTCATTAATGGGAAAGTGAAGTTAAAAAAGTCTCCTGAAAAAAGAAACACAGGCTAGGGAGACTGTTTGGTGGGTAAAGAACCAGCTGTTCAAGCGCAAGAGCCTCAGCGCAGATCCCCAACACCCATGTGGAAGCCAGCTCAGTCGCATGGCTAAACCCAGCTCTGAGGAGGCATGGGGGGAACAGCACACCATGAAGACTGGAGGATTCCTGAGCCTTACTGGAGAGCCAGCGTGGCTGTAATAGTGAGCTCCAGATTCAATGAGAGACTCGATGGATGGATGGATGGATGGATGGATGGATGGATGGAGCAAATAGAGATGGAGGAAGACAGATGATGACCTGTAGCCTACACATACACACACACACAAACAAGCAAGGTGTAGTGCATATATCTATGATCCCAACAGTTGGGAGGTAGAGGCAGGAGGATCAAGAGTTCAAAGTCATGGAGCTATATAGCAAGACTGTCTTTTAAAAAGAATTCCTAGCAAGAACAATCTACCTTTACTGTAGCTGGACTCTGCAGTACATGTCATTCTGTAGAAGCTCTGAACGGAGCCAAGTGGTCTGGAAGCCACAATGTGCTCACAGCACTCCTCCCAGTGACTGCAACAAGGGTCGTCAGATGTGCCACCAGAGCAGTCCTCCTGTACCATCTCAGCCACCACCTACCTTCTTCCCTGCTTGTTCACCTTACACTTGCCCAGGCTCATATTAACACTGAAGTACATTTTGCGATTAGGTATAACAGTCTATGAATATTTTATAGTTTATTCAGTTTGATGTCTCAGGTACTGACTTCTTGTCTCCCAAATTCCTACTGAAAATGGTCCTCTGAGCTCCGAGATTTCATGAATCCCTGAGATCACGTAGGTAGAGACCATCCATCCCAGGATGAGCAGGATCTACAACCCTGACCAGCACCAGGAAGCCCCAGAAAACACAGGTGAGAATGCAGCTTATCTGGTCACATGACGAAGGAGAGAAGCTCTGGCAGGCTGTCCTCTGAGCTCCACTCCCACTGGCAAACACAAGCACACACCGTAAATAAATGCAATTTTTAAAATGTTTGTTAAAGCATGGATCTACAGAAAGGATTCTTTTGACTTCCTTATATTACCAAACTGCTAGCCACTTTATAATCTAATTTATTGAAGGAAAGTTCTTTAAATAAATAAGTATAAGGAAATGCACTTACTTAAAAAACTTTCTTGGAAGTTGAGTCAGTGTCCTTTGTAGCCCCAGGCTAGCCTCAAAGGCTATATACCCAAGGATGACCTTTAAGTCCTGACCCTCCTGCCTCTATGCTGGGATTACAGGCATGCCTGGGTTCATATTTTAAACCCTTTGTAATTTCAAAAGCCACCAAGACTTCTCATATAAGACACTTAAACACAATCCTCAAGAAGTCTTTTTTTTTTTTTTGACATGGGGTCTTTGACATCACACACACACACACCACTTAAACACAACCCTTCGTACTCTGTAACTCAATTCAGGCTGGCCTAGAACTACGCTGCCCTTGCTGCTCTCCCACTTGAAATCTCCTCATTACATCTCTGGAGTACTGGGATTTGCAAGCAGACATCACAGTGTGCCCATCTTGAAAAACTATTTTCTTTCTTTTGTGGGTGGAGAAGTGGAGAATGGGATTGGGGTGCGGGGAGAAACGGGGTCTCACTATGCTAGCCACCCTGCAATTCACTGTGTAGATAGACCAGGCTGCCCTGCAAGTCATTATGAAGACCAGGCTATACTAGAACAGACCATATACAGACCAGACTGCACTTCAACTCACACTCTGTAGACCAGGCTGGCCTCGAACTAGATAACACCTGTGCCTGATTCTCCACTAAAATCCTTTCTTTAAGGCAGGAAATAGTGGGGCATGCCTTTAATACCAGCACTCAGGAGGTAGAGACAGGCAGATCTCTGAGTTCCAAAACAGCACAGAGCAATTTCCAGGACACCCAGGGATTACACAGAAAAACCCTGTCTCACAAAAGCAGGGTGTGGTGGTCCGTGCCTGCAATCCAGCCCTGGGAGATGGAGATCTTAAACTACAGAGTGAGTTCCAGACTAGTCTGGGTAACAGACTGAAACCTTGAACTGGTTGGTTTTTTGTGGGAGGTGCCAGCCCTGGGCAAATAAATCTAGGAGGTATAAGAAAGGTAGCAGAGGGTGAGCATGAAGACAAGTCAGCAAGGAGCTTTCAAACTCCACGGCTCCTGGTCCTTTTGCCTCTGGAGTGTTGGGATTACAGGCCTACATCTGCCCATGCCACCAGTGCTGGCCAAGCTCCTGACTGCATCCCTGCCCTGACTTCCCTCAAGTGATGGGGTGGTATGAACCACATAAACCCTCTTCTCCCCAAAATGCATTTGGTCATGGTGTTTATCACAGCAAGAGAGAGCAGACCAGGGCAGACCCTGTCACAAAAGAAAACAGCCTTCTCTCCAACATCACCTCTGCTTCATTAAGAGAAAGAACAACTATAGAAAGCTCTTACAGGCTGGTGGCCTTCTTTAGAAGTACTGTTAGAGGAACGTGGCAAGGATGGATGTAGGCCTGTAATCCCAACACTCCAGGGCAAACAGAACCAAGAGTTCAAGGCCAGCCTGGACTACTTCACTATATAACATGTTTAAAAGGAGCCTTGGCTACATAAGACCTCAGACTTAGCAACAGTTACTATTTATTTTAGACTCAGCTAATTACACAAAAACTAAAACCAGAACTCCAACAATATTCTCACTAGTCTCTTCACTTAAAAATAAAGACAGAGGGGGTGGGGGGAAGGGATAAGGGGTTTCCAAATGGGAGACCTGGAAAGGGTAAAACATTTGAAATGAAAATAAAGAAATTATCCAAGAAAAAAAAAAAAGAGTAAAGACTGTCCAACTGCCCAAAGTCGGGGTATGTACGGTGGGACACACCTGTAATCCCAGCAGCCCAGAAGCTGAAGCAGGAGAATGAGAGTTCAACACTGGCCCAAACTACAAATCAAACATTATCTAAATAGATGAATGTAGTTTTTAAACATTATTTAATTTTTCTTCCCAAATTACCTGTCTAGTACTACTATAGGCTACTATGTTTTAAAAAAAAAAGTGTTACATTTATTAGTGTGTGTGTGTGTGTGTGTGTGTGTGTGTGTGTGTAGGTCAGAGGCCAACTCACAGCAGTCAGTTCAGTCCTTGTATCGTGGATTTCAGAATTGAACTAAAATCATCAGGCTTGGTGACAAGTGCCTTTACCTACTGAGCCACCTCACTGGCCCAGGCTTTCAAATTTTAACATTATGAAACAGCTTTGAGCCGGGCATGGTGGCGCACGCCTTTAATCCCAGCACTGGGGAGGCAGAGGCAGGTGGATTTCTGAGTTCGAGGCCAGCCTGGTCTACAAAGTGAGTTCCAGGACAGCCAGGGCTACACAGAGAAACCCTGTCTCAAAAAACCAAAAAAAAAAAAGAAACAGCTTTGAATTTTCTTAACTATGAACTCTATATCTGCCAATACTAGCCATAATTTATGAAGTAATAAATTTTAACTAGGTGTAGATTATATCAGCATATTTTCCATATTAAAATGCCTTTATGAAATACCAAAGTTACTAGAGATTAGCTTGAAATATTTTTTTCTTCTAAATACAAATTATAAAATTATATCTGAAATGACTATAGTTGTTCTATCAGAGACTGACAATAGAGAAGCTTGGGTCCACTGTAGAGTCCTACTATCTATTGCTGACTATAGACAGGGAAGCTTGTACCTCATTAGGGTGCTTGCTACCACCTTCTTACCTGTCACTCTCCCACACTCTGTTCATGCCAGTGCTTAAATCTGTGTTATAACCTTTTCTTGATAAACCCAACCCTGGGACTGAAGAGATGGCTCAGTGGTTAAGAGCACTGACTGCTCTTCCAGAGGACTGAATTCAATTCCC